>NC_134324.1:7035864-7675488 GCF_964195595.1 Calonectris borealis | reverse complement strand
GAGCTTCTCCATGATCTGCTTGTTCTCAGCTGCTTCTCCATTTGGACATCTACATCCAATGAAGCAGTGTCAAGGGAGCCTGCAAATCAGCACATTTGGAGCCTATTTCCATTTCCCTCGGTGACTTTCTGGGCTAACTGGGGTCATCAGCCAGCGTCTGGCTCAGGTCGTCCCACGGCAGGAAGGTCCGCCCCGTCTCCAAAAGTTCCTTTGAGGCTAACGACACCCATACAGACCTACGCAAACCATAGATGTTTGCAGGAAGGTCCGGTGCTCGGGGAGTTTCAATGAGCGGGTTTCTCCCAGCTGCCACGGACACTCCTGCCCGCGGCTCCCGGAACAGCTGATGGAGCGCAAGTTAGGCTGGGCGTGAGGATTAAGCCATCCCCGTCTCATCTGCTCTGCGCAGGAGTGGGAACAGAAATCCCTTAGAGCAGAGTGCCCCAACCGTGAACCCTGTGCAATGCAGAGAACGGCCCTTTCAGCTTCTCCGGCTGAAGTTGCTTTGCTTTGCAAAATTAAATATTCATTGGGGCAAAGAATAGAAACACGGTCCTGTATCTGAGGAGAAAGCCCAATGCACCACCCTGCAATCTCTCCCCCTAACTCAGCCCGGATTGCTGTACCCGCTCAAAACGCTCGAAGGGAGGGACCCTGCAGCCCATCGCTCGGGGCACTCACTTTGGATAAGGGGAACAGTTTCACTTAAAATTTAATGATCTGCAAAAGCTGAAGAGCTCCTCCAGGAAGAATGACAGAAAGCGGTCGGGGCCACGGCGTGCTGCAGGAAACCCGAGCCTCCATCGCCCCGGTGCGTGTCCTAGCCGGCAAGCGGCTGAGCCTCACCCCGCTTTCTCACTGAGCAATTTCAAAAGACTTTGGATTCGGTCCAGTCCACCGCGAGAAACATCGCCATTCTCCCTATCAGCACACCACGTCCAGAAAGCAAGACAGAGGGAGTTATTAGAGAAAAAAACCACTATTTTATACTGTCTGCAACCTGCCCTACTATGAACATCACGCTTGCACGAGGTCTACACAAAGCCCATCCAACAGCACGGTGCAGAGTGACAGAGAGCCCGTCCCTGCGCACCGCTACAGCCGGTATCTTCCCAGGGATCGTGCCCACCTGCGCGGTCTCCAAGCCGTGGCTTCCCCGACAAGCTTCCACCTGGAGTAGGATGCTAATTTCCACATCACCGGATCCACCCTCCCGCCTCCCCGTACCTGCCCGGGAACAGGATACGAGGCTGCGTACGCGCAGAGCAGGTGTTTACACAGCGTTCCGGGGAACCGGAGCCAGGAGGGCTGGCGGCCGGCCAGGCGGCACGATGCTGCTGGAGATACTGTGCCGAACCGCACGTTCGTTAGGGAACGCGTAGCAGAGAATAGGACATCGTGCTCCTCAACAAGGCCTGCTGTATTCACCACAAGCTTATTCACAGGACCTGGTCTGAGCAGAGGACTGATAGCCGAGGTCCTGAGGCTGCTCCCTGGCTTTGAGACTAAACTCTTCGGTAGCCAGGAGCGAATCATGTCTCCCACGGCTTCAGCTCCTCATTTGCTAACGGGAACAGGCACAAGTGCCAGGAGGGCACGATGTCAGCAAAGGGCCATGAGCACGTCTGATGACAAGCGCAGAAAAGACCCCTGCAGCCCCCACCCGTCAGGCCCACGTAGCTGTTCACGTCTGTATGGGCTGTGCGAGAGCTGGCATCAAAGGGCAGGTGCTAAAAACCCCCCTGGACTAACCTGGACAGCTGGGTAAGAAAAGGTCTCCACAACCCACGGGACTGGTTTCTGAATGCACCAAAAACCAGAAGATCTCGGGATCAGACGTGAAGTCCACCAGCCAGGACTTGGTGGCTTCTTCCCTGGGGACCTGAGGCCAAGGGATTGTTTTGCCCTACAAGTGAGTTTGCAGCACGCTGGCTCACAGGGGCTTGCAGGTCCCAACCAGGGCTTCTGAAGATTCGTAGGGCAGAAAAGTAGAGGGGCCTGCTAATAAAAGACATTTCTACTTGGCTCCACCAAAGTCATCCAGAGCTGCAGACATGGGGATTAACAGCCTTATGCTGCCACTACACCTTTATAGCTGAGGTAACAGCCTGGCCACAGATGTAGACATGTGGGGACCTGTTCCCCACGTGATGAATACCCTGCCGTAAAGCATAGCCTGCATCAAACAAATTTCCTTCTCTCCACACCCCAGAAGTTCAGCTGCTAAAGAAACTTAGAGACTTGATCGTGCAAAGTGCAAAAACTGCTGCAGTCCTCTTCTGTATTTGCAAGTGATCCCAGGTAGGTTGCAGAAGCTATATATGTAATCCTTAGTCATTTCTAACGGCAACTCTGAGCTGCGCACACCCTCGTATGCACCAAAACCACGTTCAGCTGCTCATGCATCCTGCCCCGACACACATACGCGCTGGTAGACGTAGTTCCAGTGCAGTCGCCAGGGGCTGCAACGACGAAGCACTGTTGCTGTCCCGGGGAGCCACGTGGAGCCAATTCACCTTTAGCCATCTCGGTGTAAGAACAACAATTTCTGCTGCTGCACGTTCAACAGTTTATAATTCCAGGTGGTGCAGCCATTCCCCGTGCCAAGTGAGCGACACAAAAGACTCATTAAAATATTTATAGCAGAAAGCTTCAATACTCTCGACTGCTGCAAGCTCCTTTGCCCCCCCCGCCTGCGGGGACAGCTCGCACCTCGCTGCGGCCGGGGGCTGCACGGGAGCATCTGCATCCCCCCGAGCCCTGGGCTCAGCCTGCAGGCACCTGCTTCGTACCTACAGCCAGTCGAAACGAGGTTTTCATTTGGAGGGAAAGATTAGCAATTAGGTTAGATTTACAAATGTCTATTTTTCTGGAAGACGTGATGTATTGATCCTGAGGAAGATGATGGGGCTCCTCGGCCGGTTCTGTCAATAGCCTGATGGCAAACCTCCACCTGCCGCACGCGAAACTCGCGGTAAATCCTCGACTTGGCAGGAGCGCCTGCAAAACCCATTTCGAACCGTTCCTGGGAACAGCATCAGCACAATACGGGGGACAAGGGGTGGCAGAGCCAGGGGAAGAGCTGCACCCCAGGAACGTGGGGGGAGCTGTGGACAAACGGGGTGTATTCAGAGGGAGCTGGTGGTTTGGGTGCCGGCAGCAGACCCAGTGATGCTGGGAGCCCAGTGATGCTGCAGCCGGGCACGGGCGGCCCTCGGAGAGCCCGCTACAGAGGACGGTCAGCAGCAAAATGCCTCCTGCAGAGCCAGACGGGACAGACACGCAGCAGCAGCCGCCACACCACTGTTTCAAAGGGACGTGGCCCCTGCAAAGCCATGCCCTGCGCAGGACACTGGCTCCCCGCTGCAGCCACCACCCTCCGTGCCTGCGTGGGCACAAACGCAGACCCCTTTTCGTGAACCGCCGCAGTAACTGGCCACATGTGAGCATGCCCCAGAGAAAATCGGGATTTAAACTTCACCAGGAGCATCATCTCATGTCACAGATGGGAAACTGAGGCGGTCACGTCAGGCAGGAACACATCAAAAACACCCAGCGATTCAAAAAGGCCGTGGAAAGCCCCAGGAGGGTTAGTCCATCACTAGGCGTGACGGGTTGGTCACCACGCCAGGTTCAAGGACTCCTTAAATTATCCTTTGTCAGACTGGGGAGGATATTTTAAGGAAAAGCTCACTCTGTTTGCAAGCTCTTTCTTTTACTTCTCCCCAAGCACCCGCTCCGGCACAGCGCAGGAGGCAGGATGCGGCACCAGATGGTCCCCTCTTCTGATCCAGTGGCTGTGCTTCGCCGCCGCGGCCTTCCGGGGCTTATCTGCAATCGATGCTTCAGCGCAGACACACATCCCCATCACCCAAACCTGAGAGTATGCTCGGCTAAGAAACCATACACCAACCAAAAAAAAAAAAAAAAGTGACGCTTCTGAAAAACTAGAATGACCTTTTCAAAAGGCTTAGACTTATATACACGGAGGATAAGAGTGAAAATGCAAAAGAAAATGCTGTGAAAGAAAAAAAGATAAGAAATAGGGAGAAAATGTTAACTCGGCGCAGTCCAGGCTTGCAGACCATCACCCAGGCAGCGTGCCCATCCCACGGAGGAACGTCCTCGTGGGACCAGCTGAATCATCACCTTACAATAGGAGCTGATCGGCGCGGCCGAAGAGGGATCGGATGGCAGCGCATCCAGGCGTGCGCAGAGCGACCCTGGATGAGGCCCCGTGGCCAAGCCTGCGAGCTCCGGGGCAGGAGCCTCCCGCTCCCGGGCATCCCTCCAGCAACCGCTGGCGGGGAAACGCCGGCTGCGAAAGAGCAGGAGCACCCAGGGCACCGGCACGGCTCAGCTGCGGTGCTCACTGACACGCAAAACCGGCAAAACCTCATTCCTGCTGACCACTGCCGGGAGCACAAGGCACAGCCAGCTAAGGATCCCAGACAAGGTGCAGCCATCTGAAGATCCCACATTCACGGGAACGTCATCCTCCGATACAAATTTGGGAGCTGGAGTGAGCAGAAGGGTCCCGGGGAGCCGGGGCTGAGCTGTGCTGCCAGCGAGAAGGAGGATGCTCAGGGGAGGTTAAAAGGTCCAGGTGTCCCTGTGTGCTGGAGACCACGGAGTTTGGGGTGGGGGGGAATCTCTTCCAGTTTAGATTTAACAGCTGGCAAACTGTGGAAGCTTTGCTCAGAAAAGGCGAACCAAAAGTAAACTAAATGGCAACAAGGCTTACGTGTTATCTCCTGTTATTGCCGTGCCTGATCTGCTAATTCAAGGGAAGAAAATACTGGATGCTCTGATGTGTTCACGTCCAATCAGAACAACTGTCTTCTCATATCACCCCAAACTAAGCAAAAATTGGGAAAGAAAAAGTCAGCTCAACTGTACATGAATTTACATCTACTGCAAGAAACGTAATAAAGTTTCTCAACACCCACCCTGTGGATTCAAACTCTGTGTGGGAGTTGAGAAAATCTAGTTTCTTGCATTTCTAATACTTAGGAGCTTCAATGTACTTTTAATCTTCTCCTATGCCCAATTTCAGTCACTCCTCCCTTACAGGAGACTCGGGAAAGGCTCTACAGGTGTTGGCACACCAGCCCCGGGGCGCGTTTGCCAGCTGTGCAGGGGAAGGCGCGTTCAGCATCTGCCACCTGTACGCACCTTCCCAGCCAACACCGCCAGCCTCCACAACAGAGCCCATTCACCACAAAAGGCTTCCAAAGCCAAATAAAAACATACATGCATCAATAACTTTCCCATCATCATTCAATACCATGCAAGCGTTGGTTTTTCCAAGCCAAATTCCAGCTTTGTGCACAAAGTCACTCCTGGGAGATGTAACAGCAGCAAATCCTTGGGCCCCGTTACCTGCCTAGGAACCTGGAATTAAGTTCACTGAAGTCCCTGGAACAATTTATTTCCTTTCATAGCCCATACAGCCAGGAAACTAAATTGTACAGCCAGGTTCCCACGATGGCATCACCTGGAAACTCTGCTGCAAAGTGAGGGAAGCTGAAAACAATTTTTCCCGAATTGAAAACGGAAATGCTCGATTCTGGCATTCCCCTGTTGAGCAAAAGCACATCTCCAAATCCAGCTAAGGGCTCTCCTGCGGCAGGAGAAGGTCAGTGGCATGGAAAGCGAGGGGGGGGAGGACATCGCTGGCGCTCGCTGTCTCACACCCCCCAGCCTTTGGACAGACACCCTCGGAGCAGCAGATGGGTAACTGCACCGTGCAGGCGGCTCAGCCGGCGCGGGTTCCCGGGGAACAACTCTGCCCCGGGAGCTCCTGACCCAGCCCCGCTGTAAAACCAAGTCTAGCATCGCCTGGGAGGAAAAGGGATTCGGAAGACAAGGCCGTGCCACCCAGCCACTTCCACCACAGCTCCTCGCGCCCCTGCTCCTCTGCCCTCAGTCTTGCAACGGCCTTCAGTTGTGCTGCGTTAGGGAAGCTGTCCGATGGGCTGATTGAGGCTTTGGCAGCGGAGCAAGTTGAGGAGCGTGGGATCCAAGCTGTGCTCGTCACGCATGCCCAAACGACCACCGTCACAGCGACACGTGTCAGTCAGCACAACGTTGCCCGTTTGCAGGACGAGGCTGAGGGCACTCGCTTAGTTTGCAGCTCCGGGATTTCCTCGCAAGTCCTACCTGCCAAAACCGACTTTAACAAAAGGCTCCTATCACAAGCACGACCAGGGGCGATATCCGAGCTCTGAACCCCCCGTCTCCAGGCACGCGGGGGAAGCTCCACGTCTCTAAGCATCCTCCAGTTCGGTGGCAAAGACAGCGATTTAGAAGACTCTTTCTTTCCCCCACCGTATTTTACACTTTCTTTCCCCCACTCCCACACAGCCCTGCTGTCACTTCACTTTTGTCCTGGTAAATGAATGACAAACCATTAAACTGCAGTTGTAGCAAATATGATGTATGGAGAGGAAGCTCATCCCACGTACTACTGACTGCTCCCAGACTACTACTCCTCCGTGGTCCACCCAAATTGGTCTGGACCGACGGTGGTGCAGAGCTTTCGGAGGCTGCTGGCCCTGACTCCTGCAGCTCTCTGAGGGAGCCCAAGGCATTTGAAAAACGAGAATGGCTGTAAAAGGCTTGGGATTTATATAGGCTTGTATCTCACTGTAAGGCAGACATGGGGGAAACATCACCTTCTACCAGAAACGAGCAAGTTTCCAATACTGATGCGTGAAGGGAAATGGTTAAAACACGGTCCCAGATCAGGCTGAACGCTCAGAAATCAGTGATGAGGAAAAAAACATTCTGATTTATTTTTAATCTCATGATTTGGGGAACCTTACTCAACTTTGTATCTTTTTCAATATCTCATTTTAAGAATCTACATAGATGCCAAATCATGTGTCCAGATCCTGCAGCTATAACCACACAAGCGTGCCTTTGTGGAGATATTTTGATTTCTTATGAGCGTTATAGAAAGATCATCTGCCAAGAGCTGGTTAGAAGACAGGGCTCATGCTCACGAGAAACCCGCTGCCCACTTTCACCCCGTTTCCGTTACGCCGCTCATAGAAAACGTTCACCATCTGCGTCCCCATCCCTGCATCACCCAGCTCCTGTTCAAGCAGTGTGGGTGTTTCACCACCGACACCAGCGCAAGGAGGATCAGACTTTTTTTTTTTAATCGCATCCATTCAAGTAGCATCCTTTGCTAACTGACCGCAATCACCCCTGCCTACATTTTCCTACCCTATTTGCAGGGTGCGGGCAAACGAACAGGTCAGCACGGGTACGGCGGGCAGGACAGCCCACAGCAGAGCAGACCAGGTGGGCACCATCCCAGAAGACCACGTACACAAGCATCTCCTGAGGGGCAGGTGACACGCTGGTAAGTCCTCACCTGTGACTTACCCCCTGATAAATTTCTCCCGCACCCTAAACTGTGCTTTGCAAAGAGGTCAAGGAAACTGGAATTAGACTGGAAGCCTTTTTTGAGTCAGTGTGTCTTTTTTGTGCCTGGCACGGCTCCAAGCACACTGCCAGCTGTGAACAAATAAGGAATGATGAGTGCCTTCGCCTCCTGACAACATATGCATCCTCTAGCGAGGATGGAGTCACCCAAGATGCCACTACCTTTCCTGGGTTATGAAAGACCTCTCCGCAACAAAAAACTGTTCTCCCCACAAGAAAACAAAATAACAAAAAAGTCAGGGCTGCGAACAGTTTATGAGCAGATCATTGTCCATCAAAGGAAAAATAGTTGAAGCACAAAAGCAGCTTACAGCCTGAGGGTAAGGGATCAGATTGCTTCTCACATTAAGGGTGTGCAGCCGTATAACCACAGCAACATCATTACAACTCTGCGCCTTCCCCAACGCAGCCTGGGTTCCAGTGATGTTTAAAGACCAAGGAATGAGGGAGGGAAGAGGGGTCATCTGACAGAGACACACGCTTCACGCACATCTACTGCTTTTCTGCTTCAGAAACTGGGAAAGGGCACATCATAGTCATCAGGCTAAGATGCAACTTCCCAGGGAAGACTTCTTAAGTTTTGGCCATGGGGAATCTGAGAAGGGGACTAGCACTGGCAAACATCCTTCTGCTCACCGAAAACCATCTCCTTTCTTCAAAGTGCATTTTGCACAACCCATTCCAATAATTTAAAGGACGTGTCAGCAGCACAACGTGAAACAGCTTCTCCTTAAAAAACGAGACCATTCTACGCTGACCATGCAATCCATCAAAATAAATAAGTCTTCAGCAACCCTCGGGCAGCAAACCCTCCCAGAGGCTTCCTAGGCAGACGGGCTCGAGTACCGACACACTTGCCCGCCTTGCCTTCGCAGCCCGGCTCCGCAGCCGCCGCTCAAGCCCGGGGCTCTGCCGGCGAGGAGCCGGGCACCTGTGGGCTCCCCCCGCCCCGGTGCCCGGCGGAGCGCGCCCGGCCGGGCTGACACCGCCCGCATGAAGGGGGCGAGCCGGGAGCCTGGCGGCTCAAACGGAGAGCGGAGCGGGATGTCCAGGGAAAGCCCTTCCCCGACCCCCGGACACACACCCGTGACACCCGCACCGGCCCCTGGGGGCCCGGCAGCCCCCGGGACTCACCGGCGGCGGCGGCCTCCAGCAGCGCGGCGGCCCGCAGCAGGCAGTAGTAGCGCTCCATCTCCCCCGCCGAGGTGCCCCCCGGCGGGGGACCGGCCGGGGCCGGGGCCGGGGCCAGGGCCATGCCCCGCGGCAGCGCTCCGCCGCCGGCAGCGCTCCGCCGCCCCGGGCCCGCGCGGCCGCCGAGGCGGGGCCGGGGGAAGCGGGCGGCCGCCGCCACCGCCTCCACCCGCCCCCCGCCCGCCTCCCGCCCCGCCCCGGCGGCCGCCCGCTGCCCGCGCCGCGGCCCCGGTGGCTCCGCCGCCTCCCGCCCCAAGCGCCCTTGGCGTCCTGCCTTTTTTTCCTATTTTGTCCCCCTTTTTTCCGTTTTTTTTTCCCCTTTTTTTTTCCTTTTTCCCTTTTTCTCCCCTTTTTGATTTTATATTTTTTTAATTTACTGCTACTCTCCAGTGTCCCCCGGCACACTGCTCTGCAGTCAGAGCCACTCCCCGCCTTAGTGCCTATACCACGTCTCTAAGAAAAAAGCGAAGTATTTTCATCCTCTGCAAGCAGCATTCTAGCAAATTCCTTGAGCGATATATGAGAACTACATTAAGCCATGCTATAGCCAAAGCTGGCCAGAGCTCCAACCACATTGCCGGCCTGACCCATCAGCCTCAGTTTCCCCCGATGCCCGAGGTTCAAACGATGCCAGCTCATTCTGGACAGGTGCCTGAGCTGCCTAGAAAGGCAGCACAGAAGAGTGGATGTTCCTGTTTTTCCAAAACAACCTTTTAATTATGCTCCTTACTATAATAGCAGCCTTTTTTCAACACTTCAGCAGTCAGGGCTATTAATTTAGGACCCAAGGTCTAACGACGGTAGTACGAAAAACACCATGTTTTGGCAGATCATGTCCCTTCTTATACTGATACAGAATTTTTCAAAGAAAAATGACCTGTTCAGTCAGCGCTCCTTGTTCGTAACGCAGCAGATTCTCACTAACTTAACAGTGAAGTTAATAGCGAATAGACAATTTTCTGTCTGGTCATAAAGCACATCTTGTGCGACAGGGAGTTCATGTGCAGTTACTCATCAAAAAATCCAGCTCAGGTGCAGAACACTAAAACATGGTTATAAAATGCAAGGCTACAAGTATGGGAAGACAGCCACGCCACATTCCTTCTGTATTCTTATCGCAGGAATGCTATTTTCCCTAAACTGCAACAGCTCATGCAGAAATGAGGCCCATCCAAATGCTGAAAGTCTCTTTTTTGTTCTACTGCTGCGCAGGGGATACCCTGCTGTATCCGGGACTCACCACCACCGAGTGACACATTTAACACTGGCTTCTGGAAAAATAAAGCTAGCCTGTAGAAGGTACAGCTATGTAACCCCTAAGGTTTGATGATCAATCTATTTCTTGCTCTCTGAACAGAAGACAAAATGATTAAGGCTGGATTTGGGTCAGGTCTTTGCAGCCAACGCACCCTCCCCGAGCCCCAGGTGGGCTAGGCTGGACCCCCGCGGCGGATGCTGGCAGGAATCCTGCACATCCCAAGGCTGCACCTCCTCCAGCCAATTCAGCTGGCGCAAGACAACATCAGCCAGCTCTCAGCACGGAAAAGCTGTGTTTGCTCAACCTGAAGGGTAATCGATCACGGCTTTTCCTTACCATTGTTCCCTTACAAGCCTGTATGGCCACAAAGATTCTTGTTTTGGAGACCTGGCTGCTTACAGCCCCTCATTTTGGGCATTTTGTGATAAATGCCCAGCTATTCCAGCAACGCATTCAGCAGAGGCACCGTCCAGCTGCTCCTATTTTACACTGGCAGAAGCTGCTCGGCATGTCTGTCTCCTCCAGAGACGAGCGCTGCTCGCTGCCTGCCCAGAGAGCGATAAGCTGAGATAGAGGGAACAAGGAAACGGATAAAAAGGAAACAATGGCAGCCAGAAACACGAGTATTTCTTTTTCAGGGAATTCCCACCCAGGCCCCATAACAATGTTCAGCGCTCCGAGAGTGGCACATATACGTCTGCCTGGGAAGGGAAAGAGCCCTTTCGGAGAGCCGGCGAAAATCTTGCCAGCACCTGCAGCACCTCTGTTTGCAGAGTTTTATTTCATGTGGGTGCAATTCCTTACCCTTAAATCTTAGGGAGAAGGTGTAAGGAGAATTCCCACTATTTTCATTAATTTCAGATCAGAGGCTGGAAAAAAACCTCAAACAAATTTCAAAACACTCTTCTTTTTCTTTTTTCCTTTTTTTTTTCCCCCTAGATAAAGGCTAGAAGTTGGGATTGATGGCATTATTTGGATTTTAGAAATCACCCTTCAAAAATACTTGTTTAGTCAAACAGGAACGCTCCATTTTAGGCAACCACAGACATCTGAGGCCTCACAGTGATGCGATCACCTTTTGAGACCGATCTGAATAAGCATATCAGCTATTTCTCCCCAGCACATATTTTGATTATAATTTGGAGAAAACATAGGTTTCATTTCTGCAACTTTCCAAAAGCTGCTGCTTTCGTACTTCATGGTGGGACTGTGCAGCAAGCAAGGGCCGAGCAGTGAGTCTGGCTAGGGCTGCTCCAGCCCCACCGCGCTGCTGGAGATACCGCTCCGTTAGAGGCTTCTGAAAGTGTCTTGATAAACGCCCATCTGTCCATCAGCTCAGTCCATCCCATCTCCTAGGCCCATCTCCTTCAGAAACATCTTTCCTCTGACAGTTGCTGGGGAAAAGGGTTTCTGGTTAAATAATTTAACCTGTCGGCCTCGATCCAGCCCTCCATCCCAGCTCTCACACGCAGTCCTGCGGGTGCTGGATAATTTCTCCAAGATACAGCCCCGCTCTCATCACTCCAGGGCGCAATTGTTGCAATGTTTTTGCCTGGCTTGCCCAAATCCCATTTTTCCTGCTACATCTCCTGGAAGGCTGCTGCAAACTCTGCCCCACTCCATCACATTATCCCCATCAGCTTTTACAGGCAATTCCTCCACCGATCCTCTCCTCACCTGCTCCGTGCCCCCTGCTTAGCCCCCAAGCCCCAGCTGCGATGGGGAGCAGCCGCTTGGTCTTTCATGCCTAAACTCCAACGGGCAAAACGGGACAGAAGGGCTTTAATTTTTTTTTTTTTAGGGTGGTGCTGGGAACTGGAAAAACAGAGCTAGCTAAATGTAGTTTGGAGCCAAACTGATGTTGAAGGGAATTGCTCACCTCTGGAATAAGCATAGTGACATCAAAGTACTTGTACAGAAGAGTAATTAAGCTCTGGATGGTTTTCATAAACAGGGATTTTAGGAGGATTTCATATGGATGAGGCAGCATCACCCCTGATCCCGGGGTACCGTCCGGCACGGGCTCTTTCCAGGCTGCTCCGGGAGGAGCAGAGCCTTCACAGCCCGGCAGAAATCCCGGCCACACTGAAACCAGTTAAGCCTGCACGGATTTCATCAGGACCAGGATTTTATGTCACCTGCTACGCCAATGTGAAAAAGGGAAAGGCCTCCACTCCGCTCTCCCACTCTCACTTCTTCTCCGCGTCAGTCAGACCTGCCTTATTTATTTGTACAACCCTGGTTTTGGAAGGGAACACGCATGCAGGTGCACACACACCCTTTCTCCAGGCCACAGCGTATTTTCCAGCTTAGCAGGTTATCCCCAGACGTGAAGAGTTAGAAGCCAACCCCAACCCCAGCAGCGAGGACGCTGCGGATGCATCTCCTTCTGCAAGGGCTGCAGGGGGACAGGGAGCGACGGGGACAGCGCGGCCCCTCCGCACGCCAAGAGCCCTCACACGCCAACAGCCTGACCTTTAGAAAAACTGCTGTCCTTGTTAAAAATCACCTTACAAAATGACATTGCTTCTCCTTTCTAATATGAAGGGTTACACGAGCATTTTAAATGCTAATTTGGTGCTTTCTGAAATACCTCGTGACCCGCAGCCATCTCCCATCGCTTACATTTACTACTTTTGTCCCGTCAGCCTGGGCAGCCAGCTCAGAGTAAAACCCTTTCCAGCTCTTCAGATGATTTTCACTATCACTCATTCGGGCTATTAAGATTCTCAATGCGTGTATCTGGTTTCCAGTAGTACAAGCTGCTTCTTAAAGGTTATAGTTTGTTTTAAATAGCACAGCCATCTGTCCTCCGGTGGCTGATGGGAGCTGAAGAAATCGAAGCAGCCAAAACAGAATTTTTCAAACTGTCAGTTTTTCATTACAAACATTTCAGTTTGAATCAGACCCACGTCCTAAAAAAAAAAAAAAAAAAGAAAATTTAAATCTATGTATTTTTCTGGTGTATTATACAAACACTGTGAGTCTTGCTTTAACAGTTTCGTTGCGTTGTTGGAATTTCATCAATGCAAATATCTGGCCCGGACTTCACCAGCTCCAGGCACTTTACAAACCACAGAATCATCCTCATCCTCATTTATGTGCTTCCAGTCTTTGAACTAAAAAATACTTATTTATTACAGGGAGCCACGACATACCGAACCAATGCACAGCATGAAGAAAAAGTCTCCACACACGTATGGAAGCCAGCCACAAGGACCTGCATTTTTTTTTTTTTTTTACCCAATTCCTAACTGTCAGCTAAAGTTCAAGTCTTCTACAAAGTTAAATCAATTTATTCACTTAATTCACAGGACTTACTTTCTTCATTTGCCAGATTATTTTTCAGGGAAACGGGTTTAGAGCACGTAGGCCAGCTACGTGCAGCAGCTGTTACCAGCAGAATTGCTAATACCTTGCTGGAAAAATAAAAATATAGAAGCAGCAACCAGTATTTCCTTAGGCAAATGCTGCTCCGCATCAGAGAACCGAGTACAGCCTTGCTGGCATCATCTACCCCCCAGTGAAAATGCCGACGGTCCCCCTCGTATTGCCTTGTAAAAGCCCACGTTATGCCTAGGAGCATCCAAGGAGACAAGACAGACAACAAATGTGTATTAATCAGAACAACATACCAAAGTTTATTGATTACTTCAAACAAAAGTTTCTGTAATGAAAAAAGAGCAAGTTGCATTCATAAAAGGTAACATTCACATTCAATTTCCTTTATATAAAGCAACATAAATGTATAAAATTGCATTTAAGTGAAAAAAATGTAAGGTTGCAGTCCTTTTCTTTTTGCAAGAAGCTGAAAATGTATCTTCTCATTGCCTGTATATAATTTACACTTTCTATATACTACATGGTTTTTAAAAAAAATCCATAGCTGGGAAATTGGATAAATGGTGCGGTGTTAGGTAAGTTTTTCAACCGTGTGTATACAAATTCAATTTTAAGCTTTTACGCAATTTGCAGTCATTTATAATATTCTCATAATGATTAGGATTAGTTTTTGAAAAGTAGCTATAACTACACCAAGTTCCTCCGATATCACACAACAGTTTTAGAGGGAATCTTAATTACTTTTCTTATCTTTCAGTGTCACTAGCCAGTGATTAACTTCAATGATTTTTTACGAAAAAACCCCAGCCTTTTTTCCTTCAAGTTTTTCCACCGATAAGCCTGTACTGACCTTTTAGCTCACTAACACGCGCTGTAAGAGTGCGGCGTGTATTATGGTACATGAACAACCATCACAGCGTCACTGGGGGATTCCTGCCGCTTCAGCATCCTGCTGGCTTACACCTTACGGTTACTATCACCACTTTTTCTTCCCTTCTCTAACCCCAAAAGGGGTCTCCTGTTTCCCCCGATTTCACGAGTCATCCGCAGCAATAGGAATTTTACTTTTGTCATTGCTGAACGACGAGGATCAGCTCTTCTGCAGGTCCAGGGCAGCCCGGCTGTCCTGGCATCCCCAGCACTACACCACTGCACTAGCTGAAGATCCAAGCCCAAGAAAACCTGCATTTTTCCAGAAAAGCTGCTATTCAAGACATTTCACGTTCATTCCAACCCGGCAGTCAGCACACGTGCCTTGGGTTTGAATGTACAGCTATTGCAATGGCTTGCTCCATCCTGAGACAGGACACTTGGAAATGGGAATAGAAATGGGATTTGGTTCTCGGAAGGCTCCGTCTTAAAACAGGCTGCAGAAATTAGCCCGTTTAAGTGGCTTTATTCAACAGTTCACACATCGCACACACATGGCAAGCTTCACTCTGTTCCCACTAACGTCAACAGCAAAACCTCCAGCTGAATTTCACGGGAACAGACTTTGACCCTAGGAGTAGAGTACGACACAAAACAAACCGAGAAGCAAGGTGTCAGGCTTGGGACCATTTGGGCTTGGAATGGTTTTGAATCACAGGAATTAGGCATTTTAGTGCCTGTATTTTAAAGGTTATGTAAACAGAAGTCAGCAACTGTATATTTAAGGAGAAAGGTTAGATTTGGCATATAGAGCATATCTTCATTGTACTCATCGCATACTTGATCTCTAGGCACCATATTTTAGCAAGAAAAGTTGAGAATGGGATAAGGTCTGCAAGTTGAATTCTAGGACCGTGAAATGAGCTAGGAAAAGGAGAAAAAGAAGAAAGAAAAAAAAAAAAAGCTTTGCCCATGGGACACATGCTGGAAGTGCAGCTCCTTACTTGCATGCAGCAAGGAGTCGAGCCGCAGTTGCTAACACGGTGCTAACGAACACCACTTGCGTTGAGGCCAGTGCAGCGTGTATAATACAGTGGTCCTGTCCATACGTCCCCTCCCATGCTGGGTGATATAAGAGCAGCCACCGGCCATAGGGACCCCTTTCCCACTCAGGTAAGGCCCATTGCAAAGTCCTTATGATGCACGCCAGAATTTGCCTGCAGCTGATCCGCATCCTGCTTCCACCAGAGTCGAAGACAGACCTCGGGGGTGGCAGCCAGAGAGCAAGGCTCGATTCTTCCGAGAATTAATAGTCCGCGGTTCAGCGAGATTTGATGAAGGGAATGTTCCATCTAGTCCAAATTGTTGTTTCTTTACATCTCAAAGCCTGAGAGAGCAGGAGCCAAACCCAGCCACAACGTAGAGCTTGTTACTTCTGAAATGAGACTTCAAACGCTCCTCGCGGTAGTTCTCTGCATCACTCTGCAGAGCGCCGGGGCCGGGGGTAGTCAGCACGAGGAGGGACCTTCACACCAAACGGCAGTGGCACACAGGGTGCTCCGTCACTGCTTATGGCTTAACGTAACAAAAAAGCTGCTTTTTCCACATATGAAGTATCAGAGAGTAAAAAAAAAAAAAAAAAAAAATCAGGCATCTCACCTCTGCTGTGCACAACCTGAAAAGTTCCCACGACCATGGTACAGGTAGATTTAAAAAGAACATGCCAATTTAAAAACCAAATAAAGTGTAAAATGAAATCAGGTTCATATTCCTTTTATTTTTAAACCGGCTTCTTTTTTCTTAGTGCAAATAACTCAAGATGCAGTTTTATATGCCTGCAGGTTTACAGGCACAGCCCGTGTCCCTGGGATCACCCAAGGACCGCGCTGTCACTCAGGCCTTTAAAGTGTTGAAGCAACTGCACAGTGCAGAAACGTAAGCGCAACCACGGGAGCCCGGGCAAAACGGCTGAAAGTCTGGCACAGCCCAACTTTTGAGATTCTTTCCTCCCCACGAAAGCTTCCTTCCATCACGAATAGCCACAAGACGAGGGAAAGTGACCTTTTCTTCACCCTCCATCAGGAACGAACCCATCAGCACACCGCCCGCAGGAGGATGCTCGTGCGCTTCCCAGCACGGCAGGTCTCCGCACGGATACCGCTGCGGCGGACGGACCGCAGACCCGCTTCCAGCCGTCCCCAGGAGGGATACGCGACTGAACGCTTTGCACTGTCGGCACAAGCTTCTCCCGAATTTTCAAGTATTTCTGCCGCGTACATCTGGCAATCCGTCGCTGGGAGGGGACAGTCCCCGCCGAGGGGTCGCAGCCCCAGGCGAGATGCTCGCAGAGCTGCATCCAGCTTCTGCGCGAGAGGAGCAGGCTCTCCCCGGCGCCTTCGGGGAGCCGGAGGGGGCTGTTACGGGGTTTAAAGTCTGTGCTACTTCTTTGGTCAGGCAGAGCAAGAGACTTCAGCAGCTCTCTGCTGCTCTCGGACAGATCTGCAGCGGGCAGAGGAAGCCCCCGTGTGAAAAGGGGCTGGCACTGCTCTCTTGCACATCGATTCACGCTGTTTTGGATGAATTTCTAAAGATGCTTTCTCAGCCTCCAGCGACGTAGAATTTGGCAGAATATTTTTCTGGGGCAGGTGGGGTGGGGCGAGGGGGAAGCCACAAAACCAAAGACAAAGGGGCGCCGTGGGGCCAGTGCCCTGGTACTGCTTTATCCGCAGGGCCGCTTACTGTACTTGGTAATACGAAAGAACTGTCAGGTTAAACCCATGGGTTTTTTTCCTACAGCATGACAATACGCAGTGTTTGTATGGGGCACTTTAAAGTATCCTGAGAGGATATCTTTCTGCCAAATTAGTAACAGCATCTTCCGTCTTCACATAACCGTTCTCGATACGTTTGTATGAGACTAACATAGGCAGATCAAAGGGGCCAGTCTGCAAAAATCAGAAGGAAAATGCACATATATTGCAATTGTTACATTCCCAAACTCATAAACCTTTTCCCGTGTTATTTTTAGAAAAAAATACTTAGAATTTTATAAAAGAATGATTAGACCATGATAAAAGTGCCAAATTTCATTCACAATCAAATAACAGGTTGGTAAATCAATCTGCACAACCTGCAAAATGCTGTATAAAGTCTAAAAGTGGCATCTGGCTCGCTGTTCCTTGCGAATCCCATTCTGCCCCAGTTCCGCCGCCTCCCGCACCAGTCTGCACCAGTATATGGTAGTGGAGAGCACCACCTAACGTCTGCAGGGAAGGAACAGCCGCTTGGCTCGCCGGCAATGCCCGGGCAAGCAGAAACCTGGATTTACACCAGATACGTTTGGAGCTCTGGCAAGCCTGGTTGTTGGACCCGCCATTCCGATTAAACTGATTTCTTTAGAAGCAGGGTACAAGGTAGGAGAGGTTTGCAGAAAATTTGCAGTTTTATGTTTGCAGCGGACACCACACGGCTATGTAACATCTCGCCTAAAAGCGAAACTGTGAATTCAATTAGGCACTTTTACTTTTTTATTCTGCTATAGGCTTACTATGATGTTTAAAATCAAGTAAACTTGTACTAGGATGCTCTCTGTGTGTGTATACACATACAGACACGGAGACATGCCTGCCGTACCGTATGTTGACATACATAGACAAGTACACACGTTTAGTTTCAATCTATGCAGATGAATTAAAATGTACTTATCTCTATCTGACAGAACAGCATGCACCCTAGAAAAGGGATTTTGGTACAATTCAGATGCAATACTGGAATCATTTTAATACTGAGATTTGAACACTTCACTGTAAATACATCAGTGTTAGATTTTATAACTACTGTTAGCATGATTCACTGACTGCATTCTCAGACTAAGCTGTCTGTTAATATTAGACTAAAATATCAGTTATATTAAAAGATTTGTTTACATACTGTGAAATATTTCAGTTTGAGCTGGAAAATATTTCAGTTTGAGAAGATCTGTGCACATACAGGGTTCTGAAAAGGCTGGATAGGACAACGTCCCCAAATTAAAATGCATCCCAAGCATTGCATCTCCATTCCACAAGGACAGGTGCCCCACACCGACAGTCAAGAGGATTACAAGAACCGTAGTTTAATTGATTTGGGGGGGGTTACAGTTGGTTAATGCCTTTTAAAACCATCCCAACTCCTTCAGACAGGGTACCTGTTACAACACATTAGACTCATCTGAGAATGTTCTTAAAAGAAGTGGTCTGACAGAAGGTCTGGCCGACAATGAATCAGGTGCCTTCCTGCTGCTCTGCAACAGCGAGGCAAAAAGACTTACAGCACACGCGACAACTTGCCCCTGCCTAATGGTCAAGCAACATAAGAGACACACACACACCTTTTTACAGCTAAGTCACATCGTAAGGGATATAGCGATACGCGCTGCCTAAATACCACGGTGATCAATACTGGCTGGGTTTTGCAGTGCAAGAGGCACGGAGGGTATTCAGAAACTAGCCCTGCTTTCTGAAATGGTTACCTTCAGGCTTGGAGGTTTATGCTACGGGTGCTTTCGAGGGAGGAGGAAACCATCCTTCATCTCCACATATTTTTAAAATAGCCAGTAATACTGGAGATCTGCAGTGGAAGCAAACGCTAGGGACATGTATTCAAGGCACTTTGCTGTGGGGTAGCCCCACCATCCCCACGGTCAGCAAGTCCGAGACTACCCCTCCGTGTGAGGGGTGGGCGCAGTGGCTTATTCACTCGTACGAAGAACAACGGTAGCACTGACCAGTGGGATGGACTGGGCAAGATGGGCACTTGGGGAGCTCCTCCTAGATCAAACAAGCCTGAGCTGTTCACCAGGTCATCCAGAGGATGATCAAAATCGAGTCCACTTTGTCCCACGACTTAGAGGAGTTTGTATCTAGTCCATAAGCACACAAAACCGCAGTGGGGAAGGAGAACGTAACCAGCATTGGCCGCGTCCACCTCACTCGGACATCCCGAGCACGAGCAGCTCACCCACCTGAAGTGCAGCAGGAGACCGAAGGGGAAGAGACAGATGAAATATTTAAGCAAAAGATTTAAATTAAAGCAAAAGGAGGGGGGGGAGAAAGCAGGGTTTTGCTGAGTGAGCAAATCTAAACATGGGTTTTCAGGAGTTAGGCGTTAGGAGGAGGAAAAAAGCAGTAGAGCAAGCAACACATAGCAACTCAGAAAGGAAATCACCTTATTCACTCCAAGAAAAGCTGTGATTGCTGGAAGTTTGAGAAAGCATGAAGATAGTGGATGTTCCTGAGGAAGGAAGGCGCTTCGTTACCTAGTTCACAACAGCACAAAAGACAGAAAATTGCAGTACAAGAGAAAGGCAGAAATGAAGGAAAACACGAATGTGCCTTGCAGTTTAAAAAAAGAAAAAAAAAACCAAAACATTTCCACACAAAAAACTGAATAAAGACTGAGCAGAGCCGATGGGTTGTTATAGGGAACTTGGGGTAAAACCCGGACCCATTAACGTCAAGGGCAAACGTCCATCAACCTGGCCTCAGTCCACCCTCCCCTTCCAGAGGGACCCTCAGCTGCCAAGTTGGGGGTTCAGGCACCTAAATAACAACCCTAATCTTATTTTTTGTTTAATGCTCCCCTTGGGAAACTGATATTTATTTTTTTCCAGTATTAAGGTCAGGATCCTCAAAAAAAAGGTCTTGATTTGAAATCATCTACCTGGTCTTAGACACCTTTAAAAATGAGGTGACTGACTTCAGTGTCTGACCGCTGACACAGTCATCTAGAGCTCGTATCTGCCTCGGGCGTTTTAGAAAGCTCTTACTCAAAATGTACATTTAAATATGCGTTTAGTTTGGTATGCACATATAAAGAGACTTTTTTAGTTGACACTTTGCTAAACGGTTTCACAAGAGCCTTTTTTTAACGCGTATAAAGCACTCTTGAAAGCAAGTATTACAGGAGGGAATGGATCTTCTGGCCATCAGCTGAAGGCAAAAAAGGGTCACCTCTCAGTGAGTGGAGCTGGGGCTTGGTGACGCCCAGGTCACCGTCCTTGAACTGTCCTATGTCCGCAGCCGAGAGCAACTCGCTCCCAGCCTATTCAATAGGGGTGTCAAGCTAGAAACTATTAAATCGTACTTAAGTGGAAGAAATTAGATGGACTCTCAAAGAATTCAACCATACTTCTTTTACCATCTCTATTGCTTTCAATTTTAATGGCTTGGGTTTTTTTTTTTATCTTACAGATAAATGTTCTACTTCACTGATACTGCGCCAAACTTGTACATCAAATGTTATGGGAGAGCAAAACCTTTACTACTTCATTGGATATATATTTTTTTTTTTAATCGAGATAATAATTTTTAAATAATGACCAAAGATAACAAGTTATCCCAGGTGAGGAAAGTGCACTGAAACCTCACAGGGTGTAAGAGCTTCAAGGAGAGGAGCCTGTTTTGAACCTCAGTATTTAGAAGGTCAGCCCACGGTGACCCCGTCAGACCAGCTGGGCACCAGTCCACCAGTACCACGGTGCTGGTCCGGGGCATGGCTGGCAGGGCAGAAGCCACCTCTGCACCCCTGCACTGGCCAAATCCTGCAGCCGTGCTGAGCGATGGTCGGCTCCGGCCGCCTGCCGGGGAGCCCCCCTGGCCTGCTGGGGGGTGACCCCGCGGTGGCAGTGCTGGCCCGTGTCCCTCCCCTGCCTAAGGACACGCAAACCGAGGGCAAGGGGCCGGGGCCGGCTGCCATACGCCGCGTGCTGAGCCGAGGCAGGACTTGCTGGTGTTGCAGGGGAAAGAGAGGGGCTGCAGGAGGGAGGGGAGGCGCAGGGAGCGGCGGAGGCACGGCCGGGGTGAGCAGGGGCTGCCCGCGGGGACGTTCGGCACCTCTGGGCAAGCAGAGAGCAAGGGGCAGGGGTGGTCTCAGCACGGTACGAGTCGTGAGCCCGGCAGTGCTGGCACTCGCCATTTGCAGGAGTGACGAAGAAAACCTTTAGGAGATGGTTTACGCTTCTAAAACGAGCCCTCCTCCTCAGCAGCGGAGGAAAGCTGTTAGGAAACCAGACCGCTCTGGAGGAGAGCGAGACACGTGGGCTAACACGAGCCCTCGGTTATCAAGGGGAGCGGGCAGATGTGACAAGACCTGACTCTGTTCCCCCGGCACTGGCACCTGAGGACAAACCCAAGGGAACATCGTGGGTGTTCTTTGACATAAAAAGAAGTAGGTTTTATTCAGGACACAATAAGGTGGGTTTGATGATCAGTTCAGGTTGGAAAAGGGTTACTGTACTTTTATAAGAGATGGCAGGTTTCCATCCAGTGAAGGCAACTAAGGAAAGGCACAGTTTGAGTCTCTCCTCGCTACAGATCTAGGCAGTATTTTTAGATGAGCTTCTCGACATTTCTGGCATGTGAAAGAGCAAGACGAGACTCTAGAAAGCCTTCCTGAAGATGCGAGTACATCTCGTGTACACGGTTCATCTCGTGCTTAAGAGTAGGAGAGGTCTTCCTAAAAATGTTATGCGATACATCATCTTGTTCCTTACCTGATGATTCTTCTCTTTTATATTTTTTAAAACTATTAGAAGAATTTCTGGGAAAAGGCTGATAAAGATCAGGAGAATTATTGCCAGCCACGTGGAAACAGAAGTCAGCATATGGGCAAATACAAAATACATTCTTTGCTGCTTCAAGAAAGGCCTGAAAAAGAAAGGATACAAATAAATTCTGGTTAACATGGATTTCCCAAGAAGGTCAGAATCAAAGGCAGATTCAGATCAAACTAGTAGCAGTAACGCCTGCCTCTCAGATGGAGATGGATACAGCCCGCACAGAAACACACTGTCCGTCCTTCTCCCAAGGCATCTCCTGCCTTCCACCGCCCTAGTTCCGGAGGACTGTCCTGTCACCTTGCACGATGTATTTTGCATCTTCCGCATCTGCTTCATTTCGGGGTGGGGTTTGAGTTTTGCTACTATCATCAATTTTGCTAGTCTCACTGCAAGACAAATTATTCACCTTACCAGATCATTTTATTTCAACTTTGGACTTTGCTACAGCTTCTGGTTTGCTTTTGATGGTGGAAATCCAGAGACTCTCGGTCCCAATAGGTTGTTTGCCCCTTCCTCCCTCCCTTGATGATAGAGGGGAACCGACAGATGCTTGTGAAAAATGCCTCATAAATAACTGATGACAAGGATCCCAAAGCAGCTGTTGCTTGGCATTAACTCAAAAATACTGAGCTACGCAAGTCAAACACACCAGTAGACAACTCACACATTTCAGCAGAGAGATCTGGCTAGATGGCAGATCTGAATCTGTTGGTTAGGAACGCCGAAATAAAGCCTGTTACTCCCAATTAAAATATTTAAATCCATTCTACATCTTTATTAGCATGCTGCTGGGTCAAGGATCTCGCCAATAACCCACGGCACTAGCCCATGGGAAAAGCAAAGGTGTAAAATGGGAGATGCTGTCTATTGTGAATGTCAACATGAACATCTACTCCAGCATGGGAAATAGAAAACTAAAAATTTTTGTCACGTACTATTGCTTGCCTGCTTTTGCAAGACATTAAGTCTAAAATCCTGGTCGCACTCCAATCAATGAGAATTTTTTCTCCTACTCAGATCCAGGATTTCAGCAGCTGGATCTGTGCTTTCTCCTGCTTATTTCTCCCCCTTAAGCTGCCCCAGCGCGCCAGGTCCTCTTGCTCTGCATCTGCCTCATCTTTTCTTTCCTTCCATTATCACTGGGTTTCTTTCCACCATCAATTTCTCCTTTCTTTCCCACCCACATGCACAAACAGATCCTGAAATATTTATCCCGGAACCTCCCAATGAAGACAAGGGCCTCAGCACCAGAAATGACCCCGTGGGCAGAAAAGCAAACCACTTCTTGCCAAAGCCGAGCACCTGGATGAGGACCAGGGCGTTACCTGCTTTTAGGCTACCTCTTCGCTAGGGAGAGGAGCACGGCTGCACGCACCCTGCCATCTGTAAATCTCCGGATAGCCCAACCGAGGGGATGCGGCAGCCACGTCCCCTGCAAAGCCAGTGTGGGGCATTCCCCGAAGAAAGCACCATGGAAAGAAGAAAAGATACTTGCCAAATGACTCCTCCCCAAAAGAACGAGAAAAACACATAGAAGGCAAGGGAGCCCCAAATCACAAAGTGGTTCATCCACGTCCAGAATCGGGTATCTAACGCTAGCTGTGTGAATAAAAAAAAAAAGAGACAGAACAGGTATTAGATGCAGAGTGTATTTGATTGTATTTATATGAAATTTCTGACTGCTTTCACAGTAAGGTTGAAATTCTCCAAACAGCCACCTCTCCGCATATGTACGCCCGGGAAAATATTTTCAATATCTACAGATTGGCACAATGTCAACAGCGAGTTTCTAATTGTAACTGACACTTTTTAATAGAATAAATTTGATGCAACCTCTGACGCTCCACGAAAAAAACGTCTAAAGGTTACGGGGACTGTAATTGCCTCCTGCCACCACCTGCTGTCCTGAACCAAACATAGAAGACCTTTTGTAAGGTCTTACGCAAACCGTTCGTTCTGGAAAGCTCCGTGAAACAAAGCAGATTTGCTATTATTATTTGACAGATGTGTTTTTGTGATCGCTCCGGTGCTCAGCGGTGTCTGAAAGAAGGTGGACAAACCCAAGTTCTCTATCGTTCCCCTCCTCTTGCTGGAACTGAACGCCAAGGGGTGAAAGTGTGGGAAAAAGTCAACCGTAACCAACTGGAATCCTCAGAAGAGGGCAAAAAATAGGAAAATAATTTAACCAAAACATAAACACTTATAGACCAGCAGAGCCCAGGAATACAGGCCGTAGACTATACAAAGGACAGCAGTCAATTAGCAAGTTCTGCCTCTATGGAAGAAGAGAAGATTTAAGTGTGGTGGGAAACGTATTCATAGAAACTTCACGTTCACTGCACGATTTTACAGTGCGTACACACGCATCGGAAAATGGCTGCA
Source organism: Calonectris borealis (assembly GCF_964195595.1). Classification (NCBI taxonomy): domain Eukaryota; kingdom Metazoa; phylum Chordata; class Aves; order Procellariiformes; family Procellariidae; genus Calonectris; species Calonectris borealis. Next base: position 7,651,393 of record NC_134324.1, on the reverse strand, counting down.
GAAACAAGTGACTGAAAAAGGAAGGAAGAGCCTAACCTTCAGAGTGACGGTGAACACCAGCACGGTGAAAACAATCGTCCCAAAGGTCCAATTCCCAAAAACCTGAAAAACACATTACATTGCCACAGGCGTCTCAGTCCACCTGCTTGGAGAGGCACAGAAACGACGATGAGGACAGGGGTGCAAGCAGGGACCAGAGGGGAAGGACGGGATGGAGATACTGCTACGGGGGATTGATGCTCGGAGAGGCGATGGGCGCCCCGCACGACTCACCGCCCGCTACGCTACCCTGTGCCATGCAGTGCCACACGGATGGGTGACCCAGAGTTGGGACGGTGACAGGAACAACCTCCTACTAACAGCAATGTCGATCGAGGATACAAGTCATTGGACCACCTGTATTTCATGATTTCTTGGTAATTTACTCAGTTTCTGCTTTCTCGCAACACCTCTGCTCATCGTCTCGCTTTAGTCCCATTTGCAGAACGCACCAATGGGTATTTTTCCATCTGGTTTGGTTTGCGGATACTAGTGACTACGCACGACAAAGAAAAGCAGATACTGTATATAAATCCAAATGATGGCAATGAATGGGAGGGATGCTTACCAAAGGCTGTCAAGATCTGAATGCATACATTAAAACAGAAAGTGAAATGTAAAAGTTTTCAAAAAATGCAAAAAAATTAAAGTCAATAGGAGCGAAAAAGGAGTCAATCAAACATACATGGATATTATGAACAATTGCTGGTAGCAGTTCTTACAGGCATAAGTGTTTACAAAACAGGACGTAACCACAAATCTTATTTTAGTGCCACACAGACTTGATCTCTCAAGGCATTTGCAGAACATATCAGTGCTTCGTGTTTTATTCAGATACAACCAGAATGGCCATAAATACAGAAAGGCACTGAATCTACAATATAGGGGCTTGACTAATGCTGGCATTGATGCAACATATGCATATACATACATAAATTTAATCAGCTTTTCTCCAAGTGTTAGCGACTAAAAAAAGCTAATGTATTTTCAAGGGTCAAAAGTGATGGTGTAAAGAAGTTTTCCATCAGCTGAGATCTGATAACACACTGCGTACCCCCTGGGGAAAAGGGTCCTGTGACAGCCCAGGCCACCATGTGTGGCAGCCACACTGCATTAGTACTTTACTCTGTATTCAGTTAACCAGCCAAAAGAAAAAAAAAAGGAAAAAGAAAAAAAAAATTCAATCTTCCCCCCCGCCCCCGCTTTCTGCACAAGTTAACCCGGAGCAGCTCCCACACCTCGCTCACGTGGCGATGCAAAGGCTTGTCCCGACACCAGAGGCACGAGCAAGCAGACGGCAGGGAGAACAGCCTGCTCGTTCTGACAGCAGTGCTAACTTATGCTGGCTTCGAAACGGCAGCAAAAACCCAGCACCAGCCTTCCCCCGTTGCAAAGGGAGGAGGACAGCTGAAATCGCGCCCTGGGGCAGGTGCGGCACACAAGCGGCCCTGTACCACGTCTGCGCTGACAAGCAGCGCCTTATCAAGGTGGGATAATTCAGTCGCTCGTCACCAGCCGAACACGTGCCGAATTCCACGCGGCACGGTGGTGAGAAGGACGGATACTGCTCCTGCCCCGGGCCAACGCCTGGGACCATGCAGAAGAGCGCCGTGCAAAGCTCACCGGGTTGGAATAAAGCTGTGTGTAAGATCAGTTATTTTACCTAGTGAGTATAACCAGCTCTGCCCTGTTTCCATGGCAATTTGGAAAACGTTTCATTTCAAGCATTTGCTGCAAAATCACACCACAAGCAAGGCTACGCTGTTGGACAAGACTCGAGACACACCGCACAGATTAAGCGTGTAGATAGTCGCTGCCAGGCGTATAAAAGAGGCAGTGCACAAAAGAAACACTCATCTTTCTCTTTCTTTTTTTTTGGTGGTGTTACCTTTCCGTTATCTTCCAACGATGAATTTTGAAAAAGAAAATAAACCCCAAAGAAAAACACGAGTCCTTCAAAGGCGCCCAGAAAGGTCCAGTACAGGAACGGCCTCCACTGCAGCATCGCATTATCCGACACCTTCCTGCCAAGAGACGGAGTAACAAGAACATCACCATCACCTTTAGGATGCGCTGCAAAGCCCCTTGCAGCGGGCTTTGGAGCAAGCCCTTGCTGTAGGAGACAAGGAGGTAGAACACATAAATATCTGCCAGCATACAGGACATAAACAACATTTGCCATATGCAGCTGCTGGTCATGAGAAATCATAAGAGGTTCAGCATACGAATTTGTTTTGTCCTTCTCCTCTAGGTAACTTGGATTAAAATCCAAGGCAGCCCAAAGCAAACAGCTGTAATGCTGTCCTGAGCCTCTCCCACAGCCCCCGCACTGCCCACGCTCTCCGACATTAACTGCTGGATTTTACAACCAGGGCAATGCTAAAGAAGAGCCGTACGGGACACGGCGAATCTGTGGCATGTTTCCCCCTTTTTGCTGAATGCACAAACTCCCTCTTTGAGCAAAGCTCTGCAAGTCCCATTTCTGGAAGCAGTGTTTTTCTGCACAGGCTGAAAATAACCTCCTGAATCGTATGGTGGGTGTTTTTAACACGGGGGTTGTAGCAGGAGGCTTTTGACTGAATATAGGATGAGATCTGGCACGGAGGCAGCAGCAGCAAACGGATGCACTACGGGCAGAGCTCTGCACGGACTGCAGGCAAAGCCCGGGGAGAGGACAGCGGCCGTCAGGGCAGCAGGGAGTTAAAAAAAGTTTCCTGCATCATTACCTTTTCAGATTACTTTCTTTAAAATTTAAAGATTGATGAGGGATAAAAGCATGTTTATGGCAAATCCAAAAATCCCCATTCTTTTCTCATTTTTCTTCCTAACTATTAAAGTGATACATCCATTTTCAGCAAGATGCACCTTGCAAACCAGTGTGGTGCTGGGCTCCTATAATTGCAGTTTCTAAAACAAAACCCTACGGAATCCTATGCACCATGTTGCAGTGGCAATGCTCTAACATACTGCAGTTTGGGTATGAGTAAGGAGCACGGATAAACGAGACTGTAAGTGGGTTTTATTGCAAGGAGAGAGAAAATACAACCCAACTTCTTCATTGCGAGCTCTGTTTTGTATTTATGTCCTGCAGCACTCATCGTAAACAGGATTTTTACAGCACCTCAGACTAGAGATCTGCACTGCAGCAACTCAGCACTTCATACAGCAGAGGCACAGCAGTTGTTCTGCATTCAGCAGCACATGCACAATCATGAATATTCAAACTAAACCTATCTGCCTACCCAATTAATCTGTTTTCCCTCAATGGACGGACCCCAGAGATCAGACAGCCCACCAGGCGAATGCACAGGGACCTGCTGTTATTGGTCTGTGCCGCACAATATTCAATTACCAATTTATTTAAAGATACATGCGATGGCATTTTGTCGTACGAGTGGAGGAACACAGAGGTCTAACCAATCATGGATCTGAGTACTTATTTCAAAAGCACCCAAGCCCCCTTCCTAGTCTTACTGCCCTTATTGCATTTGCTGATTTTTCTATCCCTAAAGCAACTTTCACGCAGTATCTTTAGGTAACTGCGAATTCCCTCTGCTGTCCCTGCAAAGGCATCACTCTTGGCTCGCGCACGGCTTTGCCGCACGCACCTCCTCCAGGCTGAGGAGCATCGTACAACGGTGACAGGGCTTGCATAGGGCACCAGAGCAGCCCTGACCTGATCCCTCTCCAGAGGGGTGAGCTCGGCACTGAGCTTACTGCCAGGCAAGGGAATTAGCAATAGTGATGCACGAACAGGGGCTTCCCCAGAAAAGCATCTTCCTCAGTCCTTGCTGAAGGGCTGCACCCAAGTACGCGTGCGTGGGCAGGGGTGGGGGGAAGATGGGAAGCATCTCGGTTTCCGTGGGAGGTTGGAGCCCCCCGCAGTTGCAACCAAAGAAGGACAGAAAGCAACCAGCAAAGCAGAAAAAGGCAGTCTCCTTTTAAACTCAGCTTTCCACGGGCAACGCGGCAGAAAACTCTGAGCGTCCGGATCGAAGAGCAGAGTTCCCCAATAATAGGCTCCCATATGGGGATTTGGCCTGTGGAGGGGAAGCCGGGGTGAAGATATCCATTTAGACCAGCTGAGAAGATACCTCCCTGAGCTGGGCTTCAGGACCATTTGTCTTTCTGAAAATAACTGGATCTTTTTTCCTCCTGAAAGCTAGATCTCCCCTCCGTCCATTACACGCTCTATCATGTGCTTGGCTCATGCTGCCTGCCGCAAAGCTAACGTGAATGAATGGTCCGGCCACACTCACAGCTTGATTTTTCTTACAGATGAAGAATTCCACCTACAGTTTATTTTTTTATAGAGACACAGCAGCGCAATTTGCTAGACCAGATACTGTCAGAGAGCATAAATAAGTAGAAATGGGGCGTAAATAGGACATTGCTCAGCTCTAACACAGAAGCAGCAGAGCCAGCAGGGACAGAAACAGCCTTTTCTGCCGTTCTCGGCGACCCCATCACCCACACGCGACAGGTACCCCTGCTGACACTCCTGCACCAGTAAAACTTAAACCATGGATAACCAGGTTGTGCTGAGGCTTACCCAGTCCAGCGCTACTTACATATAGAGCTGCGGATCTGAGGTCAGCCTGTCGATGTTGATATGCTGCTCCAGGAGGCTGTACGCCAGGATAGGCAGCGATGTGAAGCAGATGTTGTACATGGTAAGGTAAGCAGCATCATACAGTGGCTTAAAAGAGGAAGAAGGGGTCAAATGAGACACAAATTCCACTTTAAAAGTCTCCCCACAAAGAGATTAAAAGTTTCCAGCCCTTGCCTCCGTACATAGCCTACAGATTCATCCCTTTGTCATAGCCACACAGGACAGTTTCATTTGATATGGGTCACACTCCGTGCGATGCCAGGGGGGCCAAGGCAGCTGAGGCTGCGTTGCCGGGACCCCACTCTCACCACTGGGAAGTTTTGTAACTGGCTGGTCTCATCACCAGCTCATTCTCCAGAAAAATGTGATTCAACAGCCCTTATCACAGCTTTTCTGTAGCTGCTCTTGTGCTGCTGTTTCTATTAATATACTTGATGTCTCCTGTGACTCTCTAAAGACTAGACTGTTTTAGAGGAACTATGGCTTCTTTTTTTTTTTTTAAAAAAAAAAAAGCAGCAAGTAGTTCTGCCAAGACAAGCAGAGAATTATCTCCTATGACTGACTCTTCCTTACCATTACTTTTGAGCCCAAATAGACACAAAAGCCCCTAAGTTGACACAAAAGCCCAAGCACTTGAGCCCACCCGCCACACGGACCTGTCCTCCTGACGCTCACTGGGACTAAGCAAGGCTCTGACGACACTCGTCGTGTGTCTTTTTTAAAGGCTGTCACAAAAGAACAAACTGTTCTTCCTTTTAAGAGACACCTTTAATGCAGGGAAATACAGCAGGGGAGAAAAGATCAGGAAGTCTTTGAAAACTTTTTCTCTTAAAAGAAGGAGAAGCAGCAAAAATCAGGTGCTGACAAATGAGCTAAACCCCTCTCTCGTTATTTTAGGAAGGTGTCCGTCTGCATTCATGGATGGGAAAGAAAGCAGGTTTCTTTCTTTTCAGTTATGGGTCTCAAAAATATTATGCTCCAGATACAGTGCTGAGCAATGAGGTCAGTTCCTAGCTCCTACTGTCCTCTGAAGCGAGGTGAGGAGCGGACAGGACACCAAAAGCCAAGTCTCTGCTAGGAAGCCCCATTATGCCACTTGCTTTTTATCCTGGCTTTATAGACACGTTATTGGAAGTTACCTGCTGTGAGAATCCACAGAAGAACTGGTATAAAAACTGTGGTAAAATGAAGCAAAGGTTCTAGGGAAATGAAAGAAAAATGGTTAGCAGGGAAGCGCTTCACTCCTCAATCTAAATCCAAATAATTTTTCCGGTTATCAGATATTAGTGTCTGATATTACAATATCAGACAAATTAGGGTATTGTTTTCTACCAAGCACAAAACTAATCCAATGAGCTCTTAGTATCTGCAGAAGACGCTGGAAGAAAGCCATGCTCAGGCTCCCCTGTAAGCACTGTTTTCAATTGACAGGCACACGGCAGAGACACAGCCTGTTCTAGGGAAGGAAATCAGAACTACAGAATATCCTAGACATTTTTTTCCTGTTTACTATTTTTTTTCTATTGTCAAAGAAACCCATAATTATAAACACAGAAATAAGCTGCACACACATCCTTACCTTATAGAAGAAATACTGTACAAGGTGTGCTATTCTCACGTAATATAAATGCCCATGTGCTAGTAGCAATTTTCTTAAATGCTTAAACTTTGGCACAGCATAGTCACTGTTTCTAGAAGCCTGCCGTCCTTCTTTGCCTTTTATACCTGGAGATAGAAGCGTGGCAAGGGGTTAATCTCTATGGGACTGGAATCAGGACCGATGCTATGGCAGGGGGTTAATCTCTATGGGACTGGAATCGGGACCGATGCTATGGCAAGGGGTTAATCCCTAAGGGACTGGAATCTGGACCGATGCTATGGCAAGGGGTTAATCCCTAAGGGACTGGAATCGGGACCGATGCTACCCACTAGGTTTGTTCACATCACTGTCTCACGGCATGACAAAGGCCTCCCCCTCTCGAGTGCCCCAGGAGAGCAAAACACTAATGTGCTGCAAGACTCGGCGTGGTTTTGGCTCCACAACAGTCAGACCTGCCTCTGGAGTTTTTAAGCTATATTTAGGTTGCTGTCTGAGTTCCTATGTAAGAGCATGTGGCGAAGAGTATCTAAGCAGACCTGATAAAAGATAAGGAACTGGTTTCCCTCCGGGCTTGCCCACATCTCACACAGTCTAGTTATTTCACTGCAGACGCTCAGCCTCCCGAAACATCCCCGCAGAGCAGAGCTCAAGAAAGACAGTTTTGTGCACTCAAAAAGCCACATCCAAACAAACCGCACTGGGACCCCATTCATTAGAGGGCACCGCGACATTTCCAATAGCCCCAAATAAAGAGGCTGCCCTTTCTCTTCCATCAACCCTTCTTTAGCGGTATTAAAAAAATCTCCAGTATTTCCCTCTGACACCAATCTGCAGAAAGGAGGATAGTTTCCAGCCTGATGTCAGTCGTACGGACAGGGCAGACTCAACATAACTGAGCATCAGCCCCTGGGAAACACGTACGGGTCCCCAGTGTTGAGTTACTAGCAGCTGCGACCAGTTAGCCCTAATAAAGCCTGGTATTTTCATCACACTGCCTTTGCAACAACTGCCAGTAATCACCCATCAGTTTGCTACTTGTGCCATTTTTTTCTGATCAGCAAGCAACCTTTACCACCTTGAATTTGGCCATAGAGTTTTTGAACACCACCTGCGGTTTATCACTGATAAAGAGAACAGTACTATCAAAGGTGAGCAGTAGATGATGATCCCAAGCACTTATCTGGAGTCAAACCCTGGCTCCAAAGAAAGCAACGGCAGACTTTCTGCATTTTTCAGCGGGATCAGTTTAGCCACGTGCAATCAGAAATACTGACTGTGCCTCAAGAGGGAACGCCAGCCACAGCAGACAGGTCTGAGGTGTCAGACGGGTGTTATCAGGGGTCTTACCTATTCCAACGTGCGCTTCCAAAATCATACTAACATCATTTGCACCATCCCCTATGGAGAGTGTTATGGGGCTCCCTTTTGTGTTCTTCACCATTCGCACAATCTAAAAGATTTAGAAAAGGATAGCAGCAGAATTCACTAAAAATCTGCCCCACTTGCAAGAGCCCCCCAGGACAAGTAGCCAGGCTTTTACAGCAGCAAAATAACACCTGCAGAGTTCAGATTAATAAAACCCCTTGTTATTTCCTTCGCCGTCACCAACCAGAGCAAAAGCCAAGATCCAACTGCACAGGGCTGAAGGACAGTATTTAAAAACAAATCCCAGGCAGCAGCATCCCGTCCTTCCCTTCTGCCAGACCCCGCTCTCCCGAAGGTGGGACCTCTCGGGCGTTTCAGGGGGCTGGAAACCCTCCCAGAAACCCTCCCGCGGGGCCGAACCACACCGCTTATCAGGCTGGGATACCATCAGCTGGCGTGAGAAAGTCAGAGACTCCACTTGACAAATTTAGAAAGGAAAAAAGAACAAACGGGGTTTTTTGTTTATTTCTAATTGGCTTGGGCTTGCGGCTTCCTGCGAGCATATTAAACGAAGGTTTTAACATTCAGATTTGAAAGACTGCTGTGTTTCCATCACACTCAAGCTCAGACAAGGCTTACACATAGCCTGGAGAAGCCCCAGCTGATTAAGACAATCAGGTCAAGTCCCAGCTGATGGATTAAAAGCACATCACATCACCTAATGACATGCTTCAGTCGGTTAGAAGTAGAGCAAATACCTGTGCTTTCTGCAAAGGAGCCATCCGGCAGCAGAGGACTGCGGTACACTTCAAGCAGATTTGTAGAAATATGTTTTTGTAATTACTAGAACTGGAGTCCTGAGAAGGGTTGAGTATCAGCGACAGCGTTGAGCCATCTATAATCAGGCCGTATTCTTGACTCAACGTCCAGCTTCTGCAACGGAATGAGGAACACGTTTGAAATAAAAATCAGATTTTAAGAAGTCAATCTAGCCGCTTGTATCATCTGAGTGGAAAAGAAATTGCTTTTGTATTAATCTGCTTCCCATCCCTTTTTGGGGGCTCAGCAATCTTAAAAAGCTTGGACTGAATGTGCGCTCTTCACTAAGGGAACCCTGTCATTAAGTTCAAAACCAACTAACACTAGAAATGATGAGCAAAGCGAAGGAGCCAGCTGCAGCGAGTCCCCAGGGCCACAACATGGTCCTATTTCTTTATAAACTTTGCACCTGCATCCCAAATGCACGCGGGCTGGGTCCTCTTGCTCACTTACCTCTTCAGACCTCCCCGGCTTTTGGGAATGTCCTGAATCAGCTTTTTATGGTACTCCATCAGCAGCTCATGGAGCCGATCCTCCTTTCTTTCGCTCTCGCCCACCGTTTTTGCCGTCAGCTCCAGCAGCTCGGTGCTGGTCTGGAAAAGCCTGCAGGCATAGCAGGTGGATTTGGCAGTTTCCATCTTGTCGCCCGTCAGCACCCAAACCTTCATGCCGGCTGCGTGCAGAGCTTCGATCGTCTCTGCCGACTGCTCCTGCAGCCTGCAAGCAGAAGCAAAACATCAGTCCTCAGGTTGGTCCACACTTAATCCATATAACTCTTATTTTGCAGGTAGGAAATACCAGCTCAAGAGATGTTAATTGATTTTGCCCGTGCTGCAGAGATCACTGCCACAGGAATAAGGATTAGAAGTCAGTAATCCCAAATTTTTATTTGCAGCCAAAAAAGAAAAAATCACTGCATTATATTGTGAGACCTAAGAGTCAAGAGTAAGAGTTTAATTTACACATACGGTTACTATAACTGCGAAACTGGATTTGTTTTGATGTGCAAATTAACGCCGTGTGTTTAATTCACTCTCTGGAAGTGCGAGCACTTCTGTAGCTTCATGAATAAATCCTCATTCTTACTACACCAGCCAATTTTAGCAACTAGGGCAGTGTGTAATGGGTTGTGCCACAGAGTAATTAATTGCCCTGGACGCTCCCAGCATCTGCCTGGCTGCTCAGTTCCACCACGGCGAGTCAGGGCCGCGGTGCCACGTCGGGGAGACACTGCAGGTACCGCAGCGCCGGTGGTGGTGGTCACCTCTTTACCTGTCCTCGACAGCAGTAGCCCCAATCAAGTGCATGTCTGCTTCTGTGTCTTCAAAAACCTTCGCCATCTTTTCCTCCCTGTCCTGCAGAGCCATCTTAGCTTCGTTAAGTTGTCTGTCAATTCTGTCATACTCCTTCTGAGTTAGTTCTTTGAATGCCACACAGAGCGTTCGGTAGCCGTCCTGGTAGGGGGAGGGAAAGAAAATAAAGCGGACAAGAGCTCTAAAACCAGATTTTCTACAGTTCTTCCCTTTAGGGTTAGTGCTTTTCTCCACCACCAGTGCCTTCTGTCGCTACTGACCCTGATGGCAATGACAATTTGTTGGCTTGAGACAAAAGACCAATTTCTCTGTGTTTAAACAGTAACTTCCTCCCATCAGAGTAACCGTGGTTATGCTTGTTACGTGCATGCAACATGGCAGACAAAAACTAAGAGAGAAGGACCAGAGCCGAGAGCGTGCATCCAGCAGGAGAGCTGGGACCGAGTGTCCCCACGACAGGGACCAGGCACTTCTCCCATCGGAGGAAACCGCCTGCTATTGTTACTTCTATTTTTAACTTGCTTGGGAGATGCTCGGACACAACTGTGATGGAGACCATATAAGTATATCAAAAGTCAAATAAACGTTGGAAGCCAAAGAAACAGAAAAGGAAAGCAGCCCGGCTTCAAAACAATGTGAAGTGACACGCAGATTTTCAACACTTCCCTCCAAAGCAAGGTCACATCCCTATTTTTGGAATAAGGCTTTCCTGACCCCGGGAGCCAGCCAAATTCCAGCCGCGTGCTCACCATAGCATTGCGGTCCACGTGGACTTTCGTTTGTTGGATTTCTTCTTGCTTCACCCTTGGAAAAATAGAGGAGTCTGCTCCTTTACAGAAGAGAAGCAACTTTCCTAAAAGCAAATTATAAATAGTTTATAGCATTCACAAGCCATAGAAAGACTTAACAGATTCAACAGCCAGCAAATGATGCAGAGGGAGAAAATCTGGCAGGACTAACGAAGGAACCACTAGCAGCCTGGTTGCCCACCAAAAGTGGCCTCGCACTAACCTGTGCAAAACCTTGTTTGACCTCAGCTGCGACATGGGGTGTCCCTCCCTGCCTCTGAGCAAGCTTTCTGCAACAGGCTGGACAAAGCAGTTTATTTTTTCCTATTTAGAAACCTTGGCAACCTTTTGGAGGAGAGTAAAATCAGCATCCCATACCCTACGGGACTGACATTTGAGCAGGATGGTGACCTCTGAATTTTTGTCTGCTAACCCCATGAAAACCCACCCTGCCCAGGGGAAGGTCTCAGATCTCCCCCTGTAGTTGTACCTCCAGGCTGGAACAAGGCAAGCAGGGAGCTCTCCGTGGGTCACTGTCCCCTCCTCTTATCTGCTGCTGGCCCCCAACGGCTGCTATGGAGAAAATTAACTCTATCCCAACCAGACCCAGTACAGAATTTAATTAGACCAGCTTAGGAAACCTAACAGCTTAGCCTCTCTGGGCACACATGTATGGGAGTCCAGAAATGCGTTTTGACTGTACCCGAGGTGGTTCTCACAATGACACTCATACGACGACGGACAGGATCAAAGTTCAACACATGGAGAAGTTGGTACCTTCAAAAAAGCAAAAAAAGAATAGAGTTCAGACTCAGTGAAAGAAAAATAACTATTTAAGACAGAAAATCACTAACAACGAGCTGCAGAAATCCACACACCCTACAAGTGGCAGCACCCACCGGGCAATGTACTTTTTACAGCTACTGCACAAAAAAAGGGAGTAAAAAAAACTCCAGTGCTGCTTTGAGCGTTGGGGCTGAGGGGGTGGGTGCACACAGGAGACCTCCCACCGGACAGCAAAGCTTTGGGTGACAGCTTGTGCCTGTGCTCCCCTCACTGCCCTCCGGTGCACCGGGACCCCAGGCTGGGCAGCGGCTCAGCTCTGGTATTTAAATAAGAAGTTTCCCCGTAAGGGGAGTAAGAAGTGAAACTTGCTTGTGAAGGCAAGTTCTCGGGGAGCACTGGGATTAGGTCAGTGACGCTTAGATGTCCCACAAGTTGTTAGCACAGTGTAAAATCTAATTATTTTCAGGAGGGGAAAAACGTCACAGGGAAGGGAGCCATATCATGCAATTTAGGCTTAAAATATCCCGCTGTGCGGCCCAGCCACTGTCCGTAAGGTCAGCAACCTCCCGTGAATGCCGGGAGCCATCTGCACAGCCGGGTATGGATGAAGGACACATGCAAGGGACCACACGCGCCCAAGGGACCTGAATCTAGATGGCTCTAAAACCGCCAGCAGGTTTTTGCAAACAAGCCTTCCAGCCTGCACCTTGCTGTGCCACGCTTTGTAAAAAGGACAGGATCTCTCGGGCAGGTCAGCCCGGTCTGACAGCCCGCGCGGAACAGCTTGGACCTTGCCAGGTTGGCCACGTTGACCAAACTCGACTAAGCCGGGCGGGAGCTGGTGCGGCACTAAGGGCCCTGCTCCTCAGCAGCCCCTGCAGCACTTACATTTCAGTTTCATTCTCTTGGTTTCGTATTTTCATGAAATCGTTTTCAAGTCCTAGAAAAGTGAAACCATACCTGTCAATAAACAAAAGGACAGAACAACATTGAAAACACCCATTGGCACATATTATACATTAACAACGTTCTCGTTTCACCTTCTGTACTGCAGAGAAGAGCAAAGAAGTTAGCGAGCCTGAGCTAAAAAGCTTGGCTAGATGTTTGCTTGCTCATGCAGAGCCTGCTGTGATGTTCTGGCACCGCTCCCATGACCTGGAGAGCTGGGCACCACAGTGTGCAGACGCGGAGAGCCTCTGGACGCGGTCCCCCGGGTCTCCGGCAGATTTACAAGCCATAAGCAAGTACATACAGCTGCAACAGCCTCCGCCTAAAACCCAGGGGCTGGCAATAGCATAGAATGGTTTGGATTAGAAGGGATCTTAAAGATCACCTAGTTCAACCCTCCGGCCATGACCAGGGCTATCTTCCATCCAACCTGGCCTTGAGCATCTTCGGCAGGATTCAAACATGGCTTTGATAAAAGTAACCCATCCTATTATTTTGCCAAGGAAGCAATTTGGCTGCAATATGCACACGGTAACTGGTCTCCATTTCTTGGGGATTAAAACACATGGCCATGGGGGCTCCAGCAAAGGAGCCTCTGCGCCAGCCGGGCACTGCAGCACCTTGGGGCTGCTCTCAGCAGTGAATGCAAACCACGGCCTCCCGAGAAGCTGCTCAGGGAAGACCCTTTACAGAGCATCCCCTTTTACAGAGAGCTCATTTAAACTCACAGGCTCGCGTGGCTTCACAGGGCTGCGGGTCAGGCCCAGCGTTGGCATCACAATGTGCTTCCCAGAGAGAGATGCAGTCTTGACCCGGGAAAGGGGTCTACTACCTCCAGATAACCCTCACCTCCCTCCCACCAGGAGAGAGGGAATTAAAACCCCAACATCTTCATATTCTTACTTTTCTGCGCCTTTCACCAGAGCAATTTCGTCTGGGGAAGAGGAGATATAGGTGTATTTGCGTTCTGGATGTCCTATCAGCCCATCCACCTGGTCTGCTTCCTTGATCTGGACGGTGTGGCACAGGCAGAGGGCTCGCAGGAACAGCTCCTCGCGGCTCTAGGCAGGAGTGAGGGAGGGCTCGTTACCAGCTTAATGCTGTGCACCGAGCCCACCTCGCAGCACTTGGTTGTGATTTTTGCGTATGCATGTTTTAAAACAAAAAACACACCCCTCGCCCCCAGCTTCTGCTGTAGTTCTCCAGCCAGGAGCTGACCACAAAACCCTAACAGTCATCAACGCGCAGATTTCTTACCTTTTCTGCTTTGCCATAATATTTTAGGGGTCCATCAGTCTGAGAGAAGCCATCCACCTCCGAAATGCAGTCTTTGTACTTGTGCCCGTCTATGCAGCACTCGATGAACTCCATGCTGTTCTCCGTCAGGGTCCCGGTTTTGTCCGTGAAGACGAACTCCACCTAGAAGCAAGCAGGCAGGCTGCCTCGCTGCCCCCCCAGCCCCGTGCGCCGGGGAAGGAGCCCCTCAAAAACCAAAAAGGCTGGGGCATTTTAGTGCATCTGTGGCAATGCTGGTGAGTACTTTGCTGCTATTCTAAACCTGGATCCCCCAAAAGACGCAGGTGTCCCATGGGAGTTACACCACTGTGTAATTTTACTACTTTGCTCCTCAAAGCAGCTCCTTTGTTTTTCAGTGGTTTTGCACGGGTGGCAGGAGGCATCTCCTGAAGACTTAAAATTTGTTTCCAGGCTCTACGTTTTCCCCTCATCCTCTTTATTGGGTCCTTTGCTATAGCTCCTAGTGCTTATAGAGCTGCTGCTGCAGCTCTGCTGCCTCCTTTGGAGATCCTCAATTTAGCGCTGTATTTAAATTAGATAATGCTACTCCAAATCAATTTTTTATTTTTTTTTAAGCAAAATAAAAGCAGGAGGCACTTCTCATATCCCACGCTCAGTCTCTCCTGACGTAGATAAGAAAGGGAAGCCTGAGCTACCTAATTGCCCCAGCAAAGCCAGCAGCAGCGTGGCTGCATGTGCGCTGCACGCCCAGAGAGATGACCCGGCAGACGTTTTCGTTAATCCTTGAAGAGACAGAGGATTTTTAATTGAAGCAGTGAAAGCAAACCATCCTGACACGCAGAGCACTGCGCCTGATATTCCTCAATATGGAAACAATTGGCATGACCCAATTCCTGCTCTTTCATGCACTATTTATAACCTTATCCATTTCACAGAGCGAGCAGAAACACATTAAATGGAAAGTGCCACCAAACCGGCTGAAGCTCTGCCCTGAGGGGAAGGACTGCCACAACAAGGGTTCCAAATGTCCTCCTCCAAGGGAGAACATTTTCATCCAAGCAGATAGCATGTTCTGACCTGCCCGAGCTCTTCGTTCAGGTCCGAGGTGTTCACCAACGCCCCCTCTTTTATTTCTTCGTCGTACATCTCCTTGTCCCAAGAGATGAAGAAGGAACCCAAGAACTTCTGCATCTCTACTGTAACGTACATGGAGACCGGGATAATAAAATTGAAGAGGACCATAAACGACAAGAAGTCCGTGAACATCCGCAAGACCTGCAATGGAAAGAGGAGAAGAAGATGCAGTCTGTGCCCATCAGGTGTAACTCAGGGGCAGGTTACAGCAACACCTCTGGGGTTTTAGACAGCTTTTCTTCTAAGGTTAAATTAAAAAAAAACCACAACCTGAAAATGAATACAGCTAAGATACAGGACCAAATTCCGTTTTCCTTCAATGTAGAAAATCTCATTGTCTTCTGCAGATCTACGAGGGTATAATACAAGAGTATATCTCACTGCTTCATAGTGACCAAATCCATGGTTTTTTCAAGTATATTCCTCTTAAGAATATAGTGCTACAGGCTCATTCTGATCTCAACCAACTAGAAAAAAGAAGCAATTTAAGTTTACCTAATAAAAGCTGAAAGATAGAGCAAGTTCAGATAAGAATCCAGGTTAAATCGGCTGCGGCATTTATATAATATATATAATACTTATTTATGCTTTGCCCTGCTC
The DNA here is from genome assembly GCF_964195595.1 of Calonectris borealis. NCBI lineage: Eukaryota > Metazoa > Chordata > Aves > Procellariiformes > Procellariidae > Calonectris > Calonectris borealis. Next base: position 7,636,132 of record NC_134324.1, on the reverse strand, counting down.
CACGCAAGCATCGCCGTGCACAAGCACGAGGGGCAGGAAAGAAACACAAACAGCAGGAGAGCTCAAAGAAAACGACCGCGCTTCCAGCGAGCAAACAGGACTCGCAGGGCTGGCAGAAGACACTATCAGATTAAATAAAACTGTCAGAATAAGTAAAGCTGGAGGAGGTGCTGAAATACAAATCCACTTACCTTGAACGTCTCTCTCTCTTTTTTAGTCTTTTCGTTGTACCAAGGCTCATCATTAAATGGATTACTCTGCCAAACATATTTCAGAGTCGTGCACACAGTAGCCTTGCTCAATAGGATGCACAAATACACTATCAAGAAAGCGTTGATAGATCTGAAAAAATAGGTTTCTTTTTTAAATTCTTGCAGCTATTTTTACATGGAAAATAATGCAAATAAGCAGGAACAAGACTTCCTTACTTTTAAGAAGGGAATTACAGAACAAGTGCTTTTGACAGTGCTGATATTCAGGGTCAGTTCATATATTTTAACATTTCTTAATTTTGTTTTTAAATAAAAAAGCTACTAAATGATGCAGCTTCTTGAAAGATATGCTTAATCAAATATACAGATTTCCTATGCAATCAGAGAGCATCTGAAACAAAAGGCAGCAGATAAGGGGATTATTTCTGTACAAGTCATCCATTAAAAAAAAAAAACCACACAACAGCTTTTACCGATCTTTTGCCGACTATAAATACTCACTTTTCTACAGCAGACCGTTTCTGAGATTTCCCTTGGTAGTTCAAAGCCATTTTCGTTTCCATTCCAGTATAGACTGCAACTCCTACAAGGTATTAAAGCAGGGTTCATAAGGGACTCGCAGCCCCGGGGGGACCCAACTCAGCCATAAGGGGCATCGGTGTTTACATGAAACGAGAATCTCAGTTGAAGAAAGAGGCATTACCCAAGGACTGTTCAACTACAGAAACCTCTGAGGCTGCTAGTAATGTAATTGCATATATCCCAGAGCACTGAGCAAGAGCCTATGGATCACATACAGTCAGAAAAAACATCAGTCTTCTGTAACAGCCGTCACCCTCGATCACTAGCGGCTGGGGCTGTGATCCTAGCACACGTTTTCAGCGAAGGATTTGGGAACAACTCCCTGCTCTTTGTATCTCAAGCAAAAAGAAGAGCTTGCTCAGGTGCATGAACACAACCTGCACAGCTTGGCAGCACTGCAGATACACCCAGCATCTCCTAATTTCACCCTGTCAGCTTTGCAATCAGCTTGCGTACCGAATGCAGACGTAAAGCCCTGGCCGACAGGCAGCAGAGAAGTACTTTCCCTCTCCAGATTTAGTGATGAGCATCTACATTACTTATCAGAACTATTTAAATAAACAAAATAATAATAATAACAACAACAACAACTGTTCACCATAAATCTTCTTGGTATTTTTCAGGGTAGCACCTTTCAGCAACAGGTTTTCAGGACCCAAAGACCTAAACGCAAAAAAAGTTATAACATTACATCACTCTAAGAACATTCAAACTGCTTTACAATTTAGACCTAGACATAGATTATAAAGCTAAACAGATGCTCTTTAGATCCGATTACTTGATTTGTCTGTTAAATTGGGCACTGCTTGAGTTTGTTTTTCTCTTTATATACTTATATTTCCATTTCATCTTACGCAGACTATTCTGGGTGCTCAAAGTTCTAAATTTAATGGGGGATTATCAGTCAGGCTTTTGAGGAATAAGTGCAAAACGTTCAGATCTAATATATTCCAGTACTTATATAAAAATCTGATTAAAAGCATCGAAAACCCGTCCATTCCAGCACAGTTGATCAATAGCACCATCAAAGCCGATGGCTTATTTTGCTCCCATTTGTGTTTTTATTTCTCTTCGAAACCCCCACTCATAACCCTCCGTGGCTTCTAGGGTCCAGGTAGATCCACCACAGCATGAAACATGGCCAGCACCGCTCCAGTGACAGCCGTCTGGTTTTGATGACTTATAAACATTATTTGCTTATTTTTTCCCCAAAACACTCTGATGTTTAAGTTTCTGCTTTCCCTCGAATAACAATTTTTTGCAATCGCCTGGTAAGTTTGTTCCCCATCAGCAGGGGAGGACATTACCAGATGGTCCTGCACTGCTTCCCCAAGAGGGGCTCCAATAAATCACAGGGTGGCAGAAGAGCGTAAGGGGAGAGGTGAACTACAGGCCTCCCTTTAAGAATGAAATATTTGGAATGGTTAAAGAAGAAAAACCATTCCCTAACGATGGCAGCACAAGTTCAGATCCTTGAAATCTGATGTAGATGCCCAACCTCTTTGAGCGAGGCGGCTGCAAGACCAACCTGGCTACAGGCTCTTGGTTGCTTCTGTAGATGATAATTCTTCCAACAAATCTGCAATAAAAATGAGAGAAACTTGTACTACAAACACATTAACCTTATAGAGAGCTACTACAGGCATACTAAAAAATGTCATTGACGGGAGATGAAAACAAACACATCAATGAGTGCATTTGAGAGTTTAATGCTGCAGAGGGGTGGCTGCGCTCGGGACAGATGGAAACCACGCGCTCCCCGCGGCCGGGGGTGCCCCCCAGCTGCCACCCACCAGCGGAGCAGCAGTACCTGACCGTGCCTACGCACCCCAGCACATCCCCATTGCAGAGTGCAACACACCCCAGCAAACCTCCTTCAAGAGATTTAACCACAAAGACCGCTTACTCCTGGAAGTCATTCAGCCCAACGCATTTTCCTTGAAGGTAGAGTGGTCTAAGAATTGGCATACGGGCCATTACTACGGCTGAGCTGATAAAAAAATAGCTCATTACACCATGAAACGCATTTCACCAGGGAGGTTTTGCTGCAAAGAAACTAAGCCCTGAAGAAGTCCAGTGTTGACTTTGCCATCCTCGTATGGAAGAAGCCCGGCAGCTCATCGCTGCCTCAGAAACCTTTCTGTCTCTGATGAAAAGAAAACGCCCTTCGCTTTGCCGAACCGTAACTTATCGGATCCCCTAACCGATGGTGCTGCAGGGAGATGACCCCGGGCAGTGACGGGGCAGGAGGAGCACATACTCACTTGTAGAGGTCGGGCTGCGGCTGTTCGCACTCGATGGTGGCGGTGAGGGCGTCAATGGCTTCGTCCGTACAGAGCACGGTGGTATCCCGCACCGCGTAGTGAGTCTGGGCAGAGAAGCACAGGCAGCGTCACCACGAGCCCCCAGCAACACAGCCCATGTTTCACCCCCTTACTTAAAATACCACCGCGCAAAGGCTCGCCAGCACCGGCAGCTCACCCGAGCCCCGCTCCCACAAAACAGCTGAAGCATCTCTCGGCTAAAGACTGAGGTCAATAAGCTTAAGAGAAACCGTAGCGGGAAGGCGCTGCTGGATATCTGTTCGGTAAGGCGTGTACCAAAAGCCGAGCATCTTTGGTTTTCCCCCAGGGACTCGCTGCTGCCCTGGCTGGGGTGGGGGGAGGCTGCAGGTGCCCCCGGGGCGAAGGGGCTCCCGGGGACCACCCGCCCGCCTCTGACGGTAATTAGATGCCAGCTCCAGCGCCCAGGGATCAGGCAGAGCGCTGGCAGGCTCCAAGCTATTTTTAGCAGCTGCTGCTGCTGCAAAGGTTCATCTCTCACAATTAACTGGAAAGCCCACGAAGGATCTGCTCGCTGCCTTCCAGGCTCTATTTATAGGAGCCACCTCAGAGCTCCAAGTCACGGCGGGCTGCATGGTAGGCTGCCTTAATCCATCTTCATAAACAAATTCATTAAAAAGCTTCCTCCACTCCTTACGTTTGCGTTCCCCTCCCTGCGCATCCTGGGAGGAACCGTTGCGTTATACGCTGTAGCCATGACATTATAAATACCCACCTTCATGCCATTTTGGTAACCTGCCTGGCTTTTCATCTTGAAAGCAGACGCACAAACACACACGCATCTCCGGTATAAATCAGAAACACAACTCAAAACCGTTCCTGCAGTGCCCGGTACCAAACCCAACCCTTGTGCAGGGTTCTGCATCCGCTGCTCCTGTCACCACGGACACTGCGCGATTACCAGCGATACTTCAAAGCCGCCTCCTAATCAATTCCACAATCTTTACATCCTCGGTCCCTTAGCGTATTTAGAAAACACATGTTCTTTTAGATTTGTGCTTCAAAGACAGAGCCCTGACAAAATCCCTTTTACAGTTCTGCTCCAGTTTCACTTGACCAGGCATCTTTCCCACACCGCGGCCTGACATTCCCCGATACCAGGAGAATCCCCAGCAGATATCGGTGCAGATGAGGTTTTGCAAGTACCCGAGCGTGCTTCTCTCACCGTCCTTTTGCAGCAAAGCCTGGTTCCTAATGTTAGACCTATTTCCCCAACCAGCACTTGCTTTTCTATTCCCCCCCCTTCCCCTTCAAACTCATCTTCATCTCATCAAGAAACAGGAGACAGCTCCCAGTCACCTACAGGAATTCCCAAACCAGGAAAAAAACACCACAGCGTTTGATATAGAAATTCAGCATTGAACTTGCAGACTCAAAAGTTAGTAAGAGCCAAGACTCTGCAGAAGTTATGTGAACTCATGCATGTGATACACCTGACACAAATAAGCAATTGCCTATTTAGCATGGTTATCTATTTTTAGCCTCAAACCACTTCAAACCACTCCTCTTCACTAGTGGAACCAGTACAGTGCACCAGCACTGCATCAGCTCCTACACAAGATTTCCAGTACCAATTAACAGCCGGCTATAAAGAGACGAGCCACAGACCCCATACAATACATCTCAGATCGACAATGGTATTCCCACCGACTGCAGAGTGTGCCAGAATGAATCACGTCATTTTAAAGTATCTTCCAGTCTTATTACTGCAGTTGCTACTCTCTGTATAAATATTTATCAAATGCAAGTGCAACCAAACGTTCATGTCTTCTAAGTATATAAGTTTTTTGTTGTTGTTGCTCCTTCTTTCCCTGGTTTGGGGAGGGGGGGGATGAATAAAGAAAGAAAATAAACTGAAGAGCAGATTCATCCTGAGCAAGACTAGTATTACATTTCACTGCTTGATTCAGGGAAAGGGAGGGAAAAGAAACCCAGAAGCAATGTTTTTTCTCACGCTGGTGAAAAATTCCCCAAATGAATCTAGAAATACTGCCTCAAAAAGTCCCCGATCTCACTGGAAAAGCTCGGTTAAGTAACGGATGCATTGGCAGGTACTGGAAAGGGAGCTGAAGCAGCCGCAGGCGCTGCTTTACCGATGCGCCAACCTCCCGAGGAGCAGGGAAGCACTAACACGCCTCCCGTGACGGGCAAGGAGGCAGCGAAGCTGCATCGATAAATATCGATACAATTTGGGGCAGCGCCAGCAGGGATGGCTGTTGGAGGCAAAATGGAAAACAAACAATCCCCAGGAGGGCTTCGGTGCTGGGAGCACTGGGAGCAGATGGAGGGAAGAGCTGTAAATACAGCCACGTGGCCACGGGGATGGGCTCCCAGGGAGCACCCTCCAGTTAATCACACAGCCCCTGGTGCAAGCGCCGGCTTCAGTGGCAGCTCCAGGCACCCAAGTACCGGCTCCCGAACGCCATCCCATCCATCCCCGTCACCTTGAAATTGGACTCGCCATCGAGACTCGCTGTAGTGACGTAACAGGTCCCGTCAATGCTGCTTGAGGCCAAAAATATCAAGTCACAGGGGAAGGTCTCATCCGCTTTCACTTCTACTATGTCTCCAACCTGGAAGACAGGAAACATTTACATGAAAAGCCCTCTCCGTTGTTATTAGATAGTTACGGATTTAGCTTCTCTCAAAGCCTATGAGAAATCACCTTGGCTAAGAGGGAAATCAGGGTTCAAGAGGTGCATGGGTCCCCGAGCATCGCTCCACAGCCCGAAGGGTCGATCCAGTCCAGCACCAACACAGAGTGCCCATGTGGCACAGGTAGTATTTATTTCTCTGCTAAATCATAGAGGAGTTTGGGTTGGAAGGGACCTTTAAAGGTCATCTAGTCCAACCCCCCTGCCATGGGCAGGGACATCTTCAACTAGATCAGGTTGCTCAGAGCCCCGTTCAACCTGACCTTGAATGTTCCCAGGGATGGGGCATCTACCACCTCTCTGGGCAACCTGTGCCAGTGTTTCACCACCCTCATTGCAAAAAATTTCTTCCTTATATCCAGTCTAAATCTGCCCTCTTTTAGTTTAAAACCATTCCGCCTTGTCCTGTCGCAACAGGCCCTGCTAAAAAGTCTGTCCCCATCTTTCTTATAAGCCCCCTTTAAGTACTGAAAGGCTGCAGTAAGGTCTCCCCGGAGCCTTCTCTTCTCCAGGCTGAACAACCCCAAGTCCCTCAGCCTTTCTTCATAGGAGAGGCGTTCCATCCCCCTGATCATTTTTGTGGCCTCCTCTGTACCCACTCCAGTAGGTCCATGTCTGTCCTGTGCTGAGGTCCCCAGAGCTGGACGCAGGACTGCAGGGGGGAGTCTCACCAGAGCAAATCTCAATGGAGCAAAAGACTCCGTACTTGTCTGAAGTGCGCTGTGATGAATTAATGTCAAAGCTAGTGTACTTTCCTGCTGTCCTTGGGAGAGTTGGAAATAGAAGAGGACTGGCTGTCCCAGAGAAGTGCAAAATGCTGACAGATCTGTCACTTGTCAGCCCCGGTACAGCTTTTGCGAGACAGCTTTTCAAAAGCAATCAAAAGGCAGCTTCACTCCTTAACCGGGAACAGCTCTCTGAGCATCTCGTCTGAAAGCCAGCACGCCGGGGCAGCTCTAACCGCAGCACAGCCCCCCTCCCCTGCCCTCGCCTCCTTACCACACGCCCTCGTGTTCCCATCGGCTTCAAGGATAACTACATCCGAGTTCTCTGTTAACAGTTACCTTGATTTTTTCACTCTCTTTCTGCACTTGCTTTGCATTTTCGACAATGAAGACGTTGCTTTTGTTCACTTCGTTGTCAGCTCTGTGCCTCAGCCAGTCCTCGTATCCCTAGGCACACAAACACAGGCAACACAAACTCGTAATGAAGTAAATAAACTAACGAAAGAGGATGAGTGAGGATGGAGAGAGAGGGAGAGATTAAAAAAATGAATAAATTAAGCAGTCCTCAGACCTCCTTCATGCTTGACAAAACATCAACCACAGTAGCTCAGACTGAATCAATTTATTTTAAAAACTTCATATGCATATTTGACAGATTCAGAACAGATTAAAATAACACAGTAAAATAATCTATATGCAGCGCATGTAACGAGCAGCTAAATTACTGTAACATGTTTCTATTATTCTCAGTGTTGGCAAGAACAGGCTGATAATATGAATAATACACTCGGCGCCCTGCGACTCTTTCCTATGGTAACGCAGGACAAGACTCTTCCTCTTCAGTCTCACTGAAAGAATAAAACATTCAGATTTGAAGCAGATGGGTTTTACTCTAGCTCTCCCTTTCTGGCCCTTGCAGAAGAGACTTCTTTTATTATTCAATCCTTCCGTAGAGGAAATTTTAAATGGCACATGTGCGAGGGAAAAGGTCTTTTAACGCCGCAAGAAGATGAGGACCACATATTTTCGGGACTAGCTGAGTGGTTGAACAGAACCTGTCCTTTCCATTTACCCACACGGGAGCAGAGCGCAGGCTATATTTGGAGCACGTCTCTGCATCCTGCAAAGACTCGGAGAGCACTTCTAAAAAGAGAAGAAAAATTCAAGTAAAGCCAGAACTACAGCGGTAACCTTTACTGACCCTCACGGCTTGCTTACAACAGTACATATAGAGATGTTTTACGTTGCCAAAACAAGAGAGAGAGACCAATCTTCACACTCAACACGCAGCCTCTCTTGAAAAGCACCACTATATGTGCCTGACCTTCTGAGAAGGGTTCACCAGCCCGTTTTGGCGAGTATATTCAAATACATGCTCATCATTTTCTCTACCACATGTCCCAAAGAGCATCTTCCTCTCATTGACACTTGTACCTGTTTGATAGCTGTGACAGTGATGACAAAGAAGAGTGGGAGGCCACTGGTCACCGGGCTGGTCGGGGTGTCCACTATCACCTGCAGAGAGAAAAAAAAAAATGTACTGCTGACAACTGGTTTTCAGGCAGCAGAAGAAACAAAAACTCTGGTAATGGGGGAAAAAGGGTGCTCATCCCACTGGGGGTAAGTCACAGCCCAACAGAAGAGGGAGGGAAGGAAGGGGCACACGAGAAGGACCAGCACAGACATCCCCAGGAGTGCTCTCCTCCATCTTGAGAAGACTACAATCCCTCCTCTCCTGAAGACCGTGGGATGTCCTCAGGTGGGAAAAGCCCTATCAGAAGTAGCTTAAAACCTAAACTTGACCTTGCACAAGTGGGAGATAAAAGCCTGGATGAACAGGCTACTGGGGATGGGCTACATAAACACAGCTACAAGTGTGAGTGCCAACAAGCCTGCTCCCACCACGGGACGTGCTGGAGAGAACCGAGGCAGGGAAGGAGGATGGGGCAGAGGCAGCAGCAATGCATGAAGTGAAAAACACCCTCATTTCTCACTGAGCCACAGGAGGGCCATTTCTCCTCTTTGGCAGTGAAGATGGGGCACATCTGAACCCTAAAACACGGCTGGTTACGAGAGGGAGGACAGTACCAGTCGTCTCGAACCACTGACACTCAGATTAAAAATAACACACTTCAGCCCAAACTAGCTAGGAAATATATTGCAGAATGGAACACGAATATTTAAGTAAAACAAGCTCTGAAATTTGGAGTTAAGAGCACAATTTAAGCACAGCGACTGCACAAGGGCCTTGGGGTGATAGCTGGATTCTTCCCAAGTCCAGTGCAGCACCCGAGCTAGCGCCGCGGTGAAGCCCAAGCCCCTTCATCGTTAGTTAAACCTTCGGGCTGTGCGAAACCGACTGTTTCTTCTGACTGTATCATGACTTGGCCCGAAGGGTAAGAATGGCAGAACCAGTTCATAACTGGGAGGGAACAACGAAAGAGGAGGAAAAGCTGCGCCCTTGCCCCACCTTCCAAACCAGGGCACACAAAATTGGCCATTTTTCCTGCTGTCCCCGGAGAGGATGGGAGCACGAGAGGCAGATGGCGAGGGCTGTGATGAAAGGGACGGGGAAGCTCAGCAGAAAGGCTTTGTGTCCCCACAAAGGGACTTTGTCTCCCTCCACTTGTTTGCGCTTCCCTGGCACGCTCGCAAACAGCGGCATCCGTATATTTATTGTTTTAGGCTGCCCATAAAATGCTGTGTTAAGGACAGGACTGCTCTTATCGGCTGGGAGGAAGCTAGTGGAAATTTTTAACTCCATGAAATGCCGTACACTGCAATTTTACGCTGCACTATTGGACCCAAAGAGAGAAGAGCCAGAAGATATTGAAGTGGGAGAGATACACCACAAGAAGCAGCCAGGTAAGCGGCATATGAGCTAAGTAGCATGAGGGTAAACCAAGATAAACACAACAAATATTTCCAGGAACACAAAGCCCTGGCTCACTCAAATGCGTGTAAAATGTTTACAAATAGAAAGTCTGGTAGAAACCGGACTTTGGAAGAACAACCTTGAGTGAAGATGGTGCCAAGCGTCACACAGACATGTGTGATGGACGCTCACTGGGGTGGCATCATGGAAGTTTAGGCCAGTCAGCCAAAAGTTATCTTGCAAAAATTGCACACACCTGGGAAATACAAGAGGAACTTTGGCTTTTAGAAGGGCAAGGGAGAGGACCTCCTGCTGCCCAGCAGGAGAGTTCTCTGCACTCGACAAGATGCAGTTGTGTTTGTTTAAACAAATGATAGGATTTCTGCCCACACAAATGCTGTATTAGAGATGTATGAACACAAATATTAGATGAAGTCCCCAGAATAACTCATTTGTGTATTTGGAGATTGCGCTCCCTGCGCATCCCATGGCTGGATACTGCTCTTCCCCTTCGCAGCTGGTGGAAAGCCGAGGGACACACGAGCAACGTGCCGGAACATCAAAGGCGGACTCCTTTGAAGCTATTTTTGAGCTGTTTCAGGACTTCAGCAGCTTAATTTGGATCCACTTAAGAGTGACAAAACCCTCCTGTTACTTAATAGTTTCTTCCTAACTCATTGTTTAGGAGACTGAAGACCACAGCCCAGAAGTCATCTCCATCAATCAAAAGGGACATTTTTCATTCCTGGCACCTCCTAAATTAGCTTACTGCCATCAGCTTGGTCTGCCTACAAACATAGTTGGACTACGCTTACTCCAGGCCAGCCATTTCCACCAGGAGTTTACTCACAGTTTCCTTTGAGTGTTGCAACAGCTGAACCAGAGAAACAGCTATTTGTATCCCTGTTAGTGCACTAATAGGTGTTTTATGTTTAACGCATGTATTTTCTCTTCCCCTCTCTAAAACAAGAGCTGAATTTGCAGTCTCAGCGTAAGAGACATTTAGATAAAGGGTTTCAGCAGCAGGTAGAGCAGATGCACCAGGCTATTCCCCAAGCGCCGTGATACTTTGCTCCTAATGCAGCACGTAGGGCAATTCTATTAAAGTCATTTAAAAAGATAAGCACCAACATTTACGCTATAGATGCCATTTATCAAGGTATAACCCTGGATATTTTAAATGAATGGAGTTGCCCTGAGTGCTTTTTTAAGGCAAGCGACATCTCCAGAACGACGAGCGCCCAGGGGCAGTCAGTTACTCTACAGGGCAGCAAGTGTATTAGTGCTGTCAGGTTGGTTTTTGTTCGGTTGGGATTATTTTTTCCTCTAATAGAGCATGAGGTTGCTTCCTTATTTTAGAGGTAATCACAGATCACAGAATAAAAACAAGGAGGAATAGCAAGGCTCTTCTCTCACCTGCATACCCCTGTGCCTGAAATGGGTAAACAGCTAAACTGCAACCAGTTTTGTAAGTGTAATCAAGACTATCCCATGTTCTTCACGGCCAGAGGGTCAATAGATAAAATGTAATACCGTGTCACTAAATGGCCAACTACAAGAAAAGGACATCCTGACTCCGGGGCATCGCTTCAGTTCAAGGCAAATTACAAATTCACTCTGACAAAATGGAGCAACGCCAGTGAAATCAAGTGGTGGAGAAGAGCCAGCTGATGCCGGGGTCAATTGGCCTTTCAATGTTACACTGCCAGGAGGAGCCATCCTCGGCCGTCATCTTGGGAAACCCTGTTTCTGCAGCAGCCACCGAAATGACTATAAGCCGTAACTCTTCACCGTAAGGATAAAACATTTTAGGCACTCGTCTTTTGAACATGCAGCCTGGAAGAGAGTGATACCCCAGACCTGATCCACCAAAACCCCAGAGAAGCCACCTAAAAGCAAGCTGTTTGCAGTAGCTGCATGATGCCATTTAATTTGCTGGGGTAGAGTTTTTGATGCCCGTTTTCAGCCCTCGAGCAGGTTGTCTGCCGAGCCCCAGGCCTGAGTACAGGATTTAAAAGGTGAGTAAATGCACTGCGGTGATTCTCCCAAACTCCCTTCGCCCGAATGTATTTGGACAGCCCGCTTTTCTTCTTGGCTGACAAAACAGAAAATGACTATTCAGGTTTGCTCAGGATTTGCTCCTTAACCAAAGCCACAAAGCAGAGCAGAAAAAGTTTATCCATGTATAAAATTTGCTATTTTGTCTGTGTAGGGCAGCTTCCTGAAGCTTCACATTCCCAAAGCTCATGCTATCCATTTTCTGATCCATTTACTGAGTGCAGCCTACCTCTCCCGCTTGCCTTGAAACTCACTATAACTAAGATATACAAATATCATAACTGGGAAAATACATAGTTATGCAGCAGAAGTAGTAAAGGCGACAGAAAACTAGATCTTAATTCCATAGCATCAAATGTATTTTCACCGGCTGACTGATCTTAACGGTTAAAGAGTTACGATGGTTTTTCAGTTGTTTCAGTAGTCACTCAAACATCATCTCAGACAGGCCCAAATATTTTAATTGTTATTATGCCTTGGATGGTGTGCCAGAATTATCACACAGCTTCCAATTAAAAAAAAAACAACACCAACAAAAAAACACTTACAAGCACCAAGAGTCAGCTTTGAACCTCAATTCTTGTTCAAGCTGCGCTTACCATCAGTAGGTAAACAAAACCCACCCTTGACATCAAAGCTCTTACCTGCACGAGGAAGATGATGAGGAAGTAGAAGTTGGCAATTCTTCTAAACTGCTCAAAAAGGTTCTTCGGGAGGAAGTTCCAGAGGGTGTACTGTGGGGAGAGAGGGGGGCTCACAAACAGACCAAGGGACGGGGCTGACTGGGACTGGAGCTACACGATGGGACGTGTCTGCACAGAACAGGAAAGGAGTTTTCCCTTCAACCCGGCGAGGAGCACCGCAGCGAGCTCTCTGAGCAGCCCTGGCGTGCTCCAGGCAAAGGTCCAGGTCCCCGCTTTAAAACAGGGAGCAGCTGGATGCCGAGACGCCGCGGAGCTCCTGCTTCAGCTTCCAGCACCGGCTCTCTCTGCTGGTTCACTGAACAGCTGGAAGTGTCTCTCAGATACCTGGCGTTTTTTTGTTTGTTTGCTTTAAAGTAGGCAGCTCTTTCTCTTTTGGCAAAATAACCCAAACCACACGGTTGGAGATGGTGAAGGGTAAAAGAAGATATAAACAACAGGATCTGTTTCAGCAAACAAATTCTAGATAGGCATTTGCAGAGGCGTGATTTCATGAAGAGGTAATGCACAGTGCAGAGATTTTTTTTTTTCCAAACAAATTCCAAAAACCATCTTAAAGATGCTCTTCTGTTAAAAAAAAGCCATGTTGCCCACACAAATTTGCTATTAGGTTGTGCTTTATTGTAATTTTAAGAAGGCTGCTGAATCATTTGCTTTGGAAAACATGTGGAATTTAAGGACAACATGGAAAATAATGGGTCTAATACCTGATCTTTCAGTCTGCCTCGAATAAACAAAGAATAATAAGCAGCCAAGTCTCAAGACCAATGTCCACTTAATTATAAAAAGAGACTGGTCAGGTAAGAAGACTCCGTGCCTAGCAAATATAAATGGAAAAAAACAGCAAGGACACAACGTTCAAAAATAAATCAGGGAAGAATTAAAATTAATGCTAAAACAAACCATTTTGTCAGAGAGGGAACTGAAAAGGCGAAGGCGTCCTCTCTGAAGGACCCTCTTGCGTGCCAGGGAAACATCAATGGGAATGCTACCCAAGTGAAACACGGTTAGACTTAAAACTTTTCCCCAGCATAAACTCTGACAGCTCAGAGACATAGAACAAAATAAGATCCAAGCTATATAAAAAAGAAAGGAGAGGGAAAAACCTCCTCACAGCTCAAGTACAGTAAAACTGAAGCCTAACTGTACGCTGAGCATCATGAATCCTAAGCGACGTAATATGTATCCAGCTGTGTTGACAATATGGGATGCCACTTGTTTGATATTTTACTCGAATTGGCTTCAAATCTTTTGAAATAGTTTCAGGAATGTCATGGAAAAAAGCTAAGCAGAAGGCAGACGGGTGTCATCACAGTTTTCCACCATAAACAAAAGCTGCATTAATACCATATGAATGTTTCCCCTTTCATTCAAAGGGATAAACAGAGCATGGTTATTTTCGTCCTATCTCAAGAGAGAAAAAAACCCACGGAACAGAAAAAAAAAATATAGAGGAATCGTATTTTTCTGTCCATCTATAAAATAATTCCTACTCCCTTTTGCAAATCTGAGTTGCTGTCGTCTCATGCTGTATTACACTTAACCTGTCCCTTCTTCTTGACGGGAATGCCAGGAAACATTAAAAAATACCCACGTCACCCCCAAAAAACCACAAAACCAACGTGTCCATGTGCTTTGCTCTCATCCAGCCTAGAAGAAAGGAACTTGTATGCCCCCCCACTGGGACCGATAGGAAGAAAAAAAGACTAATAGAGAGACTGGAGCTGTGGTGCAAGGTATGTACCAGGCTGCTCCACTTGCAAAGGGACCTTTACATCCATCCTTGAGGAATTCGGAGTTTCTCAATTTCAAAAACAACCATCAAATAAAATGAGGATGAATACACAAGCAGGGAATACATGCGGATGATGCACGCGCCGGAGCGGAGCAAGCTCACCTTGGAGGAGACGATCCTGTTGTCGCAGAACTTCTGTGCCACGTACGCATCTGTTTCCGAAACCGGACGGTGCCCGACCACCACGGTGCGCGTACCGACCCGCTTCTCTTCCCCGGCACACTGTGGGGCAACCAGGAAAGGGAAAAATCAGCTTTTAGCTCAAAAGAAGTTGAATATTTGTATTAACAGCTTCCAGCTTCGGAATGCACCGTGCTGTTCATAAGGCAGCTGGAACCTCAAAAATTCACTTCTCTGCCCCAGCAAAAGCACAGAGAACGACGAGGCGCACATAAGGCCATTTAGCAAAACCAAGGCAATGCCGAGGCTGCAACCTGGGGTCCCCACCCGCTGCTCAGCCACCGACCCCCCAGGACCACAGCCCGTCCTACACCCCTCCAGGACAGGTCACCGCTCACGTCCACCACGCTCCTGCCCTATTGCTGCTGCCTGTACTTGCAGCCTGTGCCCATCTGCCAGGTAATTTTTCCTTCTTGAAGGAGAATATCTCTTTATCAAGCACTTCAAGTCATTATGAATGCAATTTATCTTCTACACATCTCTTCCTAGTCCCAGCCTGGAGAGTCCTTCAGCCTTGGGTTTCTACAGCAGCTCCAGGCTTTACCCCAGGACCCCTCGGAGGACGATGGAAACTGCACCCTCCTTTACGCTTGCTCTCCTGTCAAATCCTCAAGTCCACCCGAAATGTCTCACCACCACACTGGTGCACGCAGACTTCAGATTTAGCTTAAAAAAAAAAGTATACTTCTGCTATTTTAAAATCTCAGATAAAACCAGAAATAATGAAGCAGACAGCTTCACATCACAAACTCCTCAAAAAGACAAGCGGGGTGCTGGGGATGCCAGCTTGTCTTGCTGGGCGTTTATTTTAAAGCAGAATGAGATGTCACAAGTGAATGACAACCTGGTGTCACAGGGGCTGGATGACAGCCCCTCTGCCCACAGCAGCCCGGGGAAGGACGAGGGGAATTGCAGCAGAATAAACTGAAACCGAGGGGAAGCAGAGCGGCTCCGTGGGAGGAGAGCATCCCTTGCACGGAGCCATGACAGATACTTGCAAGCGGCAACACGGGGCTCTAGCAGAGACCCCGCCATCGCCGTGGCCCTTGCAGGCTTCAGGGGAGGACACAGCACCCGGCAAATTAAAGATAGATCCTCCCAATCCAATGGAGAGTGTTAAATTACCACATAGTAAACAAGGTATCTGAATATGCTGGAAGTAACAGTGCTCTTCTCATTAAATGTAACTCTTAAATATCAAATTTCCAACTTTCTATAACTTCATTTAAAAAAAAAGTGCAAACTTGTGACAAGGCAGAGGCCACGCAGGTCCCTGGCAGTGCCTGCAGCCCTCGGGAAGGCTCTCAGGTGGATGGGGCCACACCACGGGCTCCGTTTCCATCAGCTTCCAGCTCCGGGCCGCCCAGCACATGCAAGGTCCTCCATGGATCAGAAAAGTCTATTTTCAAACGAAACAAAACTGTGCAATAGTTTAAAAATCAGCTTTTTGCTCTTCCACCTTGCATATAGCGAAGTGTCCCTTTGCTTGCAGCCAAGGGAGGAGACCCAGCTGGCACCAGGAAGCATTTTGCAAGGTTGAACTTAAAAGTATAAAGTGAATTTAAAATGCCCACTAAGAGGAGATGGAGTGAGGGAGAAAAGGGTCTTCTTAGGCCCAGCTAAGGTTTTCTTAGAGTTAAGGTTTTGGATTTTAGAACGTGAGCAGGGAAGACATTTGTCATTGTTCATGGTTCAAGGGCATTAACAAGCGGCAGGGCTGCTAAAACACCAGCGGATACTGTTCATACTCTGCTTAGTCTTATTAATCCTCAACCCTAGAGCTTGTTTGCTTTGAAACCCCACCAGGGCAGGTGCCAAAAATGCCAAATCCCTATCCCGTGTCAGCTGTCCGGCCCGGGCTCAGCCCGCCGCGGGCGGATGCTCCTGGCGTGCCCTGGGTCCAGCTCAGCACCCCGGTTATCCGCAGGGCCCGTCGCAGGCAGCTTGTCAAGCTGCAAACAAAACCCAGCTAGAGAAAAGGTGCTCCGAAACCACGCTAAGACAGTAAGGCCCGGGATTACGCGGGCTTAGGGAAAGTGTAAAAAAAAAAAATTAAAAAACCTAAGCCAATCTAATTCACGTCCCTGGAGCAGCAGCAACTGAATGGTCCTGTTGCACCGGGACCAGGGTCTGCCCAAGGGAAGCAGCAGCTCTCCCTTCCCCCTGCTCCCCACCCATGTCTGCGGCAGCTTTAATTGGAGAAGTGTTTTTACCCCATGCCTAAGCCCGGTGGGTGTGCGACCGCTCTCGCTACAGCCGTCCTCAAACCTCCAGCGGCAGTCGCTTACAGCGGAAGAAGAAAGTTTCTCGCACCCCTGCACCACCCGGACGCAAGCCAGCAGCACCCACCGGCACCCCCGGCAGCTGCTCCCACCTCCACCGGGCACAACCGGCTCCCCAAACACGGATCGGGCAGGGGCACACTCCCAGCTAGGGAATGCCACCACCCCGGGACAGGCTGACCACCCTCCCACATCGTCGGCACCGCCTGCAGCAGCAAACAGCACGTCTTCTGAACGAGAAACTAGACCCAAAAAAGGTCCCCTGATGTATCGGCTGACACCCAGCTGAGTGGCACGGTCGCCTGGGGGACGGGATGCCATCCAGAGGGACCTGGACAAGCTCAAGAAGTGGGTCCGTGTGAACCTCATGAGGTTCAACACGGCCAAGTGCAAGGTCCTGCACCTGGGTCGGGGCAACCCCCGGTATCCACACAGGCTGGGGGATGAAGGGATGGAGAGCAGCCCTGCCAAGAAGGACTTGGGGATGGGTGAAAAGCTGGACATGAGCCGGCAACGTGCGCTCGCAGCCCAGAAGGCCAACCGTATCCTGGGCTGCATCACCAGCAGCGTGGCCAGCAGGTCGAGGGAGGGGATTCTGCCCCTCTACTCCACTCTGGTGAGACCCCCCCTGCAGTCCTGCATCCAGCTCTGGGGACCTCAGCACAAGACAGACATGGACCTACTGGAGCGGGTCCAGAGGAGGCCACAAAAATGATCAGGGGATGGAACGCCTCTCCTATGAAGAAAGGCTGAGGGACTTGGGGTTGTTCAGCCTGGAGAAGAGAAGGCTTCAGGGAGACCTTACTGCAGCCTTTCAGTACTTAAAGGGGGCTTATAAGAAAGATGGGGACAGACTTTTTAGCAGGGCCTGTTGCGACAGGACAAGGGGGAATGGTTTTAAACTAAAAGAGGGCAGATTTAGACCAGTTATAAGGAAGAAATTTTTTGCAATGAGGGTGGTGAAACACTGGCACAGGTTGCCAGAGAGGTGGTAGATGCCCCATCCCTGGGAATATTCAAGGCCAGGTTGGACAGGGCTCTGAGCAACCAGATCTAGTTGAAGACGTCCCTGCCCATGGCAGGGGGGTTGGACTAGATGACCTTTAAAGGTCCCTTCCAACCCAAACTCTTCTATGATTATGGAGGAGGCAGCAATGGGTCTCACTAACCTGCACCCCGGGAGCGAGAGGCAGAGCCTCTCCACGCCAGATCCACACCACGGCAACGCCAGGGGCAGAGACAAGACCGTCCCCAAGCCTGAGGTCCCCATCGCGTCCCCAGGCAGGAGCTGGAGCCGGGCGTGCCTGGCGAGCACCCCTCCAGCCTGGGGAGGAAACAAGGGCTTCCCCTGCCCGCGCTGCTGGCAGAGCGGCGGGAAGGAGCCCAGGGTTTGCCAAACACACACATGGAAGGAACAAAGCTCCGGTTAAAACGCTCCTGAAAAAATATACACAAGATAGTCTCTGCAAGACTATCCGTAGTTAGCCATGGAAAACTGGGAGCATGTGAAGCCCCAGAGCAGCAGAAAACCCAAATCCCAGGTACGGTGTGTTAGCTGACCAAGCCCCACCGAATTATCACCACCAACTCCTAGGAGGGCTTTCACCCCTCCCTCCCCTTCAGTTACTTATTTGAAGCATCTCCTACAAAGATGATGACAACCCCCTCCACGGTGCACCGGAGCCCTCTGCGGTGGCAGCACAGGGAGAAGTCCTCGCTCTGTGGTCTAAACCAGACTCCCACCGCTCCCGGCGTTTCATTTCCCATTCCCCCGGCCACCCCGCAGTGTCACACCGTCACGCAGCCACGCGAGCAGCTGGAAGGCTTCACGCCACATCGCTCCATTTTTTCCCCCTGCCAGAAAGCCAGCGCACACCACAACGACGCCCGCGGCGAGAGGCGTTGGCTCAGCTCGGCAATTAAAAGCTCTTATTTTGACAAGCCCACCTCAAACGGCTCGCCGGGTTGCTAACATTGCTAAATCTTAATAACGGCTCTCAACGGAGACTTAAGAGGAGATTTAGGAAGTAACTGCCAGGCTTTTGGGAAAATTATAAAATATGCAGATTAGCAGGGAGAGGATTTGGACGACTTTTCCCAACTGCCTGTCATCAAAAATTTTAATTCTGATGGCAAAAAAAAAAAAAAAAAAAAAGAAAATATTCCTTGGATACAATTCAAACAGCTGTCTCACTGCCTGGTGGGGTTTTACGCAGCCCGTGCTACAGGGCGCAGCAGTCAGCTGGTGCAAACAAAAGCCAGAGTTTCTTCTGCTGTTTAGAACCAGGCACGCCAAAAGGATTATTTAAGAAAATAAACAATTGCATTCTGCCCATAGGCACTTTATCACCTCCCTCTGCCCAAGGCACGGTGTTTGCAGGAGTGCTGGGAGAACCAGAGCTATCCGTAGGGATTAGTGGTGCCAGACTGCCCACGGCCTCGGGACTGCAGCCCTCCCACCAAGCCATGAGGATTTCGGGATGCTGATAGGTGACCCCAGTCCCCTCCTCTGCCGTACCGTGCCCCAGCAACCCAGAAGGGCTCCCAGCAGCTGGCAGACAGAAAGCAGCACCCCGGGGGACACCGCACACCCCGGGAATCGAGAGGAGGGGGAGAAGGAGGTATTTTGGAGAAGAGCCACTATCCCGTTTGCATCACTTGAAGACCAGTCCCAAAGACGCGGGTCTCTCCTGCAACGGTTCAAGCTTCAGTCCAGAGCTCCTGCTCCTCTCCCCCAGCGTCTACCCAAGCCCACCAGCGAGTCAACCTCTCAGCAGGGCATCCAAAGCAGGTTTCTCCTGAAGGAGCTCAGCTGGAAGGCAACAGCCAGAGAGTCAAACACAAATCATAGGAGATAAAGATGAGGCTAGCGAAGCTGTTTCTGCCAGGAACGTCTTTCCGAGTTGGCAGCTCGCTATCTACCTTTGCTTCCCACCTCGGGCAGGACCAGGCGCCCAGGCTGCAGTAATAACTAACCGCGTCGCCGCCACCCACGCGGGCACGCACGCTCCGCTGCACGCACGGCAGGGCGAAGTGCTGCTGCTGCGGTACGGCCTTCCTCATGCCGTGGAGAAATTCAGATACAGAACATATTTCTGTTAAATATTTTGAGGTAACCCAACCTTCCTGTACTTTCAACTTTGTATAAAGCCCACTTATTGCCAGAAGCAGCAGTTCTGAAAAGAAGGCATTAGGGATAATGGCTATTTTCTTATGTTGTCCAAATTTAAAAAGTCCATCTACACACATCAATATGCCCATGAAAGGTCAGCTGAGGCTTGGCATTTTGCTATAAACTTGTCTTTGAGGAGTTAGGAACAATTTGAAGGCATCAGACCATGGCTAAGAAAGTCCATGGTTGCAACTAATGACCCAACATCATTTATGACTTGAAGCTGTTGGAGCATTACGTAGAGACAGCGGAATTACATTTGCAGCCCACAGCACTCCCCAAATTCTTTGCCTGAGTTTGGGCAAGCCTCCCTTCGTGCCTCTTTCCCTCTCCATCCGTGCCCTTCTCCCAGGAACACGTCCTGCCCCAGCACAACTCCCGCCTGCCTCCCGGAGCGGCTCCTCTTCACCCGCCCTCCCAAATTTCTGGGAATCCATCAAAGCACCATGTACAGGACCCGGCCAGCACTTGATAAAAGTTGCAAATCTGGGTAAAAATTAGCAAGCCTGGGTAAAAATTAATGGACTTAGACCGAGTTCAACAGAAGAGGTGAACCTGTGCTCTGCAGCCGCTGTTGCCGAGGAGCCACTTTAAGTGGGCTATTTCTAGGGCAGCTGCAAAACACAGTGTTTAATTATATCCCCCATATGGAAAACAAGTGTCTGTGCTACCTGCTGGCCCCGTTTCCTGAAAAAAATAGTGGCAGGGGAGAAAAAAATAAAACCACCACACCATTTGATTTACTACAGTTTCAGAAAGCACCTAAACCAGAACTAACTAATCAAAAGAAACTCCTTTCATGTTTGCTGAAGATATCTTCAAGGTACAAAGTAAACACAAATAACTCATAGAAAAAAGATCTAATAAAAACCACAGGCATTTAAAAAAAAAAGTCATCTGCTAAAACCGGAGATAATTATACAGAACAAGTACAAAGCTCAAACATTTGAATGAAATCACAGCTTATATTAAATATATGCAGAAGAAAGATTAAATCGCATTACTTGGCTTAGACCTCATGAATAGTTTAAAGTCTAATCATTCCCGTTTTGTTCCATTTATCATAAAAGTAGTAGAGGAGACGACCTGATTTACAAAAAAAGCCAGCAAAAATAACACCACCTCCCAAAACAGCCTGTTCTAGCTCCCATTTCATTTAGCCCCAGAAAAACCAAGAAAAACACATCCACAATTTTAAAAACCTCCGTAAATTTACCATAACCTCCCCAAACTGTCCGGCAGTCTCAGAAAGTCGCTCAGCACACCGACCTCATTGCCCAACCGATATATTTTTAATTGAAATTTTTCTTGCCAATTTTTCTATTACTCTTTGTCCTTAGTCATTTCTATGCAAGTACAAGCGATGCTTTGAGAAAACCCTTAATAATTTAGCAGCTCGGACTATGCTTACCCACACCGACCACATTTTTAGGCAGATCTCCTGTTATAGAGAGAACTCCATCGATCGGGATCAACCCCACCGCTCTCCCCTACGCCTGTGGGAAAGGGTCGATAACCTGCGTAGTCCTTGGGAAAAAAACCAACATTGCATTTAAAAAAATCCTAAGAGCCCATAGCGCCAAGAGAAAGGGCTGAAGGTGAGCGCAGCTCCAGCTTCCCACCGGAGGGGCCTTCTGCTGCTCATCCCTAAGCGGAAGAGGGAAGGCCAGTACCTTGGGAAAGCAGAAGGTTGAAATTTAAACCAGTATCCCTTCTCCTCCGTTGAGGCTGACGCTCCTCCTGATGCTTCAAGCAGAGAGAGAACAGCATCACCAAGGAGGGACCGCCGGGGGCAAGCCGGCTCCAGCCGAGGTGAGGGGGCAGCAGGGGCAGCCATGCGAGCCCCCAGACCAAGCAGAACAACAAGCAGGAGCAAAAGAGGAGCCATGGGAAAAGGACCAACAGGTTTTTTTTCAAGCTACGGTCAACACGTGATGGGGCTCAACACCCAGACCTCATCCCTGGTCCCCCGTGGAGATGACAAAGCGGGAGATGATGTGCTCTAGCACAGCACCATCGACCCAGATCGCGCCATCCTCAGTGCAAGGTGGGGTGCATCCAGCGACACGAGGGGCCCCTGCCAGAGCCCGTCCCCATGTCCCCTTTGTCCCAAGGATGTGCTTGCAGGAAGGTCACCCTCACCAAGGAGGACGGGCTGGAGAACAGCAGAGCCCAACCAGGCTGAGTTTCCTGGAAAAGCTGACTTGGCCAATAAAGCCACCGATAAAAGCAGAGACAGACACGGCAGGGCGGGGAGAACGGGGGAAAGGGCTACTTGAAAGGTTTAAGAAGGGTGGAGAGAGGAAATACAAGGGTTTTTTTCCCCAGATAATAAATTTCCAGGAGGGCCCAGCCCTCTCCCGGACTCGGGGAGGGCCGTGCACAGGGGTGACAGCCGAAAAGAGCTTTTTTTGGTGTGGGGTTTGGTTGGTTGTGTTTTTCTTTTTCCATCTGAAGGCAGTCTAGCCACAGATCACACAGTGCTGCACCTTCCCAGCAAACATGTCACATCGTCCCTAATCACGGCTTCAGTTCAGCGGCGCTTTGCAGAAAGTCGGGTTCACGTATGATGCAGAAAGCCAAACCCGGACAGAAGCCGGCAGCTATTGACTGGGATCGCGTTACTGCAGTGCTGCCGTTTTGTGGAAAAATCTGTTGCTCCTGTTCAAACATAACCACCGACCTTTGGAAGTTTTCAGGATCTCAACTCTTCTTCCCTGCCCCGTTGGCAGCCGGGGTTATGAAACCATCGCTCATCTTGAAATGCAGGCAGCACATTTTCATTTTTGGCAGTCCAAAAGAAAAGTTTGACCAGCATGCTGCCGGCATATCAAATTCAGGCTCACAGGAACACTTCAGACTCAAGAACAGAAAAAGGACTTTGAACAAGAGCCCAAATGTTTTGCAGCAGTCACAAAGCAAATACAATGAGGTCTTCCCATCTTCCAACCTCTTCCTCCCTCCCTTCCCCGGCTCAAGCTGTGCACATATGTCTGCTCATCGGCAGCTATTTTAGCAGGGCAGCAAGCTCTTCAGAGCAGTGATTTGCCCTGGCAAAAATTAAAGTAAGAGCAAACTGGAAAAAAGCCTCCAAGTTTGCAATTGTCAATGCTTGCATCAGCCGGCAGAGCTATAATTTGTCGGTTTTCCTGTTGCTTTCTGGACCTCAGAAAGCCTGAGCTCTTCAGCTATGGAAACAAAAAAAACCCCTAAATACCACGTTACACATCCCAGCCCAGCCAGACGTTACTCTGACCTCTGCCACCTAAAGACATTTCGCCCCTTTCCAAGTTTTCCCAGCGTTTCAGAGCCGGGCTGCTGGCTGACCAGCAAGGAGCCCATTTCCCAGAGCAGTTTCCTCCCTTTTCCCCGGGGAAGCGAGCCCGCCCGGCCGCCAGGGGCAGAGGCTGCAGCCCCCCTGCCAGGGTGCACATCACTGCTGCAACACCCAGAAGCAGGGGCTGGCACCCAGGCCTGCCCAGCCCGCATCCCCCCAGGTCAAGCTCTCCCCCAGGGAGGCTCTCCTATTTCCCACCGGGAGGGATGGGAGGGCAGGTCCAGGCTGCAGGGGGTGGCCGAGTCCCACACCGGCATCACGGGGTGACCAAGCCCCGCACCAGCATCATGGGGTGCCCTCAGCCCCTGCAATGGGTACCCAGGGTCCAAGGTCCCAGCCCCCCCACGCTGCTCGCTCACGCTGGTTCAGATTAAGTTTTTCCACTCCAAAAAACTAAAAGCTGTGGTTTTCCAGCCCTCCCCTTGCTGTACTGCAGAGAAATGTTTCCACAGAAGTAGCAGGAGACAAAAGGGGGAAGAGAGGGAGAAATCACCTACTTCACCCCTTGCTCCACCGCCAAAATCAGCTTCGCACGCCCCAGACCCCATTCGGAGTATTTTCTTCTCCGGATACTACAGGAACCAACAGATTTATCCTTGGGGCTGCAGGCACAGTTACACTAGGATACCGGATCAGTGCGATCCACCCAGTCAGGAGAGAAACCCTCAACATGTGGCCTAGAGTTGTTTATCTTCAGGAAATCCTTTTGGCTCGTGTTCCTGCCAGGCTGGTAAAGTGGCTGCAGCAAAGCACACGCTGCCCGCGGCTGAGCGAGCACCCACGCTGAGCAAAGCCAGCGGCACCGCAGCCGAGTTTTGCAGCGGGAGGGAGATCCACTCATCCACAGGGATCTGGAGATGAGGTCTGAGGTGGCCCTGGGATGCCGGGCTCGGTACACGAGGGTTTTGGTGTGGTCCATCCCAGCACCGTCAGCTGCAGAAGCGAGCCCATCCTGTGCGGGAGAACAGGGCAGGATCCCGGGAGATGACTCACAGCCATCCCATCCCATCCCATCGCCGGCCCTAGACGGGCACTGGGGTAAGGGCGTTCCTGCTCTCACAGTTATCAAGACAAGCGCCTTCACCCAAGGTTTCCTCTCTCTGCACATCTGATCTTCCCACCCTGCACTTACCGGAATGGTACTTGGCAAGTGGAAAGTCCCACCTCCATCCATTCAACTGCACTGGAAGAAACTGCCCCACGGAAGTGACGTGCTCCACAATATTAATTTGGCTGATATAAGGACTACAGCCCTCTGGGCATCGCAGCTAATTTTACTGCATTCCCTCCCTGAGCAAACATTTGTAAGAGGTGGAAGGAAGCGGAAGGAAAAAAAAAATAAAAACCTTCCACAATTCAGAGTGAACAAAACCGGCATAGCAAAACACCACCCTGTGAGCCAAAAAAAAAAAACACAAACCCCTAAAAAAATCAATATTGCATTTTAAGCTTGGTTTTGCAGCCCCTGTAAGAGCAGGGCTGCTGCCGAGTGGGTGCCCCCAGCACAGCCCGAGCCCCCCAGCCCCGAGCAGCGCCCAGGACCTCACATCACCCCTGGTCCCCAAAGGCAGCAGCCGCTTGGCTTTATGCGAACGCTGGGGAGGAATTACACAGAAATCATAATAAAAGATGGCAGGGCTGCTCACAAAGTGGATTTTTTTCTTTTCCCTTACATTTAATTTCCCGGCAGTGAGGATTTCCCACCCCCCCCTTCTTAAGCCAATTGAGACTCAGGCGACGGAGCACAGCATCGCTGCAGTCTAGCGGTACTTAATTTTTATTAGTGCTGAAAAGATTTTGGATTGCAATACCAAAGAAATCCTTCAAATTGTCTAGTCTTGCCTGTTGCACATCTTATGCAGCTTTTCTAGACCCCGTACCGTACAAGAAAAGTAGGATCCCCCTGTTTTGCCGATCAGTGCATTTGCCACAATATTGCAAGCAAATTACACCTACCAAGTGAGCATTGCCTCTGTTTTTCACTTTAATAATCTTACAAAATCTTACTAAGGTGTACAGCATACCTTAAGATAGGCCAAACGTAAAGACTGCTTGCTGACCCTTTGAAAATACACAGCTAGAAACGACCGAGCCCGCCACCACATACCACCCTACGAAAGCAAGGCTGGGGCCAGACCAAGGGCCCTTTCGCTTATAGATCCTGCAAAATTCAGCTGAAGTCACAGAGCAAAAAGCCCTCAGCGAAGCATTACTCATCCAAGGCCACAAAGGAGGTTAACAGGAATCTTGTTCAAGTTGTGAACAAAAATAACGAGCCCGATTTGCTCCCAAAATACCTGGCTACGATAGCCTCGCAGGTGCTTACCCCTACTTTCTGCCGCAGGAGGGAACCAAAAAGCCCTTTACAAACAGCCGGATCAAAGATAAATGCATTAAGTTTTCATTAAGGAGAGCAGGACAAATGACTCTGAACTACAAACGCTATCAATTATGGCTGGATGTCAAGAGCAGGCATGCTTTTAGACTAAATTGGCTTTGGTTGGAATTCCACCTCGAACAATATGACTAAAGTTTCGGGAAGAAATGGCTGGTGTCAGCAAGATGCAACATGTGCCCAAGAGATGGACTAAAAAAGATTTTTATGGAGGATTGGTTCTGAGCAGCATCCGTGGCAGCGAGCATCCCTATGAGAGCATGAAAAATGATGGAGGGGAGGGAAAGCACAAGCCAGGGCTGCTCCCCTCCCACCAGCGAGCCCCGCGCTAGCGCACCGACCGGCTCCTCTGCCCGCCCGGCCCCGCAGCTCGACATCCAAACGCACTTCCCAGCCATCGAAGTGGCACCTTGTGCCAACCACCAGCCGGGAGCTCCCTGGATTTTGGCTGAGCCCAGGAAAGAACCCATAAGCGAAATAAACATATATATTTAATGCATCTCTATATAGTGCATATATACATATTTAATGCATATATATTGCATACATGTATATTTAATGCGCATATATATATATATATGTAAAAAAAGTCACTGCAGCCTCTGGGCAGAACAGGCTTTTCCTGACCCAGCAGCCGTGCCGCTGCCAGGCAGGGTGAGGGCAGGGACCGGAGGAGACCTAAAACAGGAAAGTTTCACCATTTCCCTAGGCTACAAGTTAATAAACTAAGCTTTAAAACAGCTTGCCACTTACCGCCCATCCCCTGCGGCGTATCGGCAGCGCCGGCACCGCTCTCCTACCACGAAAGGGTGATGGCAATCTGTGTAACAGCTCCATGCACAAGTCTTGGAGTCAAGTTTATTACAAAAAGCAAGATACTCGCTGTCCAAATCAAATGTTAACCAATTCAGGGGAACACCAGTGAACCGCCTGCTGGTCTGATATTGGATAATTCAAAGCAATTCAGCAAACTGCAGTGCGGTTACACCGAAAGCAGCCGGGGCTGCCTTGCGGTCGTAGAGCCAGCCTGCGGAAAGGGTGCAGGGAGTCACAGGAGAGCAAAACTACAGGAGAGAGATTATTATGTAGTAATTAAAAAAAAAAAAAAAAAAGAAATGGCCTACAATCATCAGCAACGTGAGCAGCAGTGTCCTTATTACCCATTTCCAAGGAGTAGGACACACATTCCGACTGGCACGGTGTCCCTAAAGGCAAGACGCGGTCTGAGCACAGCACGCTTCAACAGCCCGCTAACAACAGCCCGGCGGCGCGAGGCTCCCAGGGCAGCGGTTAATCACCAGCGGGCAGCTAACAGCCACAGCCCGGCACCCCGAGCTGCCGGGGATCAGCCCTGCCTGCAGCCCAGCATCCCCACAGTCCCCACACGTTAGAGAAAGCTGCAAATCTCCAGGCGAAGAAGGGAAAAGACTAAAAAACACTGAACCTCAGTATCGCTTAGCAATTAAAATAGGGGGAAAAAATGAAGATGCTGTCTACTTGCAAGAGATGAGGGAGCTGGGGAGAGGGGGGCAGAGGCTGCAGGGGAGCGGCAGGGCTCTCCCGGCCCCCGTGCAGCGGTATGCACCATCTGCAGAGCCCGAAGCCCACGTCTGGACGCAGGTCCGCTGGCTGGGGAGAGCGCAGGCAGGTGAAGTCCACAACACCCCCTGTATAGCACTGGCAAAACCTGCTCAGCAAGGGAAGGTATTTCTAAAGTCGCCTCGGAATAGCCTGTCCCGGCTCAGGGCAAGAGCTGCAGCCCGCTCCCCACCGTAACCTAACCCACTCCCCCGGGCAGGGCTCGGCAGGGGGCCTGGGGGACACTTTTGGGCAGAAGGCCACCGAAGCCACCAGCCAAGCCATGCAGGAAAACCTCCATGC
This sequence comes from Calonectris borealis, assembly GCF_964195595.1. Lineage (NCBI taxonomy): Eukaryota > Metazoa > Chordata > Aves > Procellariiformes > Procellariidae > Calonectris > Calonectris borealis. The sequence continues at coordinate 7,608,941 of NC_134324.1, read as the reverse complement.
TGCCCTCCGGCCTCAGCACCCGCTTCCTACACACAACTAAATACAGGAAACTCCCTTGAAAAATCCCCCGAGCAAACATTTTCGGGGAAAGGCAAATGGGTTAACACTCAGTCACCCTGTGTCCAATTTTCTTGGAAAAATTCACACTTCCCAGACACCCCAGCCGGACTGAGCAGCTCGGGATCCTTCCTTACCCTGCCGCTGCGATGCCAGCTCCGCCAGCGGGCAGATCTCGGCCGCAGGGATCACACGGGATGTCCCTCCACTTGGCCACCCCTGTGTTTTCTCAGCAAAGACAGCAGGTTAAAGTCCCCCAAGGGGACACGAAGTCCCCTGCCCCGAGGAATTAGCAGCCAAAGGCTGTTTTTCTGTTGCACACTGCTGCAAATAAGAGATTCAAGCGTGGGTGGGTACCGTGGGAGGAAGATGCTCAGAGGGACTCAACCTGCATTGCTAAAAACGTGGTCGCTGGCAGAACAACTAATTTTGGTGCGAAGGTTTCTTCTGGCTGAGAGACTCCGGTAATGCTCTCCACCGGCTTTGCTTTTAACTAACATTTCAAAAAAAATCTCTCCACTAGAAAGGACGTCAACGGTTACAGCCAGAAAGCAGCAGTTTTAATCGGAAAGGAAGTGCATAAACCAAAGGCAACAGGATGAAATTAAAGGCAAGGCTGAAAAGCCTGCTATTAATAGATGGCCTGTTTGCTTTTACAATTTTTATTGTTAAAAGCAAATTGCCATGCCTTCAGCTGCAACTCAGTCAGTTCAGCTCCGAACCTTCCCCACACAGCCCAGACAATCATTATTATTCTTAGCAAAATACCAACAGGAACCAAAAACGGTTCCAAGTGAAGAATAAAACACAGCCTCGAGACACGTGTTATTCTCCACAGAAAAGTTTCTGCACGCCACGGGTTTAATTAGCAGCACCATTTATCATTAATGTTTGACCAGTGCTTTCCAGTCCCTCTTTACAGCAATTTCTAACCTCTCCAAACTTTAACTGCACGCGTGAACGTTTCCATGCAGCTGCTTGTCCAAGGCTTTTTTTTTTGTTTGATTTTTATTTATTTTTAGCCAAATGATCAAGCTATTGCTGGGAATAAGGCTTCGGTTAGGAGCCTGCTTTGGCTCCTAATTGCAGGAATTTGATAAACTCCTGTGTCCCCATTTTCCAGGGAATTGGAGAAACTCCTGTGTCCCCATTTTCCAGGGTAGGGGCATCAAAAGGGATTGCAGCCCTGGGGAAGAGCCTTTTGCAGCTCCAGGTTCCCACTTTGAGCCTCCGTTGTCTTCTCTGTGGTCAAGCATGGGCTGCCCCGTGGCTGCTACAGGGGAACTGGCCCTGAGCGCATGAAACACCGTTATCACGTTAAACACACATTACGAAATAAATTCCAGCAGCATTCATGAAAAATTCAAGTCGTTTCATTCAAGTCGCTCTTTCGAAGCGTGGGATTTCTCCACACAGAACTGCCACCCAGTGTCACGGAGACACCCCAGCCCCAACCTTTGCTACTTGTGGGTTTTTGTCACATTAACAGAAGCAAAACGCTTCTTGCAGAAGTCGGCAGTCGGGTACAAGGTATTTGACATGCAGCCTCACTCTCAAGGTGTTAGCATGGCTGAATTGGGGGGGAACAAAAAAAAAAAAGCAATTCTCAAGGCTTCCACCTCCTACCTATGCTCTTCTTTCTTATTAGAAAAGGAACTGCAATCACACGCTGTAATGTTTGGTTCACACCCTCAAAAAAAAAAAAGCAAGTGTGAAAGAAAATCGCAGATGTGCTCTGTGTCCCAAAATAGACTTTATTACACATTTACTGCAAAAACTAAAGACGGGAGTGTAAATCAGCATCCTCCACCCCAGACTCAGACATCTCTCACAAGACGTACTCCAGCATCCCCCCGAGCCAGGCAGGCTCTGGGTGGGCGGCAGCCGGCGCTGGTCAGCCCGCGCTGCCCGGTGCCCCCGGGGGCTCTCCTCACCTACTCCCCATTGCAACCGCAGGCACGGGGAATTTATTTCCCTTCTAAAAAGTGACTTTGGGCCATTTCTCATTTTCTGCCATTTGAATGGGTCTCAATGGGGGTATTTTCCTGCAGACCACCAGGTAGGACCTGTCCCCCTCCTTCCCAGGCTCAAATCATCTCCCCAGCCTCCGGGCACAAGTCACACATGCCTTCTCCAAGGCTTTCCTCCTGCCTCTGCTCCTCCCCAAAGAGGCCAGGCAGGGCTTCAGGGACACGAGGGGACAAAGCGTCACGTGCTGGTCCTACTGATGGCTCTGGGTGCAGCGGAGCACCCCGACCCAGACCCCCCTCCTCGGCAGCACCAGCCTTCCCCTGCTGGTGTGTGGGGTTAGGGGGTCACTTGGGGTGAGACGACCTTCAGAAAATCCAAAGGGGCTTTGCAAAACTACAGCAGAGCCCAAATGGAGCCTCGAACCTCACACCAGGCACCGCTCATGTGCACGTGAGCCCCACACGCAGGGACAGGATCCGTCCCCCCGCCACTTCGGGAAGAGTAAGGATTTGGAAAGGAAGTTTGTGACACTCACAAGCGCTTTCACGGGGCAAACCCCTCCTGCCGCCCGCAGAACACCAGCGGCACGCGGGCGCAGCCGGGGGATGCAAAGCAAGCGGCGAAGCAGTGCCCGGGGAGCCTGGCTGGGGCAGCCCCCGCGGGGGTGACAAGCCACAGGTGACATTAAAGCCCGGCTCGAGTGCCTGTCCCCTGCAACCCTGCCTCGTGGCGGTTTGCACGCAATTTTTTTTTAATTAGATAAAATGAGCCCCAGATGGAAAAGCTCCAGATGAAAGCAGCAGCAGGCATGCAAATTAAGAGTAACAGTCAGTTACAAAGGCAGCTCCTCGGTTTTATGGCTGCACAAAGCAAACCCCCTTCGCTCTCCTTCCCTCCGCTGGCAAGCCCGAGGCGTTCCAGCGGGGACACCACGGGACAGGTCCTGACCCGGGGGAGCTAACAAGTCCCAGGCAGAGGAGGGCAGGGGACCCCACACAGCCCCGTAACCAACCTGGGGGTACCCCCATCACCAGCAGCCACACAGCGGAGACAGGTGGAGACCCCAGGAGAAGACCAGCAAGGAACATCACCACCGGCCTAGAGCAAGGCAAAGGCACCGAGTCACGACACGGGTCGAGCCCAGGGACAAGCACCGCACCCGCACCTTCTTTCCCCCAACGTCAAGCAAATGTTCTCGAGAGCCAGCAGCTCAGGGCCAGCCCAGCACTTGCCAAATACCAGGGATTTACCAGGGCACGGGCTGCAAAGAGGATCAGGCCCCAAGGTATTTAATTAAAAGGGAATAACACAACTAAGGTCCTGTTGTGAGACACTGCACAAACACACGAAGCGAAGAATTCTACTCCCGATTAGGGACTGTTTGTTATTTTCTTACCCTGGATTTTACACACGAATAGGAAAATACCAGAGCGAGGACCTGCATTAACCACAGAGGCCAGAGACCCAGGCGGCAATGCCGTGATGGGCAAGCACTGGCCTGCGGGCTCAGCCCACACCAGGCACCCTGAGAGGAGGGAGAGCACCCCGGGGTGCTTCCCCCCCCAGCCTTCCTGCACCGTGAGCAGGGTGACGGCTCCAGGGGCTCGCTTCCAGACCAGCCTTAAATAAAAGCAAATGGGGGGGCAAAGCTGAAAACAACGGGGGCATCGGTAACATTTTTTTCTGGATTTCTTATTTAGTTCTTACAACAGCCCAGATCTGCACCGGCCCCGCGGCATCGGCAGAGCTGTGGTGCGCAGCTGTGGCCCGGAGGTACGGCTGTCTGCACGCTTTGGGAGAATCCAGGAAAAGTAATTAAGGAAAAAAGCACATTGTCGTTGATGCACAACACAGGGGCCAGCAATTCCGACCCCCAGGCATCTGCCAAGTGAGTTTGGAAGCAGACAGTGCTCGCCCCACTCCTGCAAGGAGCCCAGCACGAGGAGACGGACCCAAACCCTCCCCGGTCACCAACCCCCTTCCCCACTGTGCTGCCACGTCCTCCCCACAACAGCCGTACAAGCAGCAGGAGACTCAAAATAAGACTCCAATGCCAGAATCCGTTTCCAAAAGAGAATTAAAGTTATATTTCAAGTTGACAGTATCTCCTGAAAGTGGATTAACCATGGCAATTCAATCCTGCCTCCCCACTGCGATCCCGGTCCGACTCCCCGTTCGGCAGGGATGATTTCAGTGGTGTAAATTGAAGTTCAGAATCCAATTTGTTTCTGCACAGAGCATCAGTCTCTACCCTGGGGTAGCAAAGCAGACCCACATACACCACTCTGCCCCTCTTGCTCTTTTTACCATCCTGTTTCATACCCCACCCAGGATAAAAAAGTTTACGGGAGGGAGAAACAGAGCCATGAAACAGTCACGTTGATAGGGCAAGGCACATTTATCGTGCCTAAGCAGTGAAATCCATCTGAAAACAGGATTTACAATATCCGTTGGTATTTATGAGCCTCTGGCAGAGACCGCGCAGTGAAGAGGTGACAACATTTGTCTGAGTAGCCCTATGGGATCTTAAGTGTCAGATAATCTGCAGCCTTTAATAACTGCAGTGAATTTTCTGCAATGCCACTGTCACAAGACGAGCGTCGCTTGAAGCCCAGTGCCACCCATACGGGCAAGTCAGCCAGAAGGCACCTCTGTGGAGATCGCCATGGGCTGCCCTCTCCTCCCACGGAGCAGGAGGGGGGACCAACCCAAACCCAGCCACCACCTGGGAGACCCACAGGGCTGGGGATGGGGCAGAGCCGCAGCAGCATGGCGGGTGCTATCTGCCCAAGGCTGGGGGGACCCATGCCACCTGCACCAGCCTGATAACAAGCACAGCTCATTGCTGCTCAAACGCCGCTTGCAAAGCCGGTAGATGGAAAAAGCATCCAACAACCCTCAGCAACACCACAGTCGCCCTGGTGTGCTCCGCAGTCCCCAGGCAGAGTTGTTCCTCTAACCAGAAAACTACCTCTAACCCTCCAAATACGTGCTGCAACAGCTCAGCCCTGAACAAAGCCGTTAGAAATACCTGTGTTCAGTGTTCGGGACTGTTTCTTCTCCACGCTGGTGGACATCACGCCCCAGCAGCGGTGCACGTCCCCTGCCCGTGCCAAGGGAGTGCGAGAGGTGGCGCGGAGCCGGTGCGGGACCACCGGGCAGCGCAGGGGTCGCGCTTCAGGCGTGAGGAGGATGCTGGAGCCGGAGCCCAGCCAGGCACCTCCGTGGGATCCCACGGCTGCCGGTACCTGCTCACGGGAGGCCACCTAAAAATGCTTTTAGCCAAATTCAGTGGCTCCACAAGAGATGCTTCATATCCCAAGTGCCTCCTGATACCTTCTGCTGATAGAAAAAGCCTCCTGCGAGGGAGGGGTAGGAAGCAGGTAACACCAGGCAGAGCTAAATTCAGAGTCAGAAACTCAGGGCACCGAGATTAGATCTGATACATTTGTCTCCAGGGCTGCAAAACAATAGTTGCAGTAGGTGTGTTCTCTGCAAGGCTAACCCAAAGTCTTCAACAGCAATCCAACCTACAGAAGGGAAAATTAACCATTTCCCCCCCCCCCCAAGAACTGCTGCAGAGCTACCTCCAGACTTAAAAAGGAGATTAGAGTCCCGTGTGCTGAAAGCCTAGAAATCCGGCACAAACAGCTCGCTCAAAAACAAAAGTGAATACGAAAATACATCTCCCAGCGGTTCTGGCCTTGCGGGCAGCCGCAGGCAGAGCCCATTATTCTGGCAGGTAACCGGGTGCCAAGAGGTGCAGCATACCTCCGGAAACAGCTCCTGAACCTCCACGTTGTATACGTTGTACTGATAACATACGCCTGCTGTTCAAACTCGAGGAACTTTGTTAACTACGCACTGCGCAATAAATGACACTGCTAAATAAACAGAAGCTCCCAAAATGATGTTAAAACACTGGTTTTACCACACTTGCTGTGGAAGAGGAAAAAATGAGTAATTACAGAGTTCAGGCCAAGCAATGAGGTCACAGTGAAATCTTTAAGTAGCTTATGTGGCACCCGGAGGGTTTTTAACATATTTGGGGACACGAAGCGGGTGGAAAAGCAGCAAGCAGCACCCTGACAACTGCCCTGCATCTCGCCTGGCTTATAACCGTGCGATTTTGGGTGCGTGCTTCCAGGGCCGGAGAAGTCCCCTCCTCTAGGGGTTGGGGTTTTTTTTTGGGGGGGCGGGAGGGGGAAATACGGTCTGGGCTCTCACAGCAAAGGCAACTTCTTGCGAAGAGCCGCAGCGCCGGCAGGGCCCTACCGAGAGGTTTCGCAAGGGAGGGCTCTGCCGCTGCGGCTCGCTGGCGGGAACGGGCCGGGAGCGCTGCGGCCGCGACCCCCGCCGTGCGTGGGGATGCGCCCCGGCCCCCGCACCCACGCGTGCGACTCCCCCTTCCCCCCCCCCCGCCCCCGAAAAACAAGTCCGACAAAAGGAAAAAAAAAATAATAATAATGAACTTTCCCCCGTACCCAGCCCCGCACTCACCAGGCGGCTCAGGCTGCGGCGGAGCATCGCGGCGGCGCCCGGCCCCGCCGCCCTCACCGCCGCATCGCCCGGCGCGGCAGCGCCCGGCTCCTAGGCTGCCCGCGGGCCGCGCCGCCGGCCGCGCAGCATGCCCGCCGCGGGGCCCCGCCGCCCGGCACGGCTCGGCTCGGCCCGGCCGCGCTCGGCTCGGCTGGCGGCACTTCCCCCGCGCCCCCGCTTTTGTCCCGCCGCCGCCCGGGAGGCGGGAGCCGCCTGCCCCGGAGCAGCCTGGGAGCTGTAGTGCCGGGGCCGGGCCGGCGGGGGGAGCCCGCCGCGCCCCCGGGCCAGCCCGCGGGGACGGCCGCTGCCGGCGCCTCACGGGTCCGAGAGCAGCGGGCGCTGCCGGCTCCCGCCGGAGGAAAAGCAGCCCCAGGGACAAATCCTGCGGGGCCGGGAGCGCCCAGTGCGCTGGGGGCAGAGCGCGGCCCGCGGCTGGCCCGGTGCGCGGTCCGAACGGGAGTGAGCTGATGGAGGGGGATGGCTGTAGCAGGGGCTTGAGAGAAGCATCATCCCTTGCAGCCCCCAGAGCCTTTGGGTGAGGCCCCTTCTGTCCACCTTCAGTCCCTGACTGGAGCCACGGCCATGGTTAGACGCCAGCTGCAATCTTATGTTTAATTCAGGTCCCCTCCCTCCATGTCACAGCCCTCCTAATAATCCTCCAATACAGAAGTCCAGTCACTGCCCAGACGCTCAAGCAAATATCATAAACACACCTTGGAGCACTTTCCCCGACTCCTGACTGACCATGGAAGGTGTTCAGGGTCCCTTGGTGTTTTTCCCACTGCAAACTCTTCCCAGCAGCTCCGGGCACACCCCCAGGAGCGCACCCCGCAGGCACTAAGCCGGCCAGCCAGCCCAGCCTAATCCCTGGGGCAGTTTTGCAGCCCCTGAGCCCAGAACTGCCCCGCTTTCCCTGGTGCCCCCAGCCTGTTGGCAGTACATGGGCCAACCTGTATCCTCTTCCCTCTGGGTTGGGATAACGCGTGAGTGGAAACAACACTCATCTGAAATAGCTTCCTCGAGAGAGCATCTCCCTGGGCCAGAGGGCACAGAGCATGAGAATATTTGTTTCCAGAGAAATCACCAAAATCGAGAGAGATGAGATGTAACCTAAAAAAATCTGCATTTTCTATTATGTTTTTGACATTGTTATTGCCTGGTAATAAACTAGCCTTTTCTGGAGCAATATCCTCCATATCAGCACAGGGCAGGGGGTTTTCCTGGTGCTGTCCCTTGCTGACAGCCCCCAGGACCTCCGGGAGCCAGTGGGCTGCTCCACCCCGCCAGCCAGGAGCCGCTGTCATTTTAGCAGCCTGAGTTGCTCCTGTTTTGAAGCAGACTTCTCCCTGGAAACTCAGCAAAACTCACCTTGTTGCACCACGACAGGGTCCAGAGAGCAGCTGGGGGCTTCCAGAGACCTGGAAAACACACATAGATTTTTCACTTGGCATTTTTAAAGCAAGAATAGTACCGTATTGATTTTACCGAGGCTAAAAGCAGTCACATTTGCTCTACTTAAGCACCAACTGTCTGGCAGTTTTACACAGCATGACATCTCTAAGCTCACACAGAAAGCCTGCCCTGGGCAGCACCAAAATAGCAGTCAGGTGTTGGACAGGCAGGAGACTACTGGGGTTTTTTTTTAACCCCAGTTATCCCAGGGCAGCAGTAAGTGGGCCGGTGAAGGCTCCCACATCCCAGCTGAGCAAGGCAGCATTCCCAAAGGGACAGCCAGCACTCATCTGAATCCCAAGTGCAACCTTTCCACTATTCCCCGTGCAGCTGTGCTGTTACTTACCTTTCCACACAAAAGCCTAACCACAACAGAGGAAACCAGAAAACAATGCTAGGCAGTTTTAAACACATTTTAAAATAATGAATGGAAATTGTTAAACATCTTCATATAATGCCTAACCAGTTTAGCTCTAGACTTCCCTCCCCCACAAAACAACGACAGAGAACTAAACTTAGATCAACACTATACTGCAGCTTTTGCACTGCTTTTTGGATACTTTTCTGATGTTTTTCTAGCCTGTTTGTGTTGGCTAGAAGAGGGAGTTGTTGTTCTCAGACATTTTTCCTGTTGCAGGGCTCTGCGGTGGGTGTCGAACAGACCAGTGATGCCTGGTGAACCACCAGCCTTTGGGGCCAGGTACTTAGGTGTTTCCAGAGGCCAAGGCAGCCTGGCTTATCTGGTCCATAGAAAAAAAAAAAAAAGCTGTATTCTTCTCTTCAGTATATTCCTACAGGTACAGTTACTCCTCATCTTTCACCTGCATTAACTGGTAAGAAGGGAAGTTGGTCTCACCAGCAGAAGAGAGGATCCATGCAGCTACGCTTGTCTTTATAACTCCCATGCTGCACAAATCGCAGCCCCTATCCAGTTTAGTTTGAAATGCTGCTCTCTATTTTTAAAATGTTTGCTGGAGTTAGAACTAAAATGCAAGACTTGGACTGTGGTGTGGAATTAAGCATTACATAGGTAATTATCTTTAACGTATTGCGAACAGTGGCTGTGGCTAAGGTGTCGGAGAGAGACCCTCTTCCAGGGAACTCCCAGATGAAGCAAGTCCAAGCAAGTCAGCACAGCTAGGAAGCAAGTACAGGTGAGCATTTGGTCTCCCATACTCAGCCAGAGCAGAAGCATAGTCTGCTGCTGTGGACCAGGCTGCTTAAACCCATCCATCTCCCTGCTTACCCTGCACAGCTAAAGGCATGATTTCACTGGAGAAATCAAGGCAACCGTCATCCCCCCTTTTGCTGCTGACGCAGCAGCCTCGGGGCAGCGAAACCCCTATCTCAGCAGAAACCATCCCCACAGAGAGGAAGCAAAACAACCCTGACTGGGCTTTTTCACACCCTGAAACAGCCTGCACAATTCAGCTGCTGATTTGGTAGCAAACTGTATTAGCTCACAGGTCTTTTACAAGGGAATACGTTTTTAATGCACCTTTTAATGCCACAAACACCCGGTCCCCGTGCAGGTAACGCACACGGCACGGGCAGTACCAAAGTGGCCTCCCGCACGGAGCGGGCAGGGATTCCATCCTGCATCCAGGCATGCCCTCCCCACGGCAAGGGGACCACAAGGGGCAGAGGCCAGGGAGAATTTTGCACAATACAGCTCACTTGGGACCCATCACCACTTCAACCAGCATCAAAAACCGGTTATCCAGCACATCAGCCAAGCTCTCAGCAGGCTGCCAACCAGTGCGTGAACAGAGAGACCCAAGGGATTGCTGTGAACTACTCACAACATGGGAGAGTCCATTAAACCCTTTTACAAAATAGTTTTCATGTCCTGTAACCTTTGTTTTTAATGTTCACAGCGATGGAGGCTTTTGAACCTCAGTCCCTGGCAGGTAGCTTAGCAGGAGGGGGAGCCAGCCTCCCCAGTAACCTTGGGACACACACTAACCCTCACTGCTGGTTTTCTTTAAACGCTTGTTTTTGCAATGTTCTTTGCTCCTTCTGCCATCGTGTGGCCAGTTAGAGAATGAGAGCTGTCGGTAGACCGTAAAATCGGCTTGCCACGTCTTAAAACTGTTTTATGGATTTTTATAATAGCCGGTGGAGTATGAAGCCAATGGAGATGTATTACTTCTTTTCAAGGTCCATCCCACCTCCTGACGAGCACTACAGATTTATCTTTAATGTTGTGATGGCTCGAAGTAGATCTTGTTAATCCAACTCTTTAGATTGACAGCCAATTTATTGTAAGGGCATGCCCTCCCTGTTGACTTGCTGCTCGTGGAGCTCCTGCTCACATTGGGCAAGAGGACCAGGAAAAGGGCACTCGCTGCTGACCGCCACCGCAGCTACCGGCTTTCCAAGCGATTCTTTTCTCCCTGAGAACCATCCCAGGGCCATCTCTCTCTGGGAAAGTCTGAGCTCGTGCTCAGGGCTGCTGCAGTCACGGCACTCTGCCGAGACTGGCAGGGCTCTGTTCTTGCCCGCAGGTACTTCAATATGTTCCGGGAGCCCTTCCCTGACGGGTGCCAAGGAAGAGCTGACACCACCATTTTTTTCCTCCCCTTCTCCTGAATGGGGCAGATCCTTCACTGACTTGGTGACAAATGTTGTTTCATAAGAAATTAGAGCATTTTTGCCAGCAGATCCCAAGGCAGAATCCCTGTCTGTTCACACCCAAGACTTTCAAATCCACCAGCAGGCAACAGGCCCAGGAGCTCACTTTCTGAAAGCAGCCGAAGCCACCCAAACACTGTATCTGCTGGAGTCCTGCATGGCCATTAGAGGCTGGCGCCCCTGGGTATTTCTCATTGCCCCTCACCAGGACAGGGCGCAGGCTTCATCCTCCCCTCATGCCCAACTGCAAGGGTGTTACAAGGAGGGATTGCATTATACTTCCAAAACACCCACGAGGGAAGGAAGCCAAGAACTCTGTCTGCAGAGGGGTTTGTGTGGAGGAATGCCTCGGTACTTCCCTGGGAGCCTGCGCATCCCGTCCCCCCGGAACGGCAGAGCCTGACAAGCACCGGTGGAGAGCATCATGCAGTACCAGTTTCCAAAGTCCTGCCTCGCAGCCTGTGCCAAAAACACCTGCTTCCAACTTATGACTTCCTCTGGGAAGTCACAACCTGCAGCAGGGACCTCCCAGGGAGTGCTCTGGGCTTTCCCCAGCCTTCCTGGAAAAAGGAAGGAAGAGGCAAGTTCAGAGCCCACACTAAGCACCACTGAGTGGACTCAGCAGCAACATCTGTGCTGCAGTATTCGTCAAGCAAGGGGATTTGCACATGCTTTTCTCCACCCCAAGTCCATTTTAAATCAACTTATCACTCCACCAGCTTTCTTTGCTGGAGCAGGGCACAGGGTTCAGATGCTGGTAGCTGCAAGCCTGTGCAGCAGTTGTACCTTGCAACCTATGAACACAAGCCCAGCAAAAAAAACCTGACAAAAGACCTACAAAATCTCCCCCAAAAACTCTTCCTATAGCTGCATTATGCTTGGAAGTTGGGTTGTAAAGTCTAATGCAGAGCACAGCTTGGGTAGCAAGAAAAAGATTTACGTCACAGGTCAGGGATTTGGGCTAGAGTCTTGCTAAACCCAACTGCACTGAAATATAAATGCAGTTTAATAAGGTGAAAGTTCTCTCACAGGCAATCCTGAGCTCCAATTGCTGCAGAAGAATTTAAAACGAAAACTTTTGGTTAATAAATTGGCTCTTGGTCCCATATCCAGTGATATTCTGTAGCAAAAGCCTTTCTAATTAATACACTGATAGTCTTTCTCAAGAGGCACTTTCCCCTTATAGTCTGAAATACCCTATTCAAATATGCAGTGACTTACAGAGTGATAATTTATGAAAGAGAAAGACTACCAATTTTAGTTAACAGAATTTCCTTTTTTTAAAACAAGCTTTTTATAAGAGGGGGGAAAAAAAAGCAAGTATATTTGGTACATGATGTGACAAATCTATATACCTCAGATTCCAGCACGTTCCCTTGCGCCCTGAGAAAAATACATCCATTAAATAAATTTTATTACATCCTTCCTCCTCCTGCCAGCAACAGTGTCTTCAACAAGGCTCATTTAACCTAGAAATGGGAAGTTTTCATATTTTCTTAATTTCAAATCCTCGTTATCTTCTCTTTCCCTGCAAAATCTTAATAGCCTCTTTCATAAAAATCAAAAGAAGCTTGGGGAGTTACTCTCACCTAATAAAGCCTTGTTTTTTCTAACAATTCTGAAGAATACATGACAGCAAACACTCCAGCTCTCATTTTTAATGTAATACAACAGAGGATCTACAACTGATAACAAAAACCCAAAAGAAACCCTGTGCATGGTTATTCATTATTCAATGTGCGCAGCCTCTGAGAGCTGGAGGGGAGTGAAAGCTGCCTGATATCACATGCTGGCATTTTTAAGCTCTATATTTTGAATGATCTCAAGGAAATCAGCTGTGCCTTAGTGTGCTTACCCAGAAAAAATGAAAGTATTTCCCAACAATTCCTTTTTCTGACTGAGCTAGGAAACTGCCATAGGAGCATGCTGGCACCCAGCCCACCTGGGTCAGAGGGTAGGAGCTGCAAGCATGAGAAAGTGTACATAACAATCAGCTCCTCAAGCTCAAAAAAGCCATCCACTCCAGGCTTTTATCAACCCAAACACCCATTCCAAGGTTTCAAATCCACTAACCTTACTCATGTATGTTTATTTAACTATATACATGCTGTAACCAGCTTTCAGCAAGAGTGTAACCTGAGAAAGAGCCCCACACCTCAGCACTGCCTGATTATCACATTTGTGGGACTTCCAGCCCTATCCCGAGGGATGGCAAAGCCAGGGCGCAAAGGCTGCTCACCTCCCCACCAGCCACCGCTGTTGTGAGGCAAGAAATTTTTTATTAAATTTTTTACCTTTGGTCCAAAACACAGAGAGGAGACCTGCATGTGAAAGACCTTCAGCACCCCAAGCCCCAGACTCTGTCTCCAGGAAAGCTCTGGGCTCCCCATGGCTGTATATATGCCCTACAGCACGTGATGGAATTTACAGGGAGGCTGGCGGGGAATAAGGAGCACCTGCAGGCACTCCGCAGGATGCGACCCGTTGCATTTGCCTTGCAAAACACCCGTTAGTAAGGATCACTCGCACTTGCACTTAATTGCCTCTACAGCCCTAGATCAATGTTCAAATGCCAGTGTCTGGGATGCTCTCTCAAAAACCGCTTCCTGGCTCCTTCTTCTGTAATTTGGGGTTAGTGAAGGAGTGGACAAAGAACCATCATGTTTTTCACACAATCACAAATCTCTGTCTCTTTGTTAAGTTGTTTTCCCTTGTCAGGCCCAGCCCTGCTGGGTCATACCACCCCATGGCTCCCCAATATGTGGAGCACCCCAGGGCCGGGCTCACCTTCCCCGTCCTGCCCCTTGGAGCGTGGCACATCCTCGCTGCAGGCATGAGGAAGGCTGACTCCCAAAGGATCTCTGCATCCGAAAGCTGGAAATGATGGTGAGACCCACAATGGTTCACACTCCCCTGGAAAGGCTTATATAGGGGAAAAAAATACACAATCGAATTTTTATTAATAAAATATGACAGTGGGTGTACAGCAGGAGAAATACCCGTGCATCTTAACGCCAGCTTGCTGTGGGGGGACCTCCTGCCTTGTCCACACTTGTGGGACAAGTCAAGGGCTCTCAGAGAAGCTCTCAGAGTCAACGTCGCCTTCCCCATCCCCTCCTGGGGGTAGAGAGGAGCAAGGAGGGATTAAAAAATAAGTGTAATTGCTGGCTAAGCCCAGCCAGTTGGCAGAAAGCAAAGCGTAAAGAAGTGGGAGAAAGCACAGCAGGGCCGTGGGTGCAGCCGGAGGGGCCGGCAGCCTCGCCACATAGTCCCATCTGCCAGGATCTCCTCCAGGTCTTCCCGCTGCCTGGAAAGCCCGGTGATGTGCTGTACCCGGGAGGGCTCGGCAGCTCTTTTAGCACTGACCAAGCAATGTTCTTTCCACCCCTCTTCTCAAAAGAGCAGTAGTCTCTCTCCTACCCTCCAAATTTCAGCCCACGCAGTTAGATTTTGATAGCGATAACAGGCACAGGAAAAAATCCGATTGCGCAAAGCAATGTCGGTATGAGGAGGTGGGACCAGCCGTGCCCCGGTGTAGGTGTATGCCCACAGGCACTCGCTGAAACATCTCTTAATCTCCTCCTGGCACTGTACAAACCATCATCAACTTTTGCAAAGCTCAGACAAGCATAGCCTCCCTCCCTCCTTCCATCCTTCAGGTTTAGAAGGACACCTGCCACGGAGAGAGCTGCTGGTGGGAATGCCGGCAGCCGCAGTTCCCCGAACGAGCACCATCAAGGTGAAGCGGGCTGCAGACATGCAAAACTCACACACGCTTCCGTGTCACCAGTTTGCAACAAATGCAGCTGCAGCCCAGGCTGAGGCACCACAAAAACACTCGTGGAAGCAGGAACCAGGTTTTGCCTAACCCGGTCCTCCTAAGACAGCTCCTCTGGAAACTTGAAAAGAAGGACATGTTAGAAAGTACAAAAACTACTTAAATACAAAGTATAGTTGTATCACCCAGCTGGCTCCAGTCCTCCGCGCAGACAATGCTATTGATACCGTTGACTTTCTGCATCAGTAGGCAGGAGATGGGTCTCCCCGGGGTGGTTGCTGTTGCATCGCTTTGTGCTTCTCAGCACATTTGGAGCTCCATGCTTTCCAACAAACCCAAGATTCATGGGAGGGTGCCACTCACCACCACCTCATTTTTGGGGACGTCTCCTCAAGGCAAGCACCGGTGCTGGGCACCATGCCTGGCCTCGGCTCACCCGCCAGCAGATTGGATGCACCGGGACCGACCTGGGCAGAGCTGCACCTCATCCCACTGGCAGCAGGCAGTGCCACCGAGGACCATACCTCCCAGAGACCTCCTTCCCTTGCTGGTTATTCAGCTATCGGGCTGTAAGATGAACAGCAGCAGGAGAATGATGGAAAAAGGAGCCCTGCCCACCCTGCCTGCCCCAGGCGTGCACCCCCTGCTACAGCCACTGCTTTTCACGCATGGCAGGAGCAGCCCAGCCCGTTACCCCATGGCATGGAGTAGCCATTAATTAATATATTTCAGTTTATCTTTAATCACATAGATCTCAAGATTCATTTCTGAGAAGTTTCTGGCTTTGAGATAGACCATTTTTAACACAGAGTTGTCTCTGCTCATCTTCTAATGAAGATAAAAGTCATATTCCTGGTTGGTGCAGACCAGGATTGTCTCCTGGCTGTAGTAGGGATTAGCTGCTCTACAGCCATGGAAACACCAGGATAAGGGGGTTCGATTTTGAAATATGTTTGAACCGCCTGTCTGCACCACTCCCTTGAGATCATTAGGTTAGGGGAAAGTGCGTTGGATCAACCTCACTGGTTTCTTACAGCTGGCTCCCAGGGAAAGTTTCATTCAGCTGCCCAGCAGCACCAGCAGGGCCAGTTCTGCTTTTGGACTTGTCTCGCTGGCTGTCTTCTCTGGCTTTGGGTGTCACACAGGGGACACTGTGTCCCCGCGTGGCTGCCGGTGCCCGTGCCGAGGAGCTGCACCGCTGGGAGCACCAGAGGGAGCTGGCTGCCGGCCGGCCATGCCGGATGCTCCCAAACCCGCTCAGCTCCCGCTCCCCACACAATTTCGGAGCTGCGGCGAGCGAGGCTCAGCCCCTGCACGGCCGTGGGCTGGTTTGGGGTGCCGGCTGTTTGGGAGGGCTTGGCCTCCTCCTAGATCTGGTGGGCGTGCGAGAAGTGGCCGTTAGAGAGGATAAACTTTTAACGTTTCTCTCCCCGTGGCCCCGCGCACATCCGTGACCCCGGCGGAAGGAGCCTGGCTGGCAGCCCGGACCAGCCCCCGCGGGGGCACGCGTGGCCCCGACCCACCCCAGGCGAAGGGGCTCCTCCGCAGGAACAGGTCCCCGCTTTGCCCTCCCACATCGCCCACAGGACCGGCACCGCAGGGATCTCCACCAGACAGAGTCAAGGGTTTACTAAAAGTGCTGTATTTACAGGCCAGTATTAATTTGTGCTCTTGTTATTTACAATTTATTTATAATTAATCCCTATAGTCACTGACAGTTGAATCTGGCAGAGTTAGGCAGAACTTTACAGCAGACTGGCAAGGCAGAGTAGCCAGAGTTTCTCTTCTTTTCCCTTTTCAGCCCTGCCGAGGGAAGGGCTTTAGTGATTTTTCTTCCCCTGGACAACAAAGGCATTGCCTGTTAATCAGTAATCACGGGAGCAGAAGTGATTCACGCTCTGCTGCTGAGCGCGGTGCAAGTCCTAACGCTGTTGCAGCCGTGAAGGGAAAACTGCTGCGCTCCTGATTTCATGTGAAGTGTTTCCAGGGCTGACGGTTGGTTTCCCTGCACGTGCACCCAGCCGGAGCCGGGCAGCACGAGCCCTCCAGCACGGCCCAGTCCCCGCCACAGCGCGGCTCTGCCAGACACGGTGCGTGTCGCAGGGCGGTTGTGTTGGGATGCGGATGGTGCTCATTCTCCCGTCTCAGAGCTGAGCTGAGCACAGATCAGGGACCGCCCGGGGCTGCAGGGTGCCAGGCTGGCAGTGACACAGGAGGATTTTGTGTCACCTGCAGGTCACCGCTGTCCCTCCTGGGAGGATGGCAGGATGAGGAGGAACGCTCCTGGGGAAGGAGCCTCCAGCAGCCTCCACCACCAGCTGCCATTGAACTAAGCCTTCACTAACGGGCTGCAAGGACGCACAGACAACATGGGCATCACCTTCCTCCACCATGCAAGGGGACTCCTGACAGCCCTGCCAGGTGTGGCTGGGGGCCGGGTGAAGTTCTTCCGCAGACCACCCGTGACTGGCCTCCCGCCTTCACCAGCAGGAAATTAGACTTGTCCAGGCAGCAGCCAGGGACTGAATGAGGGGCCGAGTCAGCCCCTGGCCTGTGAAGACAGCTTTGCCTGGGCATAGGTCAATCCCAGGCTTTTCCCCTGGGATATTTGCTGCGATCTTCCTCTCTTCCACAGACTCGGTCGGATTCAGACCAAGTCTTCCACAGAATACTAACACGGGGTCGGCAAGTGGCCGCTGTTCCCTTTTCAGACGGGTTTGCAGCCCAGCTGCCAGAGAGGCATCTTACAAAGGGGCTTTTGGCTCGCTCCTGCAGATCCCTGGTTTTCAAGCCATGCAGAGGACAATGATGCTGTTCATGCCCCAGGACCCATTGCCCAGGACTGCCAGCCCTGGCCAAGCACCCCAGAAGCCCTGCACGAGCGTGGGTCCCACCTGCCACAGCAGTCTGGGGTCTCCTGGGACGACACATCCCTTGGGATGTGCCTTCCTGCTCAGGGGACGATGGCGGACTGCTGCTTCCTCTGCTCCTGCCTCTTCTTCAGAGCCAGCATTGCCCGGCGGTACAAGTCTGGGGAGGAAGGGAAGCGGTCAGGCACTAACACAGGGGCTAAGCTCTGGGGTCCAGCCTGGCAGCCGGCACGGAGCGAGGGCTGCAAGGACACCCCAGCCTCCAGCACAGTGCACTCGCGTGGCCTCCCCGCATCCCACCCAAGGCAGAGGCAGCAGCATCTGCCTCCACAGCAGCCCCCACCTTGCCCTGCAGCAGCACTTGGTTGTGCCCGTGTTCCCACGCCAAGCACCCCATGGCCAAGGGCTCCTGCACAACTCATGCCCCGCTGCCAGCAGGCCAGACCCCCCGATGCTTTTCAGCAAAATCTGTCCTGGGAAATACCAACCAAAGGTGCTTGAGACCTCCTCACACTGCTGTTCCATGGCAGGTTCCTGCGACTTGATTTTATTCTTGATTTTCTTCTTCTTTTTCTTTTTCATGCCCTGCGCTGGGTGGAGAAATACAAAATTTCAGGCACCACATCTGAGCAAGGATGCAATTGTCACCAAACCAGCTGAGAGGACTGCTGCTGGCGGATCCGCAGTCCTCCATCACCTCCGTGCACCCTGAGGAGATGCTCAGAGATGTCTCTCCTCTTCCCTGGTCGGAATCCTGTGACCCCGCTCTGTGCTCAGCTGATCTGCAAGCAAAGCTAATGGAGGTGACGGGGACCGGCGGTCCAGCACACT
Organism: Calonectris borealis; assembly: GCF_964195595.1. Lineage (NCBI taxonomy): Eukaryota > Metazoa > Chordata > Aves > Procellariiformes > Procellariidae > Calonectris > Calonectris borealis. Next base: position 7,590,809 of record NC_134324.1, on the reverse strand, counting down.
GCCGTGTTGCAGGGTCCCAAAACCGCCCCGTAGGGTGGCTCTGGGGGTCCTGATGTGCTGGTGCTGGCAGTGCTGGCAGCCCCTCGCAGCCTCCTCTCACCTGGGCGGAGGGTGGCCATCCCGGTGGGCACAGGCTCCTCCTGCCCGACCTTGTTGGGGGGCAGCAGCCCCCCGGTAGCCCCCGCTCGGCTGTCGCCCCCTCCTCCTGGTTCCTCCGGCTCCTCGGCTGGGCTTGGCTGCCCCGAGCCCTTCTTCCTCACCTTCACCTTCCTCTTCCTCCTCCCGGGGCCCTTTGTGCTCTCCTCCTGGGCAGGGTAAGGGGGATGAGGGGAAGATGGCAGGAGCCCCCTTCCATCCCATCCCGTCCCATCCCTTCCCATCTCGGGGCGGCTCACTCACCAGGGGGAGGAGGCGGTGGATGGGCCGCAGCGGCCGGTGCTCCCCCATCTTCCCCGCGCCGCCTCGGGCATCCTCCCCGGGGGACGGCGGGTCCCTGTCGGGGCGAGAGCACGGCGGTGTTGGGGGCGACCGCCACGGGGGGGGACGGGGGACGGGGATGGGGATACGCACAGCCGGAGCTCCGCACCCACCTGCGGGCGGCCGGCCGGCCGCCGGCTGCCCTGGGGCCGGGGCCGGGTGACGGAGCGGCGGCGGGCGGCGGTAGCGGGGCGGCGGTGGCGGCGCGGAGGAGCCAGCGCAGCCCCTGCAGGGTGGCGCGGGCCGGGCCGGCGGGGAGTCCCCGCTTGGCAGCGCAGGGCTCCTGCGGGCGGAGGGGAGGTCAGCCCCGGAGCGGGGAGCGGGGAGCGGGGAGCGGGGAGCCCCGCACTCACGATGCGGCAGGGCGAGCGGTTCTCGTTGACCAGCCGCTCCAGGGACAGGTGCTCGATCAGCTCGCAGGGCAGCAGGGCGGCCGCCGCGTCTTGCTTGTTGGCCAGCCTGGGGCGCGGGGAGAGCGGAGCGCGGCCGTCACCCCGGCCTCCGGGCGCCGCGCCGTACCACGGCGGGGTAGGCTGGATGCTTTCCCCCGGTTTGGCTGCCATTAGGCAAAGCATTGCCCCGGCCTGTACCCGGCGCTGGAGCCCCTTCCCCAGCCCCTCTCCAGGGATGCTCCCAGCTCCCAAGCACCGCTGGGGTCCCCATGTCCCCCGACAGCCCCCTGGGCACCACATTCCCGCAGAAGCCCGGCCACGCTCCCCACAACCCCAGCAACAGGTTCCCACTCCCTCCCCACCCCAAACCCTACAGGTCACATCCCAGGGACTCGGCCTTACAGTAAGATGGGCTTCCCGGAGATGTCAGGATGGCTCAGGACACGGTTCAGGACCTTGCGGGCCTCCTCCATCCGCGCCAGGTCACTGGAGTCCAGGACGAAGAGGAGGCCGTGGGCCGCGCTGTAGTGGCTGCGCCAGGCGCTGCGGGAGCGCTGGCCCCCGGGCAGGTCCACCAGCGTCACCTCGAACCTGTCCACCCGCAGGCAGGTCTGGCCGGGCTGTGCCGCGGGCAGCACCTCGCCAGCCAGCGCTGCGTGTGGGGAGAGGGCAGAGAGCTGGCACAGCGAGCCTGGGAGCATCCCTGCAGCATGTGCCTCCTCCTCCGCCGGCCACATCCCCGCTCCCGCTCCCAGGGCTGCCCAGGGCACAGCACAAGCCCCGCACGCTTCCCCCAGCCCAGCAGCTGTATTTCAAGTGTCTCGGTCCTTCAAGGCTCAGGCACTTGGTTGCAAAGGACTGTAAAGCTGCTGCCTCCAGCCAACGCCAGCTCTGGGGCTGTGCTGCTCCTCACCTCTCTCTATGTCCATGATGACAGAGGTTTTCCCCGCGTTGTCCAGCCCCACGACAAGGAGGGTCACCTTTCTGGGGAGCAACAACAGCGGGTGAGCATCCCAGAGAAAGGCTGTGCTCCCTGGGGATCACTGACCACTGCTGGCCCCGGGGCTCCCAGGCGAGGGACCCTGTGCACAGCGGCTGTGCTTCGGCCAGGAGAGGGGCAGGATGGTGACACAGGCTCTGGCTGAGCTGGGGACAAGGGCAGGGCCAGTCCCTGATGTCCAAGAGAGGGTGAGGGCAGGCACAGGCACCGTGGGGCAGCTGCACTGCGGAGCCTTCAATGCACTTCCTATGGCAATGCTTCCTTTTCAGATCATACAGGATTAAGCAATGATATGCACAGGCTAAAATGATTGTTCCTTATATGCAAACAGTTAATGATTGCTCTTGTGGTCCTTCCACGTCAGTGAGTTCTGTGTATACATGGCTAGGGAGAGGTAGCGAGGACATTTTATGAGCTTCTGCCTGGACTCAGGAGGTTTTTCCTGTTGCTAAACAGTCCTGTTTGGTCTCCAGCGACATGCTCCACCAGAGCCACGCGCAGAATGTTTTCCCTGTGGTTGACAAGCCACAGTAGTCATTCACAGTGTCATTTTCTTCCTTAAACATATAGACCAGGCTGCGTGGGCGACGCAGCTCCACCTCCAGCATTATGGCAACGTGTCCTTGTCAGCAGGAGAGGACCATAAACCCCCTCACTGCCTGCAGTGCCTGCCCAGGCTGGTGCAGTGCCGTCCCCAGGGAATTAACCCGGGTCTCCTGACACACGCAAACACGGTAGGTGTTTCAGTTCATCCTCCCCAGCTTTCTTGGAGATGCAGAGAGGAAATCCAGCTGGGAGCGTCCCCCCCATGTGCACCGCTGCCTGCCCTGCTCCCCTCCCTGCCTGGTTTGAGGATGGTTCCTGCAACGGGCACCGCTCTCGCAGTGTTAACACACCAGTGCCCTCACCGGTAAACATGCGGGTAAATGTTGTGCCCTCCGGGGACCCCCGAGGAGCGGGCACGGAGACCTACCTGACGGGCTCCTGTATGGCCTGCAGCCACGACCAGCAGTGGGAGAAGAGGTGGAACATGCTCGGCAGCCCCGCGCGGAGGGATGGCCTCTCTTCAGCACCTACAAAGCGAGCAGCCCGGTGTGTCTCCGTGCTTCATCCTCCTGCCCGTGCCTAGTTCCCATGGCGGGGAGCATCTCACCCAGGGGTGCCCCAGCCCAGCACTGCTGCTTCCAGCCTGATGCGCACAAGCCAAGCCGGGGGACAAAAACCAGCCCCCCAGACAATACCCCACGCACGTGGAACCCCCGGCCAGACCCTGCTCTGGCAGCCCCTTCTTGCATCGCCAGAGCGTCAGGCTCTCACCCGCTCGTCCCCGCCATGCGGCCCCTGCTCACATCCCCTTTGCATAGCAGCTGCTTAAATCTAATCTGGATTTAAATTACTTACTCCTCGCAGCCTCCTTAATCCTGGTGGGTCAGCCCAGGCCGGTGGCCGCTGGGACATGGAGTGCCGTGGTGCTGCTCGCCGCACCGGGCGGCACAGCACGGCACTGCATTACCCAGCCGGCTGCACCCACGCATCGCTGGGCAGCCTCGCACCTCCGTCGCTGGCTTAAATGGCTTGTGGTGGGGACATCGCCTGACAGCCCACGTGGGGCTTGCAGCTGAATTAGTGTCTCCTCTAACGAATGGCGTCCCTGGCTCCTCGCTGCCTAATCCCTGCGCAGACGTTTCTCCGCAGCCCCTGCAAGAAGCAGCCCCTGCACGGTGTGCACGGCTCTGCTGCCTGCCCAGGCGTCCCCTCTGCGTCGGGCTGGGGGACATTGCCGCTCACTGCTGGTATTTCGTGCCCTAATGAGGTACCCCCTGAGCAGCAGCAGGTCCTGTGCTGCTCGGAATACAAATACCAACCAGCCCGGGCAGGTGCCTGGCCGGGAGCAGGGGGGCGGTGGGGGCCCTTGGACAGCAGGGCATGGAGCGGAGCCAAAAGAGCCCCAACTCCTTGATCTGCAGTCCCGAAGCTCTTATCTTGCTCCTCAGGTTTCCTGCTGCTTCCCCCAGCCGGGGCTGCCCTCCCTGGCACGCTGCCGCTGTTGTGCGCAGAGGAGAGGCCGCATGGGGATGTCTGAGCCGCAGGAGCTTTGGGTGAGGGAAGTGGGATCCAGAGGGATGAGGACATGAGACCCACCAAAAGCCACACTGGGGAGCAAACAGGGATCCTGCTGGTTCACATCGGTCCGTGCTAAATCACCCAGCGCCAGCAGCATTACCTCGACCAGCCAAGCCCCAGCCATGAGCCAAGGATGCCGAGATGCTGCCAGGCATCCCACATCTCCGGGGTGGCCCTGGGGGTGCAAGCCCGGGCTGGGCACGGCCCCTCGCTCCAGTCCTGCACGCTGCTGGGAAGCTCGGGGCACCCGCCCCTGGGCAAGGGAACTGCGCCGGAGCCACGCCATGGGCAGGGAACCACGCGTGGTTAATGATTGATGGAGCGAGTTTCCGTATCGATATCACGGCCACATGCAACAATATTTGGGGTGACTGTTCACCCCCACACCTCTGACGGTGGGGCAGTGGCTGCACCCCAGCTCCCTTAGCCTGGCCCAGGGACAGAGCCCTGTCCCCAGCCTGACGGCCTTTCCCGGTTGCTCCTGTGCCAGCAGCGTGCTGGGACCAGCAGCAGTGCCAGGTTTGCAAGCAGCACGGGGCTGGGAAGCCTTTTGCAGAGGTAGCCACACCAGAGCCGAAAGGACTTGCCGGAAGCATCAGCGCCTGCCTCTGTGCCTGGGGGTGGCACTGCCAGGGGACGGCTGGGCAGGGGACAGGAGGAGGCACGACCACGGGTGCAATAAACAGGGAAGTGCCATGTGGCAGGCAGCCCTGGAGGCAGCGGCACAGCCTCCCCGAGGGGCAGCGAGAGCCGGTCTCCCTCCGGCACCGATGGATGTCCAGAGGTCTCCGAGCACTTGGGGCCCTGCCGCTTTTAACACAAGTGTCCAAAATGCCAGGTCAAACCGGCACCAGGGACCGGGAAACCCCCCGGCAGCCTGAGACAGCTCCAGGTCACCCCTCCCAATGCACACAGACAAGGCTCGACAGCCAGAAAATCCTCAAAATCCACCCCAAATCTGGTGAAAGCCACACTCGACTCCGGAGAGCGGACGCGCGGGCCAAGCCCGGATTGATGGGTGTTTTGCCGGGCCTGGGCTCGGGTTACTGCACGGGCGGCTGGCCCCTCGCCCGCACAGCCAGCCAGCCGGGGTGCAGCCGGAGCCCCTCTGCCAGCACCACAGGGACCCCCCGGGCAGTGCCAGCGGGGACCCGCAGCAGCCGCCCGGGTTTCCTTGGTGACTGTTGCCAGGTGAGAAACTCTAAGGCAGAATTTATTATCTTGGCGGATAACCGGAGATGTTCCTTACCGGAGCTGTTACCGGACCGTGCCCCGGCACCGTGCCGGGCTGGACCCTCTAGTGCCACCGGTGCCAGCGGGAGCCCCCGAGGGAGGGCTGTGCCAGGGGCGCCGGGGCTGCTTGGCCCCTGGCATCGCTTCCTGGAAGGCGGCACGTGTTTTGGGGCTATTTCTGCCCGCTGGAGTGTCGCAGGCGAGGGAAGGAGGCGAAACCACAGGGACCGCGGAGAAGTGCAGATGGACGTGGGCTGGCGGGCTGCCCTGCCTTGGCTTCCCTAGACCCTGTGAGTATGTGCCCAAGCTGGCATCAGGCACACCGGGACCCCCTGCCCGGGACCCCTGGGATGAGGAGCAGACTGGGGGGGGACGGCAGTGGCAGGGCTGGGGGAGTTTGCACATGGGGAATGACAGCTTGCAAGGGAAAGAGAGCTATAGGGGCTGCCTATAGCATTTACTGAGAGCCTTGAGCCGGAAGGGCACCAAAACCGAGGTGATGGCAAGGACCAAGAAGTCCCAGCAGGAATATTTAAAAGTCCCTGCTTTGCTTGGGACCTCATTGTCCCTGCCCAAAAAAGCATCTGCGGCAGGGAGAGGACATGCACAGGCTTTGAGGAGGGACTCATCTTTCTATTTAATGCATCGGATGATGGCGGCAGCACGGTAGATATGCAAATAGCCGCATCGTCCCTTTAAATCCCAGCACGGCTCTGTTGGCTAACGATAACCCCAGATCATACGAGCTCCTAAATCCCAAGAGCTAATTACAGGCGAACGCCCTGCGGTCAGGCTGGAAATGCAAGATAATTACAGCCTCTGCCGTGTAGACCTGTTGGTGATGAATGGGGGCACTGGGAATGTTTGCTGGCCGGCTGGTGTGGCGGCAGGGAGTGCGGCTGGTTTGCACCGCGGCCTCCGCGGTGCAAACCGGCCGTGCTCCCCGCTGCCAGGCCAGCAACCATTTTGCAAGCTATTTTGGGTATGGGAGATTGTTTTTCTGGAGCGCTCTTTGCCCTCCCGCCGCCGGTACCACCACCCTGCGGTGAACACAGAAGCAGGGAAGGAAGCATGCAGGGAGCTGGTTGCTTTTCAGCCAATTTCTGGCTGGCTGCTTCCCAGCCAGAGCATACACAAATTCATGGGAGAGGCTTGGATTTCAGCACAAAGTCCTGTGCCGGGGTTTGCTCTGCTCCCTGTTGCACGGGGAAGCTGCCAGCTCACTCCTGCGCCATGCACGCAGCTCGGTGATGCCCCTGCGATGGCTACAAGCCCTCCCCAGGCTCCTACAGTGGTTTTGCTGAGAGCATTACGGTGCTCCTGCTGCTTTCCTGCAGCAAAGCATGGGGGAAAGGAGAATGTAAACCATCCCTCCTGCCTGCCAGAATGCCCGGGCACGCGCAGTCGCAGCCTGGCTGGGTTAGCACGCTGCCAGGGCTGTATACTCTTACAGCAGGTGGGACCGGGGGAATCAGTTAATTAAAAGTAATTTTAACCCTTCCTGCCTGGTTTAGTGTTACAGCATCACCTGCTGTCTGAGCTGGGACTGTAGCCAAAGAGGCATGACTTCAAAATGTATAATTATGACAAAGACCTATAAATGCACCCAAAGAAGGTAACTGCGTTTTCTTGTTAAAGAATTTAAGCCGTGAGGCAGCAGTGGCATGGCCCATGCCAGAGGAGGAGCACCCTGGCTCTGGCAGCACCGAGCCTGGCGGTGGGCTCAGCGCAGCCTCCAGCCTGCAGTGAGATTTAGAGGAATGAGGTGCTCAGGGTAGACACGAGTTTTTTTCCCAGCAGGATAAGGGAGCGAAGCTGGACAAGGAAACGGAGCGGCAAAAGCAGTCGCACGATGAAGCAAATGGAAAAAACATTTCCCCAACCAGAAACTATTCCACAGGCTGCTGGAGCAGGAAAAAACACAGCTGAGTTATTGAGAAAGCAATGCAAAATCCAAACAGTTCAGGCTGTGAAAACGAGTCATTTGCAAAGCTGTTTCCAAACTAAGTAAAAAGTTCCCGGCTCACAGATTCCTGGGAACTCCCCAGCTGTCAGCCCTGCCGGTCGGGGCAGCGCGGCTCCCCGAGTCCCCTGCTCACTGCACATCGAGCTGGGGAACACTTTGTGATTTCCATTTTATCCAGCACACGGGGTCTTTTGGGGATCGACACATCCCCACCATCGCTCCGTGCGGCTGAATATTTAATCCTCAGCACAAAGCGGGGAGGTTTCAGCCCCGAAGGGGCAGCGGGGGGGGGAGCACGGCCGTCCCCGCACCCCGAGCAGCTGCCTCCAGCTCTGTGTGCAGGGCTATATTTGGGAAGCCGGCAGCGTGCGCTTGGCATGTCCCATTGGCATGTCCCAGCCAGCGCTCTGGGTGCGATGTCTGCTCCGGGTCCTAGTGCAGTGGCAGCACCCTGGGGAGAGGAGAGCTTGCGGGAGCGTGCAGGCAGTTCTCCCCACCTGGGCTCTTTAAGGGCTTTGGCACGGAGCTCCCTGCCATCTCCAAACAGCTTTTCTCTTCTCCTTTTACAGGAGCCGAGCCGCCAGGCGGGCATGTGTAAAGCAGACATGGCTATTTTCAGAGTGAGAGCCGGTGAGGGAGCCTGCTCCCACCCCACGTACAGCCCGGGCTCTCACACACAAATGCGCGTCTGCGGGCATGCAAGGGGCTGGAAAAACTGCACGGCAAATCCTGCGTTTCCCACGGTGGGCAGCTACCACTGCCATGGCCCTGTGCTCAAAACGCATTGTGTGAATACTGGGATTAAAAAAATAATGAAGGCTGGGATTAAGAAAATAATGTAGCTGGGATGCCCTCCGGGATGGGGCAGACATTTGTGGGAACAGGAGAACTGACATCTGCACGTGGTAGCAGGACTCGGGCCGGTGCCTTGGGCATCCCTGGGTGGGGGTAGACTCCTGAATGCTCTGGTGCCTGCAGCAAGGCATGGACTCAAGCGGCACCGTGCCACCCTTGTGCAGGGAAAACTGTGTTTTCTCCTTCCCTCTGCCTTGCTCTCCTATTCCAGCTCCTGACAGTGAGGTCTGCAAAACACGTGAGCTTCTGGGTGCTGCTGTAACATAAATAACCCGCCACTCGTCTAAACCCCCTCACTTTCCTAAGTGGTCCCCCTCCGTCTGGCACCTTGGGTTATATCCTGACGGGCACTTCCATGGCAATTTTGCATTGTATTGGAGGTCACTTCACCCCACCCAGCCCAAGGGCTGTTCTGCTCCGGGAGGGCTCAGTGCGAGGGCCGGCCAGCAGCTGCCCGCTCTGCTGGCCCAGGATCGGGCCACTGCACATGGGAACACCCGGGTGGGATGTCCCCAGCGCCCGGGCAGTCCCTCCCGGCTTGCCGCAGCTCTGGGTCAGCCGGCGCTCTGTGACAGCAGTGTCACAGGGTGTCTGTGCAGCCCAGGCCACGCTGGGTTTGCAGGCGGAGGCAGGCGCTGAGCCGGCAGGGAGCGGCGGAGGCAGCGGGGGCAGGATTCTGGCTGATGCTATCTGTGAGCAGATCGCTTTTATGGCCCGGTGTTTATAGCGCTGGGCTGCGGACAGGTAGGGTTAGGCTCGAGAGGTGACTCACAGCGTGAACCAGAAAACAGCCCGTTGCCTTTCCATGCTTGGGTCAGACAATGGGATAATAACTGATGTGGGAAGCGCTGGGAGGCTTCGTCCCTCCATTCCCCTGACGGTTGCCGGGGCTCCCGGACGCAGGACTGGAATTCTTGACTGCTTAAACAATTGCTCTTAAGTATTTCATCATAAAGCAGGGCAAGATGAAATTAAAAATATGATGAGTCGGAGCCCAGGCATTGCTCAGCCGAGGGCTTGGTGACCTGCCAGGCTCCTGGGGGATGCTTTTAATTTGGATAAATGGAAGTTGCATAAATGGTATAAATTGCACGTTGCTCTTGCTGCTAATACAGAGGTGTGGGCGCAGTTGGCAGCCCCACACGATGTGCCATCACCGGCTGAGTGCCCAGCCAGGCTGCGTGCTGGGACCGGCGTAGCCATTGCCCATGCACAGCTCCCACTCCGGGTGTCTGCAGGAGCCACCCGGCTGGTGGACAGGCTCCTTCACTTGGACGCTATTCCCTTCGCCCTTTGCCCTGCTGGGTTTTTTTTGGGAGAGGCTGTTTTCCAAAAACAGCTTGAAAATATGTAACTATCATACCAGAGCTGAGCGGTCACACGTAGGTCTCCCATCCCCACTGGTCAGGCCAGTCCTTATGAGCTCATGGTGTTTGTGGTTTCCCAAAGCAGCTGTTCCGTGTTGGAAGGAAAAGCGCTGAGCAGCTGCAGACACTGCGATTGCTTCTGTGCGGCAGCTGCCGTCGGGGAGACGCGGCCTCCAAGGTCTCAGGCAGTTTTATTCCCAGCTCTGCTGCTGATAAGCCCGATAGCCCTGGTAACGCTTCCAGCCTGGTAAAATGGGGGAAAGAGGGGTTTGGGGGGGTTTCATGCTTTTGGCTTGCACGGGGCCAGGCAAGCGATGGACACAGCGTCCCTGCTGTTAGTGTGGGCACCTCCTTGCGAGCTGGCCTGGCTGCCAAGGGATGAACACTGAGTGCCTTTTAAAAGTTACCTAAGACTTCCCGGTCTGCCTAAACCAAGGAAAACTGGCTGACCTCAAACACTCCCTGCCTTGTCCCATCTCTCCCAGCCAGCCGGCATGTGCCCAGGCCGGACTGAGTAATCTGGCAGGCAGCGTGCGCGCGGGCGAGACGGCTCGCGTGCATCGCCGCGCCGGCAGCTGCCTGCGCTCACACCGCGGCTTGTGGGGGAAAGGCAGGCAGGGCTGGTGCTGGGGCCCACCGCGTGTGGGCAGAGCAGGGAGCCCCACGACCATCGATGCGGGGAGCAGCCCAGCCAGCCTTGTGTTCCCACCGCCATGCTGGTGACCGAGGTGTGGGGCTGAGCTGGCCTCCCCGGGCCTGGACCAGGGGTGGGACAGGCAGGAGGGGACGTGGGGCTGAGCAGCGGGCTCAGCGATGTGAGGTCTGGCTCTGGCAGCGAGTTCATATGTCCCATCACCTTGAATGTGGGTCCTTGAAGGCGATGGGAAAAGCACGCTGTTGCTCAGCTGTGAGCCAAGGAGGTTTTCACTACCTCCTACCCAGGTGCAGGAGCATCCAGGATGCAGCCACATCTCCCCTGTGACGTTCTACCCAATTCTTGAGGCCAGCCCTGCACACACACACCAGCCGCCCGCCGGAGCCGAAGGGGTGCCCCTGCTGCAGCTCGGCTTGCGAGATACCAAAATGCTCCCTGCCTTGGCACCACCCTTCCTCCCACACGCTGCCCCACAAAGCTCAGGGCCAAGGGCTGGTGGGTGTCCTGGCCCAGCCCCACGCACCCTTCCCTGGGGCTGGAGCTCGGGGCCAGCCCTGGAGCTGGGGCGGCAGTGGGTGCAGGCAGCGCTCTGGCAGATGGCTGGTAAAAGCCACCGGCCTGGCTGTGGGCAGGGCTGGCACCCACACTGCATCCCCTCCTGCCCCATGGCGGGACCCCAATGTCCCTGGGGCTGCCTGACACCTCTCCCCTGGGGGGACCCCCCACGTTGCTGTACCTTGGGGTACTTGTAGCTGCCAGGGCCCAATTGGGCCGGGACTTGGCGGAGGGGTCCTAGGGAGGACCCCAGAGGCTCGGGGGCACACAGGGTGTAGCATGGGGGCTGGCAGGGCGACGGCTGGGGGAGTGGGGGGTCCTGGGGTGGGTGCTGCAGGGAGGTCCTGGGCTGGCAGGGGAGTCTTGGAATGTGGGTTCTGGCCATGTTGGGGGTGTCCTGAGGCATGGGTTCCCGGCAGAGACGGGGAGTCCTGGGGTGGAGGATGCTGGGCAAAGACAGGGGTGTTGGGGCAGGGGTGCAGGTGGGGTGTCCTGGGGCAGGAGGCCCCACGCCTGGTGGGGACTGGGCACAGCAGCGGGGGGGTCCCGGGGCAGGGGGGTGGCGGGCACGGCGGGGATGCCCGGCCGGGGGACCCCGGGATGGAGGGCCGGGGCCCGGCGGGGAGTCCCGCCCCCTCTACCTGCCGGGGCGGGCCCGGAGCGCTGCCGACGCGGCCCGCCCCCGCCCCGCCGGGGGACGGCACGGCACGGCAGGGCTCGGCGCGGCGCGGCGGGGCCGGGCCAGCGCTGCCCGTCGGGGCGCCGTGCGGCGGGGGCGCCCCGCCCCGCCCCGCCCCGCAGCGCGGCTCTTCTCTCCGCTGCAGCCCGGGATGGCGCCGCGGCGGGGCTGAGCGGGCGGGCCGGGCCGGGCCGGGATGGACGGCCCGAGCGGGGGCTGCCCGCCCGCCGCCACCGCCGCCCCGTCGCGGGCGAAGCTGCCGCTCGGCATCGTCTTCTCGACGGCGCTCTTCTGCGGGGAGGGGGCGGCGGCCGCCGTCCTCTGCCTCTCCTACGACCACTCCGACGACCGCTTCTGGCTGGCGCTCACCATCTTCTTCGTGCTCTGCCCCTCCGTCCTGGTGCAGCTCACCCTCATCTTCGTGCACCGCGACCTCAGCCGCGACCGCCCCCTCGTCCTGCTCATGCACCTCCTCCAGCTCGGGCCCATCATCAGGTGAGCGCGGCAGGGACGCGGGGACCCCCGGCGGGGACCCCCGGCAGGGACGCGGGGACCCCCGGCAGGTCCCGCGGGTACCAGAGCAGGGACCGGGGGCCGGGCGGGGCGGGGCGCTCCGGGCGCTGGCTGTCAGAGCAGAAATCTGTCCGTGCAGCAAACCCCGGCGTGCCCAGAGCTGCTCCCACCGGCTCCCCGTCCCCCTCCTCCCCGGGGGCACTGCTGCTCCCGGCCCGCGGGGGTCTTCTGCTCCACCGCCCCTCCCCAGCGCTGCCGCGGTCCTGCCGGCGGGGTCCTGCCTGCTCTCCTGCCTGCTGGACCCCCGCTCTGGGCAGGACTTGGCTCTGCCAGCCTGTTGCATCTCAGCTGCTGAAAAGGTTCCTCGCATGGTCGCTTTCTGCAGCCAGTGTTTCCCTCTGCCTTTGGGTTTTGCCATCGTCTTGCTTAGGCTGGGAGCACAGATGCGCATCCCACCTGGGGTGCTTGGGGGTGAATAGGAACAGGGGTTCTGCCCCCTGGAAAAGGTCCCCGGACCTGGGACAGGGAGGGGTTATGGGACATGGAGGAGAGGAGCTGGGTGCAGGAGAGGGGCTGGCACGGGAGCTGGGGGACTGCTGAACCCTGCCGGGGAGAGGAGAGCGAGGGGGTGGATGTTGCACAAGCTGGAGAGGTGCTGATCTCTCACTCCTTGGGAATGCTGCGGTGCCTCCCTGGGCTGCCATCACCCTGGCCATCCCGCTCAGCAAGAATGCACAGGGGGTGCAGTGAGCAGCACAGCAGAGCTGCCATCTCCGCGGGGCTCCTTCCCCGAGGGCACAACAGCAGCCACGCTTCAGGGCACGCCATACCCGCAGAGCTGCAAAAACACCGCGGCCTGCACCGCACTTCCTCTGTCACCGGAAACAAGCAGGGTGCTGGGGGCATGCTCGTCACCACAGTTCGTCTTGAGACGGCCGGGGAGCCTCACCTCGGCACCGCCAGCCGTTGGAAGGGCTGCGGGTCCACCTCAGCCCGCGCTGGCCCACGGTGCTGTCGCAGCTCTCACTGCACTGACCACGGCTGTCTGAGACGGTTATGATGGTGCTTGGCCGCTTGCAAGTGCCAGTGAGAGCTGCTCGGGGGGGGGCTCCTCGGGCTGGAGACGGAGCCCAGCCTGTTGAGAAGGTCTGGCAGGGCACCGGGAGCCAGCTGGGACTGCCCTTGAAGCTGGGCCTTTTGGATGAAACTGTTTTCCCGTTAGAGTTTGCAATAAGCCATGAGCGCTGGCCTGGCAAGAGAATTTAGCCAAAAACCTCATTCCATTTGGGTCTGAAACAGAGCAACTTCTGCTGTCCTAATGAATGCTCATAAATAAATACGTCCTGTTGGTCCCAGAGCCAGCTCGTCCCCGGGCGGGAGCCAAGCCTGTCGAGTCCTTCTCTGCTGATCGCCCCTGGCCCACGCACACCCACCTGCATGGCTGTGTGTGGAGGGGCTGGGGGTCCCGCTGCCCGCTGGCCTTGCAGCGGGGAGCAGCGTGGGAGAAACCCGCCTCCCCTGCCCGTACGTTAGCGTGCCCCGCGGGGAGGGGGCTGCGGAAGCGCTGCCTTATCTGCCCGTGTCACACCCGGCTTCACCCTGCGCTCCCCTTCCTGCTGTCCCCACCAAGAAGGAAGCGTAGAAGACTTCTGCTCAAAAGGAGAGATCAAAGACGATATCAGAAAGTTTCTCTTGCCTCTGCTTAGAGGAAGAGATGCGATTTCTGCCAGTGGGGAAAACAGAGCCTGAGGGTGATTAACCCCTTCCTGTAGCTCTAGCTCCAGCAGCGCTGAAGTTTCCATACCCTGGATGCTGCACCTCTTGCAGCAGTTATTGCACCCCTCGCTGGGGCCCTCGCCGTCCCCCTGCCCCACACGCTTCACCCTGAGTGCCAGAGCAGAGGAGCGGCCATCGGGCACCCCCATGGTCCTGGTGTGGCCCTACCCTCATCCTGGCATCCCAGGATCCTGCCCTCATCCTGACATCCTCGGGCCAGGGACTGCAGTGCTGCTGAAGAGTTGCCCAAATCAGTTGGGCTGCACCTGGCAGGAGCAGGGTCCGGCCAGCACCGGACGAGGGGGGGCTGGAGGTGCAGGGAGCGGGGCCGGGGGGCAGCGGGGAGACTGGTGGGGTGACGGCTGCCGCGTCCCCGCAGGTGCGTGGAGGCCCTGGTGGTGTACTGCTGGTCGGGGAAGGAGGAGGAGCCCTACGTCACCATCACCCGCAAGCGGCGGCTGCGGAAAGGCTATGAGGTGGAGATGGAGCAGGAGGTGGGCCACTCGGTGCGCCGGCTGGCCACGCACCGCAATGCCTTCAAGCGCATGGCGGTCATCCAGGCCTTCCTGGGCTCCACCCCACAGCTCACCCTCCAGCTCTACATCAGCATCCTGGAGAAGTACGTCCCCGCCGCCCGAGGTAAGGGTGCCTGGCACGTGGGCTCCCCCGGGGCCGTGCAGGTAGGACCCCACCAGGCACAGTGGCAGCTCCTTAGCATCCGAACGGAGCTCTGGGGAGTTGCTGGGGGCACGGGTGCCACCGGACTCTCCTAAACATGGAGCGCAACCCGCAGAGGTTGGGCACTTGTCTGTCCCCTGGTTTGCTTTTCCCATGCCCAGCGCCCTGCTTTCCACCTTGGAGTGAGGCTGGGGAGAGTGGGGAGAGCTGGCTGTGACCGGGGCACCGGGCTCTGCTCCCAGCCCCGGTGCTTGCAGACATTTGCCCTACAGAGCCGTGCCATCCACCCAATGCCCTGTCCCATAAAGATGCCGTGCCCCTGCCCCAGTCTACTCCAGTCTGCATTAGTTACTGGGTTTTTCAGGCTAGCCGTGGGCTCTGGCTTCCCTGTGCTCCCTCTGTCAGATCTATTTCTGCCCCTTTCCCAACAGCCGGAGCTCCCAGCCAAGCGCTCCCAGGCTCCCTCGCCTGCTCCCAAGGCATTTACATGCTCTGGGGCTGGATGTGCCGGAGCAAGCTTTTAACTCCCGCTTCAGCGTGCTACCGAGCCGGGCGCGCAGGGGTGCTCCTGCACCTTTCCGACTCTAGCGCCCGGTGAAGGAGCTGCCCTTGCCAAGCCTCGCCCGGCTGTGCTGGGAGCCCAGGCCTTGCCCTCTGTGCCCACGGCAGGCGCACGGAAAGGGGAACACGGGAGGTGCCCCATAGAAACCCCCTCCTTGGCCATGGCCCCCTGTGAGGGTGTTTTGGGGAGTAGGAACAGCAGAGGCAGGAGGACGAGCCCGGACGGAAGCAAATCCCGGTTTCAGGTGATTCCCTCAGCCCACAGCTCATAGCCACCACCGCCAGCACGGCGTGACTGGCACCAGCTGCACGCTTCCCTTTTTCTCCATTGCAGCTTTCCTTGCCGCGCTGAATGCGAGCAGCCGCCGGTGTTCCGTATGGATGACCTGGGCTTTGCAGCCCCCGGATAAGGGTGGCTCTTGTGATGCTCCCGCGAGGAATGGTGGGCTATGGTGGTGCGGCTCTTGGCCCGGGTGAGGCAGAGGGACGCTTGCAGCACAGTCTGTGCCCCACTCGCCCCTGAGCAGCATTTCTTGCACAGGGCAGGGGAGTTGGTGCCTGGTTCAAGCACAGGAACAGCCCTTTGGCAAAGGCTTCTGGATTATTGGTGTAGGTGGAAAATCTGGGAGCAGAGCCTCCTGCTGCCTGCAGTGCTCCCCCACAGCCACCCCATCATGAGGTCTGTCACCACCAGCCACGAGATGTCCCAGCAGTGCTCACACTGAGCCTCCTGCTGCAAGCCCCAGCACTTGGCACCCTGCACTTCACACCCAGGGCTGTCACCCCACACTTTGCACCCAGGGCAGCCGAGAGGCCGGGCACACAGCCCGGTCCCCGGCACTGCCTGACTCCCCGGCTCTCTCCCTCTGCAGCCGTTCTCATGGGCATCTGCCTGGTGTCGGTCACCTACGGGGCACTCGTCTGCAACATCCTGGCCATCCAGGTCAAGTACGATGACTACAAGGTCCAGCTGCGGCCACTGGCCTTCCTCTGCATTGTGCTGTGGCGCAGCCTGGAGATCTCCACCCGCGTGACCGTCCTCGTGCTCTTCAGCACCGTCTTCAAGCACTGGATCATCCCCATCGCTCTGGCCAACCTGCTCGTGGTCTTCTTCTTGCCCTGGGTGCAGTTCTGGCGGAGCGGCACCCGCCTGCCTGACAACATCGAGAAGAACTTCAGCCGGGTGGGCACGGTGGTGGTGCTCTGCGCCTTCACCCTCCTCTACGCCAGCATCAACATGTTCTGCTGGTCGGCCGTGCAGCTCAAGCTGGCTGACCGGGACCTCATCGACAAGTCGCAGAACTGGGGCCGCTTGGCCGTCTACTACATGGCCCGGCTGGCGGAGAACACGGCCCTCGTCATCCTCTGGTACTTCTTCAAGACGGACGTCTACGAGAACATCTGCACCCCGCTGCTGGTGGTGCAGCTGCTCCTCGGCTACTGCCTGGGCATCTACTTCATGCTTCTCTTCTTCCAGTACCTGCACCCCTGCCGCCAGCTCTTCCGGCACAACGTCGCCGACTTCCTGCACTGCGTCTGCTGCCGCCGGCACCTGCCGGGGACCCCCCTGCGCCTCCAGGCGCCCCACGAGCCCGGCGTGAGGCACAGCATCGTCTGAGGCACGGCCAGCACCCGGCTCCTCCAGCCGGCTACGGACACGGGGACGGGCAGCACCGAGCTGCGCCGGCAACCGGAGGGGGCTCGTGGCACAAGCCGTGCCAGAGGCAGGCGCTCCCTGGCCCCGCAGTGGCAGCGAGTCCCAGCGCGTCCCCGTGGCGTCAGGGGGACAGGAGCGTCCGCATGGACGCGAAGGATTTGCCGCCGCAAGCCGGCTGCTGTGCGGTGCACAGACCCTGGGGTGCCCCGACACCCTCGCCCGCCCGCTACGGTACATACGGTAACCTCGGGGCCACGGGTGCCGGCGGGACTGTTTTAAGCAGTAAAGAAACTTTGCTGTGGCTGTGCGTCTGGGTGCTGGCGGGCAGCCGGTGACTCACGCGGAGGGTGGGGACTGTCCCGCCGGGGCTGGCATGGGTGCGCACACCCGCTGCCCACGTAGCCCTCGCAGTCATGGGCGCCGAGCCGGGGCTGCGCCAGCGGGAAGTGGGGATGCGGGGAGCCCTGCGATGGAGCCGATAAGATGCAGGAGCATGGCGGGATGGGGGCCGGCCTCATCCTGCGCCTCCGCCATCATGGCCCTGGCTGCGGGCCAGGAGCAACCCGGCACGCCAGCAAAGAGCAATCCTGCCCAACCTGTTCCTCCAGGCGGGAGGCCCCGGCACCGGCTGCTGTTCCCGGCAGGAGCAGTGGGTGCCGCAATGCCGGGCACCGCGGAGCTCGGGAGCCTGCAGCAGAGGACAGGCAGGAGAGGAGGGTGGCTGGCACAGCGATGGTGATGCTGATGGGACCCAGGGTCCTTAGCCCAAACCAGGAGCGTGACACCCCCCCCCCCGAAACCGTTTGTGGGGTCAGCTCAGTTTGGAGGGTGCTGGGTGCCAGGCGGAGGGTGCTGAGCACCCCGGGGTGCCCGCGGAGATGCAGCACCGCTGGTGCTCAGGCAGTGGGCGCTCAGTCTTAATTCACCCTCCCTGGGGTGGCTCTCCAGGCTGGATCCTGGCCCCGACGCCGTGCTGTGCCCGCGGGACGCTTCTCCTCCCTTGGCAGTTCCCCTGGCAAACAGGGGCAGCGGAGCTGGCGAGGGACGCCAGGGAGGGGGGCACAGGACGGACCCTCTGCAACTTCCTCCCATCAGGAAATTCCTACCTTAAAAAAAGCCCGGTTTTGTCCCCAAATATTGCAAAAAACCCAAGAGGAGCAGCCCGGTGCCCTGCAGCGCCCGGCCGTGGGGCTGCAGGGGTCCCCTCAGCGGGGGGGCCATGCCCGGCCGGTGCAGGGGGCTGGTTTCCAGGTTGGCCGCTGGGGTCAGCCCTGCCTTCCTGGAAGATGGCCTTTGAAACCATCCAGCATTTCCTCAAAGGCTTCTCAGGGGAAAGTCCCCGTGGTGCCATTCCCACAGCCGGGGCTGCCGCACCGCCTGCCGCCTCCATAAAACGGCGAGCAGGCAGCGGCGGGCAGCGGCAGGCAGCGGCAGGCGCGGGCAGGCGGGCACCGAGACATCGCACCATGGGCAACTGGCTGGTCAACCACTGGTTCTCAGCCGCCGTCCTCGTGAGTGTGTGGGCTTGGGGGGCTCATCCGCCGGGAGGGGCTGGGGCGATGCGGGGGGGTTACGGGGGGGCATGGTCTGGGCACGGCCCTGGGGGGCTCGTGGGGGAAATGGGGGCTGAGGGGCTGTCCTGGGGCTGGGCTGCAGGCAGGGACAAGCGTCCCCTCTGCTCAGCCGACCTGCAAAGCCCCGGCGGCCAGGGCAGGGATGGGGTTCGGAAAACTTAAGTCTTAAGGAAAACACGATTCAAAGGAAGGCGGGGGGGGTCCCGCTGCAAAATTTAAAAATGCTGCTGCTTTTCCCGGCCACACTGGCCAGGAGCCTCCCACGTGCCTCTTCTCCCCACGCGACAGCAGGAGGCTCCCGCGAAAGCCCACGCCGGGGCGAGGAGCCCACGCCAAAGGGACGATGTGCCGGTGCCGTGCTGCGGCGTCGCTGGTGCTGCAGCTGCTCGGTGCTGCGTGAGGAGCTGCAAATGCATGGGAAAATGGGGGGTGGCAGAAAGTTGGGTTATTTTCATTTTTAAAATTATCTTTAAAAAAAAAAAAAACCCACAAATGCAAGACAGAGTGGTTTTGGGAGCTTTGCAAAAAATTGATGGCTGTGAGAGGGGTCAGTGTGGGGTGCTGCAGGGTTAGACAGGGCACGGCAGCGCGGTGGGGCTGGGAGAGCCGGCTCCCTGCAAAATTTCCGCCTCCTAGAATCTTCCCGACGCAGCCCCGACCACCCCCCGGATCTCCCGCCCGCTGTGCAGGCGTTGCCTGCACCCGCCTTTCCTCCTTCCTCGTGCGTGGGTGATGCACAGGGCCGTGGGTGACAAGACAGTTATTTTGCAAGACTCCCACACCTCTCCCCACCTTTGGCCCCGTGTCCCAGCCCCGTGCGTGCTGCCGCAGCTCATAAGGAAGGAGGAGGGGACGCGCTGTCCTCATGCCCTCCGGCTGCACCCACACCTGAGTGCTGCGGGGTGAGGGGGGTCCCAGGTCGGGGTCCCTCACGAGGCTGCGGCTTCCCCCCGCAGGCGGCCTGGCTGGGCATCAACATCTTCCTCTTCACGTACTACTTTCTGTTCTTCGACCGGGACGAGCGGTACTTCTACACCAGGGCCATCCTCGGGGTAAGGTGCTCCCCTGAGGCACCCTGCCTGCCCGGGCACGTGTGCCCCTCGGAGCCCGCCAGTGGCGGGGTGGGGGCTGCAGCACCCCATGCCCCTTCCTCGTCCTGTCCTCTTCCAGCCCGCCATCGCTCTGTCCCAGTCCCCAGCCTGGCATTCCTCTATGCCAGTCCCCATCTTGGTCCCTGTCCCAGCCCAGCATCACCACACCCCAGCCCAGCATCATTCCCTCCCAGTCCCCCCTGCTCTCCTGGCTCAGCATTACCCTCTCCCAGTCCCCAGACCAGTCCAGCATCGCTCCCTCCCAGTCCAGCATCACGGCCTCCCAGTCCCCCTCCTCTCCTGGCTCAGCATCACTCCCTCCCAGTCCCCAGACCAGTCCAGCATCGCCCCCTCCCAGTCCCTCTCCTCTCCTGGCTCAGCATTGCTCCCTCCCAGACCCTAGTCCAGCATCGCTCCCTCCCAGTACCCAGCTCAGCGTCGCTTGGCTCCATCATGTCCCAGTCCCAGCACAGCACCATGCTGGGCAGAGCCGTGGGGGGCAGCGGGGCTGCCGGCAGACGTACCCCATCTGCAGCACAGGACGCTCACCCCCCCCCTCTCCCCAGTCCGCCTTGGCGTGGGCGCGAGCATCGGCCAAGTGCCTCAACTTCAACAGCATGCTGATCCTGCTGCCCGTCTGCCGCAACCTCCTCTCCTTCCTCCGCGGGACCTGCTCGGTGAGTGCCCCGCGGCGGCACGGCCGTCCCCGTCCCCGTCCCCGTCCCCATCCCCGCCCTGACCCCGCCGCCTCTCCCCGCAGTGCTGCAGGCGGACGCTGCGGAAGCAGCTGGACCACAACCTCACCTTCCACAAGCTGGTGGCCTACGCGCTGGCCCTGCTCACAGGTATCGCCCCGCGCCGGGCTGGGGCACGGTGGGGACCGGGAGACGGGCAGGCGGGTGACTGCCTGTCCCCTGCCCAGCCGTGCACACCATCGCCCACCTCTTCAACCTGGAGCGCTACAACCACAGCCAACGAGCCACCGACGGCAGCCTCCCCGCTGTCCTCTCCAAGATGCACCTGCAGGGCAGCGACAAGTGGCTGAACCCCATCCACTCCAACCAGACGGTGAGCACCGGCCCTGGCATCCAGCCCCCCACCGCCGCCTGTCCCCTGCCCCCCTAACCCATCCTGCCGCCCCTGCAGACCGTCGAGTACGTGGCCTTCACCACCATCCCGGGGCTGACAGGGGTCATCATCACGCTGGCGCTCATCCTCATGGTCACGTCCTCCACCGAGTTCATCCGCAGAAACTACTACGAGGTCTTCTGGTACACGCACCACCTCTTCCTCGTCTACTTCGCCGGCCTCGTCATCCATGGCATCGCGTAAGGCTCCTCACCGCTCCCCGAAGGCAGGACAGCGAGGGCCAGCGGCCATGGACCCCCAGCAGCCCTGCCTGCCCCGGGGGAGCGGTGCAGCCCCAGGGAGGGTCCAGCGGGGCTGTGGGCTCCCCATTCCCAGGGCTGGCTAGCCCAGCCAGCCTCACACAGTGCGGCTCAGCCCTGGCCGGGGGGCAGGAGCCGGCCCCTGGGCTCACCCCTCATCTCCCCGCAGCGGGCTGGTGCGCGGGCAGACGGAGGAGAGCATGAAGGAGGTGCACCCCCATCACTGCGCCCACTATCTCATGCACAAGGACGAGGACTGCAGCCACAACTGCTGCAAAGATCCAGAGTTCGGGAGCATCCCCGCCGAGGTAGGGCAGCGGTGGGACGGCTGAGCCCTTCCCTTGCCCTTGGGATGCTCCAGCCCTGGCCCTTCCCCACCCTTTGCTCTCCTCCATCCCCGCAGTCCTGGAAGTGGGTTCTGGCCCCCATCCTCCTCTACATCTTCGAGCGGATCCTCCGGGTCTGGCGTGCGCGGCAGAAGGTGGTTGTCACCAAGGTGGGTGGTGCAGGAGCCCGTGCCTACCGCCAGCTCCTTCCCTCGCAGCCACCGGTGCCGCAGCTCCTTGCCGGGGTGGCCGTGGGGAGGCGGGCAGGGGCCGCTGCCAAAGCCCCTTGCCCAGGGACAGGAGCCAGGCTGGGCGCTGAGCCCCGTCCCTGCCCCGCAGGTGGTCATGCACCCTGCCCGCGTGCTGGAGCTGCAGATGCAGAAGAAGGGCTTCCGCATGGAGGTAGGGCAGTACATCTTCGTCAACTGCCCCGCCATCTCCCTGCTGGAGTGGCATCCCTTCACCCTCACCTCGGCGCCCGAGGAGGACTTCTTCTCCATCCACATCCGGGCAGCCGGCGACTGGACGGAGCATCTCATCGACACCTTCCAGCAGCAGAAGCCGGAGATGCCCAGGTAGGCTGGGGAGCACCTGAACAGACCATCCCAGGGATTTGGGGAAGCCGTACCTCTTACCCAGGCCCTCCCTCCGCCAGGATTGAAGTGGACGGCCCCTTCGGCACGGCCAGCGAAGATGTGTTCCAGTACGAGGTGGCCATGCTGGTTGGAGCGGGCATCGGCGTCACTCCCTTCGCCTCCATCCTGAAGTCCATCTGGTACAAGTTCCAGCAGGCTGACCAGACCCTCAAGACCAAGAAGGTATGGGATGGCCCATGGGACCAGCCGTGGGTTTCTCCATGCTGGGCTTCCCAGTCCTTGACATTACATCCTTCCACCCCTCCTGCTCTGCTCCACCTTGAGCAACCCCTCTCCCCCTGCATCCCAGATCTACTTCTACTGGCTCTGCCGGGACACCGGAGCCTTCGCCTGGTTCAACGACCTTCTTGCCTCGCTGGAGCAGAAGATGGCCGAGTCGGGCAAGGCAGACTTTCTCACCTACCGTCTCTTCCTCACTGGCTGGGACACCAACATCGTGAGTCGGCCACGGGCAGGCATGACGGCAAGGGGGGACACGGGGTGGCCAAGTTGGGCAGGAGAGGCAGGGCAAGCACGTCAACGGCTTGCAGGCAGAAAGTCCGGGAGCGATGTTTGGTGGTCATCAGTAATGGATGCTTCTCCGTGGTGAGGGACTGGAGGTGGGCTCACAGGTGGTGGCTGGGGTCCTCACTGTCGCTGCTCTGCCCAGGCCAACAACGTGGCGCTCCGCTTCGACACCCCTACGGACACGGTGACGGGCCTCAGGCACAAAACCATCTTTGGGCGGCCCATGTGGAACAGCGAGTTTGCGGCGGTGGCTGCAGCCCACCCCAGGTGAGAGCTGGGCAAGGTGTTCGGGCTGCCGGAGCTGAGAGGTGCCCCCTCCTCCCCGGCACCCAGCGCTGGCTTTGGGCGCGGCGTGCTCATCCCCTGCAGGTTGCAGAGACCCCAAAAAGCTCTTAAATCGCTTTTCCCTGAGCTGCCTGCCCAGTGCTGATGTCCCCGCGCTGTGTGCAGGTCGGTGGTCGGCGTGTTCCTCTGCGGGCCGGGGGCCTTGGCAAAGAGCCTGCAGAAGTCTTGCCACCAACACTCCAGCCTGGACCCCAGGAAGGTCAAATTCTACTTCAACAAGGAGAACTTCTAAGTGGCAGCCAGGCTGGGACCCCAGCGGACAGGGGACCCTGCCGGTCTCGCCTCAACCCCAGAGCAAGTCGGCATGGCCAGGGATAAGCACCCGCTCAAGAGTGCGTGCGTGCGCAGATCCGGGCAGGACACGGCAAGGTACGCCTTCGCCGTGAGAGACGCCAGGTTCAAAGACCGCTGCCTTCTCAACCTGGTCTACAAGGGGTGCCCGTGGGGGGCGTAGGCCTGCAGCTCCGCACGGCCCCCCGTCAAGAAACCAGAGGCACATCCTGCGATGATGCTGCTGGAGCAGCGGGAAGCAGCGGGAGCGCCCAGCGGGCTGGGCAGAACCACTGATGGGGATGGGGATGGGCGGGGGGCACTGGGAGCCAGGGCCTGCCGAGCAGGCACTGGGAGCCAAACGTGCCCCTCTGGGTTGAAACAGTCCTTTGCATAAAAGGGTAAATTAAACATACTTTTCTTTGCAATAAAAGCCTCCGTGGTGACTCAGTCCGTGCAGGTGTGAAGGGAGCCCACTCTTTGTCCCCTCGTAGGGCTGCAATAAAAAAGCTGGTTCATAGCAAACCCGCTGGGTGCAGGGTCAGGTTCTCCTCCGCGGGGGCTCGCTGCCACCACCCGAGCCGGCCTGCACTGCCCGCCAGGCACACACCAGCGCAGAGGCCAACTTCAAACGCAGCTCACGCAAAGGCAACCAATTCCGCTCAAGCATGTGCAGAGAAGAGGGGAAAACCGCCCTCCCCGAGCAGGCCGGCATGGTAAGCGATACAGCAATCGGATACGGAGCCCTTCCCGCCCGGTTGGCAGGGACAGAAAGCCGAGCTCCCCGTCCTGCCCTTCCCTTACACCCCTGTGAACAGCTGTGAACAGCACGGCATGTAAAATCCCACGAGCAGATCTCGCCCTGGTGCTGGGGAGAAGGCGAGTGGTTTGGACTAGCCCGGAGCCAGGCCAGACTGTTCCCAGAACCCAACAGTCCCACTCCCGCCTCCACGAGAGACCAAACAAGGCAGCCGGAGACGTGGCTTTACTCAAACCCTCCTCCCACTTTATTTCAAACATCATAAAATATACATACAGAAAAAAGGATGAATGGGAGGGGAAAACGTTAAGGGGGGAGGAGAAACCTCTCCCAAAACACAGCATCAGCTCAGACAGCAACGGGAAGCAGCTGCCATGGAGCATGGCCTCTGCCCAGGCGGACGGCACCTCCACCACGCGCCTGCCAGGCCTGTGAGAAGGAAGGGGAGGAGAGTGAGCCCCGGCACGGAGAGGAAAAGCAGGGCAGAGCCCCCTCCTGAGCAGCTCTCCGATTTACTGAAGGCACAGGCCGAGGCTGGGTTAAGGACCTCACCTGTCAGGGTGCCCCCGTGGACTTCTGGATTTGCTCCTTCAGAATGAGGATGCTCTGCCGTTGCTCCGGGGGCAGCATGGCGATCTGGTCCGCCGTCAGCTGCAGAACCTGCATGATCAGGGCTGCCTGTGGGGAGAGGGGGGAATCAGAGACGTGCCCCGCCAGAGCAGCCACGCGTTACCAGAGCCAGGAAGGGGCTGTTCCCGCCTCAGTAAGGCATGGAGGAGCTGCTGCTCCTGGTGTCTCACCCTTTCCCTTTTCTCCTCTCACCTTCTCGTGATCCTGGGGGGTGACCTGGCTCTGTCCAGGGCTAAAGCCTCCGGGCTGACCGGCTCCTTGGACTCCTGCCCCAGGAATGCCTCCTCCCTGCATGCCTGCCCCTGCCATGTTAGGAACCTGCGGGCACAAGAGAGGGGGTAAGGACCAAGAGGTCTCTGCACTCAGCCATACAGACGCAGGAACGTAAAGCAGATGATCAGATGGATGCCCCCACAGCCAGCCTGAACATGCCCGAGCATGAAGAGAGACAGGCTACCGTACGTTTCACGTGCTCTCCTCTCCCTCCAACTCCTGCACTCCTTCCTGCGCATCAGGAAGAGGTGGAGAGAGGCCTGAGCTCGTCTCGTCCCCAGCAGATGGGCAGTGCCTGGGGAGATGGGACAGATGCCCCAAACCCCTGAGAGCCGCTGACCCAGGTCTCGTGCTTCTGGAGGCGCCGCCCTGCAGGACGTCCTCCCCTCCCTAGCTGCTGCAGGACGTGATCGCACCCCCCACCCAGACCCTGTCGGTGCCCAACCAGCCGAGCAAAGACATTGTATGTACCTGGCGGGGCCCCTGCGGGCCACTGGCTCCCATGTTAAGCGGCCCGGGACCCTGTATCCCACCAGGCATGGGGCCACGTGGGTTGGGACCTGGCCCTCGAGGCTCCAGGCCCCGGGGCTCCATGACCCTGGCCTCCATGGCCCTGGCTTCCAGCACTCGTGGCTCCAGGACCCGCGGCTCCAGGCCTCGTGCCTCCAGGGCTCGCGCCTCCATCACCCGGGGCTCCAGCCCTCGCGGCTCCAATCCTCGTGGCTCCAGCCCTCGGGGATCTCTTCCGACTGCAGGGGAAAGACAAGGCAAGCTGTTGAAGGGAGCAGTGCCGCAGGGAGCGTGGGAGCGAGCCCGCTGCCTCCTTTGCCTGGGGGCTAGCAAATGCCTGGAAGGTGCAGAGCTGGGGGCAGAGGGGACATGCCTGGAGGAAGTCCCTTGCCCCGTGGGACTGTCCCTCCTTGCCCTGGGGGCAGCTGTTTCACTGCCCAAACCCCCTTCCTACGCCTCGCGTCGGGGCAGCGGGCTCCACTCTGACTCCTTGTCTGTACGCTTTAAGCCACCCACTATTTCATGCCCCCTCTCTCACCTCGAGCATCCATCAAGGGCCCCCGCGGCTCTCCCATCAGTGGTCGGGGTTCTCCCATGGGTCCCCCCCTCATCTCATGGGGGGGGCCACGGCTGTCATGACCAGGCATATGGTGCATAGGGGCTCCCTGGTGGGGCGGCCCAAGGTAACCTCTGACGCAGAGAGACGAGGAGAGCAAAGCAGGAGGAGGAGAAAAAGCGAGAGAGTGTGAATCAGACGCTGGCTTGGCACGGTCTGGGCAGAGCGCTGGGATTGCCCCCGAAGCCGGCCGCAGGGGAGGAGGGCGAGGCTGGCACAGGGACGGGTGCTGTCGGCCCCTTGCCACAGGGCTGCTGCCATCACCCCGGGGATGCCCCGTCCCCGGGGAAACAGGCCAGCCCCCGCGGTCGGCAGCACACAGGCCTCCGACCAGGCAGCGGTGACTCCCGGAAGGCTGGTGCCATCCCTGTCCTCAGCGAGAGGTCACCCTTGGGCAGGGGACAGTGCCAAGGGCTCCTCTCCTTCCCTCTCCCCTCACCTGGGCTCCACTTCTCCAGTGACTGAGAGCAGGGTCCCTCCGCGAGGGTCATTCGGGGCATCTCCCAAAAGGCCTCGGGGCGGCGGGCCACTAGCAGGTAGAGGTCCACGCTGCATAGGGGCCCTCGGGTCTGGCATGGGCACTGCCAGGGAGACACACAAGAGCTCGTGAGGATCTGCATGACCAGTGCCGTGCTGTCCCCCAGCCCTCTCGGGGCTGGGGTGCGGGGCGGCCTCGCTGCTCCCCGGCGCGCAGGCGGGTGAGCCATGCTGACCGCCGGGGCAGCAGCCCCTCAGAGAAGGCCGGAGCGCACCAAAGCCCCTTCCCTGGCTGCTGATTTTATCCCTCTCTTTCCCTCTCTGGCTCTACCTCAGGCTCCGTATGGCACCAGGTGGCCAAACCAGACATGGATGCCCCCATGGCGATCCCTATGAGCACGGGCATCAACACCCTGCCAACGTGGGGCCAGGAGCAAAGCAAGACCTGGAAGGCTCCTGGTAGCACGGTGTCAAAGGGGGCTGGATCCTAGGCAAAGGACCTCTCCGAGCAGGCTCTCCTTTTCCACTGGTGGCTCTCTGTGCACGGCGCTAGCCTGTTCTCTCCTGAGGCCCCGGAGGAATCCTGCCTCCTCCTAACCCTGCCAGGCTACGCAGAGCGATACACCAGTCCCCGGCCCTGAGCACAGCAGGGTGAAAGCTGCGCTCTGCACACTCCACAACGAGCTCCACGGGAGGAGGGAGCTGGCGGGTGCCGGGATACCTTGGACGCGTTCGATAGACGCAGGCCTGGCAGGTCCCACGGGCGAGAGCTGCAGGTTCCCTGGGCAAGCAGCAGGAAAAGAGGGAGAAGAGCAGACACGTAAATAGTGTATGCACACATGCACTCAGCCTTGGGGACAGCACTGCCTGCAGGATCACCTCCGCTCCCTGAAGTCCCCCGGAAAACCTACAGGGAAGATGCTGCCTGCTGCAGGTCTGGCTTTATCAACCTCTTCCATTAATGCCACCTCTGCCACCACAGGCGTGACAGCCAGCTTGGAACGGCCCTTCCCTCGCTCACCGCGTGAACGTGCGGGGCAGGAGGACGTCCTGCCGAGAGAATCGGCATTCTGCGGGGCCACGCTGCGCCCCACAACGCACAGCCGGTCAGCTTCTGCTTCTGCCCCTGCCCGCAGCTCCCCACGGCACTCCCCAGTGCCAGCTTTCTGTCTGCTCTCCAAAACTTCTGGGTACCAGCGGAAGTGCCAAGAATTGCCGAGTTGCTCTCAGGAGGATGGTGCCCACCCCAAAGAAAATAAAGAAAATGAGAGTCAGCTTCTCCTAAGATACCTAAGGCCGGCGGATCTCAGAACAAGTTTGCCACGTTCCTGAAACAAGGCCTACGATACAAGTCAAGGCAATCGTGGTGTCAGCTATGTGCCTTGTTACTGGGAGAACAGGAACGCCTTGGTTGTGTTAACTGTGGCGCACGACTTGACGGGGCGGCCACGCAGCATGTGAACCGTAAGGAATCCGGCTCCGGGGCTGGGCCGTACAGACCGTGCCTGCGGAGGGAGAGCCAAGCAATCACTCACCGGGAAATTCCCTGCCAAGCCTCGCACTCACTGTGGCAAGCAAAAGCGAAGTCCCAGCTCCCTCTGCCGGGCACGACGCAGAGAGCACTGGGAGACATGGGCAGACATGGCGGCAGCACAAGCTGCTTCCCAGCACCCAGGCAGCAAAGGAGCAGGACAGGGACCAGAGAAGAGCAAGCTCTGCCCGCCTGCTCAAGCACAGGGACAGACAGGGCTCACAGAGAGATGGAAAACACAGGCACGTCCCGCTCGGTGGGGCTCTGCGGGGACTGGCAGCTCTCCTGGCTTCCAGGGCACATCTGCACAACACGGTGCAGAACAAGCTGGGAGCAAACTGGTGCGTGGGCTGGAGCCCTGGAAGCAGAAGAGCTGCTACCACAGCCTTGCGCCTAAGCGAACAAACCCAGGCACAGCCCAGCGCTGCGGGAGCTGCCCGGGATCCAGGGACGGCAAGGCTGCAGGGAGCTGGCAGGGGCTCTTGGCGCAGCACTGCTCAGCACCCGTGGCCTGGGTCCCTGCTGGAGCGAGGCTCACGTAACGCACAGCACTAACCCTCCTCTGTTTTACCTTGTCCGCGCTCCAGGGGGACAGGCCCTCCGCCCGGCATCCCAACCTGCGGCTGCATCCCACCTGAGGGGGAACAGGCAGAGATCAGGTCCCTCCCCAGCCGTCCCTGCACCACTAACAGATTCCTTTGGCCTCAGATACCTCCCCCCTCCCAGCTCCTGGGGGAGCATCCGAAGGTTTATTTTCTTGGTGTTGGTTCCCCACAGAGATAAGCCAACTTTCTGAACCGCCATTGGCAGCAGCCACAACCACGGCACACGGTACGGGACTACGTGTGCTCTCACGGGGCCAAGCCCTCCGATTAAGGGGAAGGTAGAGTGGGGCTGCCTGCAGGACCCGTGTGCCCAGGGCACCGTTCAGCCAAAACCCGCGCACTCACCTCCTGGAGCCATGGGGCCAGGGCCCGGGCCCTGCACAGGGGCTGCCATCTGTCCTGGGGCCGGCACTCCTCCCTGCATGGGCGGCTGCATCAGAGGAGGAGCGCCGTTTACGTGCATCCCACCCTACCCAGGAGAGAAACCGGACCTCAGGGAAGCCCCCTCACCCCGGCACGGACGCCCCAGCTGGGAGAGCTGGAGCTGGCAATGCCCATCTCTCCCCCACAGGGCACCTGGGTCGCGTTGGCTCTTACTATGGGCTGTGGCTGGGACGAGGGGGTATTCTGCGGGTTCAGCTGGGCGTTTGGCCCTGGGCCAGGCCCCGGTCCCGGTCCAGGCCCCGGCCCTGGCACTGGCTGCTGGTTGCCTGGGATCAGAGGAGGAACACTGGTCTGGCGATGCAGGATTTTCTAGGGGCAGAAGAAGGAGAAAGGAGTTCTCTTCCACCCCCCCGCCACAAGAGGCTGCCACCGATATCCTACCGACCCCGGACGAGGCAGCAAGGGACAAACCAGTGCGATCTCTGGGTCGACGATCCTCATGACCACCTGGGCCTGCAGCAGGGCATAAGCCAGCTGGGGGTTCTGGAGCAGCATGTTCCTGGCTTCCTGGGGGCTGTTCTGGACACACAACTGGGAAGACACACGCAGATCAGAGCTCTGGCAAGGCGCGACAGGGGCTGCCAGGGCACGGGCAGCAGTGGTAGAAGCTGTGCTCACGCAGAGAGCGCAGCGCTCCACTCCACTCACCTTCATCTGCTTCATCAGCTCAAACATCTGCTCGGGCGGCAGGCTGGCTACGGCCCGGCTGATGGACTCGGGGGCGTCTTCAGGATTGACAGGGTCCCCGTAGGGTGACTCTATGATGGGTGCGCCTGTGCCCAAGCCTGCAACAGAGTTTGTGACCTCGTACGGCAACGTGAGCGGGCCGTTTTTAAACGGGCTCATCAGAAGGGGAGCACCACGCCATTACGGGGAAAGGGAGGCAGTGAAAACAGGGAGATCATCTGGGAGAGAAGACACAGAGCTGAGCCCACGCATCCCTCTGCAAAACTACTTGCTACACCGCTTGGAGCAGGTCAGCTCCGCGAGGTCTCCACCTCGCCAGCCTCGCAGAAGAGGCACGTTTTCTAACGCTGAAAAGGCCAGGCCCAGCACGACACCAGTGCGCTCTCCACCACAAAATTCAGACTCACTCTTCAGCTCCTCCTTGTTCTTCTCGCTGGCCGCGTTGTCGACGCGCAGGGCCCTCCCGCTGAACTCTCGCCCGTTCAGGTTCCGCATGGCACTGAGGGCCGTCTCCTGGTCTTGGTACTCACAGAAGCCATAGCCCTTCGGCTTTCCTGTCTCCCTGTCATACACCAGCCTGCACAGCGAGGAGGAGAGAACCACCACCGCTGAGGGCAGCGCAGGCACCGTGCAGTGCCCACAGCTCCCCAACACTGAGGAGGAGGTTATCGGGGTACACTGCACAGGAGCGTTGGGGAGCAGAGTGAAGGCACTAGGGTTGGGTCAAGGCGCGCAACAGTCGGCCCGAAGCCAGAGCCAAAAGGCCTCCTGGATCCTGGCCGATGGGTGTTCCCAGAGCTCTGGTGTCCGGGAAAACCATCAGCGTGAGCGCTGTGCTTCCCACAACCCTATAAAGGCAGCTCGTGGGGGCACAGGACTGGACTGGCTGCTCCTGGAGCTCCCAAGCCCTTAACTAAGAGTCCTCTGAAGCCTGGTGCCAAGCCAGGAAAAGCCTGGAATGGGAGTGCTCTGCACTCCCGGCTCTCTGCACAGAGCCGGATCAGGACCTGAGGACTTATCTGCCCCAGCTCCACGCCACAGCAGGGCAGCTGCCTCCAGCCTGGAGCAGCGTGCCCACGTTCACGCTGTTGTGCTTGGGCCACTACGCTCTACATCTCCAGGCGACCTCGGCACAGGACCTCGGTGCCTGCACCCCGAGCGCAGCTGCCACAGCCTCACAAACCCCCCAGCAGACGCGCCGCTCTGCGCTGCCTTGCCGCTGCCCGTCGGAAGGCTGGCTCTGCAGAGCACGCCCCTGCACAGCCCCACGCCACCCGCGGGGCTCGGGGCAAGATTTGCCCGCGCTTCCCCGGGGAACCGGGGAGGGGGAGGCCGGCAGCCATTCTCACCTAAAGCTGACCACAGGCCCAACCTCTGAGAAAATGTCCTTCAGCTGCTCCTCTGTGGCTTCGTACGGGATGTTCCCCACTGTGGAAGAGAGACAGCGGCCGCCGGTCAGCGCGGAGGCCGAGGGCTGCACGGACACCGGCCCCGAACGGCGGGGACGGCTCGGCCGGCCCCTCCGTCCCCCCGCCCGCCCCCGGCCCCGGCGGTCCCCGCGGCGCTCACCGAATACGGAGCGCAGGGAGCGGTCCACGGCGGGGTCCCGCACCGACAGCCCCGCCATCCCGCCGCCCGGGCCTCGCCACCGCTTCCGGTCCCTCGCCCCACACTGTCCCTCCGCTTCCGCTTCCGCCCGCGGCCTGGCGGCGGCGCAGTGCGGCGGGTAAGGCGCTCCGGCGGGAAACGCGGGCCCACGCCGCTGCACTCTGCGAGCCGCGGTCGGTAGGCGAGGGGAGCGGGGCGGGGGCGGCCGGGACACCCGGCCGGGGGGTGCTGGGTTCTTGGGGAGCCCTTCCCGGGACAGCCAGCCATGGGGTGCCGGCTCCCGGGGCAGCCCCGCGGCCTTAGGAGTGCAGTCCCGGGCACCGTCCCTGAGGCGCAATCCCCCGGGTATCCCGCTCCTCACACCCGGGCAGCCCGCTCCCAGGGCACCCCATCCCCAGGCACCCCATCCCCCTAATCCCCTGGGACACCCCACCCCAGTGTACCCCACCTCTAGAGTACCCTACCCCCCCCCACACACACACCCCGGGCACCCCAACCCCTGGGGTACCCCATCGCCGGGCACCCCATTCCGTGGAGCACCCCATCCGCAGCCCCCACCCCAGGGCACCCCATCCCCTGGGCACCCCACCACCCCGGTCACCCCAGGGCAGTGCCAGGGCAGCCAGCCCCCTGCCCCGGGGTGCAGCCGGCACCCCGATGCCCCCAGCATGGCGGTGCCAGGGACCCCCACCCGCCCCGGCTCCCTCCTGTCCCTTGCGAGCCTGACACCCTGTGCCCGCCTGGCAGGCGGCTGCGTCCTGCGGGACGGTGACGTCCCCCCGTCCTGGGGATGGAGGCAAGGGATGTCCCTGTCCCCATCCCTGCGCTGGCCACGGAGCCGCAGTTCGCCCAGCGCCTCAGGTGAGCCTGCGAGGGGGAAGGGGAGCCCTGCGGCTGCTCTGGCGGGGTGCGGGCAGGGTGCGGGCAGGGTGCGGGCAGGGCTGGCGGGGAGAGAGCTCAGAGGGCTGGCCCCGCAGCCGGGGGGGCTCTTCTCTGCGGTGGGGTGGGCTGCGGGGCTGGGGAGGGCCTGACCATGCCTTGGCCTTGCAGGGAGCATTTGGAAGAGGAGCAGCTCCTGGACGGGCGCTACCGGCTGCAGGAGGTGCCAGGGGGCCGCGTGGCCCTGCCTGTGCTGGAGGAGAAGCTGTCCCAGCTGCAGCTGCCCCGGGAGATGCCCTGTGGGCTGGTCCGGATCCAGGTTGGGAGAGACCCCCCTCCCTAAGTCCTGCCATGGGGCGGCGGAGTCTCAGCCCCACGTGCCACATCGCTCCTGCAGGACCCCGTTCCCTCCAGGGCAGCCCGCCGGCAGACGCCTGCCCAGAAGCTGCGAGATGAGCTGCGGCGGCTGCTGGGTGAGAGCTGGTCGGAGGAGCTGGAGCGTGACGTGCCCCGCGCCTGGCAGCGGCACGGGGATCTGGTCCTGCTGAGTGAGGACAGCTTCAGGGCTGCGCCGTGGGAGAAGCTGGGTAAGGGGGAGTGGGGTCTGCCTGCCCAGATCCTGCCCGCAGAGCTGCCCTGGCCTTTCCCAAAGCTCCCGGGATGGGTGCGTTGCAGGTCTGGTGCTCTGGGAGACGGTCGCCTCGGCTCTGGGTGCCTGGCGGCTGGCCAGGCGAGGACGGGTGTTGCCGGATGGGATGCGGTCCCCCAGTGTCACCCTGCTGCTGGGCCAGGATGGCTGGGTGGAGCATGTGGACAACGGGATCAGGTAGGCAGGAGCCGTGGTGCAGGGTGCAGCCGGTGCAGGGAAGGGGCTGCCCTTACGAGGCCGGCGATATCTCCCAGGTACACATTTGACGTGACCAAGTGCATGTTCTCACCGGGCAACATCACGGAGAAGCTGCGGGTGGCCTCGCTGCCCTGCTCCGGGGAGGTTCTGGTGGATCTCTACGCAGGTAACGGGGATGGCAGAGGGATTTGGCAGGGCAGGCTTGAGGAGGCAGGCAGGCAGAGAGCAGTGATGCAGGTACCGATGGCATCCAGGTGGATGTGAAATGTCGCTTCCAGCCTGGACTGGAAAAATACCCAGGCTTAGAGCTCCTGCCCTGTCTGTGAGCCCTCAGCTAACCTGGCGCTGCTGCCCCTCCTGTGTCCCTCTTGCCTTTGGACACTCAGGATGACCTTGCACTCAGGCTCTGCAGAGCACTGCTCTGTACCTAGTGCTGGTCATGGGAATCATTTGGATCCGTGGAAAAGATTTGCCCTTGGTACTCTTTCTGAAAACCTCCTGTAGCTGTCCTGCGCCTGAACTGATGCGCTTTCATGACAAGCTGGCGCTAACTGAAGTGTCCTGGGCTGAGAGATGAGTGGGGAGATCACGTCAGGTGTTTGCATGTCAAGAGAGCTGCTGTTTTGTGCTTAGGGAAGTTGGTGCTTCCGATCTGTGCCACACAGAAAGGATGTGGCACTCACAAAACTGCTCTGGATTAATCAAAATAAATGGTAGCCCGGGCACTTCTGCACAGAGTGGAAGCAGGGCAGGGCAGGTCTTGAGCTAATGGCCAAATACTGAAAGTAAAATAAGCTCCTCTGTAAACATTTTTCAGGACAGATTTTGGTTTTGTGGAGGCAAGGGGGGATGAATTTCCATTTTCCCAGCATCTGGGCTTGTTCCGACCTGGAGCAAAGCAGATGCAAAGAGCTGGGGCAGTAATCGTCATCCCGCCCTGCCTCCAGGGAGGAGCGCAGACCCTCGTCGGTGCCCGGACCCTGTCCTCAGCCACTGCCACCTCTCCTGCCCCCAGGCATCGGCTATTTCACTCTGCCGTACCTGGTTCACGCGGCAGCCGCCTTCGCCCATGCCTGCGAGTGGAACAGCCACGCCGTGGAGGCCCTGCGGAGGAACCTGGTGCTGAACGGCGTGCAGGACCGCTGCCGCATCCACCACGGGGACAGCAGGCAGGTGAGCAGTGCCGAGTGGCCCCGGCCCCCCGGCCCCGCGCGGCATCCCCCTCACCTCCCCTCTCCTCCCAGCTGGAGCTGCGGGACGTAGCGGATCGGGTGAATCTGGGACTGATTCCCAGCTCAGAGGAAGGCTGGCCGGTGGCCTGCCGCGTCCTGAAGAAGGGCACGGGTGGGATTCTCCACATCCACCACAACGTGGAGACTCTCCCCGCGACAGCCCCGCCACAGACCCCAGTCCTGCGGGCTGAGCGGGGGTCTCCAGAGGGAGCCATCTCTGAGGGAGAGGCGCAGCACCCAACGGAGGACGGTGGGAAGGAGACATTGGGGGCCAGGATCAGACCTGAGTGGCAGAGGTGGGCTGAAGCCACGGGGGCACGGATCCAGGGGCTGCTGGCAGAGCTGCATGGGCAGCCGTGGCGCACCAGCATCCTGCACATCGAGGCAGTGAAGTCCTACGCGCCCCACGTGCATCACCTCGTGCTGGACCTCGAGTGCCGGCCGGCGCTGCCCACCTAGCTGGCCACGGGCCCCGGCTTGGCTCCAGCTCCCACGAAACGGTGGTGTTGGAGCACCGGTGGCAGGGAGATGCTGCCAGCCTGGATGCGCTTTACGTCTCCTCGTTCCCAGGTGGCAACACTGCCCAGCAGTGCCTCCCCGTGCCGGGGGCACCAGGGATGCTCTCCCACTGGAGATCCCTCCAGGAGCAAAGGGTGGGGCGAGCTGGGGCTGAGCGCGCCTCGAGTCCTGCCCCAGCTCTGCCTGTTGCTGCCCAGATCTTGGACATGTGGTGGCACTTTCAGCCCCATTTTCACACAGGAGAGAGCCACAGGGCTGAGTAAACCTCGGATTCCTGCTGGGCTTTGTTTCAGTGAGTCAGGGGCAGGCTTTGTGCTCATATTTACCAGCACGATGTTTTATTGTACTGGAAACAGCTCTGTTCATCTCGGTTTCTTCTCACCTTTTTGCAGAAATAAGGATGTTTCCCACCTCTCTGGTTGGCGTCCAGTTAAAACGCGAACACTGGTGCAAGCGTGGGGGTCCTGCCTGGGGACACTGGGTCCCGGGGCGGGGCGTGGAGGGGCTCAGGTAGCAAAGCCTCTGCCTGCATTCTCTGCCCGCAATTCTGCCTGTAAGCCTAAAGCCCTCTTACCCCTGAGTAAGAGAAACCACCACTTACGCAGCTGTGTGTACCCCTGTTGCAGAGAAACCCCTGCCTGGGGAGGGAGCTCCCACTGGCCCTTTGGTGTCCCTGGGTGCCCGTGGGTTTTCCCCCATGTAGGTGTCCCGTCTCCTCCCGCAGGGCTGGGAACCTCTGGCTCTCCCTGTCCCGTGGCAGGGAGCCCCGGCGCGCAGCCGAAAGCGTGGGCAGAGCCGCGTCCTTGTGTTCGCTTCGGGGCTGCTCCCAGCTGGCCTCCCACGCGGCCCCGCTGTCCTGCGTGGCGAAAAGCCACCTCCCCACGGATGTGAGCCCCACGCCTTGTCCTGCCACCTGTGCTCGTGGTTTTCCTGTTGCCTGCGCTGCCGTGGGCAAAGTATGAGGAGCTGGGCCTGGACCATATCTCTGCCCACGAAGGACAAGGACAGAGGCTGGAGCCTTGCGGTGGGGCCATCCTCTGCTGCGGGAGAGCTGGAGGCACTCCATGGCCGTGCTGCTCGAGTCTCAGTCCCTCACCCACCATGCTGGGGACCCCGGGAGGGCACCCCAGCAGTGCGGGTGGCTGTAGACTTTGGGCTGGCTTGTGTGTGCTCTTTGGGAGGAGCTGCCTTCCCAGGTGGGGCTGCGGGGGAGCAGCCCAAGGGAGCAGCCCGGGGAGCCGGGGCAGAGCGCCCAGCTCCCGGCACCGAGCCGGGCCCTGCCCAGCCGTGCTGGGGGGCGAGCAGCCCGCGGGACTGGGGCCACAGCTCCAGCGCGGGGGCTGGACGGGGCGGGCACCGCCTCCCGCCGGGGCCGCCCCGTCGGTGCCGCAGGTGCGGCGGGCGCGGCCCCTTTAAGGAGGCGACACCGCCCCCCCCCCCCCCCCCCCCCCCCACCGCCCCGCTGCTGCCGGGAGGCGCCGGCCGGAGCCGCGGCAGGTACCGGGCGGCCCCGCGGGGGGGGCGCTGGGGGGGTCCCGCTGCTGGCGGCGGGGCGGGGGACGGGGCCGCGGCCGCGGGGTTCCGGGGGCCGCCGGAGCCGGTAAGGCACGGGGCTGCCGGCGCGTCCGCGCCCCGGTGGCCGCGCTCCGGTGGCCGCGCTCCGTCCACCGCCCGTGCCCCGGCGGCCCTGGACCACCCCCCAGCGGAGAGGAGCCCGGGGTCCGGCCCGTCGCCCCCCTTGCCCCCGGGCGACGCCGGGGCGCGGCTGCGGGGACAGGAAGGTCCCTCCCGCCGGGCTCGGCAGCGGCCGCCTCCAGCCGCCATCCGTCCGCCGGCTCGCCGGTGCCGCCGCCCCGGGCGGGGAGCGGGGGGCGCCCCGCGGGCGGGCTGCGGACCCCCGAGCGGGTGCTCCGGGAGCGCGGCTCTACCCGGCCCCGTTGGGGCCGGAGCTGCCGCGGCCGCCCGGGGTCCGGCTGTCAGCGCCCGCGGCGCCGCCGGGCCCCATCCTGCTCCTGCCGCTGCTCCGGCTGCTCTGCGGGGGGGACGTGCAGCTTTCCGAGCCTGGGGCGCGTTCGTGGGTGCAGCAGCCTGGGGGAGCTCCTTTCTCCCCAGGGGTACCCGGGGGTGCTGGGCGTCAGCCCCGGTC
Source organism: Calonectris borealis (assembly GCF_964195595.1). Taxonomy (NCBI): domain Eukaryota; kingdom Metazoa; phylum Chordata; class Aves; order Procellariiformes; family Procellariidae; genus Calonectris; species Calonectris borealis. The sequence continues at coordinate 7,554,400 of NC_134324.1, read as the reverse complement.
CCACGGAGCCGGCTGAAGTCACCGGGGCGGCGGGGCTGGCAGGCGGCCGACAGCCCAGCCCTCGGCAGCGCCGTGCCCTGGGCAGGGCCGCGGAGGTGGCGGGGCGGGCTGGGTGCGGGCGCTCGGGGCGCCGGCCGCGCCGAGGCGGTGTCTTGGGTGCGGTGATCCGGGCCGGGGGGCGGCAGCCGGTCCTGCCCCGGGGTGCAGGCATGGGGCACCCAGCAGAGCTGGGCTGACGTGGGGCTGCAAGCCCGTGATGCGGCTGTGCTAAGGGGCTGGCTTGCTCCTAGCACGGACGCGTCCGGCTGCGTCTGGAGAGAGCGAGCGATCCCGGGCAGAGCGATGTCGGAGGCCGTGGATCTGTCCTTCCTGTCGGATGCGGAGAGGGATTTGATCCTGCAGGTCCTGCAGCGCGACGAGGAGCTCCGCAAAGCAGAGGAGAGGAGAATCAGGTGAGGACGTGGCTGGGGCCGGGCAGGGCACTGCTTTCCCCGCTTTGCTCTAGAAGCGGCTGGAGGGGCGCAGTGGGGGCGACGGGGCTGGAGCGGCAGCTCTGCCCCAGCCCCGGGGTTCCGGTGCGGCTCTGACGGCTCCCGGTGTTGGGGTCCGAGCAGGCGCCTGAAGAACGAGCTGCTGGAGATCCGGCGCAAGGGGGCCAAGCGGGGCAGCCAGCGCTACAGCGAGCGGACCTGCGCCCGCTGCCAGCAGAGCCTGGGCCGCGTCAGCCCCAAGGCCAACACCTGCCGGGGCTGCAACCACTTGGTGTGTCGGGACTGCCGTTCCTACAGCCCCAACAGCTCCTGGCGATGCAAAGTCTGCACCAAGGAGGCGTGAGTACCTGGGGCAGGGACCTTCTGCGCACTCCTCCTGTCCCCTTCCTCTTCCCAGTCACCCTAGCTTGATGGCCAACCTTTCCTAGCCCAGCTGGTCTTCTCCAGCGCAGGGCAGCTGTTTCTGCTGTCGCTTCCCGGGGTGGGCAGCCATGGTTGGGTGATGGAGAACTGGGTCGTGCCCCACTCTTGGGTCTTCTTCATGCCCACCCCACTCCTTTTCCCCCCTTACTTGACTCCGGCATCCCCCCGTGCCCCTCGCGCAGCCTGTATTTCAAGCACCCCGGGTTTCCTCCCTCTTGGCCTCCCCTGTCCTACAAAACTCGTCTTGCTCCTGTGTTTGCTGGAGATGTAGCCGGGCCCGTCGTCTGCCCAGTGCATCGTCTCTGCCCAGCCACCTGCCGAACGTGCCCACTGTGCCCCTGCTCTCCTTGGCTGGTGGCTGAGGGTGGTGTTGGGGTGCAGGGAGCAGCCCCCCACTGCCTCTGACTGCCCCCCACTGCCTCCCTGCCCTGCAGTGAGCTGAAGAAGACGACAGGCGACTGGTTCTATGACCAGAGGGTCAACCGCTTTGCCAACCGGCTGGGCAGCGACATGGTGCGGCTGTCCCTGCGGCACAGGTCGGCAGGTAGGGGTGCTGCAGCGATGCCTTCTCCCGCAGCCCGGCCCTCCGGGATGCTCCAGCTTTCCCCTGTGCGCCTCTGCCCAGCGCGGAGTTGGCTGGGAGCAGCCCCTGCTCCAGGCAGTGGGTTTGGAGCAGTGGTCCTCCTGATGCCTCTCTCCTTCCAGCCAGCAAAAGAGAGACCGTAGGACAAACCCTCCTCCAGAAAGCCCAGCTCGGTGAGCCCAAAAGCTCCTCTGCAGCCCAGCAGCAGAGCCCCCCGGCACCCCAGGAGGGGCCCAGGTGAGGATCCCTGCTGTGTTCCCCGCTCCGGGTGCCAGCCCTCGCCTGCTGCAGGGATGGGAGGGACACTGCCGCCCTACTCGGATCATTGGTCGCACAGAAGCTCTCTCTCAGACCGGCCTCCTCGCCAAACAGGACATACCTGTGGTTTTGTTTGTCTGCAGCGTGTTTCTGGATGCCTCAGACCCTCGGGATGGTAAAAGCGACACAGAGTCCATGGAAAACATGAGCCTGGATGGGTACAGACCTAGTCCCGGTGGCGTGAGGGGCAGGTGAGGGGCTCCCTGGGTGGTTTGTCCTTGGCAAGGCTGGCCTGGCAGAGGATGAGGATCTTCATCTCAATTGAGTTTTTCTCAGTCTAGTGAGGGGGAGCTGGTTCCTCTGGCTGGGCTGAAACCTGTCCCTGGGCAGGCAGGCCCTCTGCTCCCCAGGCTGGGGTGCTTCGGGGAGCTTGCGTGGTTCTGGGGAGCTTGTGGGGAGATGGCGCTTCCTGGCCAGTGCTTGCTCTCCCAGCCGTGCCCTTGGCCTGGGACAGACCTTTCTGTGTCCTCCGCAGGAGTAACTCCCTGGAGAGAGCCGCCCCTCTCAGAGATGGAAAACAGGTTGCTGTGCCAGCAGGACCTGCTGCCTCCAGCCTGACCCTCCCTCTCCGCTCCAAAAACGCGTTCTCCGACGGACGGGTGCGTGCCGCTGCTCCGGCAGGCTCAGCCCTGTCCTGGGGCGCGGGGCTGGGAGCCCCGTGGGGTGCCCAGCCCTGCTCTGCTCTGAAGGGACCTTTCCTCCCCAGGATGCCGCTGTGGGGAGCCGCAGCAGCGCCTTGGTGGACGAGCATGAAACGATATTCAAGAAGAATCCCCGGCGGGTGGTGAGGCCTGCGGGTGAGAGCTGCGCGGGTGCAGGGGGGTTTGGGTGCCAACATGGCAGGGGGTGGGTGGCCCCTTCTCCCTGGGCTGTGGCGGGCTTTCGGTGCAGATGGGAGAGGCTGGGGCCGCCCCTTGCTTGAGGGAGCAGCAGGGCTCTGCTAGTCCTGCACTGTGCCGCTGCCTCCTGCCTCACCATCTCCCGTGCAGACTACACCAAGTCGGTGATCGACCTGCGCCCGGAGGACTTTGCGGTGGAAGGCGGCTCTTTGGGGGACAGGAGCAAGTCGGTCCCCGGCCTCAACACGGAGCTGGTGAGACCCTCGGCGTGCCGCGGAGCCGGCTGCAAGGTGGAGGAGCCGGCAGCCTGGCTGGCCGTGCCCTGCTGCTCCCCACGCAGGTGGCTTGTCTCTCTCCTTGCAGGAGGAGGAGGAGGAGGACATCGATAACCTGGTGGAGATCCATCGCCAGAGGGTGGCCCGGGGCAGCATGCGCAGTGGCACCTCCTCGGTGAGTCCCCGCGGCATGGCTGTGCTCTGCTCCGCAAGAAGAAATGATGGAGAAAGGCAGTGCCGGCTGGTTGGGTGGGAGGGCGGCAGGGCGGGCAGCTCCTGGGGTGCGGGGGCAAGAGCATGGGGCGTGGGGGCTTCCTCCCCTTGAAAGGAATCGAAACGCGGAGACCCAGCTCTCTTCCAGGGAGCCTGCGTGTGGGTGGGAGGCACTCCGCGGCCATCCCCAGCCACGGCGGGGTGAGAAAGGGACTGTGCGGAGGAGGTGTGGGGAGTAGCCTTGCTGAGGATGAAGAGGGACCCACCAGCGATGCTGCCCCAGCTCTGCCCTGCCGTGTCTTCCAGAGCACGCTGGGGAGCATGGTCAGCATTTACAGCGAGGCCGGTGACTTCGGCAACGTCGCGGTCACCGGGGGAATCTCCTTCTCCCTGAGCTACGAGCAGAAGACGCAGACCTTGTTCATTCACGTGAAGGAGTGTCGCCAGCTGGCCTACGGGGACGAGGGCAAGAAGCGCTCCAACCCGTGAGAGCTGGGGGGACGATGGCTGGTGGGCACCGCTGGTGGTGCTCAGCTGGGTTGTGGGGTGCCCACCAGAGATGGGAGCTGTAAGTGGGGTTGGGGTCTTGGCGAGGCAGGAGGTCTGGGGTTGTTGTGGGGGTTGGGGGGGTGATTGGTTAGTTGTGGGGAGACCCTGGTGAAATGCTGCCTGCTCCTCCCTTCAGGTACGTGAAGACCTACCTCCTGCCCGACAAATCCCGGCAAGGGAAACGCAAGACGACCATCAAACGCAACACCATCAACCCCCTGTACAACGAGCTGCTGAAGGTGAGTGGGGATGGGCTGGGGTGCAGCCCGCTCCCCTCTGCGGAGCAGGGCAGGCACTTGGCCCTGGGGATGCTTCTGGAACAAACCAGGGGACAGATGGGCTCCAAACCCTGGGGTGGGGGCTCTGCAGAGGACCCGTGTCCAGACACTGCACCCTGAAGGCAGGAAAAACCCACTCGCAGGCTGGGTCACGGCTCTGATGTGGCTGTAGTTCAAGCCCCAGGTGCCATGGTGGGGCAGAGACACCTGCAGATGTGGCATCCCCCAGAGCAGGAGCCTTCTGCTTATCCCTGGACATTGCTTTCCTGTGAAGAAGGCTCCTGGGCCATTGCAGGCAGGTTGCAGCAGTGGGACGGCGGGCAGCGTGGCTGCAGGGGCAGAGATAAGGCAGTTCTAGGCCCCAGGGCAGAAGCACTTGGCACTGCCCTTCACGGTCCCTGCTGCGGCCACCACAGGGTGGTGGGAAGGGCTGGCTCCATCCCTGAGCCTGGCAGCACATCGCTGAGGCCAGGCACTCTCCAGACAGGAGGGAAGTGGGAACTGTGGTTGGGTTTCCAGGCTCCCACAGCCCCGGGTTTGCTGAGGTTTTGCTCTCTGACCACCTGAGGCTCAGAGCGCTGGCAGAGCTTCGCCTGTGTGGGATGGGGTGGGGTGGCCGGATGCCATGAGTCCTGGTCCTGGCTCTGCACAGGCTCTGAGGACCACTTGCCTGGAGAGCACGGGCTCCTGCACCACTGCCCCAGGACTTTGAGGTTTCAGCAGGCTTGGAAAGGAAGACAAACAGTCTCCTATGTGCATCCATTGCTCCTCAAACCCGTCTCCTCTCCTGCTCGAGAGCTGATGGTGTATGCCAAGCCCGTCCCCTGCCTGGCGCTGCCTGCTCATCGGTGGTTTTCCTGTCTCTCTTCCTAGTACGAGATTAACAAGTCCCTCCTGCTTGCAAGGACGCTGCAGTTCTCGGTCTGGCACCATGATCGCTTTGGCCGAAACACGTTCCTGGGGGAGGTGGAGGTCCCGCTGGACGCCTGGAACTTCGAGAGCCACCTGGAGGAGTTTCTGCCCCTGCATGGGAAGGTGCTGGCCCTGCCACCCCAGCCCTGCTGCCCACAGCAGCCGCCCTTGCCTGGCCCTGTCCCGGGGGTGACCCTCAGTGGGCTGAGGGGTGCAGAGACCTCATCCAAGAGCTGCCCAAACACTTGGCCCAAGTCAAATCTTGGAGAAACAAAGACCCCAGAGCAGATAGCAGTAGTAGTAAAAAAGGGAAGATCTTCTGCCTTAAGCTTCCCTCCTCCTCGTCAGTACATCCCCTATGGGATGCAGTGGGATGTCTGTGCTGCAGCAGGTATTTTCATTCTGCTTGCTTGATTGCTCCAAGAGTGCAGCTCTTCCCAGCTCCCTGCCCCGTCCGGGAGGAATCGGAACCAACTTCAGGGAAACAAATGGAAATTGGCCGGGCAGCGAGGGCCTTCGTGCAGCTCAATGGCAACAGCAGATGCTGCTGCTGGACTTACAAGTCTGGTACTCTTGTCTAGCTTGTACCGTGGGCTCAGCCCTTGGCATTGCTGGGGCTTGAGCAGCCTGTGGAAACCCCTAAAGAAGGTTTCCTAAGGGAGCTGGTTGAGCCAAAGTAGGATCCCAAAGGAGCTGGTCTGAGTCTGACCTGGTGATGCTGGGGAGGGCCTGCAGGCATTTGTGCTGGCTAAACCACCTCTAGGACAAGCCAAGCTCTTTGGCCCAGCATGGGGAGGTGCTGCACGCAGACCAGGCCATCCCCATGTCCGCTTTGGCCTCTCTAGCAGAGTTTGACAAGCCTTGCCTCTGCAGATTGGGGCGGATGCTGCTGGTCTCCACCAGTACAAGGGGGAGCTGGTCGTCTCCATGAAGTACATCCCATCTTCCAAGCACCCTGGGGCTGGGAACAGCAGGAAGGGTGAGTGCTGGAGCTCCAGGATCTCTGTGTAGCCTGCGGGACCTGCTCGTGGTCCCGCGAGCTGAGTCTGAGTGGGTTTCTTGGGTGGTGCCACTGCAGCCCTCTCCTCTGCAATACCTGCAAGGCTGCTCTGGGTCAGGGCAGTCCTCAGGCTGGCCGAGTGGTCCCAGTGCTTTCCTGGGGCTGGACCAGGCTGGACCGTTGGGCCCCGTGTGGAGCAATTGTTTGCCTTCGCCTCAGCAGGCAGGGCCAGAAAGGGAGGAGGCGGGAGGAGATACCAGCTGGGGATCTGTGCCTGCCTCTGCGATGAAGGCTGTGCAGCAGGACCTTTCCACAAGTTAGCAGTAGTGGAAATTAAGGCTGATTAATTCTTGCTGGGTTTTTTCCAGGCAAAACTGGGGAAAGCGGTGAGCTCCAGGTCTGGATCAAAGAAGCCAAGAACCTCACGGCTGCCAAATCCGGGGGGACCTCAGACAGCTTTGTCAAGGGGTGAGTGTGGGTCCTGGGTGGCGGGGCATTGGAGGGCACTGTCCTCCCTGGCCGCATCCCCGAGCCGCCTCGCGGAGGGACGGGTCTCTCCGCTAGCTGCCCCACGCTGCCTGCGATGGTACCCTGAAAGTCACTGTCTGCCTGGAGATGAGATGCTCGTGGTAGCAAACGCTCTCCTGGGTTTTGGCCGGCTGAGAGATCGCAGTGGGAGGCTGCATGCAGGGCAGGGCTCCAGCTGCCATCAAATTGTCTTCCCAGAGGTCACCAAGCCACTGGGCAGCATGGCTGGGGGCGAGCAGGCTGCAGTCCTTGCCCTCTCACCTCCTTAGACCACCTGCAGTCTGCCGAGCGGCTTTTCAGGAGTTGGGACAGAGATCCAGATCGTGGCTCTTTTTTGGGCCATGTCAGGGAAGGTGGGCTCCAGACCAGGTCCTGGGGTGCTGAGGTGCCCCAGCCCCTGGGGCAGAAGGCAGTTGCACACATGCTGCTAACCCAAGGGGCTGCTTCCCCCAGCTACCTCCTGCCACACAAAAACAAAGCCTCCAAGAGGAAGACGCCCGTGGTGAAGAAGACCCTGAACCCTCATTACAACCACACCTTTGTCTACAACGGCATCAGCCCCGAGGACCTGCAGCACATCTGCCTGGAGCTGACGGTCTGGGACCGGGAGCCACTGTCCAGCAATGACTTCCTCGGGGGTGTCCGTCTTGGGGTGGGCAATGGTGAGGAGCCCTGGGGTGCTATCAAACCCTGGGGACAAGCAGCCTTGCTTGGGGCTGCCTTGCTGCGGGCAGGAGGCTGCTCCGGCAGTGACTTCTGCCCACGTCCATCCTTTCTCCCAGGCATGAGCAACGGGCAGGCTGTGGACTGGATGGACTCCATGGGTGAGGAGCTGAACCTGTGGCAGAAGATGTGCCAGTACCCAGGTTCGTGGGCGGAGGGGACGCTCCAGCTCCGCTCCACCATGGCCAAGCTGAGGCCATAGGCTGCGGCACCAGCACCGTGACTTGGCCGAGGGCTGGCACCACTGCTCGAGAGCTGCACTCGCAGCACAGCCCGGCAGGGCTGCCAAACATGGTGTGTTGTTTTTTTTTGCTTATACTTTAATAAACATGACCTTCTCTAAACAGGCTTGGGCAGAAAGTCTTCTTGGCCTTGATTTGTTTAAAGGGTTTTCCTTTTGTCTTAGGCTTTGCACTAATTTTCAAGCTGGAGTCCTTGTGGACCCTCCCTTCTTCCCCCCCAGGCAAAATGCTTTGAAATGTGGTTGGGTTTTTTCTTCTTTCCATTCTTCTTCCTCCCACCCCCTCTGTTTCACAGTCTGCTCCCTCCTTGTCTTCCCCACCCTCCTCCCGCGGGATGCTGCCGGCTCCAGGACTGGGCATCCGTGCACAGCCCAGCCCCGGCTGCGGGGCCAGGATGGCCCAGGATGGGGGGGCTGGGGGTAGCGCCTCCCAGGAAGGATTTGTTTCCCGGGCCTCTCCGCAACACAACGTCTGCCAGCACTGACTTTTATACAAACTTATTTATTTTGAGTTAATATTCTACAAAACACTTCCCAGGAAGGGTTGCCCCGTGGCTGGTGGAAGGGGAAGTGAGGGGTAGGGGGGCATGGCGAGCCCTCGGGGGGGGCTGCTGCTACTGGCTTTGCTGAGCGCGGGGCCGTTTGCTTTTGCTAAAGGCTTTCTGGCAGGACCCTGGCAGCAGCGCCTGCCTGGCAGGGCTGACCCCAGGTGGGGAGGGAGCGGGCTCGGGTTGTGCACGGGGTGAGGACGGCCGCGGGGAGGGTGAAGCTGCTGCATTAGAGGCTGTCGCCCTGCGCTGCCTGCCCTGCCCGCTCTCCTCTGCTCTGGCAGCCCGGTGGCTGGCTCCCCGTCTCCCCCCTGCCCTGGGGTTTGAGCAGAGGCACTCCGGTGTCTCCCACCATGGTCCTGGCTGGGCTGAGCCATCCCGCCCCGCAGCCGGAGGCTGCTCCTGGTTGCTGGGCAGTGGGGACACTGCCGGCACATGGCCCCTGTCCCTCTCCGTGCCAGAGCAGCTGGAGAGGGGCTCCCCTTTCCTGGAGGTCCTTGGCACCCTGGTCCTCCTCTACGGTGGGCGACTAGAAAAGCAGAAAGGAAGGTGTCCGTGCCCTGAGGCCGGCGGTGGCGGAGGGAGGGGTCTCCCCGGTGCTGCCTCACTCGCAGGGGTCCCCGCTCTGCGCCCGCCGCGCCGCCTCCCGCTCGCTCAGCAGGTAGGTGTCAATGAAGACGAAGAGCTCGTCGGGGCTGACGGGGGAGATGTAGCGCTCACGGTCGGCGCCCGCCTTGTCCAGCAGCACCGCGTTGAAGTGGGAGCGGGTGAGGTGCAGGAACTGCCTGGGGGTGCAGGGGGGAGCCGCCGGTCAGGGCTGGGGGGACTGCGGGTTGAGGCTGAGCCTGCCCACCCCATGCTACCGAGCTCAGGTCCTCCTGGGGTGGTGGCTCCCACCTCTTCCTTGGGGCTGTGAGCTCTGGGAGGGTCTGGGGACACTGTATTTGGACTCACCGGGGGTGTCCCCACATTGCACAAGCCCCTCCAGTGCAGCAGGAAGGGGCTGTCTGTGAACCCAGCTGCAACCTCATGCCTTGCCATCCCTGGAGGTGCCCCTGTCCCTGCTCCCCTCCCGCAGGCACCGGGCTTTGCAGGACAGCCCCCCGTCCCCCTACCTGAGCTCCTCGATGATGCTGAGGGACAGCTGGTGCTCCCGGATGCGCCCCACCTCGTGTGGGGGCTGCCCCACCAGCTCGATGGTGGTGACGTGACGCAGGTCCAGCCCGCAGGCAGCTTGCTGTGGAGAGGGGGGGTGGTGAGAGGGTGCTGGGGGGGGGGTTATGGGAAAGGGGACGGCGGGAGGGTCTCCTCACCTGCAGCATGGAGATCTGCATCTTGTAGTAGCGGTTAGAGGGGTCGGGGGCTGAGATGACGAGGAGGCGGCGTTTCTCGTGGAACTGATCCAGCAGGCTGGCGGCCGAGTTCACGGCTGTGTTGATCTGCATGGCTGGGGCGAGAGGCCAGCGCGTGGGGGGATGCCATTTTGCAGCCCATCACCCCTTCCCCACCCCTTCGCCCTGCCGGGCAGCATCTCCCCTGGGTGCCAGGCATCCCTGTGGGCAGGTCCTCCCCTGCCCCCACCACTTACGTGCACAAAGGGGCTGGGAGCCCGTCCACTGCTGGGTGGACTGGCAGACCCGCAGGGAGGTGCCCTGCCGCTCGTAGCCCCCGTCGCACAGGTACTCGCAGGTGGCACCGTAGTTGTTGCCGTCGGAGGTGCAGGAGAGGTAGCCGTTCTGCGGAGGCTTCAGGACAGGGCAGCGCCTCACTGTGAAGAGGGAGGCTGGGTGAGAGCTGGGGGTGATGGGGCACGGCCCCGGCCGTGGGGTGCGGAGCCCGGAGCCGGGGGGAAGGCAGCCAGCAGCCCCAGGGGAGCCCACTTCACCTTGGACGCGGATGCTGAACTTGCAGCTGGCTCGGTTGTACGCCTGGTCGTGGGCAGTGTAGCGGATCACGTGCTCTCCTTCGGGGAATTCGGAGCCGGGCTCCGGGCCCCGCAGCATCACCCTGCACCCAGCAGATGGGTTTCTCCATCAAGGCCCCGGGAGGGGGCACCCAGCATGGCCCCCAGCCCCCGCCGGCGGTGCCCGCAGTGCCCCTGCCCTCACCTCTTGATGATGCCGTCGGCGGAGTCCTTCACGCGGGGGGGGTCCCAGTAGACGGTGGCGGTCAGCTTGCCTGGCTCGGCTATCCGCTCCCGGGAGTCCGGGCAGCGGATCTTGGGAGGCTCCATATCTGCCCACGGGGAGGAGAGGGAGTCGGGGAACCTGCGGGACCTGGGCACCGGCCCCGGTGCTCAGTGACCCAGGGGTGCTGTGCACAGCTCGGGCACCCCGGGGCCAGCAAGACCTGCTGTAATGCCAGCACTGCGTGCCCCTACCAATGTGCCCTGCGCCAGCCCGTGCTTCAGGGCTAACGGCACCTCGGGGAGCAGCCGGGACAGGAGTCCCAGGGCTGGGAGGTGCAGGAGCCGGCACCTGGCAATGCCCGGGTCGGGCGTGGGGGTGATGCCTGCAGGCACCCCAGGGATGGAGGGTGGCCTGCCCTTGCGTGCCCCAGCAGCGTGGGGCTGGGAGGACGGTAGGGTGAGAATTTACCTACACAGATTGGCTCGGTCCCGCTCCAGCGCCCATCTTCCATGCAGACGCGGCTCCGGTCGCCCTCCAGCTGGTAGCCAGGCAGGCAGGTGTAGTCGCAGCGGGAATCCATCTGCACGCCGGCCGAGCACACGTAGGAGCCCCGCAGCACCGCCGGCAGCACGTGGCACCGGATTTCTGGGACGGAGAGAGCAAAGAGGGGAGGGAAGCGGCTGCCCGGCCGTACTAGTGGGCAGAGCACCCAGGACTGGTCGCTGCGGGTGCCTGCGGGGACGCCGGCAAGCCGATGGCCGGGGCACACTCACGTCGGCAGTACGCCATCCCGGACCAGTGGCGGCTGGGCAGGCACTGGACGGCACCGGGCCCCACCAGCCGGTACCCGCGGGCGCAGCTCAGCTCGCAGCGTGTCCCCAGGCTGCTGCGGTAGGACCCCCCCCGGGGCGAGTAGCAGGTGGCCTCTCCGCGGTGGATATTGAGCGTGGCACACCATTGGGGCACTGGGGGAGAGAAGGGAGGTGAGGGGGGCACCCGGCCCTGCCATGCCTCAGTTTCCCCACAAGGACCTGAGGGATGGGCTTGGGTGCCGCTACCTCGGTGGTAGTCCAGGGCAGGCTCGGGGGGGGCTTCTTCCACGTACACTTCATTGGTGTGGCTCTCAGCGGCGTAGTAGCCAGACCCTGGGGAGGAGGGGAGAGACAAGGGGGCTGCGTGACGGTTCATGGCCGCAGCAGCACCCAGGTGACGATGCCTCCCTGGGCACCTGCACCCTCCAGCCCCGACACATCCCGCAACTCCCAGCAAGCGATCCCCATCCCCGGGCAGACCCTGTCCTGCCGTCCTTGGGGCTGCCATCAAGGGTTAAGCCGGGCAGACAGCGAGCCCAGTCCCCAGCGACATGGTGTGCGCTGGCACCAGCCCGCAGACTAAACAGTGGCAGGAGCAGCCGCGGTTATGGCAGGAAACGGGTGCTGGCGCAGAGTGGGCTGGCACCGACCCCCGGCTTCGCGCTGCCGGGAAGTCCTCCTTCCACCCGCTCCCACGGCACCATCTCTGCCACCGGGCATCCCAAGGGAAGGAAGAAAGCTGCCCTCTCCTGCCTGTCCCAGCAGAGCTCCTGGCCAAGGCAAGGAAGGAGAGGCGTGCCGCCCGGCCGGGGGGCTGGCGGGGGTGCAGCCCCTCGCTTGTGAGCCAGGGAAGGATGAAGCTGCTGGAAGGACGGTGCTGGAGGGGCTTGGCCGGGGCTGCTGGCCCCACGCCATCCGTGCTGTGCAGAGGGGCCCCTGGCCCCACGGGCAGGGGGAGGACAGCCTTGCGCCATCCTTGCGGGCCACCCTCTGGCCCGCACCGTGTCCCCATGGGCAAGGGACCCGCAGGCGGGGAGGGAGCCGTGCAGGGGGAGAGGGCTGGCGTCCTTCCCCGCGGCCCCTCGGCGCCTCGGCCGGCCGCGGCATTCCCCAGCACTGAGCTCACGTTTCCGCCGCGTTTCCGCCAGCCCCCGCCAGCGCTGCCCCCTCCTCGCCGCCAGCCCACCCCTCCGCAGTCCCCGCTCCAGCATGGCGGGGATGCTCACCCTGGGAAGGGACCCCGGGCGAAGCGGCAGCCCCGCTGCGGTTGCACCCATCTCCCCTTCCCCCTGCTGCGGGTTTTAGGAAGGGGATATCCACCGAGGCCAATCCCAGCTGCAGCCCCGCCGTCATGGGGAGGAAACTCCATTACAAATCTTTCCAACATGAACTTTACTACAGAGCGACTCCCCACGGCTTCCCACAAGCTCCATGAAGTCGCCCACTCCTTTCCACAAAGCCTTTTATCCCGACGCCCTTCCCACGCTGCCATGGCTGCCTTGGGGAGCAGAGGGGCCCGGGGTGAACGCAGGGCTGGCATCTGTGAGGCCGGTGGCAGGGATATGCTGGCGACCTGGCGGGCAGGGCTGCTTCCCGGGAGGTTGCCGAGCCCCCCGCCGGGACCTCGGGGACGGGGTGCGCTCTGTCCCCGCAGGCAGATGTGCCATTTAATTGCAATGTTCCCTTTTCGTGCAGGCGCTGCCTTTTTCTTCTCACCTGGGGCCAGCTCGCAGCCCCGGCTGCAGCGGGCAGGAGCATCCCCAGCCAGCCATGCTGGCAGCACAGCAAGAGGATGAGGACGGGAGCAGGGAAGGGGGAACCCCCCCAAACGGGGCAAGAGCTTTTGATCCTTGACCCGGCTGCCTGCTGGCCACGGAGGGCTTTGGATCCGAGTGCTCTGTCCAGGCAAACATCTGCCGGCCGATGACCCCCACGGGAGCGAGGAGTCAGCGGGAAAGCTGCGCTCCCGCAGGCAGGGGCGTGATGGAGAGGCTGGTTTTCTGCTCCGCTCTGGACGCCTCCCAGCACCCCCTCTGCTCCTCCCTGTACCCCGCAGCGCACCCCTGCAGGCACCCCATACCCTGCAGGCACCGATGCTCTCCCCGGCATCACCGTACCAGGGCACCCCTCCCTCCCTTCCCACCGCGAGCCCCCCGAGAGAAGCGGGACCCTGTGGGCTGCCGTCCCCGGGAGCCCCGCTGTGCCCGCACACCCCAGCGCTCACCTTCGTGCCACGTGGACGACACCAGCCTGGCGAGGACAACCAGCAGGATGGGGGCCGCCTCCTGTGCCATGCCGGGGGGCCGGGGGCTGGCCAGCCCGCCTGCCACGCCGGGTCCGGGGGCAGCCGCGAGCCCCGGTGAGGTTGGAGAGGGGCTGGAAACAGGACGACAGCCCCCTCCGTCGCCTTGCCACTGCACAGACTCCTGACCCTCCTGCCCGTCCTTGCTGCCTGTGCTGAGCAAACCTACTTTTCCCTTCTTCTGCCCGTCCCAAACATTCAAAAGCCGTGAGTCAGGCCCAAAATGATGAGATGGTCAAAAATAATAAATCCCAGGATTGCCCGTTTTCCAACGCACCTCCTGCTTCTCCGAGGCTTTAAAAGGTTGTCAGATTTTTCTCTTTGCAAGCAGAAGAGCCAGGAGCCTATTCTGACACAGGAGAGAGCGTAGCCAAGCCTGTGCCAGCCCTGCCGGGCTCCGGGAACGGGGGTCCTGGGGGGCCAAGGACAAAACCGCGGGAGCCGGGACCCTTTTTCTACCTCCTGCCAGGAGGGAGGGAGAGACCTCGCTGCAGACGGCAGGCTCTGAAACCAGTCCGGAGGCAAGTGATTCCAGCTGGGGTCTGTTTTCCAGCTGAAGTTCAGCCCCCGCAAGGCAGAGGTAATGAAGCGCGTTCGTTAGGACCCGCCGCCCTGCGTCCCACGGGGTCGGGCGGGAGGCGAGGCAGGAGCCGGAGCCACCCAGGGGTTTTGGCTCTGGAGCACAGGACCGCATGGGTGAGGGGATACGAGGGACGAGCCTGGCGTGGACAGGTAGGAGACTTGGCGTGGGGCGGTGGGGGTTGACGTGCTGCCTGAATGCACTAATTATGTGGCGGCCAGGCCGGTAAGCACACTAATTAATAACACAGCTGTCCTGAGCAGGAGAGGGCTGCCAGGAGGCCACTGCGCGGGGCTGCTTGCTGCAGGGTGTGGGGAACCCACAGCCCCCCGCAGCCCAGGGATACCCTCAAGGAGGGGACGGGGTGCTTGCCCCATAGCGGGCAGGATGCCCGTCGCTTCCTGGCATGGCGGTCGTGCCATGTGCTTGGGGGCAGGGTGGCTTCTCCAGCTGGTCCCTGCTCTGCAGGGGGACACCTCCTGGGCAGGGACTGGGGGGCCACGCTGGGGCTGGGGCTGCATTGCCCACCGCTGGGGCAGGAGGGCAGGGACTGGGTTGCACGGTGCAAGCAGGAGCTGGCACGGGGGACCGGGGCACGGTGCAGGCAGGAGGTGGCACGGTGCAAGCAGGAGGTGGCACGGGGGGACCGGGGCACGGTGCAGGCAGGAGCTGGCACGGGGGACCGGGGCACGGTGCAGGCAGGAGGTGGCACGGTGCAGGCAGGAGGTGGCACGGGGGGACCGGGGCACGGTGCAGGCAGGAGGTGGCACGGGGGGACCGGGGCACGGGGCAGGCGCGAGGTGGCACCGGGCGGGCAGGGGGCGCCCCCGCTGGGGAGGAGCGGCGCGCTTTCGGGCACGCTCGGCCATTTCCGTGAGCGCTCGGCAACCTCCGCCGCCGCTCGGGCACCTCCGGCGGGGCGGGGCTGGGCCTGCCCGGCGGGGCGGGGAGCGGGGGCTCGGCGCGGCGCGGCGGGGCCCGTCCGGGCAGGAGACGGCCCGTGTCGGCCATGGCGTCCCCGTCGCGGCGGCTGCAGACGAAGCCGGTGATCACCTGCCTCAAGAGCGTCCTGCTCACCTACACCTTCGTCTTCTGGGTGAGCGCCGGGCCGCGCCGCCCCGCCCTACCCCCGCGACATGTCGCGGCCACACCGCCCTGTCGCGACAGTCGCGAGCCACGGCGGCTTTCCCCTCTTCCCAGGTGTCGGGCATCGTGCTGCTGGCCGTGGGCGTCTGGGGCAGGGTGAGCCTAGCCGTCTACTTCTCGCTGCTGGATGAGAAGGCCACCAACGTCCCCTTCGTCCTGGTGGGCGCCGGCACCGTCGTCGTCCTCCTGGGCACCTTCGGCTGCTTCGCCACCTGCCGCGGCAGCACCTGGATGCTCAAGCTGGTGGGTGGCCCTGGACGGGGCGGGATGGGGTCCCATCCCCTCCTGACCCATCCCGACCTGTCCTGACCCATCCCCGCACGTCCCATCCTTCCCCATCGCATCCCAACCCCATCCCATCCCATCCACCCCATCCCATCCCATCCCATCCTACTCCATCCCATCCACCCCATCCCATCCCATCCCTTTCTGCCCACAGTACGCCATGCTCCTGTCCCTCATCTTCCTCATCGTCCTGGTGGCTGCCGTCGTGGGGTTCGTCTTCAGGCACGAGGTGAGTCTGGGTGGCCGGTGCTGTCTCCCAAGATGTTGCAGAGCGAGTTTGATGCTGGTCTTAACCCAAATGCAGTTGCAGATGTCGCTGGAGGGACAGAGGTGCTGCTGGGAGCGGTGCTCAGTTTAGCTAAAATGGGGTTAAAATGGCCCGAAGAGCTGCTTGGTTCCCATAAGGACCCATAATGTCCCCATAAGGACAAGGCTGGGTGCAGGGTCTGCCCGGCTCGGCACGCTGCCCCTCCCCCAGAACAGGCGAAGTAGCCCCGGACTTTAACTTCTGGCTTTGGTCTATCTTCTGCAATAATTTCTGTAATTAAAGCTCCTCTGAGGGTTCCTGCGCCACGGAGCAGCCTGCTTGGGGGGGAGTTGGCACCGCACAGGTCCTTGTTATTACACACACCATCCCTGCTGCCACAGCGCATCCCAGCCCGCCCTTTAATGCAGCGTTTAATTGCCTGGGTGGCCGGGGAAATGTCTGCTGGCCACCGCCGGAGTCATTCCTGTCGTCGCCGAGAGGTGACTAATGCGGGGCCGCGGTCCCGAAGCACAGGAGGGGACGGCACCGCCGCAGAGACCTCTCTCTTGCAGATTAAGACAAACTTTGAGAGTAACCTCAACCTGGCCTTGAGGGACTACAACGTGACGGCGGATTGGCACAGCGAGGCCGTCGACACCATCCAGAGAACCGTGAGTGCCCCAGGCTGGCGTCTGGATGGCGGCGGGTGGGTACGCTCGCCTCGCCCCGGGGTGTCCCCTGGGACCCCCTGCGGTATCGGCATCCCCGTCATGGTGCTGGGGGTCCTTTTGCACCACGGGCTTTTGAGTTTGGGAGAAGATGCTGGGTGAGATGGGGGCAGTTCCTAGAGAGGCGAGGGCAGGGGAGCCGTGGGAGTGGTGGTAGGACTAAGGGGGGTCAGTACCCTGGTGTGACCGTGCTCCCCAAACGTGCTTCCCCCTCCAGCTGCACTGCTGTGGGGTGCAGAACTACTCGGACTGGGAGAGGACCGATTACTTCGCCCAGAGGGGCATCCCCTGGAGCTGCTGCAAGAGCCAGGACGACTGCTCGGAGGAGGATCTGAAAGACCCGAGCAAAGCCAAGCTGAAAGTGTTTGTGGATGTAAGTTAAGCTCAGAAACCCCCTCCTGCAGTCCTGGAGGTGGGGAGGGCAGAGCTGGGTGGGTGGAGAAGGGCTTGCCCTTCCCTGGGAGACTTGAAAGGAGAACTGTTCTCTCGATGCAGACACCCTGTAGCCCAGGGACTCCCCTGGGTTGGAGGTAGGGGAAGGGTATGGAGGAACGAGCCCTCCCTCATGTCTGAGGTCCACCCCCACCCCGTCTTTGGAGGTCAGGGACCAGCCAGACCCAAGTGTTTGTGCCCAGGGCTGTGTGTTTGGGAGAACAGGTGAATAAGGACGTAATTTCCCGGTAAAATTAGTTTTGGCAGTGCTGACGTCTCTCGACGGCCGTGCAAAGTCCTGACCCGGTGGTGAGCGCGGGTGACGTCATCAGGCAGGGACGGCCGGGTGATGCAAGGGACGTTCCTCTGACGAGTCACCTTGCTCAACCCAACGCTCCCGTTGGGAGCAGCCCAAGGGCAGCGCTCCCCTTGATAACGCGGCTGGGCTGGCAGGCTGGTTGGTGCCGCGCTGATAGGGAAATGACTTGGCCGAGGTCGGGCAGGAGGGTGGCGGGGAGAAGCCCTCAGGTGCCCGCGCGGGAGCATCTTCCCCTGGAGCTGCCGGTGCTCTGGGAGGTGCCGGTTTTTGCTCCTGCGGGGCGAAAAGCACTGGACCCACGTGCTCGCTTTCCCTCCTCTGCAGGGTTGTTTTTTCCTGGTAACGTCAACGATGGAGTCAAAAATGAGCATTGTGGCTGGAATCTCCTTTGGCATTGCGTGCTTCCAGGTAACTCTCCCTTGCTGGCTGGCACAGGAGTGCAGAGCGAAGCTAGCGTGTCTCTGGAGGTATTTAATTTCTGTCCAAAGTCTGGTGCGTGTACAAAAGGCACGGCCTGTTTCAGCCAGAGAGGAGCAGCTATTCTGCAGATTCCCCTTGAATTTAATTTCACCACTGTGCCGTCTCCAGTCTCTTAAACCCAGGGCTGTAGCACCAGCTCTGTTTCCGTGAGCCCAGGTTATTTGAGAAGAGCTCCTGTCTGAAATAACTGACTTTAAGAAAACCCAAATGGAGCCTGTGCTGTGCCAGGCGAACTCCCTGCGTTCGCTGTCGGCAGGGATCAAATCGCGCCCTTCCTTTTCCTACCCACCAACCTTCCTTTTTACTAGCGAGGCGTTTTGGCATCGCTTCTGCGTGGCTGGGTCCCTGTGAGCACCCGTGGGGCACCGCTTGTGCTGGCGGCTCGCACCCCACACAATCGCTTTACCCTGCGATTGCTGCCTCTCCCTCCCGCTCCCCAGCCTCTCCCTTACTTTATCCTGTAGGACGCTTCCTGCAGGAGCCGCAGCGGCGGCGTGCTTGCTGGCCCCTGCTCCGGCAGGCTTTATCCGGGCAGGAAACGAGAGGCCCCTGCCCCCAGCTCGGCCACGCTGGGCGTTGGGCACGCTGACGGCGCGGTGGGGTTTCCCGAGGTGCCGAGGGTTTTCCGATGCACCGCAGCGGGAACCGCAGGATGCGCAGCTTCAGCTGGTTTGTGGAAGCTTGCTGGGCTCTCGGCAGTGAGCAGCCGCAGGGCGAGCTCGGCTGGGGCTTGAATTCACCCTCCCTTGATCCGGCACGCAGAGGCCGTGGTGTGAGCTTCAAGGCGCTGCCCCCTGGGACCACCGGCTGAGCGCGCCGGCACGGGGAGAAGGAACCCCGCCAAGATATTTCTCCTGTAACGAGCGTGTCACCATGCGTTTCCCGTCACGGATGCACTAAACTGGGGGAGAGGCGAGAGCCTACAGTCCCTGGCTGCAGCGTGTGCTACCAAGTGCTTTCGCTTGCGGCCGGGAGAGCCCGAGAGCCGGAGCGGCTCCGCCGTGCCCAGCTGCTCGCCCCAGTCTCCTCCTCAGTTGGGCTGTGCTCCCCGTGGGGTCACCGAGACGTGACCGACACACAGACGGTGAGCTGCATACTCCCAGCCGTGAAATTATCTCAGCTGATGCCAGGCTTGGGAATTGTAACCGGTTCCTGGCTTTTATCGCTCTTTCACAAGCCTTGCTGCGTTGGGCGGCCGGCAGGGACCCATCACGCAAATGTGCCTCTACCTTGGCTGGTGTGGGTCAGAGTCCTGCAGGATCCCTGGCCCTAAATGTCTGCGCGGGGACTGGGAGGCCGCGTTGTGATAACAGTAGCGTGTCCTTCGGATGCTGATGCAAAACCAGCAGCCTTGCTTCCCCGCTGTCCTTGCAACAGGGAGAGGTGGCTGCTCTTCTCTAGTGGCTGTGTAATTGGCTGTGACGCTCCTGATATCTGTGTAATCTCCGAAATTACTATAAAACAGCAGATGCTTCCTGAAGCAAAATGTAACAGGACGGGACGCGGAGCATCTCTTGCGAGGAGCTTGTTTGGCTGGTGCCCGCCAGGATCCTCCGCTTCAGCCTCTTGGTTACCCCAAAGCAGGGCACAGCAGCCCGTGTTGTGGTTTGTAAATCCCACTGTGGATTTGTAAATCCCGTCTTTGGATTTTATAAAACTGATGCTCTGGAGCAATTTGTTAAGCTTTTCCCCTAAAACACCGTGTCCTGGTTTTGCCTACATCTGATGTGTGGGGCTTTTTTTTCTCTTTTTCAGTTGGTTGGCATCATTCTTGCCTGCTGCCTGTCCCAGTACATCACGAACAATCAGTACGAGATGGTGTAGCTGGCCGCCGGCACGCTGTGGCTGTGGCCGGGTATGTCTGTCCAGCGGCGTAAGCTCGGTGGGCTGCCTCTGCTCCCTGGCTGCTGCCTGGGGACCTTCAGCAGGGTGGCGGGTACCACTTTTGGGGGCATGTGGGGATAGAGGGCAACCGCAAGACCGTGTCTGCTACATCATTTCAAGCTGTGTATAAATCCAGCCTTGTCTGTTAACGCTTTGTCTTGTGCGTTGCAGGGTATGCTCTCCGCAGCCGGGGAGGATGCCACCACCTCCAGTTTTCCTCTGAACGCCGCTTCGTGAAATCTTGCTTTAAACTGACTGATCTTCTTCTCAACTAGCTCATAGAAACGAGCGCAGCAGCTGTCCTGGTGCGCTCAGGGACTTGTCCTAACACTACTCTGCTGTGCCACCGCGTGGGATAATTAGTGTAGCTGCGGTGGTTACAGCAAGCGCGCTCCCCCGGGCGCCGCAGCCCCCGGCTCTTTCCTTGACGGCGCGCTCGAGTGCCGTGCCGAACCGACCATGCTGGCGGCCTCGCGGGACTCCCAGTGCTCGTCTTCAGTGCCTCCATCGGGAAAGCGACGCTTCCCCTCACCTCTGGCAGCCCCTCGACGTCCCCTCGCTCTCCGGATGTGGTTGCTCTGGAGATGGGGCTGTTGCCCCGTTAAAACACGGCCCTGCCTGCCTGAAGCCCTTGGCTCAGCAAGGTCTCGGCTTGTTGCCAAGCTCTCTCTCATCCCTACCCTGGGTTTTATATACTTTTTTATAGTTGTACTTTTTTAAGTACAGGCTGTAGTGATTCTTTGTAAGCTGTAGCGAGGTTTGGTGATGTAGCTCCTGGTGCCTTTACCTTGGTAGGTGTCCTTGCACCGAGTCAGCTGTGACTTGATTGTCAGTATTATATGCTGCTTTAACTCGTTTTGTGTATTGAGTAGAACTCTTTTGTCCTGAGACACAATAAATATTAAGATATTTTACTCTATGAAACTGCCTTGGCTTTTCTTTTCATCTCCTGGAAATTCCTCTGCTCGAGTCGCTGCAAAGAGCAGCGTTACCCTGGGAGGCAATCCGCTCGCCCCGGGCCAGCCAGTAACCTCTGGACCATCGCAGCTCGCGTTTCTCCAATGCTCACTGGTGCACTTGCGCTTACAAATAACTTCTGTAATTGAATTTTCTTCATAACAGCGGTTGTGTAACAGTGCTGAAGCAGAAGGCCTGGAGCATCCCAGCCCAGGAGCCGGGCGGATGGGTTCAGCCCCGTGCAAACGTGCGGATCCTCTGCCGGCCGGCCGCTCGGAGCCAAGGGCAGGGCAGCGCTGCTGGAGCTCCCCAGCCTCTCCCCGGGGCAAGAAACGTGGATTTAAGCTTTTGTGTTCCTTTGGTACTGCTCATCTTCGGGCTGTTTCATCAGCAAGCCTTTGCCTTACTGAGCCTGGTGCCGCAGTGGTGCCGAAGCTCCCCTCCCGCCCAGGTTGGGGGGTTTTTGGGTCTCAAGCACCAAACTCAGAAGAGCTGTGGCCTGGAGCAGCCGGCTGGCTGCCGGAGCTGCCTGTCCTGCTCCTGGGGAGGAGGCAGGCGTAAAAGGAGCGGTTAAGCCGCGGGGAGGAGTGGTGGCCCTTTGTCAGCGTCAGCCCTCTGGCAAGCGCTGCTCCGGTGCTGGGTGAGCTGCCCCAGCCAAACCGCCCCGTGGTGCGGCAAATGACCCAGTGCCGGGCAGCCTCGCTGCTGACGGAGGAACCCAAAGGGGAACGCCCGAAATCCTTACGTTGCGTTTAACCTGGGTGAGTAAATCAGGCTGTTGTCAGCGCCTGGCTGGCCAAAAGCTTCCTGGGTCGGGACGGCGAGGCAGAGTGCGTCAGAGCACGGAAACCGGGCTGGAGAGATCGGCCGACGGCAATTAATGATGGATGGAGACAGGGCAGGAACACGTGAGAAGCAGGGCCAGGTTTGGATAAACCCATCCTCATCAGAAAGCCTGCGCAGGGGGAAGCGACCATGCACTGGTCTGCGCCCCTGCCTCCGCGGGCAGCTTCCTTCCCGGGTGGATGGCGGAGGCGATGCCGGGTGGCGGAGGCGATGCCGGGCGGGGATGGTGCCGGCAAAGGGTGGCACGGGGAGCCTGGAGGATTCCGAGCTGTGGCAGGAAAACCGGCACTGACTGTCTGTGCCGACCCGGGGAGCGCGGTGGCTTGTCCAGCCTGCTCGTCCCCACGGCCAGTGACAGGCACTGCAGCCATCAGAGGGTGCAGATCTTATCTAGCTAAATAGTGCTGACGTAGACACCTCGCTTTCGTTTGGAGAGACATCAGTGACGCCCCGGAGGTACAGGCATGTGCTGGGGGAGATGCCAGGCAGACTTGGGACACTGCTGTCCTGGCAAAGGCATTGGATGCCCCTTGGTGACCCAGCTGGACCCACCGAGCCGGGACACGAGCACTGCTGGCTGGCCCCACAGCTGTGGCCGGGTGGGTTTCACACGGCCCCGCCGCGTTCGGACATCCCCTCTCAGGGGGGATAAACGTCTCGGGGGACTTGTCAGAAATGCCTGGTGTCCCCAGGGCTGGTTGGTGTCCCTTGGGACGCCGTACGGGGAGCTCTGCTGCACCGTGCTCCCGGCGGCTCCCAGCCTTTTAACCAAGCTGTCAGCACAGCTGTGAACAGGGATGGAGGGGACTGCCCTTAAAACGTGCTCACGTCCCCATGGGAGCCGCAGGGATGTGAGGAGGGCCTGGCAGCCCCGGGGACGCCACGGCCAGCACCTGGCACAGTGGTGGTGAGCAGAGCCTGACCCCCTGCTCCTGCCTCCGCACGCAGGCTGAGCAGGCTCGTCCATCCAGGTGTTTTCCTGGAAAGCACCGGCCGTGGCAGCGCGTGCTCCCTCCGTGACACCGAGGGTGTTTCGCCCAGTGACGCCCGTGGGATGTCAAAGCTCCTTGGCAGCAGCCGGCTCCCGGGATGAAAGCTGGGACCTGGGGTCTGGCACGAGCACCCAGGCCGTGAGCAGAGGAAGGTTGGACGGGGATTTTGGCCATCAGCCCTCAGCACGGCTGCAGGCAGTGTCCTGCTCACGGCGCCTGCAGTCTCAAGGACTTTTTTTTGCCTTCTACAGCTCGGGTTTTGCCTGCTTGTTGGTCACAGGGCTGGGGACAGCTGATGGCACTTGGCGTCTTCCACGCTGCCGCTCCCTCCAGCTTTGGCTGGCGGGTTCCCCGGGGGCTCCTTGTGCCCGCTCCTGCCTCCGCCTTACCTGCACGCTGCCATGCTGCACATCGCTCCCGAGGGGCCTGGGCCACTCCTGAGCTGTCATTAGTAACTACCGAACACATCGGAGCATGCCAGAGCAGAGGGTCGGGACGTGCTGAACAACCACCAGCGCCATCAGGGAGCAAATTAGGGACCTCCGCACGTTCCCAGCGGGGCAAGCGCTGGCAGTCCCGGTACCTGAGTTATGGATGCTCATGACAAGGCAGCCAAGCAATTAGATCACTTCTCAGACCCATTAAGCATCACAGACTGAGACTAAACGACTTTCCATTTTCTTTGCAATCGCTCATACAAGACGTTTATTGTTTGCCTCTTGCTGCTCAGCGTGGCGACGATGCACTTGAGCACGGCCTCCCCCGGTCCCGCGGGAGCAGTGCAGGATGCGGGGGGGGACAGGCGGCGCGCGCTCGGTGAGGGTGCGGCGGCCGTCGGGCTCGCACGCTTGCCGGCAATCAAGCAGGTAACGACCTGCGCGTCGGCTACGTCAGGATGCATCCGGATGGGTGGCGACGCAGCAGGCGGGCATGGGGCAGCACCCAGGCGCTGGGTGCTGCGCGGCGGGTGCTACACCCTGCCCAGCATCCGCGCGATCCACCAGTTGCAGGGCATGATGATGCGGCAGATGACCCTCCCGCCCTGGTAGCAGTAGGGGTAGGGGTAGTAGCCCAGGAGGGGCTCGCAGACCCGCCGGCAGTAGCGGTTGGCACGGCGGCACTGGGCACAGCAGTAGCCTCGCTCGTCCCACAAGGGGTGGAACTCCAGCCCGTTCTCCGACTGCCGGGAAGAGCCAGCGTCAGCGCAGCGAGGGGGATGTGTGGCTGGGGCACCCCGAGAACACGGCCAGGGCACCCCAGGAACATGTACAGGACACCCTAGGAACCTGGCCAGGACACCCCAGGGGCACAACCAGGACACCCCAGGAGCACAGGCAGGACATCCCGGGACCATGGCCAGGACACCCCGGGACCATGGCCGGGGCACCCTAGGGTGCGATTCCCCGCACTCACGTAGTCGTTGACAGGCAGGTCCTCCTCGGTGAGCTGCCGTGCCCGGCGCTTGGGCCCCGGCTGCGCGTCCTTCTCCACCTCGTGTTCTCTCCCCCCATCCAACCAGCTCTGGTTGTCCACGAGCAGGTCAGGGTCGTCTTCTTCTGCCCCTTCAAGGTCGGCCAGCTCAGGAGCTAGGGGAAGACCCCAAACGTTACTGTCAACAACCAGGGAGCAGGGGGACAAACGCAGCAGCAGGCATTAATGTCCCTACCAAAATTTGGTGCCATGGTACAAGAAGAGGAGGAAACGGCTCCAACCTGAGCAGCCCCACCAGCAAACCAGCTGAACTCCGTTGCCTCCTGCTCTTACCAAGCCTGAGCAGAGGGCTGTAGGAGGCAATCTGGCAGAAGGAGAGGGTAGAAAAAACACGGCCCATCCCCTCCCCATGCTCACGGGTGGTGGGTGCCCGTGGATGGCGTTGGCATCCCCTGCACAGGGCTGCGGGTGCAGGGAAGCATGTCTTCGTCGTGGGGTCTGCTGCTGCAGGGGTTTTTTGTAGAGCCCCAGTGAAGCAACGTGATTTGGCGCAGATTACACCCAGCTACAGCACCTGTTGGTGGCTTAGGTAAGACCCATTAATTTTCTTTGCATCAGGGTTTAACAGCAGGGACCGAGGAAGCAGAAAGGGGACAGCAGCCAAGGACAGCAGCCTCCCCTTGCATCAGGGATCTCTGATGCCCACTTGCTCCCAGGACCATCCATGTCCGTGAGCTGACTGTGGGGGATGAGATGCGCCTCTGCGGCTGCAGAGTGGAGGGAGTTTTCTCGGTTTTTAAACTATCTCATTTGGATAGAAGTGGGTTAGAGACAGCGGGTAATTACGCCGGCGGATCTCAGAGGCCGCAACCTCTGCGAGGGCTGTGTAGCGAGCAGCTGGAGGTGGCAACCCCGTTGTGTGATTTAGATGCAGATGTCTGCTCATGCTCTGATGTTCATGCGGTGACAAGAATTTAGGCGTCCCAGTTTGCAGCAGCGCTGGCTTCTTTGCAGGTAAAAGGGTTTGGGGTTTTTTTGCTTTGTTATGAGGAGGGTGGCCACTCTGCAAAGCACAGGGCGGTGGGGAGCCGGCAGAGACGAGTGCTTTGCAGAGAGAAACTTCAGCCCCTGCTATTACATTGGCCATGTTCTCTCGTGGTCATGGACAACATTGTGTTCGTGTCTGAGACGTACAACGAGGCTGTGGAAATGGGTTTCCACCACGTTGCACGGGGGCAAATGGCAGAGGGGACACGGGTGGGTGGTAGGGGAGGAGACGGCTCCTTGTACCTGCTATGGGCGTGGGGTGGATCCAGTAGATGGTCACATTTCTGCAGATGTCAAAGATTTTGGAGCTCTTCAGGAACTCCTTGTTCTGAATGGGCTTTTCCCCAGGCACCCAGACCACGGACTGCTCAAAGTAGGTGGTTGTGATTTCCTCTCCCTGGAAGAAAAGCGAGATTTCACCCCGGCATGGTGAGACACCCTCGCCCCACCGCTGGCTGCTTCTCCTCCCCTCGGCTTACCTCGAGGCACTTCTCTCCTCTGAGGGAGCAGCTGGACTTTGCCTTGGCCCCAGGATCGGGGTGCTCGCCGGGTGCACATGCAATACCCCACTGGTCCTCACGGAGGGAGACCCATCACGAGCCTCGTCTGCCCGCTCCCAGCCAGCACCACCCCGCTCTCTCCTCCCTCCATTCATCATGCTTCAAAAGCCTTCTCCTGTGCAGTCCCCACCATCTGGAAGAGCCTTCTGGAGCGCCCCAGCTCATTTAAAACCCAAGATTAAAACATCTCCTCTCTGCTTTGCTCTTGCTACTGATTTTGTGATTGAACACTTTAATTTATTCCAAAGAAAGAAATTCTTTGCACGGCCGTATTCTGTGATTTATACTACACGTCTCTGCCGCTGCATTAGTCCATGGTGTCTTTGGCAGGTGCTTAGGGAGGGAGATATATAAAGATTATTGGATGGGTCTGTGCTGAGCTATCTGCCAAGGCCACGTTGTGTATGTTGGTGGTGGTACCCATAGAGCAAGTTGGCAAGTGGCATTTTTCTCTCCAGAAGGTGTCTGGAGCTATATTTCTCTTTCATAGAGTTTTTCCTTATGGCTTTGGGAAGTCTTAAGAAAGAGCTAACACAACCTGACCCAGTCTGAGTCATTTTCGGAGTCTCTGGTGAAGGCCGCGGGGTTGGGGAGGTGCTGCCTGAAGGACCTGGCAGCGCGCGGGCTCTGGCAAGAGATGACTACATCTTAAATCTACATTTATCTCATCGGGTTTTATATTTCAGCTCTCTACCTGGGGCAATGTTCTGCTAAAGACTGGGAAGTCATATCCCTTTTACAACGGTAGCTGAAAAGATCTATTAGCTTCTTACGGCATAATCAAAGAATCGGTGTCTGGGAATTTGGGTCATGATTCAGGGAAATGTTTCTGCCCAGGCTTCGTTTCAAACACGTGTCCTGCTGGTGCTTTATCTGCAATGGCTTCCTTGGGGGGGATTCAATCTGCTAACACCCTTCGTCTTGCAAACCGGGAGGCGGGAGGGCTGTGCCACCCCCGGGGGGTTGGGGATGGGGATGGGGACAGGGGACAACTGCTTTCAAGGGACTGAGCCATCTCTCCAGGTTACGCTGTCAGAGAGGGGTTAAAATATGGAGTCAAACACTTTTTCCACACGGCATGCAAAGCGTGCGACTCCTTGCAGCAGGACGCGGTGGGCAAAAGTTAAATGGGTGTAAGAAGCAATCGGGCTCATCGATGGGAGGAAGGTCCGTGCAGGACAGGGAGGTGGCCCCAGCCCGGCGCTTCCCACCTCCCAGGGCTGTACGCCAAGCGCTTTCTCAAATCGCATTTCTTAAAGGCGGCTGCTCTTTTAAATTCATTACTTCTGCCTCATTCTGCTTGAGAACATGAGGCTCAATTCTTGGAAAAAACAATTTGATTGACTTTTTGGTGCCTGCTAATCCTGAGCTGCCTTGCGACCTTTTGACTACAACAGGATTATTGTTCTTGATCTCTAATATTGTGCCGAGAGGGTTTTGTCTGTCGGCTGTCTGATCCCGTCTCTTTCCACTTCTTGTTTTTAGAAGCAATCCTCTGAAATAAGATCATTCTATGAAGCGATCACAACTTATTATTTCTTTATTGCGGAGTCTCCGGGAAGGCTGGAGCAGATGGGAGGGCGGCGGGGACAGCGGCCGCGCTCCCCAGGCCGGGGAGAGGAGTGGGTTTCAGCGGGGGCAGAGGGGTGTCCTGTTTTATTCACCTACCTCAAGCTCGGGGATCTTGGCCTCCGTTGTCTCAGGTAGGACTTTAGTCTGAGTTTTGAGGAAACATTTTTGAAGTCCCACAAAGAAGATGCCAGTTATTCCCTACAGCATCAAAACAAACACCAAAAAAGCAGTCAGGGCAAAGCGGGAGGATGAATAACCCCATCGTACGGAGGGTACAGCTGGATAAGGGTTTAGTTGTATTTCTCCTGTTGATGTTTTTGTGCAAACTCTGTTCAGCGGCAGTGCTAAGATGTACTAACAGGTTCTCCTAAGGGATATTGAATTTTATGGTTTGGGAGAATTGCCCTTTTTGCAAATATCTTAAGGCAGATAGCCATAAAATTTTACTTTGCTCCCCTTCTCCTTATAACTATCATGAGTTCTAGTTATCATAAATAAAAATATGCAGAATAGCATCTGACCGTTATGGTTATATGAACATTCAGCCCCTGGTTCCTGCTAGGCTATTAGCTGAAAATTTTGCCATATGTCACTGCACAGGGTATTTCCCTACAAATTTTAATTAGGTTTCAGAGAGAGCCTACAACATTGTCACGAGGTTTTAATGCTCTCCAGACAGACAAATGTACTGGGCTCGGATAGATTTATGATGATTGCGTTCTTTTGCAAGGGTAAATCCAATAACTAGGTCTTGCTTTTAAGATGTATTTCGCTGGAACTGAACCATGCCACTATTAAATACCGGTGGAAGCTTATGTGGATACACATCTCCTTTCCTTTGAGAGCATCTCTAGAGAATCTGCATGGGCATTTCTCTCCCTGGTCGTCCTAGGTCTTGCTCCAGCGACCCCGTGGTGTTCTAAGGGATCCTGCAGCAAGACGGCAGGCCGGCTCCCGGGGACAAACCCCGCCGCACTCACGTTTTTGAAGTCATGGATCTCCAGGATTTCCTCGCTGCCGTTCCCGCTCCTGAAGGTCTCTGTCCTGGCCAGCGGGTCGATCTCCATCACAATCTTCTTCTTCTCGCCGCGGCTGAAGAACGTGTGTTCCATGTCGTAAACCTGTGAGGGACAAAACCACACAGGGGTCGGCTGAGCCCCCCAACCGATTTCACATGCCGGCCGGTGGGTGAGTGGGCTGGTGTTGGATGCCTGACCCCTGGGTACCCTGCCACGGGGCGGCTCTGAGCCAGGACGATCGTCCGTATAGCGCAAAGACAGACAGCTCCCAGGCACCAGGGCTGGGAAGAAAGGCAGGATGGGGCCAGGCTGCAGGAGGACATGTCTGTCCTCTTTGTCCTGGGAGAAGATGCTCATCCCACACTTGCACCAGGAGCTTTGCCGTGGCGCAGCCTTTGCCGGTGTGTTCTGTGCCACGAGCCTGTTTATGTCCCAGCTGGACTGAAGTCCTGAGCCCAAGGAACCTCACTTTCCTCTGTCCCTGGCTTGCTTGCTCCATCACTGCATCCCCAGCTCACTTGCTCCATCATTGTGTCCCCATCTTTCTTGCTCCATCATATCATCCCCAGCTTGCTTGCTCCATCTCTGTGCCTTCTGTTTTTCCTGGAAAGGCAGAGGCAAAAGCCTCTCTCTGCCTGGAGGAGATCAGGGATTGCCTGCAGATCAAAGACCTCCTCGAGGGCTGCTGAAGGGCTTCGGGGCGTAGCAGCCGGCTTCCCGGTGGCACTCATCCCCGCGGGGAGCCGGGGTGAGCAGCGCCGGGGGGAGCAGCCCGCTCCTCCTCGCAGGTGCTCGCTGCACTCAGCCAGCCCGGCAGCCCCCCAGTCTCTGCGGATGCCTGACCCTTCAAGGCTGAGTAGTGGCAGATGCTATTTGAAGCACAAAAATGATCCTGCTGGCACGGCGAGAGCTGGCGAGCCTTGGGGAGGCTCATTTCCCAAATCAAACGGTGTCAGGCGGAAGCAAAGGGCTTGTGCAAAACCCCTCAAGTCCACAGGGCAGCGGGTGTGATAGAGGCACGGGGATGGGAGACCCCCGTTCATCCCCCGGCACGGCCGTGGAGCCGGGCAAGGAGCACCCTGGTCCCGCAGCAATGCCCCGGCGAGGGGCAGGGGCTCTGCCTGCAGCCCCAACCTAAACCCCCGCTCACAGTCCCCTGGTTCTCGCACATCCCTCCCCATCAGGGGGTTCAAAGCCTCTTAGCAATGTTTGCAGCATCAGCATCCCCCGTTTTGCAACCGCTGGAGGAAGCCTGGGCGCAGAACCGGCCGTGCAGGCAGTACCTGCTGGGTACCTTTGCCCCTGCTTAAAAGTTAGAAGAGCGGTGTGCGCCTTGGCAGCCCTGAGCAGCTCCTGTTAGTCGGCTGCAGGCTTTTATAAAGATATATGGCTGTCAATGGATTTTATGGTATGGTAAAAATGAAGCCTAAAATGGCTGGAAGGCTGCCGGTTTTGACTGACAAAATGCGCACGGTGCCGTAAATCATTGCTAGGAGGGTAGGATCCCGGGTGGCACCTTACCTTCCAGTGCCTCTCCATTTACGAAGAATTACTTTTGCCAGCGCAGTGGCCAGCTAACCCATTTGGGCTTGGCCGGCTCCGTGCTGCTTGGAGAGCTGTGCGATGTTTTATGGGGCTAAAAATGACTCTTGCTCGCGAATCGTTGAAATATGTCCCCCCGCGAGGCCGCGGCGAACCCCTTGTTAGCTGACTCATCGCCTTCGCTCGCCGGCGGTGCCGGCTGGTGTGGATGCTGCTGTGCAGAGGGCAGCGCCGTGTCCAAGGCCACCCCTCGGAGGAACAAGTCTTCTTTGAAGATTTTTTTCCATTCTCCGGCTGCA
The DNA here is from genome assembly GCF_964195595.1 of Calonectris borealis. NCBI lineage: Eukaryota > Metazoa > Chordata > Aves > Procellariiformes > Procellariidae > Calonectris > Calonectris borealis. The sequence continues at coordinate 7,524,870 of NC_134324.1, read as the reverse complement.
TGAAGGAAGCTTGAAGGGCTTTTTGTTCTTTAAAGAGCTTAATTCCCCTTGGTTTATATCTTTGAGCGTTAGGAACTTCCAGCCTCCCTTGTCCTGCTTTTCCCGGAGGACTCCCGGGCCAGCCGGAGAAGCCGCTGCCCCGCGGCCGCGGAGGATGTGGTGATGCCGGGTGCCGGGAGCATCAGCGTGCAGCTCCACCGCGGGAACATCTTTGCTCTCCTGCGACCTCGCGCTTCACTTGCCCGCCCGTCAGGCGTTGTGAAGGGCTTTCAGAAATACCGACGGACTCCATCCTCTATCAGGCCGTGGGAGCCGAGGACGGGCGCCCTGGGTAACCCTTCCGAGGCTGCGGCAATGGCTCTGCGCCGCCGGCTGGGAGAGAACCGCCCCTCCGGGGGTTAACAGCCTCTTCCCCCCGCAGCTGGCACGCACCCTGTTTTTCGAGGAACAGTAGAGACTTTATAACTGACTTGGCAGGAGCCTGGAGGCACATATGGCTTTTATTGCTTTTTCTTTTATTTTTGGGGGTATTTATTTCTATTTGCTGATAAGAAGACAAAGTTTCCGGCGAGCGGGGTGCTTCCTCCACCCGGCGGGAGGGCAGCCTGGCTGGGCTGGCTCGGCTCCGGCGTGGGGCAGGGAGGAGAGAGGAGGTGCCACCGTGGGAAAGAGGCCACCTTGGCTGGGCACGGGAATTTTGGAGACGTTCTTGAGAGTTGGCAAAACCCGCCGGCGCCGGGGTGCGAAGCGGGGCTTCCTGGATGAGCGTGGAAACTCAAAGGGCAGGAGGATGGGGAGCAGCGGGCAGGCTGTTGGCTTCAAGGTTAAGTGATTTGCTTGGGGTATGGGACAAAAAAAAAAGGGTTTTGGCAGAATTGCCAAGATGCTGGACAGCAGCGGGCAGAGATGCATGGGAGACGCGCAGCCCCGCTGCCGCCCCCGGCACGCTCGGCACTTACAGCAGCGTCCGTCTGGGGAGCTGGGAATAAACGAGCACAATCCAGTTAGCAGGAGCTCCTCCAAAAGCTAATCCGTCTCACCATCCCCTCACATTGCAGACACATTAAAGTAAGAAATATAATCCATGACAATCAATCACCACTGCGTCCTGGCTTTCTCTCCTCTTTATGCGGTGGCATAATGTCTTTTCCACCAGTTTCTGGCAAGATAATTGAAATGAAATGGAAAATATTTTCTTACTTGTCATAAAATTTGCTGCCGGTGAAAGAAGAGTAACTTTAACTCTTCGTGGCGTAGCTCCCATCCCCTGTAATTGTCAGTTAGGGAAAGAATGCGGTGACAGATAATGTAAAAGCTAGTTATGAATAATACAAAGATTTTTAAAAGTCCCATGAATACCTGTGGTCTAAGAAAATGCATTTTGTAAAGTTGCCTGGGTTTTGGGGCGTAGTTAAAAGTTTCAGTGAGTCGGGGGGGGGGGACAGCTCCATCTGGGGAAGCGGCACTCAGAAACGCTGGATCAGAGAGTTTTTACTTACTTTTCTGGGTGTTGGGTTCCAGAGATACTTGACACCAAAAAATATCAGAATAAGAGAAATGAGCAGCACGCTGAAGAGCAGTCCGCAGATCTGGTATCTGGTGCAGGTCTTCTTTCGCGTCTTGGATGCTTCTGCCTAATTAATGACAGAACAGCGATAGCCAGAGGTTGGCTGATGATTCCAGGAGGGACGAGCACACGTGCATATCAGCCATTTATCATGCTGACAGGCTGCACGGTGGCAAAGCAAGCCACGAACTTACGTCCAGAAAGCGGCAGTCCTCCGGGCTCTCCCGAGCCGTCCCTCCCATGGTCTCCTCCGTGTGCGAGGACGCGAGCCCGCTCCGAGGTGGAGTTACAGAGGCTCTGGGCTGCACATGTGGCGGGGAAGGCTGGGTCACTGCCGCCCCCATGACGGCGGCAGCCAGCTTTCCCCCCCAGCCTGCGGGTGCTCCCGCAGCGCTGGCTGTTTGCAAGGTGCAAGCAATTCCCACGCTTTTGGAGACGAGCCCGCACGAAGCTCTGCTGCGTGGTGTCCATCGGCCCCGTCCAGGGTCCCAGTTTTGTGTTTAAGCTCTGCTCCTGCCCTCCGCTTCTGCCCCTGCGCTGGTGGCTGGAGGTGCCCAGGCTGTGCAGGGGCTCCCGGCCCCCCCAGAACTCTGGGGGCACGGGCACTGCTGCTTTCAGGGGGCTGCCCGCCTGTGCTTACCCGTGCAGGGGGGCTTCTGCAGTGGGGGCAGCCCGGGAGCTGCTGGTGGGGTGCCTGCATGGCAAGGGGACGTGGGCATGGCAGGGGGACAGGTGTGTGCGTGGGCACGGGTGTGCATGTGTGTGCATCCACGTGTGCGGGTGTGTGCACATGCATGGGCGTGTGTGTGCACGTGCATATGTGTGCATGCACGTTTGCATGCACGTGTGCGTGTGTGCGTGTGCATGGGTGTGCACGCACGTGCATGAACGGGCGTGCATGCACATGCACGTGTGGTTGTGCATGGGTGTGCGTGTGCATGCACTGACTGCCAGCCCTCAGCGTCGCGGTGCGAAGCCCGAGCTCTCCCCACGGAGGGCTCTGGCATCCCGCACCCGCTGCGTGCACAGCCTTGCCCCAAAGTTGGCCTAGCCAGGAATTTCCTGACTAATTTTTTTTTGACGTTCAAAAATTTCCATTTGTTGAAATCATACCCTTTCTTCATGGAAATGAACCCATCTTAAGAAAGGCTTTCAGAAATCCAGTGTGAAGTTTCTAGTCTGAACAGGATGAGGCTCCCTGGTGTAGAGGAGCTGGCATGCACTGTTTTTCCAAGCTGTTTATGCTCATAAAAACCCAGAGTGCATCATGCACTAATTAAAATTGCACTGAAAAGAAGAAAATCCATGTTGAGTTTTGCTCCGGGTGAGAAACGGAGAAAGAAATTGCTTTTAGCGGGTCTGGCGCTGGCTTTGCGAGCGTGTCGGGGCATCGCTGCCCGCATCCCGAGGGTAAATCCAAGCGGGATGGAAGCGGAATTGCTGAATAGCTTGGGGAAAGCGTTGTGCACGTGTGTGTGTGTGCAGGGGGGGTGTGTGTGCCCCGGCGTGTATCGGCTCCCTGCACGGGGGTTCGGGCTCCCCGGCCCCGGGGCGGCAGGAGCTCCTCGCCCCGCAGCCCAGCGGCACCCCCGGGGCCAGCTCCCCTTCCCTTCACTCGGGAGCAATAGCCCAGGGATTTAAAACGCCAATAACAGAAGGGAATCATATTGATGAGTGAAAGGCAGCAGGTTATTTGGAAGAGAAAAATCACTTTTTAATGGAAAGCAATCACAGGCAGCCTTTGAAAATATCTGAAAGATTTTGGAAATCTAAACGCAGCAAAATCTGTGCAGACACCAGGTTTGTCTTTCTCCACTTTTTACCAGAAAGTTTCACCTCCAAAGCTTTTGTTATTCACTGGAAACTGAAGTATCTGAAAGCATTTGCTTTTCCTGTCGAAATTACAGTTTCAAAGGAGAACTTTGGAGCAGCTCTACTGAAAGACGGTTATGATTACAGGAAAGAATTACAGCAGTGCCGTTAAGCAGACGTAATTGATCAGCATAGCAGCGATCTTCACAATATCCCCCACTCCAGACACAGGAAACACTGCAAATACCACTCGTAAACCAAATTAGGCATTATTATTTTATTACTGTTGTAAGGTAAATGTCAAGCTTTTTAATGGCAATCACTGTAACTCCGGCAGCAGTCGGGCGTCTGAATTAGCTGGAAGAGGTGAGAACCTCCCAGGGCTGGGAGTTAATAAAACTCAATAAATATCATCGGTCCCTTCCAGCGCTTGGCGAGTGCTGGGGATGGAGCGGCTGGGGCGAGCGGCGAGGGGCGCGGGGGGTCCTGCTGCGGGGCTGGAGACCTCGTTTGGCTGCAGCCTGCAAAATTGGGTGCTGCTGGCCAGGAGGGATGGGGAGTAATACACAATGCATGCACACACATGCACACACGCATGCATGCACACATGCACACAGGCATGTACACACAGATGCGCATGCAGCGCCGGAGCTTGCTCAGCTCCATGCACCCCGACCCCAGGGCAGGGAGCAGGATGAGACCCCTCCTCATCGCTGCTCTCCACAGAGAACATTATAAGTATTCAGCCTTGAACTGGGGGGAGTTTGATGGCAGCAAAACCCCCTGCAACCCAAATTGTCCTTCCCCTCGATAGCTGTGGGCTGTGCGACAGCCGCTGGATCCCGACGGGGAGACGGATACTTGGGGTGCAGAGAGAGACAGAAACCACGGGATAATGCTGGTCAGGAATGGGTTTTTTTTTCCCCTGTTCCCCAGTGCTCAGATTCAGCATTCAGGGTTTCAGGGAAAGAAAAAAAATGGATTTACCATGAAAGGACAACAATTTTGAGGGGAAAAAACTCAAACTCTTTAAGATCACAATCAGGTTCTCTGTATAAAAAGCAGTTCCGATGGAAATCTCCCATCAGCGCCAATGAAGAGGGAACAATCACTAATTTTCCTTGAAGCTAATGAGTGCAAGTCTATATGACAGGGGAGAATTTAATCTGATGTGAACTGAGGAAGAGAAGCAATACTGATATTAATGTGTGACTAATTGATACCCAGAAGAATATTTGAAATGATTAAAAGGCATTTGATTTTTATACAGGACAATAAGAGGCTCATTGGCTACAACCGGTGCATCCTTTCAGTTTTCTACTTCTTGCTCCAATTTGCCCAGAAAAATATATCATATCCGCAGCATAGCTTGACTGCCGCATAAAATCACTGTGCCTGGAAATGTTATGCCAAGAAATTCCTCCTGGACAGCATGAAGGTTCATACACGGTGTGAGCGGGGGCGAGAAGCCCGGCAGAAATAAAATAGGTCCCTGAACTACTAAAAAGCAGCTCCCCAAAGTAGTGGGGCTGGGGCAGCAACCTCCAGGCGAAAACCCATTGTGATTAATATGGTGCTCTTTGTTATAATGAAAAACCCATTAAGGTCAGTGGCAGCATCTCTGAGCAGCACTAAATTGGAACGATGGAGACAGTAAAGTTAAAAATGAGCCATAATATTAATGTGGATAGTGAATTAATTGGGCAATTCCATAGATAGTAAGTAAATCATATCGTTTACCGCGGGACGCGGCACCTCGCGGCTCTCACTGCAGGGTGGCATGGTGGCAGCGGTGGCACCCGCTCCTGGACGGAGCCGAGGGAGCGACACGGAGGAGCAGCACCCGGGGGGACCCCGCTGTGTCCACCGCTGCCAGCCTCGGCCCCTTCTCCTTGGGTGCCGCTGGGGGGTCTCTCAGTAGGGGAAACGCTTCTCGCTTTGCTCTTTTAGGTGCTCTAGCCCCAAAATACATCCAGAGCGCTGGCTTATGGCTTGTTTGGGGTGCTGCATCCACAGTCCAAGGCGTCTGTCCCCTGGTCTTGCAGCCATGGTCCGAGGTGTCTGTCCCTCGGTCCCCAGCTGTGGTCCAAGGTGTCTGTCCCCCTTTGCTGTGGCACACACGAAGCTTTCAGCGGGCTCTTCCCCTGGTTTGGGTGGGTCTCTCAGGAAAAGCTTCCTTGCCTTTGGGAGAGACATCCAGCACCGTCACACAGCCCTTAGCCATCTCCTGCTGCTTTTGTGTCTCGGACTGGGACCCGCCGTGGGGGCAGAGGCTGGTGCTGGCTCTGCAGGGGCCCTTCGCAGGCACCGCCGCCCCGGGGGGCTTTGGGAGGAGGGGGAAGCCTGAGTGAGGGGTGGGGGATGCAGCTTTCACCCTGGACCCCCATCCCACCCGAAGCAACACCGCCATCCTGCAGACCCCGTTGCTTCTGGGTGATTTATCCCAGAGCGAAGCATTTGCATGCGTGTTGGTCAGGCTGCCGGCTCCCTCCCCACTTCCAACATCCCGAACAGCAAACAGAGAAAAGGAAAAATCACATATAAAAGAAAATTGCTCATTAGCCAGTGGCTGATTACACAGAACCATCTCTGCTTCAAACCATCCCATTTTCTGTAACATTTGCCAGATGAGAGGACGCATACCTCCTCTTATCAACTAGCCACATATGGCCTCGGCTGAAGGGAGGCTTCAGTAATTGGCCTATTCATCATTCATTGTTTATCTTAAGTTCACATTGTCATAGGGAACTCCAGAGACATCCCTGATCTAAGTTAAGAAACTTAATCACGATGATAAAACTGCTTGGGGAGTTGAACTTCATGTTGGAGATGCACGTGGCCGTGTGGCACTCCGGCAGTCTGGAGCCACAGCAGATTATTCAAAGCTGACAAAGCTTTTGGAAAGAATAGAAAAAGATAAATTCCTGGTGGCCGTTCTGATGGAGCCGCTCAGAAAGTTATTACCGAAGACACATGCTTCTCCTTGCTCACAGCCCATGAAAAATCCCGTTCCTCCGAGCTCAGGGGGATGTCTACCTCATTTCTGCTGTTGTGACTCCCTCGTCAACAGAAGTTATTAACAGCGCCGGAGAATTTTATCCAAACGCTGGTTTCATCTTGATAAATAACAATTTCATGTCTCTGTTCTACTAGATGACTACACGGTTTTATTTCAAACACTTAACTTCTTCAGAAATGCTTCCCCGTGCACAAGGCTTAGCTCATCTATAGAATATGTGCTGAGCAGTTTTTATTTTCACCAGGCTTCAAATATTTGTAATGCAAAGACCAAACCCATAATCCTGCACTATCATAAGTCACTTCTCCCAATAAAGAGCTCCTTCCTACTGGGAGTGCTAAAATGTAATTGAAAGCTACTTGAGTATTGGTGTCACACCGAAAACCATTTTATTAAAAATAGTTTAAGGGTTGTTAAGATCTGAAGGAATATTGTAAAGCTCCTCTTGGATGCCAGGAAGGAAACCAAGAGGATAACCTGGGGAGCGAGGGGTGGGTGTCTCCCTCTGCCCTGCAGCAACCACCGCCCCGTGCCCATCACCCAAATCAGCCGTACGGGTGCTGTTATTGGGTTCCACGTTCACGGCAGCAGACGGATGCTCGGGGTGCTGGCAGCCGTTAATTGCCAGCCTGCTTAGTTAGAAGCAGGTAATTTTGTGACGACTGTGTCTGAGGTGCGGGGGGAAGGAGGTGGACGAGGCCAGTCTGGTTTCTCGAGGTACTGCAGATGTCCTGCTGCAGGTGGCTGGATCTGTTGCAAGACGGATGGATGCTCTGGGTTTCTCCAGCGGCAGCGATAAGCCCGCTGGCGTGGGGAGAGGTGCCAGGTCTCCCTTCGAGGGACTGCAGGGCCCGAATTTCACCCCGGCTGTGAACTCGACAGTGGCAAACCCGCAGGGATTCAGTAAAAATTGCTGCATTGTGCTGGGATTGTGTGAAGAGAATAACCAGTTGATTATCACTGCTTAGTAAACCTGAAATATTTAATATTAACATATTAAAAGTTTCCTGCTGGATCAGTTCAGGGTCACATAGGCTCCTGCGTTATTTTACTCTGTCACCTGATATACGTATTAATGTTGTTTACTTACTAAAGCAACTAAAGACAGAATTGAGATTACTCCTGAATGCAACTAATCAAGAAGGAATCCATTAAACTGAAGAACTTCAACACAGTTAATTTTTCTTTGATTGTCATTAAATCTCCCATTGATAGCCCTTGCAATTAATCGCGCGGTGATGCTGCGAGCGTTATTTTCCTTTGTCCTTTGAGACCACATACAGCGTCCCAGCGATGGGAGGATGAATACCCCGGTCCCTCGGGTGCGCTGAGGTGTCTGGGGAGATCCTGAGGCTCGGGAGATGGGGGTTTGCCTGGTCCTTTCTCAGCAATGTCTCCATGCAGCCCTAGCTGCTTCCCTGCCTCCAGCTCAGCCGCTGCCTCTTCCTCAGCTCTCATACGCACAGTCAAGCTGCGCATGGCTCCAGGGTCCTTTTGGAAAAAAAGCAGCTATTTTAAAAATCAATAAAATAAATAAAATGAAACAAAGTCAGCACGATTGCCCATCTCTGCCCCAAACGGAAAGAAGCAGTGGACGGCTCTGCAGGTCTATGAATTTGGGGGTTCATCAGCTGGTGCTGCTGCAGGCTGGCTCCCTTCCGGATGCTTACCGGCACCTGGGGGGGCCCTGGAGGGGGCCAGGTTGGGGGGAACCCTGGGGGGGCACAGGTTGGGGGGGCTGCTCCAGCCAGCTACACTTCCACCTGGGCACCAGGTGATCCCCATGAGCAAAGGTGGTTGGATCCGATGCTGCTCAGCTGGCCCTGCCTGGGAGGGTATATAGGGGATGGGGTGGCTGCAGGGGGGCTTGGGCTGTGCTGCTGCTGGCCCTTGGCTGGTGCAGGAGGGCTGCAGGGCTCTGGGAGAGCTGAGGATCAGCAAGAGGAAACTGGGACAAATCTAGATGAAAAAGGTGGGAAACGGAGCAGGGAGGAGGCCCTGGTGTGTGCAGGTGAGGTGGGAGCTGCGGGGTCATGGCAGCGCTGCCTGCGTTAACCAGCCCCGTTCCTGCTGGGGAGCGGCCCCTGCGCGGGGCTGGGCTGTGCGCCCACGCCGCGAGGGTGGCAGGGGCTCTCCCTCCTCCTCCTCCTCCGCAGCTTCCTCTCCGCCTCAGCCATGTGTGATCACAGATGGGCTGCAGCGGGGGCGCGGAGGGGAGACGGTAAGCATATTGGTGATGAGGTTCCGTGGCGTGTGCCGCCCGCCCGTGAGAGCGGGCTGGCTGCCGGGCCCGCGGGCACCGCGCTCCCGCCGCGCCGCCGCTTCCTCCCGCCCGGCGCTGCGTGTCAGCGGCTTTCAGAGGTGGCCGCGTCCTGAGGCTGCTGCCTGGCCGGCAGCAAGCTGAAGGGTTCTGGTGCTCCAGGGCTGTGTCTGGTGGAACTGGGAGCTGCTGTCCCACCGTGACTGGGGGCCCTGCCAAGCTCTGGCTGACTCGGCCGTTGCCCTGTTGCAAGGTGCCCGAGTCCCGGTGCACTGACCCCTGGACGGGGCTGTCCCAATGCCCATCCTGGGGTTTGCAGGAGGGCCACCCCGTGTGGTGCTGGGCCACCAGTGCCATGGCTGGCCCCACGCTGTGCCCTGCAAGCTCACTGCCCCCTTGCCCCGCAGCTGGGCTGGCTGCAGCTCAGCTCTTTCCTCAACTCCATGAGTCCTTGCCTTTGGGATCATGATTGCACACTTCTGCTGTGTGTGGTGTGCCTGTCCTCGCCTTCCACCCGACGTACTCCCAGGGGCTGCTGCAGCAGAGTTGTGCCCCCCAAAGCCCATCTGCAGCCTTTGAGGCCCGTGTGCCTTTGGAGCAGTCCAGGCATGCAGAAAGCATCTGCATTGCCTCCTCTCAGGTGACACCTCCCTTTCTCCTCTCCCCTTCCCTCCTGCTAAGGCTTTTTTTTTTCCCCTGATATTAAGTCTTGAAGCTCCCTCTCACCCTCTTTCTCCTATTGCTCTGCTCTCCCCTTGCTATACCTGGCAGGGACTGCTTTTCCTCCCTCCTTTCAAAGTTGCTTCCCTTCTGTTGGATTTTCTCCCCTCCTTTGCTTTGTTCCTGGTTCCTCCCGCCTCCTCCTTGCTCTTTCCCTTTCCGTGCCACCTGCCACAATCTTCTCCTCCGATTGCCCGCCCCAGCATCTCCCCCGCTCCCCGGCTGTCTCGGCTCTGCGGCAGGAGGGGGCTGCAGCCCTTGAAAGCAGATGCACCCCAGGGCTGCAGCCTCTGCCCCACGCCGGGCTGCTTGGCCCTGGGGTCTGCACCCCAGGTCTGTCCCTGGTGAGGTCTTGGCTGGCAAGTGGAAATTCCCAGGAGAACCTGCTTAACTTTGCTGTCAGCTATGCTGACTGGTTTCCGCCTTTTGACGTTTTTTTTTTGTCCTGTGAGAAACTGCTCGCTAAAGAAAGCACATTTTTCTTGCTTACTGGGAGTTCCTGTTTGTCATTTTTATAAATCAGTGTTTATTGGCCTAATTATTGTAAATGCAGAGCCCAATAAAGGTGACTGTGATTGCAATATCTGATAATGAATTTTATAACAAACCTGCTGAGCCTGAAAGCTGCCAGCAGGAAAGACATTATGTCAGGTTAATGACAGAGAGGAGAAATCCTCCCCACTAAGCTTTTTTCCAAAGCATGAAGGATCTCTGGTGGAGGCTGCTGGGGGACCTGCCGGGCTGGAGCACCTCAGGCTGGTGGGGTCTGGCCCTCCAACGCTGCACCCCAAAGCTTTTGGGGCTCCTTCACTGCCTTGCCCTGATGGGGCGACACTTTGGGCACACCGGATGGAGGGCTCAGGCCCTGCTCTGGGTGCACAGACATCGGGCAGCAGCACCCATAGGTGCTTGCCTTCCTGTTCCCGCTCCCCCAGGTGACTTAATCCCACCATGCAAATGCTGAATGTGGAGCACAGGGAAAGCAGCTTAAACAGCACCTAAAGCTCAACTCCAACTGCCGTAAATAGATTAATCTAAAAAATCAATTGAGCTCTGCAGGGGTAGGTTTTCCAATAGTGATGCTGGTGCCTGTTTTAACCTCATGCCCTTATGGGTGCCCTGCGGGGGGAAGAATCCCCTCCCCGCCTCCAGCTCAGCCAGCTGCGGGGGGAAGCGGCTCCCCTGCCCACGCTGCGTGGGGCTGCCCCTCTGTCACCCTCACCTCCTCCTGCCCGTGGTCTCTGCTGAGACGGTGCAGTGAGGAGTCATTTTGCTGGGGAAAGCGATGCTGCTCCTGCAAGGCCCTGATGCGGGGAGGGTGTGGGGGATTTATGGGCTGCTCGTGCTGTTATGTGGCACTGCAAGTGCCACGGACCTGTCTGATGCTCGAGCGAGGGTGGGGGACCGGGGACTTGTGGTGGTGCGTGGTGCCCGGCCTCGGCTCCAAACGTTGCCTGACCATGGTGGCCCCAGGCTTTTGCTTTGTCTTGGTCCTTCTCGATGCTTGTGATGGTCCTGGGCAGAGTCAGCAACAGCTGCCCATGCGTCTGCTTCCTGGGGTTTGGACCCGGATCTGCATTTTAAAGCTACAAGTGATGGGCTTTGGGCTTTCGGTCAACGTGTGGCAGCTGTGGGCTCTGCTGAGCCCAGGTCTGCGCTGCTCCGGGTCCGTCTTATCTGAGAGCCGGCTCTGTCCCGCTGCAGGAACTGGGGCGCCTTTCTAGACCTGGATCAGACCCAGAGCGTGGCTTCACACTGCTTTGAAGCCTGGGCTTGGAGGGTTTGATTTAGTTCACTCAGCAGCAGCAGGAATCGAGTGCAAAAGGGAAAGAATAAAGACTAGAAGAGAACATCTTTTCTCTTAAATAATGCAGAGAAACACGGGGGAGGAAGTTGTACAAATGTGATTTAGTCCTTTGCCCCTATGTTATTTGCTGCCAGTTGCCAGCGTACCCCAGCTGTGTCTCGCGGGGCCGAGGGAATTGCTTGCCCTCTGTAATGTGTGGATGCCCGCGCTGAGCCTTCTCTCCCAAACCGCCAGCAAGGGGCTGGAGCTGCTTTTTTTTGTATCTTTAATATTTGGTTGGCAGCTGCTGTGTTTGATGCTACTCAATGCGAGAACAAATTGGATTAACTGAAACATATTTACTGGGATAAGCAGGCAAAAAAAAAAAAAACACAACCCAAAACGTGCGCAGGGGTTGTTTGCAGAAACCGGTGTCTGCAGAAGGTGGCTGAGCCCCTCGAGGGGCTCCCGGTGCATGGGGCAGGGCAAACCCTGGCCTTGCTCACAAGCTGGGGTGGAAAGGGAATTGGGGGGGTCAGGGGGGGACCACAAACCCAGCACCAGGTGCCCCCACAGCCCTTCCCCAGCAGGATCTCCCTGGCAGCAGTGTGACCCAGTGATTTGTCGGTGTTACCTGCCATGCATGCAAGAATGCTTGTCTTCAGCAGATAATGCTTTCAGTAGTGCTGTCAATAAGAAGGGGAGTGGATACCTCGGGGAAAATTTGCAGAGGAATTTTGGGGATGGCTTCTGTGTGGATAAATGAGTCCCAAGCAGTGTGTATTCATCACACCGCAAACAAAGCAAGCCGTGGTTGGGTGTCCCTGCACCAGCCATAACTGAGCAACACGTCGTCTCTGCACCTGGAAATGGCCCTCCCTTGCCCAGGAGGGGACGAGGGCACAGGAGAGATGCAGACAGAAGAAGTCCTTGTTGCTGGAGGCAAAAAGTTGGAGGCAGAAGGCCGGCGTCCGTGATTTCCCCTGCCTGATGCTCAGGTAGCTGCCAAGAGTGTTTTCAAGGCAATATCCTGCCCTGCTCCCCGCTCAGCCCACCGAGCACTATTATTTCATTAATCTCATGTCATCTCCTCGGCTGATCCAGTTGCAATATTGCAGAAATAACTTTTCACCGCTCCCCAAGGAAGAGCAGACTTCAGAGGCCAGGAGAGCTCTTCCCTCTCCTCCCTGCTCGCAGTGGGCTGCGATCCCTAAAGCTGCCAGAAGGTTTGCAAAGTCTTTGATTCCTTCTAACTCTTAGAGTCAGGGATGCATAAAAAGCAGCTCACGCAAAAAAAACCAACCAGTTATTATTATCATCAAACCCTTCAAAATCCCAGGGCAACTTAGCGAGGTCTAGATGAAGAAGTCGCGTCCCCATCCCAGGCACCAAAACGTCACATGGCATCGGCCGACGCTGGCAGATGCTGTCAGGCAAGTGGCGTTGCGGATCATTCCCCATTCTCTTTGTGTACCCGGCTTCCTCGGATTCTTGGCTTGCTTCCCCCTCGAGTTACTACCCAGACCACATGCTGCTCCCTCTGCTTGTGCCATCCCAGTGTCGTGGTCCCTCCGGCTCTCGTCCGGGAGGGAGCGTTCGTGGGGCGCTGATTTGTGGAGCCTCATTAGCTGCAGATAAATGAGGAGTCAGGTGAATTCTTACTCCAATTCCTAAAATACCATTTTAATGCATAATATATGTCCAGGGGTAAATCTCTATTTCTATTTAAATGTGGGGAAGAGTGTGCTGCTGAATTTTAAGTACGTTATCACAGAAAACAATGACTGTGCCGAGTGAATGACATGTCTAATGAATATAGCGAGGGGAGCAGGGCTGGCATCTCCGCTCCCTCGTGCTGGTGCAGCCTCCATTAGCTGCACGGAGGATATTTTTTTTTTTTCCCCCAAGCATAGTAGTGACAAATTATACAATCAATACAGAGGCTGATCCATGGTCTAATCTTGCTTAGCCCCGGTAAGCCTGGGATTGATCCAGATCTAATCTTGCTTATCCTGGACAAACCCAGGAGCAGATCCAGATCCTAAGGTAACACATCCTGTGCAAATCCAGGATCGCTCTATCGATTTGCTGCCGTCATCATTCCGGTTTTGCTTGGCTGCGGAGGGGTTTATCTGCGTTATCTGCCCCTTGACGTGTAACGCAATCGAAACGGTCATCTTCATTAATTGGTGGCAGTGAGTGCCTGGCGTCTCTGGCTGCAGGACTGCGGAGCAATGGGGCTTCCTACGTCAGACTGGCACAATAGAGGGAGGAGGTTAAATGCTGGCCGGGAACCAAGGCACCCTCCGCTTGCGTTTCACCTGAGCTGCGAGAGCTTTTCTTTGCTGTCGAAGGCGGTCATGGAGCCATGAATGCCTGCAGGAGGTGCGGTCTGTATAGATGAGACTCCCGCTCCCACCGAAAGTGCTTCTTGGTCTTCTCTCAGGCCCTGGAGGTCTCCTGGCCCTCCACCCATGACTTTAGTGAGCAGAAGGGCTGTGACATCTGATGGTCCCCCTACTTTGCTACATTGCCCTGCAAAAGCTGGTCCCTGCAGCCCACCAGCCCCACGTGCAGCCCACGACAGTGGGCTCCAGCACACGCAGGTCTGCTGCTCCTGCGAGTCAAGGGGCTTCTGCTTCAGGGCCTTCCTGCAACTCTAATAACTTCAGGAAAAGGGGAAAAAAAAAAAAAAGCAATTACCTTCTGGGGTGGAATTTCTTCAGCCTTTACTCAGCCCACCGGGGAATTTGTCAGGAACATGGACTGTGGTTTTATTCAGCTATTCCTGAGTTATAACAGCACAGGGAAAATGGCATGTCTCACAGCTTGATGTTTTTCTGATGTCTTTCTTTGCTCTCAGGTTTTAAAAAAAAAACCAGACCCCAAAATTCTCTCTTCTAAAACATAAAACTTGCCCTTAGCTTAATTCAGTGGAGACTTTAGCAGCTGCTCCTGCATCTCAGAGAAAAGAGGCCTCGCGCTATTAACATGTCTAAAGAAATTGGATGTAGAAATATGAAGGTCCCATGTCATTTAAGAGCTGCACTCTGTGCCTCCAGCTCCTGGCTTTTGCACGTGCGGTGCGGCACCGAGGGATGCAAATACGTTGCAGGAGCTGACCCCGCTGGGCTGAAAGGGGGGGCTTGTGCTCCAGCGCCTCGAGGAGGGGTCCCCAAGCTGGGAGGAGGTGATGAGGGGCTCTCTCCCATCCTACAGCCTTTACGGTCCCGTGCAGGTGTATTGTCGGATTAAGTGCTGGGGGACCAAATCCTGGAGGCTTGGTGCCAGAGCTGAGCTACAGCTGCGTCTGCAGCCTGGACCTGTATTTTGCAGAGTGCTTTTAGCTGAAAAGTGCTTTAGCGGTGTAAATATAAGCTAGAAGGTTCTCAAACACTCCAGAAATGTTCTCAGAGAAAATAATGCTGCCTTTCCCCCTCCCTTCCCTCGAACGGGAAATAATTCCAAATTCATCTAAATGTGCTTTTCTAATCAAAGGGGCCACTTTGTACTTCTGAATCCAAGGGGAGGGGATCGGAGCACGAATAAAACAAAACTCCTTCTCAGCGCTGCGTTTGCGAGATGGATCTCCCGTGGCTAAATCCATCTGTGTTTCTCCTTTGGCGTGAGCAGGAGGATCTTCCCACTGCAGCTGGGCACTTCACTTCACAGGCTTAGCTGCTGCACAGGGAGGAGGAGGAGGATGAAACGCTGGAGTAGCCCAGGTTTCTATGGCAGTGTGTGCAGCAGCCGCTCTCCTTATCTTTCTAACTTGATCGGGAGAAATTGCTTTTGTCAATTTTAATTTCAGCTGAGCTGAGCAGGATAAACAAAGGGAGGTGCAGGCAAAGCAGATGGTTTGTCACAGAGCACGGAGCAGGCAGGAAGACTGTGCAGCTTTTTATAGTGTATAATGGCCTTTCCTTGCATCTAGCTATCCATCACCATATAATTCCCGAAATAAACTGGGCTTGTGCGATATATGTGAAATACCCAAATGTTACAGTAGGTCTGGAATATTCAGGCCGCAGAAGTTTTGGCAGTGGTTGGGAGCATCCATACAAAAGCTTTCTGCTGGTCACTGTCGGCTCCGTGTTTGGAAACCCCCGCGGTGGCTGCTCGTCCCACGGCCGGGGCAGGGAAGCTCCGCTATGCCCGGGGTGAGACTTTCTTCTGCAGTTTGGCAGACGTGACAGATGCTCCTTTGTGGTGTAACCAGGATCAACAAAGGGTTTACATCTTACCCTGCGGTTCTCCCTTCTGGTTACACCAACCAGGATCATCTCAGACCCCCTGGCCCAGGTCGGGCAGGTGGCTGAAGAAGCGGGGAAAGGAGACATCTCATAGCCCTGCTCTGCGTTTCCTTGCCTGCATGGTGGTCTGGCATGCGCGGAGCTTTGCTATCCATGCAGGCGTTGATGGGAGCGCAAAGAAGCTGTGCTTGGTGCCTGCAACGACCTCCCGTTGCCTACCCTGGCTTGGGTGCTTCTACCGCATGGGACGTTTTGGTGATGGGGTGTCCTCTTGTACCCTCCAGCTGCATTCACCTCCCCCCTGTCCCCCCAAGGCTGACAGTGTGGTCCCGTCGCGGCTGCGTTCCGGCTGGGAGGGTGGCTGGGACGCGTGGCCCGCAGGGCTGGCAGGAGGCTGCCCGCGGCCAAGCGGCTCTAACGCTGCTGCCGTGGCACCGTCCCCGAACCAGCTGGGGAGACGTGATTTTTCCCGGAGCTCATGCTCTGGGAGCACGGCGCAGATTGGTGGATATTTGTTTCAATAAGAACCATGCTGGTGTTTGCAAACCCTTTTAAATTGCTCTCAGCAAGTGCTTCTGCGTCTGGAGCAAAGTCTGCTTGCAGAAAAGCCTGCAGAAAGGGGAGGTCTGGGGGGCAGCGGTAGGAGCCTGAATCCTTGCCAGGTTTCCATCCCGCAGAGCGTGTCGGGGCCGGAGCAGGAACGTGCTGCGGCTGCTGCCTGCCTGCCTTTGAACAGCGGGCAGGCAGTCCCTGCTCCGAAACATCCCCATTAAAGCATCCCTGTGCAATTTCAAATAGTGAGCAAATATGAAGAAAATCAAAGTATGTTTGAACTTCATTAATGAACAGAAAGAGGGCTAAATGTTTCCAATAAACTGTTTGCTGCAAATTAGCAGAATACCTAAACGAGCTCCGTCCGTTCCAGGTCAGGTTCTGCAGGTGTCTGCAGCCATGCAAACCTCAGCACGTGGATGGTGGCAACAGCCAGACCCCGGTGGGCAGAGCTGCTGGTGGCGGCTGTGATTTCTGGAGATAGGTGACTTATTCAAAATCTGAGGCAGCGTGTTCCGTTTCCTTGTGCTGGCAGGGACATCCCCTCGGGACAGCCCGCCTGTGCCGCTGGCCTCGACAGCGGCGAGGAAAGGGAAGATACGGTCCCGGGCTTGGAAGAAAACAGAGTTCAAAGGAGGCTCCTGGGGGGGAACCGGCTCGTGTTAAAGAGGACGGTCCCCGTGGCACTTGTGCGCATTGCGAGAGACCTATTTAGTATTTATTTCCCTGTATTTGTTGTTTACAGGAGGCTGAGCAGCAGCCTTCCTGGCTACGTGGGGTCACCCATCCGGGTGCGGGGCAAGCTCGAATTCCCGGCCGTGCGGGCAGGGCTGGGGCACCCAGCCCAGAGGCAGCCGCGGGCTTTGTTGGCGAAGGCAGGCAGAATTTCAAGGAGCTGCGTTTTCATTCTTCAGGGCTGGAAGCCTGATCTCGGTCACGGGCTGGTTGCTCAGGCCTTTGCCCGTGGATGGATGGATGGTTGATCCAGGCTCTGTGGTGCTGAGCCCCCCACCCCTCCCAGCTTAACACAGGTTTAAGGATGCAGAAGGGCCACATGGGCAATGGGTCATGCCAGTGGCTTTCTCCATCAGGACCCTCAGCCGTCACCCAGTGCCAGCCCCAGCTCCACAGCACCGTCAGCTTCCTAATTAAAGTCAGTCATGATGGTAGGGTTAGGGTATATGTAAAGCTCTACCAGGAAGGTGTTTTTCCACCTAGTGTATCACATAATCCTGCCGCACGGTCTAGGCTGTAATTGCTGCTTTTTCCTGTGAAGGTGGTACCTGCCCTAACTTTAGTGATTATTTATTTACTCCCTGGCTGCAGGAGAGCTCGGTGCCCTGAACCCCAGCCTCGGGTCAGCGCACGAGGGTCTTGGGTGTGGGGTGTGGGGTGGAGAACCAGGGAGGGATGTTTCAGGAGGACGTGCACATAGAGCTACGCTCTGGGCAACCGCTTTCTCTGGGATCCCGGTGCAGTCGTCATCGGTCCCCAAGCCTGCGTCTCTGGTCCCAGCTCTGCACGCCGTCTGGGTGTCTGTCCCCAGGCTGCACGCCACCCGCTGCTCTTTGACCAGGGGTGATGGCAACGGTGCGTCTCGTCATTGCAAAAGCTGGCTGGCAGTCTCGATGCGGCACGCTTTGCCGCTCCTGAGCGTGTCTTGCTTAAAAGGCAGCTCCTCTGTCGGGTAGGATGCCATCCCTCCCCAAGTGCCCCTCTTGCTTTCAGGGGTTGCTTACAATTGTGGAAATACGGAATTTCCAAAAATGCCCTCGAATAGCAGACCAGTCCCTCGGGATCACATCACACTTAAACAAGACGCACCCAGAGAACAGATGCATCTTTTACTGTTAATAGATTAAAATTATAGATGATCACAAAATAGCAGTGTACAGAATAAATGCTTAGCTGATGTAAATTACTTTTTCCTCTATTTCCTTCCATTAGCCACCGACCATTTACCCCAGGCAGAGCTCTGTCCCCGGGAAACACCCCAGCTGGATGTGGAGCAGCAGGCTGGGTAAGTGCTGGGTAAGATAGCAATCCTGATGGACTGAGATGAGATGAAGTATGAAAATCAGAGGGACTGTGAGATGGAGGATGCTACCTATCATATTATCTCCAATTCTTTTTAAAAAAAAAAAAAAAGGCAGAAAGCTGTTCCTATCTGATTTGTGCTCTTTTGTTCTGGGCATCGCTTGCTCCAGGAAAGGATTTGGCCTGCAGACCAGTGAGGAAAGTTTGCAGCATTGGCAACAACACTGTGTGATTCAGGAACGATTCCTTAAACAAGATTATTACTCATTTTACCAGGCACAGCTATCCATTATGGTTAATAAAACACCGCATAAGTGATTCTCAGCCTGATCCAAACAATATATCTTGTGGGCCAGCTGGACTCACTTTTATCCTTAGCCTCGCATTGGGGGATATGTTGCCATCAGCAGACTCCGAGACGTTGGTACCTGATGGCACGGACAGCCAAGATCTGCCTCTTACTTTCCAAGGGGACGAGCGATGTGAGCTGTTGGATGGGCACGGCTGCCACCTCCCCGCTGTGTCCTTCTCTGAAGGAGAGGGTCCGTGCTGGCCGTGGCTGCGGTGGCATGTTGCCCCAGGGTCCCGGGGGGAAGGCAGCCCCATCCCGGGCTGGGTGCCCTGCCCACCCACTCCACGGCAGGTGGGTGGCCTCTCGAGGGACTGTGCTTCATGCTTTCGCGCCGCTGGAGCTGCGGCTGCTGTTTCGGCTGCCCGGAGGGTGACGTCTCATCGCCCCGGAGCAAGCAAAGTCCGTGGGCTGGGGAAGAGGAGGAGGACCAGCCTGGGCTGCGGGAGGAAGGCTTCAGCCTGGCACTCTTGCTAGAAGTGAGCTCCAGGAATTTGTTGCGGAGATGCACCTGCTGCACGGGTGGTGACAGGGCTGCCTCCACGTGCTCGTGCTGCTCAGCAGCCTCCGCCGGCGCCGCGGGAGGACGGCAGCCAGCAATCCTGCCGGCACGCTGGCCTTCGCATCCGGCAGTACGCCTGTTCTGCAAGGCACCGGGAACAGCTTGAGGAGCGCCGGGGCCTGGGGCTGGAGCCGGTCCCTGCCAGGCTGCAGTTACCCCACAAATAAGGAGCAAGCACCGCGCGGCTTGGGGTGACCACGTGCGCCGGCACCGGCATTGCCAGCACCTGCTTTGCGGCGTGCCGGGGGTGTCTGCTCTGTGCCGTCCATCTGGCGTCTTTCTGAAACACTGAGCTCGGTTTTTCCCCATGCCAAAACAAATCCTAGCAGACTATTAATCACTGGCTTGGAACAGCATCCACCACAGGTTCGGTTATGATAAGCTATGCCAGCCCTTTCCCCCCGCGCCATGTCTGACATCGTGTAGCCATTTCAAGAGGCCATAATTACAGCAATTGTTAGGCATTTTTCTAGCCTTTTCTCCCTTCTCTTGTAGGTAATGTTATATGACAAATCACTGTCCCTGACATACGCATCTCCGAGCGCTCTGCTGAAACGCTACGGCTAGCCCGGCTGTGTTGCGGTGCGGGAACATCAGGCTCACCGCAGACAGCACAGGCGAGGTGCCATAACGTGTGAATCTCAGTTTGGTGGGTGAAAATGATGCATGTGGCGATGCTGGGGGAGAGCTGGGGTTTTGATGGGTGTATTCTGCAATTTCCCTACATCTGCCGTTGCAGAAGTGGGAGAGGAGGAGGGAAGCACACCGGGATCGGTGCCTGGACTGCTAATTGCTGGGTGTAGGATACAGGCAGGCAGTGTTTGGAACGCCAAACTGCGGGATGCTGCTAAGTCAATACCAGTGAGGAACCAAAGCCAGATTCCCCGATGCGGGCACCTTGGTGGGATGGAGCCGGAGCCTGGTCCCGGCCCCGCGGCTGCTCCTCAGCTGGTGCTACACGTCTCCATCGGCTGCTCCGGAGCCGGGGCAAATCGCGCCAGCTGAGGAGCGCTGCCTAAATCTCCCAGCTGGCATTCAGCGCTGTGGCAGGAGGCTATATATCCCAGAAATGCTCTCTCCTGCCTGTTGGCATGCTGGGCAGGAGGCTTGTGGCTCGGGTGTAAAAGCAAGCGAATGTTTGGGAGCCGTCAGCTTTCCGCCAGTGCCAGGTATTTAATTTCTGCTGAAAGAAGGAAGCATTGCAGTCTCTTTCCCATCCCACGAAGTCAGCAGCAGACTAAGTAGCATGCTGGAATAAAGGGGGGAGAAAAACAGAAAGAAAAATGTAGAATAAGTGATTTAGTTGTATTCGTGACTGTTTTGAAAGATGGAATGGATGTTGCTGGAGCGGCTGTGCAGTTTGCTATGCTCTGTGCGTTGGTCGCGTAGCTGTTCAGACCAGAGATATTGCACTGCCCTATGTCTCTAAATCACTGTCCTTCCCCAGGTGTCTCTACTCCCCTGACCTTCGCAATCTGTTTGTCCATGCAAGGACCGGAGACTGAATTAAGATGTGCTATTTGTAAGCAGGGGAGGAAGAGCAGAGATTCTCCCATCACCTAGGATAACCTTCGCCGGCAGGCGGATCTCCTGCAGAGAGAAGTTTGGTTGCCTCTTAATTCATCCGTGGCATTGCTGTCTTGTAAACCCTAAGGCCGTCTGTTCTTCACCTGTGTGGGTAAGAGCGCGCACGGTTTGTAAATCCAGGCAGGAGTCCAACGCGCTGTCCTGAAGGTCCACCACGCAATTGTGCGCTGGACTGCATTGCAGCGCTCCCCCGGCTCTGCTCCTGCGCACGCTGATGGCACAGATTGCTATTTCCTTGTGCTTCGTTTTCTACCCTCCCTCTTCTCTCCTCCTCGCTTTTAATCTTTCCTTAACTTGTTGTGCAGGCAATTGCATGGCATTTAGTGCATGGTGATGTGTGTTTAGGGCCTGTGCTGGAAATACAGCTCATTATCTGGAGTGGATAATATTAAGCACTTTTCTCTGTTGGCCATTTGATCACAAGGTTATCCTGTTTGATGGTTTTATACGCTGGAATTGATTGCATGGGAAATATTTAGCCAGCAGGACTGAAACGCGTGTCTCCCCGCAGGCTGCCAGATGCAGGTGTGCTGCTGCACCCGAGGGCCGGGGCAGCGCCTCGGGGGGTGGCCAGCAGCCCTTTTCAGACCCTTAGGTCAGCTTTTCCTGTAAGATAGGGGATTAAATCAATCAAGCTGCATAGTTTTTTGGTGTGATCCTGCAGCAGACAGCGGGTCTGCTCTCGGTCACCTGTGAGGATGCTGTTTGGTGCTTGATGCTGACCTCGGCCGCGGTGGGGCTGTGCCGGCTGTGGGACCCGCGCGCTCAGCAGCGTGCCCGGCTCTCGCTGCGGGTCCCCTGCCCGAGTCGGGGCACATCCCCACCCCGCTGGGTCCCGGAATCGGCCTCTCAGCTGACACAGCCGGCAGAGATGCCGATTACAGCAGTAGCTTTTCTTAACGTGCCCTCTGGGAAGTGGCCTGAGAACGAACGTGCTCGTTTGCCACAGGCCATCGAGTAGCTGCTGGGTAACGAAGGCTGGCAGCAGCAGGACGTGGGCCAGTGAGGTGGGGGGAAAGGCTGCATCGCCTCTAACGGCCCCCCGAATCGCGCAGCCTTTTTTCTTCGCATCTTAATAGATCATGTTGGAAAGAGGGCGGTTGGTGATGCTGGCTGCCTTTCGCCTTAACGTTGCCCCGTGCACGCTGCCGAGAGCCAGCCTCTGCCCGGCTCCCTGGCCGCCCATCGCACGCGGCGATGCTGTGCCCGGCGCTGCCTTCGCGCGGGGCTGCGCCTGCCTCGCTCCTTGGGTACCTCCAGAAAACACCACCCTAGTATTTCTCCCCTCTCCCCACGTTTTGCTGTCAGGCAGGCTGTGTACATCAGGAGCGGCTCCAGCGGGCTTCCTCTGGACCGACACCAGGGCGGGAGCGGAGAATTAGCCCCGCACCTGCCACTTTTTTAATATAGGCTTTAAATCTGATTATAACTGCCTGTCTGGCTCTGCATTATGTGCTTCATGATTATTCAGCATTATGTAATCTTTGATAAAAGATGCTGCATCAGTAAAAGTGAATTAAACTATTGAGTGATAGGAGTTTATCGAATTCCTCAGAGTGATGCTGTCCTCTCTTCGGCACTTTAACCTCTGCTGTGGAAGGAGCGTGCCAGACGCTGCCCTTGCGAACAGCCAGGAAACCCTGCTGACTTGGGTGGAATTGCGGGAGTACAAATAAAGTTAGATTTCAGCTTAGAAAGACAGTTTTTTATAGTCTAAAGACTCAGTATTTTACAGCAGTGGTCCCTTATCTGCATTATGTGCAAAATGCTAACGGAGTTACACGGACAGATGTCTGCAAGTCCTGCGGACGCTCGATAGAGTTGGGCTCTTAGAGGGCTGACGGGCAGAGCTGGCCAGGCTGTCCTCGCTCCAAAACCTCTTGAGAGTGGACATGCACTGAATTCCCACATGATGGGGGAAAAAAAATGCGTGTTTAATTCTAAGCTGAATATTTTGTCTTATTTTCCAAACGCCCCCCCAAATATAAAATATTGTATTTTTCTCCTTTTTAGGTCTTCCCTTTCTCCATACACAATAGATGTCTGATGGCTGAATGGTCTAGGGATTTTGCTCTATTTCTTCATTTCCTTTTTCTGTGCTACGGTTTTTTTTCTATTTTGCTGTGATATTAGAAACATTGCTAGGGGAAAAAAAAGCACAAACCTAAACTGTAACTCCCGACACCCAGATGCTTTGAAAAGCTTTCAAGTTTTGCAGAACTGGATAAGCAAAGAAAGGAAAAAATAAACCTACATCATTTATTTTACTTCACCTAGTAGCTAAAAGGAAAAGGTGCCAGAAAGGGGAAAAACAACACTTCAGAAATGTGAAATTAAAAGAAACATTCTGAAAAATTAAAAAGATAAAGTTCCTCTTTGACGTTTAAAACAAATTTCAAAATTTCAAACTACTTTGTGCATGGTTTCTCCAGTTCTGCACCGCACCTGGAGAAATGGGGTACTGGAGGAGCTGGGTCCAGGCGGGCTTCGCTTCCCCCTTCCTGTAGCAGCGGATGCGAGTGGTGGTTTGGGTACCAGCATCTGGGCAGGTGCCAGCATCTGGGCAGGTACCAGCAGGAAGCCTTTGCTATAGAGGGAGGCATCGAGCCCTGCGAGAGGCAGGGGAGCGAGCAGGAGCTGCCCGAAGGAGCTGGCGGGCAGGAGGCGAGTCCCTCCTGCTGCCCTGTCTGCGGGCGATGGCGGAGGCCGGTTTGCCCACCAAGCAGGACAACCTCTGCCCGTGTGGTCCGGCTGGGGGCCGGTGGCTGCCTCGCTGCTTTGCTGGCCTCGCCCCATGCTCATTCTTCCCCTCACCCCCTGCACAAGGAATGTTTAATAAAAAACCCCAGGTGTGACAGCCCGCTGATACCGTAGTTTTAAATATACATGTTTTCGATCCTGAGATTTACTTTTTGACAGGTACAAGAGAGACAGCTATAAATGCTGGGCTGGAAAGGAAAGTCATTCGCATTAGCGCTCAAACAAAGGGCTGCAAGCTGCACCACTTGCTTTTAATTAAAAGCTTTCCTTATTTTACAGCGTGGGCAGAACCAGTATCTTTGTTACATGCTGCCTGTACCCATCAATGAGCCTGCTGAGCGACAGGCCACGGTGCCGCCCTGTCACACCAGCTCCTCAGCTGGGAGGGCCGGGGCTGGGCTGGCCCTGTGGCCCCCCCCCCCGACCCCCAGCCTGATGCCGAGGGGCAGCAAGCTGGCACCAAGGGGGACGCTGCAGCTCCCCAATGGCAGCATGACCGGAGGAGGGTGCTAGGAAATGGGCTGCTGTCTTGCATGGAGAGCTCTTGCAAGGGGTTTGACCAAGGGGGACACGAGGACAACCATGCCACCAGCTCCCTCCCTCCCAGCCAGGCACCACTGGTGCTAGGGGCATCAGCGGGCGCATTGCGACGAGTGTTGGGCTTTGGATAAACTAATTGTGTTGCAAGGAGCGGAGCGAAGCTTTTAGATTTCAGAGCCAACATGTGGCATCTTTATTAATGTGCCTACTTGAGTTCCCTGGGACGCGATGTTTTCTCCTCACCCTGGCCATCCATCTGAACTGATAATAGGACTATTAATCCATTTTGTTGACAGCACTCACGGACCTCCAGTGAGGCAGGAGATGGGGAGGGGTGGGGCTGCAATCGATGCCTGTTTTGCTCCGAAGGGATCCCGTCACAGCCTGTGGCAAACAGAGGATTGGCTAGGGGTGAAAGGATGGAGCGTTAACCAAGGTTACGGGTGCCGTGCAGCTGGCCAGCTGTGGCCTGGCTGCTTCTTGGTCACCTGGAGAGCATCCTGCAGAAAGCCATTGAGATACGAGATGCTCTATAGAAGCCAAACCTGCAGGAGACCTTGTGCTCCAGGGCATGTCACACTGTGCAGGGACACCGACACCGGGGTTATACACCATGGACCCGCTCAGCAACCTTGTACCAGTCACTTAACCCCCCTCTAATCCCCCTCCACACCTATACGGACGTGAAGTTTCTCTGATTTCAGGGCCTTTTCAGCCCTGCCCAGCTACAAGGTGCCTGGGATGCATCCATTGTGTCAGTGATGCCCTTTACAGCAACAGAAATACATATATTCAATAAATAAAAAATGCAGGGCTTTTATACATAAAGAAAAATTTCAGTGGAAAAATAGCTGGAAAATGAGGTGTGTCCCTGCCCAGCTCTCGTTCTTCCACACATCCCCTGCCAGTGGCTCATCCCAGGCACCTTTATATTCAGACTGATCCTGTCTGGTTTTAAATATCTCAAGCTGCAGAACTTTCTCCCTCCAGGGAACCACGTTGCAGCCTCATAATTTTTGCTGTCAGCAGAGGGGATTTTTTCCCCTGTGACATTCAACCTAAATGCTCCATTTCTTCATTTCCTGTCATCCCTTCTGGTGATGCCCCTTGAACTCTATTAAATAACTCCTTCCCTCCCTCTCTATTTACACCAACCAGATCTGTAAGGCTCTTAGTTTGTCTCCCCATGGACAGCTCTTAGCCAAGTAATATATATATTTAAGCCTTTTAATCTTCCTTCAGAAATCAGTCTCTCCGTGCCTTTGATCATTTGCGTGGCTTCCCTCTGAACTGCCGCCAACGCGTCTGTGCCGAGGGAGCCCCGCGCTCCGGCCACACCTGAGCCTCCCAGCACCTCCGCACCATCCTCGGACACCAGCGGCCGATCCGTCCCTGCTGCCCTTATGCTCAGCAGCCTCCCGGGTCCCCCTCGCTGTCCCCCTGGCCCCAGGCCCTTCGCTGGGGTGTCACCCCAGCTCCGGTGCGGTGCTGCCGGCTTGGCTCGGCCATCGTTGCCCCTTCTGCTGTCGGCTCGGACTTGCATTTGCCTCCCAGCTGCGCTCCCTTACATCAGTCCAAGTCCTTTTGCCGTTTCCTGCCCATGTTTCTAATCTCGCTAGGCCCTTTTGTGTTAATTTTCTGTGCTTGCTGGAGCTCACAGCACCTCCCAATATAGCATCATCTGCCAAATTCATTAATGTGTAGTTTACTCCCTTTTTCCAGGTCATTAATGAGGGTATTAAACGAGAGCAGACCTGACCTAGATCCCTGCAGCACCCCATAAACATCTCCCCCTGTTTCTAATTGCCCTTTGTTTATGATCCTTCAGCCAGGTTTTCAATCCACGTGGCACAGTTCAAGTCATCAGAATTAATTTTTCCAAGAGGACTTGGCGGATGCGGGAGCAGAGGGTTTGCCCATTCGCACCGTCCCCACCTGCCGCCTCCCCACGTCCCGCCCCGCTCCCCCGGGGGTCACGGTGACCCACGCTGCTGCCTCCCGGAGAGGGGAAGAAACGCCTGGCAAAGGCTCTTCTCTCTACTGGCTTGTGCTCCCGCTCCTCCGGGACACGGCGGCCAGGAGCAGCGGGACCCTGCGTCCCTCCCGTCTCCCCCGGGGAGGAGGGGGGAGCCCCTCGGGTGTCCCGGGGCACGGTGTCCCTGGACGGATGGTGTCCCGGGGGACGGTCTCTCCGGACGGACGGTGTCCCGGGGAATGGTGTCCGGGGGACGGTGTCCCGGGGGAGGGTGGCTCCGGACGGGTGGTGTCGGTGGACGGATGTTGTTCCGGGGGATGGTGTCCCTGGAGGGGTTGGTGTCCCGGCCACCATCCGCGGGCCCGTCCGGCGGGGTGGCGGCCCGGGGCGGGCCGTGCCGCCCCGGAGCCGCAGAGGCAGTGCACCGCGGGGGCCCGCCCGGGGCCGGGCGGGTTCCCGGCTCCGCCGTGCCCGGGCCGGTCCGGTCCCCGCCGCTCCGCCTCCCCGCGGCGGCCGCTAGATGGCGCCCTTGTGCTGGGAAGGCGCGGCGGGGCCCGACGGCGCGGCCGGGCCGGGGCCGGGCGGGGCGGGGGGACGGAGCCGCCGCCGCGGGGGGAGCCCGGGCCGTGCCCGCGGGGCGGCGGCACCGGCGAGGCGCCGGCTCCCGCCGCCCTCCGCCCCGTCGGGGCCTGTAACCGCGGCAGCTCCGGCCGGGTACCCCGTCACGCTGCCTTCCCCGCCGCGGCGCCGGCTCGCCGCTATCGATCGGCGGGCTCCCGGGGCGGTTTGCCGCAGGGACGCGCCGGCACCCGGCCCCTCTTCTAACCTCGGGGCGGGAGGGGAACGGCGTGTCTGAAAGTTTGCAGCCGAAAGGCTCCGAGCTGAGCGCCGGAGCGCCCCGCCCGCACCGGCCGGCAGCGCGCCCGCAACCCGCCGGGGGAGCACCGCCCCGTGCCCGGGGCACGGTGACATCTTCCCAGTGCCCCCTTGAATTAGACCCCGGGGACCTGCGTGCCACGCGCGGACACCCGAGGTAAGGCACCGCACACGGGCAATGGAAGTTTTATTTCACTGTTAAGAGAAGACGCTACCATGGTGCTTTCTCCAATAATGAGCAGCGAGCAGCGAGCGGTGCCGGGGCTGGAGCCACCCGGGAAAGCCTGGCGGTCCCGGGTCCCACGCCAGCTCCCGGGGGACCCTGCCCGGCGGGGCGGGTGTGGTGCAGCCGGAGCGGGGCGGGCTTACTCCTGCCCCGGAGGGAAAGCGACTGAAGGGCCTTGGGAGCGCTCAGCGCGGACCCGGTGGTCCCCCCGCGGCGCCCACCCCGGTGCCCGCAGGGGCCCGCCACCGCCCTGCGCGCGTCCGCGGCGCTGAAGAAGGAACCGCCGGTGCGCCCGCGGCTCCCGGGCACCGGGGCGGGCTCGGCGCCGCGGGGCAACAGGCTCCCGGCGCGGCGGAGCCATCCCGCGCCGCTCCGCGCGGCTCCGCGCTCCGCGCCCGTTCCCGGCCGCGCCGCTCCGCCGGCCCCGCCCCTGCCCCGCCCCGCCGGTTGGCAGCGCGGCTCGGCGCGGCCCCATTGGCGGCGGCGCAGCGCGCCGGCCCCGCCCCCGAGCGCCCATTGGTCGCACCTCACCGTCGCCCGCCCCCGCGCCGCCCGCCCCCGCGCCGCCCGCCGGCGCTCCGGACTGCGGGCAGTGGCGTGCGGCCGCCGCAGCGAGCGCCGGCGGGAGCGGGCTCGGCTCGGCACGGCACGGCGCGGCGCGGCACCGCTCGGCTCGGCACGGCACCCCGCTCCAGCTCCCGCGCCCGCACGCCATGCCCGGCCCATCCGCGGCGCCGCCGGCTCGGAGCGCCTGAGCGGGCGGCGTTGGCGTGGGCGCGGGGGACCGCGGCTCCGGTGCCCGCACCCGCCCGCCCGCCGCCGCCGGGGCAGCCCGGCGGGCGCTGCTCGCATGAGGGCGGCGGGCCCCTGAGGCGGGCGGCCGGCGGCCGTCGGGGCGCGGCGCGGCGGCCGGAGGGGGCGGTGGCGGCGATGGGGGCTCTCCCGGCGCTGCTGGGGGCCGCCTTGCTGTGGGCCGGCGCCGGGGCCCTCGTCAACCTCAAGTACTCGGTGGAGGAGGAGCAGCGGGCCGGCACGGTGATCGCCAACGTCGCCAAGGACGCCCGGGACGCCGGTTTCGTGCTGGACCCCCGGCAGCCCGCCGCCTTCCGGGTGGTCTCCAACTCGGCCCCCCACCTGGTGGACATCAGCCCCGGGTCAGGGCTGCTGGTGACCAAGCAGAAGATCGACCGGGACCTGCTGTGCCGGCAGAGCCCCAAGTGCGTCATCTCGCTGGAGGTGATGTCCAGCTCCATGGAGATCTGCGTGATCAAGCTGGAGATCAAGGACCTCAACGACAATGCGCCCAGCTTCCCCACCGACCAGATTGAGCTGGAGATCTCAGAGACGGCCAGCCCCGGCACCCGGGTGCCGCTGGAGAGTGCCTACGACCCGGACTCGGGCAGCTTTGGTGTGCAGAGCTATGAGATCACCCCCAACGACCTCTTCGGGCTGGAGACCAAGACGCGGGGCGATGGGTCCCGCTTTGCCGAGCTGGTGGTGGAGAAGAGCCTGGACCGCGAGACCCAGTCCCACTACAGCTACGTGATCACGGCGCTGGACGGTGGTGACCCGCCCAACTTTGGCACGGTGGAGCTCAGCATCCGCGTCATCGACTCCAATGACAACAACCCGCTCTTTGAGGAGCCGGCCTACACTGTCAGCGTGCCTGAAAACGCCCCGCCGGGTACGCCAGTCATCCGCCTCAACGCCTCCGACCCAGATGAGGGCACCAATGGCCAGGTCCTCTACTCTTTCCACAGCTACGTCTCCGAGCAGGCCCGGGAGCTCTTCCAAATCGACCCCCAGAGCGGCCTCATCACAGTGAGCGGTGCCATCGACTACGAGGAGGGTCACGTCTATGAGCTGGATGTGCAGGCCAAGGACTTGGGGCCTAACTCCATCCCTGCCCATTGCAAAGTGACCATCAGCGTCCAGGATGCCAATGACAACCCACCCCTCATCAACCTGCTCTCCGTCAACAGTGAGCTGGTGGAGGTGAGCGAGAACGCCCCACCGGGGTACGTCATCGCCCTGGTACGAGTCTCGGACCGCGACTCCGGGGCCAATGGGCGGGTGCAGTGCAAGCTCCTGGGCAACGTGCCTTTTCGTCTCCAGGAGTACGAGAGCTTCTCCACCATCCTGGTGGATGGGCGGCTAGACCGGGAGCAGAGGGACCAGTACAACCTCACCATCCAAGCCAAGGACAATGGCATCCCCTCCCTGCAGGCCACCAAGTCCTTCACTGTCAAGATCACCGACGAGAATGACAACCATCCCCACTTCTCCAAGCCCTATTACCAGGTCATCGTGCAGGAGAACAACACCCCGGGGGCCTACCTCCTCTCAGTCTCGGCCAGGGACCCTGACCTGGGCCTCAATGGCAGTGTCTCCTACCAGATCGTGCCCTCCCAAGTCAGGGACATGCCTGTCTTCACCTATGTCTCCATCAACCCCAACTCTGGAGATATCTATGCTTTGAGGTCCTTCAATCATGAACAGACTAAGGCCTTTGAGTTCAAGGTCTTGGCAAAAGATGGGGGTAATCCCTCTCTGCAGAGCAATGCCACCGTCAGGGTGATCGTCCTGGACGTCAATGACAACACCCCCGTGATCACAGCCCCGCCACTGGTCAACGGGACCGCGGAGGTGTACATCCCCAGGAACGCGGGGGTCGGCTACTTGGTGACGGTGGTCAAGGCAGACGACTATGACGAGGGTGAAAATGGCAGACTTTCCTACGAAATGGTGGAAGGAGACAGAGGATTTTTTGAGATAGATCAGGTCAATGGAGAGATAAGGACCACCAGAGCCTTTGGGGAGAACGCAAAGGCAGCCTACGAGCTGATCGTGGTGGCTCACGACCATGGAAAAACATCTCTCTCGGCTTCTGCCTTGATTTTGATATACCTGTCTCCAGCCCTGGATGCCCAGGAGTCCATAGGATCTGTTAACCTCTCCCTGATTTTCATTATTGCCCTGGGGTCTATCGCAGCCATTCTTTTTGTCACCATGATCTTTGTGGCAGTCAAGTGCAAAAGGGATAACAAGGAAATCAGGACCTATAACTGCAGGTAAAGACATCTTTGTTTCTGTGCACCTGCCGGGTCTGCTTTGATTTTTGCCATTACAGTTACTTTTCCATTTGCTGCTGTATATTTGGGGGGGCTGGTGTTAAATTTGCTTTAGGAACAGCAGTGAGGTTCGCGTCCCTCTAAGGAAATTTCCTGCGAAGCTTTAAAAGATTGTTCTCTGGGAGGAGAGCAGAAATCCCTGCCGAGTAACGAATCGACTTAATTGTGCGGCTTGACAATCTGTTGCAGCATCCCTGATTTTACGCTCTCCGTCGCAGAGAGGGGGGAGAACAGTTTTATAGCGGCACGGCTGGTTCCCGTGGGCAGCCCCCCGTCCCCAGCGCAGCTCCCCGGGCTCGCGAGGGGGGAACCCCCCCCAGCCCACCGCAGCATCCCCGCAGCAGACGGGGCGAGCGGCCGCGGTGGCATCCATAAACCCTCGCTCGCCGTTCAAAAGAGCTATTGTGTGCCCGATGCGGCTCCTCGCCACGGCTGACGGTGGGGCCAAGCGGATAAAACAGTGGCGAAAACCAGCCGGTTCCCCCCGATGCGCCGCTCCAGCAGCCGGCACGGCCGGTTGGACTGGGAGCGATGGGGCGAGGGAGGATTTTTGCAGCGCTGCGTTATTTTGCCCTGGCTGAATGCGTGCTCTCGGGTCCGAAATGCCGGAGGGGAGGTCAGCCCCGCGCCCGGAGCCGGTGAAAGGCTGATAGGGGAAATCCAGTCCCCTGAATATGTAACAGCCCGGCGATTATTGTCTCTCTTTTACTATTCTCTGTGTTACACAAGTTAGGAGACAAATGCTAACCACACATGAATATCAATCAGATGCCATAAAAGAGCAGCTGCAATGCCTCATAAATGGTTTAATCCTGTTACTAGTGAAATAGCCATGACTTCTCCATTCCTTCGGCACCGAGTCGCTTCAGAGGGGAGGGATGGAAATTAATTTTGCTCTACCTTGGAAACGCACGCTGGCCCCCGGCAATTCTGCGGCGCAGGGGGATGTGCGGTCTTTAAAGTTTTATTTACGCAGAAATAATGGCAGCGAGTTCGGTTTTTACACCCCATTTTCACAGCGTTTCTAAGCCTTCTTGCTCGATGGGGGAAAAATCATCTGCAAATAAAGGTCGGTCTGTGCTGTATTATGGGATATCTAGCTTCAAGCGAAAGCTCGTATACCAGATTTCTTGCCAGCTCGGCCCATTAAACGAGAATAGGACCTGAATGGATAAAAATCATGTTGTGGTGGTGCCCCTAACAGCTTCACACATATGTATAAGCCCTGGGTTTACTGTGATGGCTTAGGGATTAATGAAGTGCAGTTTAATTAAATAATTGGTCAATAGAGAAAGGACAGCAAAATGAATGCCTGCAGGAAATAATTGGGCTCTCGCATTGCCAAACTTAAACATTTAGGTAAACAAAACAATTAAAGCTTCATCAAGCATTGTTAGACGAGTCAGCAGCATATAGATTGTTGGCACAACAGAAATCCCTGCCTTCCCCTGATTTATTTGCACGCTCAGGGGGATGCACGGGCTGTTACCAGTGTGCATCTGAGCAGAAGTCAGCTGCAGAGGTAGAGAAGCACCAGGTAGGCTCGGCAGCGGCTGTGACCATGGGGCACCCTCCCTCGCTGGGTGCCTGCGTTTAGGCTTTACCAGTGTCTTATTTTAGAGGTTCTTCACAACAGCTGCTGGAGAGTCTTCATAAAATGGGTTAATTTATGAGGCACGTAAGGTTATATGAGAGCTGGTGGCATTTTCATGCTCAGGCAATTAGCTTTCTGGAACAAGAATATTTATCCAATATTTGCCTTTCTAGATAAACTGTATTATTTATTCATCCCATTATTTCTGTTGCAGCTATTGGATTTTTTTTCTTTTTTTTTTTTTTAATGCTGTTATCGTAACAAGAAGAGGAGTAAAGTCCTGACTTTCAAATGTGTATTTCTGACTGTGGGTAGCATTTGATGTGCTTCCCTGGGAAATACCGAGCTGCCCAGCGCTGTGCATGCACAGATTCGTCTGTGAGGCATTGGCTGGGGCTGTGTTGCTCCCTGTGGAAAGAGGAGCCACAGTCACTCTGAGCCAAGCATACCCAGTTAATGCAAGGTGCAGTCGTATATTTGTCATTATTTGCTGGGGTGGTGTTTTACGATAACTTTTGTCCTCGGGTGTTTTGCGGAAGGCATTCAAGGCACTTCATCAGTTGATTCTTTTGGCAGGTGGAAAGCAAAGAGGGAAAGAAAGGCAGAGAAAAACAAGCTTGCAGTAAAAAAAAAAAAGGTCAAAAAGGATCATTTCTCTTTGCAAAACACAGTTGTTGTTCTCCAATTTCTAGAAGAGGAAAGCATTTCCCAGCAGAAGGGGGTGTGCGTGTCGGGGGGCGAGGGAGGAATAGGATGCGGTTGGAGAAAAGATTTTGAGTTATCAGGTGTTATCACGAGATAGTCAAAATACCAGCAGTTTGGGTAAAGCATTAATAAACAAACAGCCTTTGGAGTGTGAGAGAATAGCGCTTGCCAGCTAGGACTGCTTCTGGGTCTGCCTTATTTACTGCTATGGAAAATGAACTCGGAAAAAAATCCGCTATTCATTTTGAATTTTCATTACGGGGACCAAATTAAATCACTTTTAAAATCCTTATTATGCATGGAAATGAATGCAGGTACCCTTTTCAGTTCATGGGTTTTAACATCTCCATTTTTCTCTTCTGCAGGCTGGACTTTACTCCTAGTAACTAAATATCAGCAATTATAAACACTAGAGAAAAACAGAGGCGTTCTGCCTTCCCCTTATTTCTCATATTTGACCTGAAAGCATTATACATATGAAAATAAGCTAAAGACCGTGTTGTGCCAGCAGACCCAAAACATGACGTAATGTGCATGACTAAGAAGCCTACACAGAGATGGGGGCCAAGCCCTCCGGGTTTCTGCATGTGTATTTAGCGGGGCAGGGTTCGGGATGCTCCCAGCTAGTGATTTTCCTTCTGTCCCCCAGAATCGCAGAATACTCCTATGGACATCAAAAGAAATCAAGCAAGAAGAAGAAAATCAGCAAGAATGATATCCGCCTGGTACCGCGGGACGTGGAAGAGACAGATAAAATGAACGTTGTGAGCTGCTCCTCTCTCACTTCGTCCCTCAACTACTTCGACTACCACCAGCAGACCCTGCCGCTGGGCTGCCGCCGCTCCGAAAGCACCTTCCTCAACGTGGAGAGCCAGAACAACAGGAACGCCGGCTCCAACCACATTTACCATCACACCTTCACGGGGCAGAGCCCCCAGCAGCCCGACCTCATCATCAACGGGATGCCGCTGCCGGAGGTGAGTGCCCTTGGGGCATCGCTAACAGGTTTGCACGTGGGCCTGTTGGTGGGTCTGTTGGTGTAAGCGCTGCCGAAACGAGCGTCGAGTGAACAGGCAGTGGTGGTTTCCGTGTGTCCGGCACCCCGGGGTGAGGGAACGATGGAGGACGGGCAGGGGTGAGCGGCGGGCAGCCAGCTTGTGGGTTCTGGGGCAGCCCCGACACGTGGTCGTGGGTGGATGTTTCACCCCCAGACACTGCAGAGACCCCCCCGAAGTGCCCAGGCAGGGGTGCCGGCGTGGCCGGCCAGGTCAGGCTGCCTCCATGGTGCCGGGGGGCTGGAGGTGGCTGCTTTGCCAGTGGATTTTGAGTGTGGTGATGCTCCAGGGAAGAGACGCTCGTTGCCTTCACAGGAGTTTTTTAAAAGGTTGTTGGAAGTGGTGTTGGTGGCTGTTGCTCTGGAGGCAGCGGGTTTTGCTGGTGATGCAAACAGCGTGGGATGCCCCGGTGTCACCGCTTGCATGCCTGGCCCGGTGCTGTCCCCTCGCCGTGCAGGACGGGCGCGTGCCGGCTGGCGTGGGAGGGATGCGCGGTACCTGCCAAAGGCGGGGAAAAGGGTCGCTCCGATCCACATCATCCTCATCAGGTTCTTCTAATTCATTGGCTTTCCTGTACATCACAGGCATCATTTAATGTTGCTTGTTTGTCTCTCTTTGAATTATTGTTTGGTATTAAGCAAAACAATCAAAGGTTTGTCATGTTTCCTGCTTTGAAGAGAATAACAAAGCTGAAAAAGCAGCTAAAATATTTATGGCTTGCTCTGTTTTGCGTTCAGTGTGCTGGTGTAAATGCAAAATGATGCTGCTGAAGACAGTGGAGCTGCTTCAGATTTATGCTTGAGCTACGGCCCTCTGCGAGAGTCTGCAGGGCTGCTGGAGAGGGCTGGTGCCGGCGGGCCTGATCCTGCAGCCTTTGTACTGGCAAAACGCTCGTTGAACCCTGGTGTTTAACCTCCGCTAAGGCTACAGAACCAGCTCCCAGGAGGTCACGTACTGGTGTCAGCCCAGTTTTGGGGTGCTCCCAGCCCAAATGCCGGTCGCTCAAAGCAGAGGCGCAGCTTTTAATGACCAGACGGTCGGGAGGGGGTTGTCGGGATCTCGGTGACGGATCGTGGGCGCTTGGCCGCCTTCTGCCCAGCTGCGTGCCGAGCCCCTCCTGCCCTGGCGCGGGCAGGCTCCTCGCCGCACGGCGTTGCCTTGTCAAGGTTACCCGCTGAGACGCCGCGAGGAGGCAACTTCTGCAGGGCTGCACCAGCGCAGCCCAGTGCAGCCGCCTGTGGCTGCGGGGCCGGGAGCCCGCCTGCCTTCGGGAGGGTATGGCGGGGGCAACCGGGCGCTGGTCCCGAGATTTAAAGCTCGATTTAACTTCTGGTGTGGGTTTAAAAGCTGTGATAGAGTTTCTTAGCAGTAGCTGAATGGGAATGACCTGGATATAAGCACTCCTATATTCTACTTGCATAGAGCCATAGAGCTGAGCGGGCTCTGCTGCTCCCAAATGCCCCGATGAGGCCAGGCAGGGACTTTGCATCTGAATCCGGATGGGAGCAGTTTGGGATAAGCCTGTCTCTGGTCAAGTAAGGCAGAAGAGCTGCTACCGAAGCTGCCTGCTCCTTGTGCTGTGCCCGGGCAGACTGGGGGTGGGAAACTCCACCCTTCACGTATTGGGGATCTCCATCGATGCTCAGGTTTGCCCGTGCTCTTTGCAGAGTACCAGCTGGGGCTCAGGGTGCCCAGCTGCCTGGGGGACGCATCCCAAGGTTGTGGGTGACCAAAGCTGTTGCGATGCTGGGGGCAGTGATCCCTGAGGAATTCCTGCCTTCCTGGAGCTGTGGCATTTAGATAGGGGTCTCGGGTGCATTTCTGGCTGGTGCCTTGCTAAGGAGCACCCTGTCAGCCTGTGATTCACTGCCACAGACAAAATTCAGTCATAAAATCCATCACACGTCGGCGTTAGCCAGAAGTGCGCACCAGCAGCGGGAGGTCCGCGGTGCCGGGGAGGAGGGAAGGACCATCGGGAACATCATAGCTCAGCTGATGAAGTTAACAGGCAGCTGCAGGCAGAAGGCAGTGCTGCCCACGTTCCTCCCCGAGCCAGCAGTTAGCCTGGGATCCGGCGGGATGGGCTCTCCAAAGACCCCCACTGCCTTGTGCACCCTCCTGTGAGGGAGCCGGGACGCTTGTTGCTTCTCCTCGTGCTTCCAGCTCGCCCCATTTCCCCATCACTTGCGCAGGTAGGAGGCACCGCGAAGGGCTGGTACCTCACCTGGAGAAATAAATTTGTCTCTTGTAACGAGTGCCGTGAAGCATCGGCTTAAAACGTGCCCTCCAGCAGCCCCGCGAGCGCGCAGGAGCAGCCGACGGCTCTCCCGTCCTGCTGAGGGACCAGCAGCTCTCGGGGAGAGCAGGACGTCCTGGCAGGGCTCTGCTGGCTCCCTGGGGATGCTTTGGGACAAAAGGGCAGGACCAGGGCACAGGGAGGAGAAATCCCAATTGGAAGCTGCTTGGAAGTTTGGTTTAGGGTGGGAACTTTTCTTTTTTTTTTTGGCAGAGAGCCTCTGTGTAATGCTTCCAGCTGTTGCAAGGGAAGTTATCCCGCTGGCGGCGTGGGTTCAACTGGCTCCTAAAAATCCTGAGGGTGAGGAGGCTCAGCAGTGAGCAGTGACAGCCCTGTCCCAGCACACAGGGTGACACAGGGACTCCATAAAAGATGCTTCCACGGAGGAGCATCGCAGCCTTGTACCCACCGTAGCCCGTCGCTGCCCTAGCAGGTGCTATGGGTGTGATGACATGCTTCTAAAGGGTGCTATTGGTACACCTCCAGGTGATGATGATTGAATAAATTCAATTCCTGGAGTTTCCAGAGCCAAACCGTTCCCTGCAGTGCATCCAGCGGGACTTTGTCTGGGCTGGTTTGAAGTGCCTCCGGTGACGAGGCCGCCGGCGTTTCCCCCGGGAGCCTTTACGAGGTGTCAGCATCGCGGAGATATCGCCGCTGCTCCACCCGGGAGTGACTTTTCCTGATGGGAAGGCAAAGCATCGGTTGATAAAAGATAAAATACGGAGGTAAACGTGTCGCTGGCGGTGTCGCTTGGCATATGACGGTTGTGTCTGGGAGTAAGCGATTGCCTCTGCAGCCGCGCGCTGTCCTAGCAGCAGTGGGTTTGCGTTGGCTTGATGTGTAACTGGTCTTTAATGTGAGGCTCATTTACTTTAACAGTCAGGAACCTTGAAATAAAAGTCCCCAAGGATGGGTTGTTTGTGGAGCGTCAGGAGCCGTTTCCTCTGCACCGTGGCAGCGGTACATGCGGTGGCAGGTCTCGGGGCT
Source organism: Calonectris borealis (assembly GCF_964195595.1). Classification (NCBI taxonomy): domain Eukaryota; kingdom Metazoa; phylum Chordata; class Aves; order Procellariiformes; family Procellariidae; genus Calonectris; species Calonectris borealis. The sequence goes on along the minus strand of NC_134324.1, from coordinate 7,488,218 downwards.
GGCAGTGCCGTGCCGTGCCGGCGGTAATTGGGTTCGTCGGTGCTCCCCACCTTTCTCCGCTGATCCAGAAAGGATTAAACAGCGGCATCTGGGGGGGCTGCCACCCCGCTCTGAGGATGCAAAAAAAAGTTTGAGACGACCCTTGAAAAGCGTTTCCCTTTGGGTGGGGGCCGGGCTCTGTTTGTGCCGGGGCACGGCTGCCACAAGAGCATCGGGAGGCGGCGGGTCACGTCCTGCTGGCCCCACTGGGGTTCGGTGGTCCCTTGGATGCTGGGGTGCCGCTTGGGGACCCCTGCCCGCGGTCTTTTAGCATCCTTGTGGCTGTAGGCAGCGATGGCAAAAAGCATTTGCGAGCGGCTCTGGTGATCGTGGCTGACAGCGGGAGGCTTGGCCCCCGTTAGTGTTTCGCCTTGTTTTGCAGGAGGGAGAGTGGGACATGTTGGAGCTGCAAGGGCATTGCCGGTCAGAGGCTTTGCTGCTGCCGAGGGCTTTTTTTTCCTTCCTGCTGAGCCGGAGGAGAAGTCAGCTTTGAAACCAAAAGGGCTTGTTGTCAGGTTTTGCATGTATATTACTGGAAGTTGTACCAGGAGATTAAAAATCAAAATTAATAAGAGCCATTAGGCAGCTTCCTTGATAAAAATGCATGTTGCATTGGGGTGGTGTGGAAACCGGTCTGAATGCCGAGCCTTTTAGGATCCCCGGGACACGACTTGCATGTAGAGCAGGCACCCTTGGGTAACACTGACATGCCTGGATTTTGACTTCGTGGTTTTAAAAGAAAACAACGTGTGTGTAACGGCTGCATCTGTGTTTCAGGGACAGTTTTACATCCAAAACCTGTGCCACTTTGCGAAACGGTGCCGAAGCGGTTTGCTCTGGCCCTCGGTCTCGCGGTGGTGGCCGGTCCCCGGCAGGACCCAGCATGGGAGAGGCGAGGAGGTGTGAGATGGGAGCGGGCCAGCCTTGTTTGAGAGGTTGGATGTCCAAAGGTGGAATTAGCCTGGAGGTTCAGGACTGGCTCTCTGGGGGTCTGGGATGGCTCCGTGGTGGCAACAGCAGGGAAGGGAAGCAGCAGCGCTGCCGTCCCACTGTAAGCGGGATGTGGGTCCGGCACGGCCTTGCTCTGATGCTGCTTTGGGAGGTCCCACTGGAGAAGGTCAAGGTGGAGCAGCCACTGGTCCAGCAGGACTCGAGTCCTCCAGGGACCCGGCAGCCCCCGACCCCGGGTGGTCGTGGAGATCCGCCGCCTCCTGAGCTGGTGGCCACCATCAGTAAGATGGGGAATTACTGGGTTTAGTGATAATCCTGGTCTAATCCCCCAACCTTGATACACTCCCGCGTAATCCTCACTCCCACTGATTTCGTTCGGGCTCCTCGTGGCAGCGGGGATTATTGGAGCGAGCAACAGTTGCAGGATAAGGCCCTGTTGGTTTCAGATCTGCTTTTTACTACCTGGAAAGCGTTCTCCTCGCTGTAGGAAATGGCTTTCTAAGCACAATAGAGCAATTTTCGTTTCAGGCGGCACCGGCAGTTTTTGCTCTGGCTATCTGGCGGTGTTAACTAAAGCACATTTCTACAACACACAAAGATTTTTGTTTTGTAAGAAATGAAATCAGCGTGGCTGTTCCTCTTTCTCTGTCATTTCTCTACTTGTCAATTCTTTCTTCCCCTCCAGCTTATCCTCCTCTTCTCCGCTAGCCTTAAAAAGCCCCCAAAGTGTCTGTTATAATCACATTTTGTGTGTTACAACCAGAATGAATGTACTCACTTTAATATGCCGGGTTTGAGGAAATCAGTTTCTGTCTGCTATAACAGACAATTTGTTATAAACCGTGCCGTTTAGAAGTGAAGGGCCTTGCTGTAGTGTAACGCTGGGGAAACGTCATGATACATAAGTGGAAGGGATTTGGCTTGCTTCTGAGTAATGCTGTGTATAGAGCAGGGGAAGGAAAAAAAAAAAAAAGGAGATAATTTCCAACGCGGAGAAAGTTTGCGGCGCTGAGACGTGCCAGGCTGTTGAAACAAGGCTTATTTTCAGCAGAGATAATAATTAAAGCATTATCAGCGATGATGTTCGACTGGTTGCAAGGCTGACTTCGCGGCGAGCGTTGCCAGTCTTGTTTTCTCCTTGGGAGGTCACTGTAACTCAGCACTTTTTCGTGCCTGCGACGCGCACGGCGCTGGGTGAGTGCGGGTCACGGCTCCCGTCGGTGCCTCTGCCTTTCCGTGGCCGTGCACCCCTGCCTGGGAGCGAGCGGCAGCCCTTATTCTCCGAGAGCCCGCCGAAGAGGAGCCATGCTTTCAGCTTTAGATAGCCACGGGTTATCCCCTCCCTGGGGAGGGCTCACCGGGCACGCTGCACCCCCCGGGGACCAGAGCCCGCGGGGGGGGAACCCCAAACCTCCCCTAGTGCTCTCCCTCTTCACTCCAAATCTGCCCCGAAATCGCAAGTCCCAGCAAATCCCTCGGCTTAACTACTCCCGGAGCGTTTTGTGTATCACTGCACGTTCCCTGACCTCTCCGAGCATCGGAGGCCGACATTATGGAAATCAGCAGCTTTTTATTCCATTCCGAGGTCAGCCTAACCAAATTATACATCTCCTAATGTAATTGCTCCAAGCTCTCCGTTTGGAAAAATTCATTTGAATACCTTGCAACAGAGATAAATACGCCAGCTCCGTTCGTCTTTAACCACGTCTCTCACCGACGGCCACGCTCGCTGGGCTGTGTCTTAGGTGAGCCTGTAGTTCAACACGCTTTGGCTTTTTGTATCAGTGATACGGGGCTGCGACCCCATCCCGGCACTTCTTTGGGTTTTCCAAGGGTTTTCCAGCCCTCGGTGGGGTCCCGGCTGGGGGGGACCAAGGGGGTTTGCTGCAAGGGTCCATGGAGGAATTAGGGCCAGTTGTGGTGTGTGGTGGCGGTAGCCAAGCTGTATTCACGGTAAAAACCCTCTGCTTTGATAGGTCTTAGATATATCTAGGCAAGACCTAGATATAATGATATAATGATTATATCTTTATATATTACACACGTTATATATTACAATATATCATATATTATCTTCTGTTATATACTATATAATATACATGATGTATTTATAAGCATATAAAAACTGTGTATAAAATTATTATATATTGTACCTAATTATGCAAATAAGTATATAATATGTCATATAACTGTATATATATAAAATTTATTTTTATGCGATTGGTTTGGGTTTTATGGTTCACTTTTACTGAAAGTAGAGAGGCTCGTCTCGTTTTCCTTTTAGTAAATTTGAATTTCTGATGCATATTTCTGATGCATCTCTTACTTGTTGAGTCTATAAAAAAACCTCCTGCAACTATATTTACATGGCAGATAAGAATTTTCCCTTAAATTAGGAAAGATTTATAGTAAGGTTTTTTTTAAATTACATCGAAAGAGTGGTCTTGCATGCTATTTATGGCCTTTCTTGTAGTAGTTTCCAAATTAGCTCCTGTTGTATTGAGCGATTTGAACTCGTGGTTTCTCCCTGTCGTTCACTTTGCATAAAGCACACGCTGCATGCAAAGGCATCGTTAAGGCCAAGCGCACGTCGCCTTTAAATAACCTTATGTGCATCTGCTCCGCTCCGTGGAAGAGCCTTATTTTCCAGCTGCCATCTCCTGAAGTCCCCTCCTGAGGGCTTTGAGCCAGAGAAGCTCCTCAGCCAGGTGCCCTCCCAGGTCCCCGGGCTCCTGCGCTCACCAAGGGTGCCCCGTTCGGGTCTTTCCTAAATTCCCATCAGCCGGCAAGGGCAGAGCCCTGCCCGCTCTTCGTCCCCTGCTCGTCTCCATCTGCAGGCTCTGCCTGGAGGTTCTCCAGCGACGAGCCCTCCGTCTCTGCCAGGGGAGCCCTCCGTCTCTGCCAGGGGAGCCCTCCGTCTCTTCTCTCGCCCCCTCTGACAGTGGCTCCCGCTCTCGTGCGAGGGCTCGGTCGGGGGGACCCCCGCCCTGCCCGCTCCCCCTTCCCTGCCAGGCTGCCTGCGGGGCTGGGCACGGCCTCGCTTCCATAGATGATTAGCTATTGTTCCCAGTAGAGGCTATAGTTGAGTTCCAATCATTTGCTGTTAATTAAAATACAGGATGGTCTTATTTGTAGCATAAATAGTTGTAATCTGTGTACTTATAAGTGTAATTATAATTTAAATTAGACCATGCTCTGAATTGGCAATGGATGGGGTGCTCTGCAGGCAGCTACCCTCGCAGGGCTGCGGTATGGGTTGTCTCCTGGGGTCCCCCCCGGTCCCGGTCCCCACCGTCCCCAGGAGAGCATCGCCCAGGGCTCAGCAAAGGGACACTGAGGCTGTTGATGGCTCCCAGTTTCGCTGCTCCTGTTGGGGCAGAGCTTGCCCCTGGCACCCGTTGGAGGGTTTGCAGGGGAAGAGTCCGCAGCACCATTGCTTCAGTGTCTCTCTCTGGTTTCTAGTCTAAATTTGGAGTGAAGTAATGGCTTATGTCAGCCGGACAAGTGATTAGTACTGAGCCTCGAAGTGACTGACTCCCTGTTTAACACGGAATTACGGTGAGTTCTCGTTAGGCTGGCGAAGGCGTGAGCGCGACGACTGCTAATGCTGCAGCGGACAGAGGTGCATCGCAGGTATTGCGCTTCGGACAGCCTCTGACGGAAACCCTCCGCACGCCGCAGGTAGCGCCAGCCGCTCCTCCTCCTCACACCCAATGCATCGCGCAGGTCTGTGATAAACAGCGTAGGTCTGTGTGCGTCGGAGCCGTGTAGATGAGATCCTCGTCTCCACGCCCTGTTGGCCACCGGAGATGTGGACGTGGATCCTTCGTGGTTCTCACGGGGATCTGGAGCTTGTTGGATTATACCATCTTTTGTAATGGCAGGTGTATGCCACAGGGCAGGTTTTAAAATTCCCGTGTTGGTGGATTGCATTAACCCATCCTAAGTCAGGTATGTAAAATTCCATTAAGCGAAAACCCTCTGGCATTTTCTCACCCGTGCTCGAGCTCTGCCGGCTATGCTAATGCAGTGCGTTTGCTCATCTATTAGGAGGATGATGGCTTTAAAATAATAACATTTATCTTTGGCAGCGGACCTACAATAGTGCACGCCGAGTACAATTTTGTGAAAGGCTCTGCAGATGTTGCCTCATTCAATCTGGGTCAAAAAGAGTGCTTAGAATCATAAAGGTTAGAAAGAGATCAAATAATTCAGCGGTTTTATTGCTGAATAATGTACTTGGAAAATATCATTCACCATTATTAGACTAAGTGAGTACAGAAAACACAGGACTCGATAGTAATTTCTCAGTATTGGCTGATTTTACTGTTTTTATAATGTAGGTAAATTCCCTGTTATTGATTCTAGCATCGATTATTGATCTAGAAATCTAAATGTATGTGCTGGTGGGAGCACCCGGGAGTCGGACAATTAGGGAATTAGGCTTCCGCACCTCCCTGCAGTGCCTGGCGGTGGGCAGCACACCCGCGGGGCAGATGGATGCTACTTTTGGGGAGCTGTCAGGGTTTTGGGAGCTGTCTTCACAAACGAAGATGAAAGAACAGGAAAACACCCGTTTTACGCGTGTTCTTCTCCGTGCCTGCGAGCTTATGTAAACTTGGTCACGCAAACCCAGATGGGCTGGGACGCCGGCACCGGGATGGGGGCTCGGTGCCCGCGCCTGCGATTCCGTCACCTGCTCCCTCCTGGACTTTTCATATTCAGATTCACATCTGGATGCTCTGGCAGGGACCCAGCTTCAGTGACATTTAGTAATCAAATCCACACGGCTGTTGGCTTAGAAACAGCATCCAAACCTGTCTGCCCAGTGAAACGCTTTTCCAGACGTTTGCAAGCGGTTCCTCTGCTTTCTTGTTCAGCCCCCACCGTGGCTGTGTCCCCTGTCTGGGGGGAAATAGGACGCTTGGGCTGAGATCCTTCCCTGTTCGTCAATTAATTGCAGGGGTTGGGTTAGTGAGAGACCAAAGCCGTGGTCCCGTACGGGCTCTGCATCCCGTGGTGAGCCCATGGACCAGAGCCGGCAGCATCGCCGTGGGAGCCACGGGCACCCGCCGGGCTGGGGCTCGCTCAGCCACGCGATGGATTCCTTTGTTCAGAAAAAAAAAGATGAATTTTGGAATATGTTCATCTCTTGTTCTCTGCACTTAGTTGTTGTCAGCATTAATATGCCATTTACACATGCTCATTAGGAGGAGAATGATTATACCCTGCAGAATATTGGGGAAACCTTCATTAGGCTCTAACATATTGAACCGAGCTGCAAACTTCACTTGGGAAAACCGGGGAAGGTTCTGCGCGGCATCAGGTTTCCCTGGTTTCCCCTTGTTGGTCTGATAAAAGCACCTCGTCTTCTAGCACGCGCTTTCGGCCAGGGCTGCGGGTGATGTGCAGGTGAGCCTGGGCTCAGGATCCAGCACCGAAATCCTTCTCGGGACCTCAAATCATCTTCCCCCAGATCGCAGACGTCCTCATCAGAGCTGATTTTGGCACGCGAAGAGGACGCGAGCCCGTGTCCCCGCTCCAAGGGCTATGCTGGCCCTTCAGGCTTAACGAGATGAAATCTCTGCAGAGCTGGGAGATGCTCCGGGAACAGATTTGTTGAGAAAGGAGGTGTCATTTCTACATCCTCGCTTTTCGCACTGTAACGACGTTTTAAGCGTTCATCTGGCCTTGCTGCCTCCAGTCTGAAGCCATAACCTGCCATGTGTGACAGGGCAATTGCTCGCCCCGGTAATAATTACAGCGGAGCCCAGTGTTGCTCCCTTGTTTGCTCGGCACGTGGCAGCTCGAGGCATGTGCATGGTGCTCTCTTAAAGTCAATCAATAAGAATAATTGCGAGTTCAGGTGGGGGTGAGGGAGGAGAGTGCTGTAGCAGACAAATATTTGCAGATTAAGACCCTGTTTACATGCAGATGCCTCTTGTGATAGGTAACAAGGGACGGACAATAAGGACCATATGTGGTATTTAATCAGAATTTATTCTAAATGGGGTGATTTCATAGATTTCTGCGGAGCTGACAGCTGTCCTCCATTAAATGTGAGCGTGCTGCCTCCGTCCCTGCCCCGCTGCCCTGTCTGCCCCGGAGTTTTGCAGGATTTTGCAGCGTTGGCGGTGGGGCACTGCGGTCCCGTCCCCCTTCGCCTCTGTTTAGGTGCAGCCAGAGGGAATCCCATGGACCAGTTTTCACCTACAAACCTCAGCAAAGGAAAAATGGCATTTGATGGGCCTGGATTTCCCGTTGCGAAGCCCTTTCTTCTCGTGCCCGCAGCAGCCTCAGGAGCAGCGATGCTGGGCTGGGCGATGCCTGCTGCCGCAAGACAGCCAGCACCCGTGGGACGTGCTGGAGCTGCAGCTGGTCGTGGGGAGACCCAAACCACAGGTTGGAGGGTTTCTTCCTCCAGAGATGGAGACAGAGAGGGCTGGAGCTGCCCACCCCAGCTCGCGTTGCCTTCAACCCCCTTGACGTTGATCCTGAAACCTAATAATGGGGAAGTACGCCAAAACCAGAGAGGTGAACTGTGGTTATCTGTCATTGAAGGGGAGGGAAATGAGGTGGGAGGTGAGATACCAACAGCTCAGGCTTGGAAGCTTTTTGGTGCCTTCATTAGAAGTAGAGTACCATCTCCTGGCTTGTGGTGGCTGGACGGATGGACGGATGGACACCCCGGCTGTTGAGGAGGCAGGTTGGTGGCCATCCCAGCTTCACCCAACTTCTCCTTGGTTATTTCTCCTCTGACCTTAACGACTTCTCCCTCTCAGCCTGCTGTGCTGTCCGCAGGCAGAACAGCCACAGGCTCCCATCTGATCGCATCTCGCCACGTTGGAAACATGGCTGCGTCCGTTTGCTGGATGCTGCGTGACTCATGTAATCACCATGCGAAATGCATCATTCATAAACTGTTTAGTGCGACCTTTTGTACAGTAGCACTAATTATTATTATCACAGAAGCCCAGTAAACTAGACTAGTAATTATCAGGGATTTATTTGAATGGACAGCTAAGCTATTCTTGGCAAGTTAGTCAAAGCAGTTGTCATGACAGCCACACAAACGCGTCTTATGAATTGGGTTAATTAGGGTAATTAATAACTGTTGTTTTGCCCTTTTTAACAAGGTATTGTCTAGACACTATCAAAAAATAGCAATTGTACCTAACAGAAATAGTCTTCTTCTAGCAGCAGCCTTCAAATCACAAAATCAAAGCAGTAAATACCCGTTGGGTTGTCGTTTCCCAAAGCAACATGTCATCCTTCCCCTCGTGCGAAAGCAGGGAGGAAAAGGCTCTGTCGTAATTTTTCTGCTGAGCTTCCCCTGCTGTGCGGTGTTATCTAGAGATTGGTCATCATCATTGTTGATATTATTATTATTATTTATTTTAATGCCGTGCTGCTCCGAGCCGTTGTCACAGAGGGATCTCTGCCGTGCCCGGCGCCGTGCGGGTGGCAAGGGCAGCCCCAGGGTGCTCCCCTGGGTCGCAGCAGGCTCTGCAAGCGGCGGGACTTGAATCCAATTTTAAAGACGTGACCGTAAATTATCGTTGTTTTGCGGGCGCATCGTCACCATCCTCATCAGGGTGGCGGGTGCCAAGCCGCCGCGCCCTCGCCCAGCAGAGCATCTGCTTCTTTCGAAAGAAGGGTTTTGCTGAATAAATGGTTTTGGTTTTGTCGCGGTTGTTGCCAATATTGAGTAATGGTGGTAACTAAGGCTCTCAATAACCAAGTAGCACCAAAGAGCCTCAAAAGGAAAAAAAAAACCCATAGTCCCCATCCCGGGGAGCACCCTGGGCACCCCCGGCTGCCTCCTAGGGGGTTTGCAGCCTGCGATGGTGGTGGTCCCCGTCCCACACCGGTGGCTGGGTGCTTGCCGGCACGGAGCACCGTCTCCCTGAGGACTGCAAGATTTGGTGCCGATTATTCAAAATGGCCCAAGATTACAGATGCGACTGAGGAATATTACGTAAGTTTTGTAGAAAAATGACCTGAATAGATGAGCGAAGGCTCTGGCTGGTTCTCCAGCTGCACCGAGCCCTGTCTATTTATATCACCTCTGGGCTTTCGAAGCCCTCTTTTAACTAAAGCTTATTTGATAACACACATCTTTTAAAAAGAAAAGAATTTAAAAAAATGAAGAAGGAAAAGGGGAAAAAACCCCTAAAGAAAAACACCTCTATGGAGAAGGTAGGGTTTTAATGAAGAAATATTTTACACCATTCTCCTACAACCTTAGGGCTAATAGCCTGGAACTGGTACTTTGGCTCCTTAAAAAGCCCAACAAGACAAGCCAATTACTGCCTCTGAAACATTTTTATTTTTAGTTCCTTGTAATAGCAATTCATCCTCGGCCATGGTACATTAACTGGAAGGAACAAGAAGTAGTAAGGTTTTGGCATCTTTGTAATAACCAACGGGCTGTGTTTACCAGGCTGTTAATAATGTGGGGCGGCTGTCGGGCAGCGGGAGCGGGCAGCGTGGGGACGGAGAGGGGCATCCAGTTAGCGCCGGAGCAGAGATCCCCTGACCTGGCGGGCGCTTTATTATCATTTATTTCCCTACAGTTTATTCTGGGAGATAACAGGCTCCTGTTGGGCGAAATTCCACAGTTTCCCAGTGCCCCTGAGCTGCCAGCACGGCTCAGAGGGGAAGAAGGGCTGACTGGAGGGTGCTGGGGTGTCCCCAAGGATGCTGGAGCCAGAGTGGCACCTTTGGGAGCAGCAAGCTTTGAGCTGGGCTGGGCTGAGCCAGGCTGGACTGGGCTGGGCTGAGCCGAGCCGGGCTGAGCTGAGCTGAGCTGAGCCAAGCCGGGCTGAGCCGAGCCGGGCGGGGCTGGGCTGGGCTGGGCTGGGCTGAGCTGAGCTGAGCTGAGCTGAGCCGAGCCGAGCTGGGCTGGGCTGAGCTGAGCTGGGCTGGGCTGGGCTGAGCCGAGCTGGGCTGAGCTGAGCCGGGCAGGGCTGAGCTGAGCTGAGTCGGGCTGGGCTGGGCTGAGCCAGGCTGGGCTGAGCTGAGCCGAGCTGGGCTGGGCTGAGCTGAGCTGGGCTGAGCTGAGCCGAGCTGGGCTGGGCTGAGCCGAGCTGGGCTTCGCATCCCGCTCCCCACCCGGGCTCTGCACATGGGTGCCGCGGCCACCGAGGACGGCGATGGCAGCAGGGCCAGTCCCACTCGGGTTTGCAGTCGGTCTCATGGCTGCAGGGTAATTTTGTGGGCTGGAGAGCTGCATTTTCCAGCCCAAGCAGGGAAAATAAAAAATTGGGGAAAAGTGGTTTTGATAAATAATTTCGTTGTGAGCAAAATCCCTTTGAGGCTTAGAGCGGGAGCTGGCTGAGGCTGTCCTGATTGCAAGTCCTCCCGTGCAATTACAGATAAACAACGTAAGTGATAACACGAGGAGCATACGGGGCAGTGTTCCCCTCAGGGTGGTTTTCCTCCATTGCCGGGGAATTGTAGCCGAAGCCAGGCGGGAGGTGCTGGCACGGAGGTTTCCTCCAGAGCTGGGGGTGGATGTGCACGGCCACGTGCCGGGGGCACTCGCGGGACAGGATCAGGCCTCTGGCGAAGCCGTGGGATATAAGGTGATATATGAAGCGCTTGTTGCTTGCTCAAAAAGCAGGAGAAATGGGGCTTGCACTGAGACATGGGGCAGGGACGAGGTCCCCGCGCGTCTGTCCTGCCCTCCCCGGCTGCTCCCGCGGCTGCCGCCTGCCATGGCATGGGTCTTGGCACCCCCCTGCCAAATTTCTCCCCGCTAAGCCACGAAGCAGGGAAATCCTCCGGCTGCCGCTGCGAGCCCCCTCGCCCACCGCCCTGGGGTGCCTCGGGGGTGTCCCCGTCTCCTCCAGGATGCAGAAGCGGAGCGAGGTGCTCCCGTGGCAGCCCCTTTCGGTGCCCGGCCCGGTTTCGGTGTGCCCCCGTGCCCCCCGCCCGCCCGGGGCTTGTGCACGCTCAGGGGTGCCGCCGGCGGGGCGGCTGCCCGGGCACCCCATCACTCCGATGTGCCGAGCCGGTGGTGGCATCTCACACCTTTGCTATTTTTAACTCATCTGCAATGATTTTGGGTTTTTCTTTGTTTTTCTTTTTTTTTGCAGTGACAAATCTGTGATTTCTCTTGTTCCCTACAAAACACATCAGTCTGACCTGCCGCTCCAGAAGGTGAATGACAAGGAGTTTTATTTAGCCCTAGCGATGGGAACATTTAAAAAAAAACGGTTCCTCTGTTATATTTGTTTTCATTTTAATGGCAGGAGGCAGGGAAAGGACAGTTCTGAAAGGTTTTTTAACAAATCTGTAAGTCATGCCCCATTACCCGGGGACTGCTGATTAGATCCAGATTGTTTCTCGCACTACTTAGGGAGGGGTGTAGTCCGCGCTGGAAGCTGCACGCGTGGATCCATTACACATCTGAAAGTCCCAGGCATAGGTGATGGGAAAAAACCCTTTTATTAGGTTTATTGGCTATTATATCCCCGCAGGGAATTTTCCTCGGCGTATCGAGGCAGCCCCCCTGTGCAGAAGGCTGTGCCCTGGGGGGCCGGCGAGCTCGGCCCCGTACCCACTGGTGGGCACACGGGAGGGAGGCATTGCCCCCGCTGCCCCAAAATCCCTCCCGTCCCAGTGCCGGGGGGGCACTGGGCAGCTGCCGGGGCATCGCCAGCCTCCTGGCTGCTCACGGTCCAGGGAAGGCGTCTGTATGCTCTCCCCTAGAAAGCGTGCCCCCATTTTGGGTCAGTATTTTGCTTTTCGATCAATTTTGGGGGGGTGGTGCCAAGTGGGTGCCTGCTCCGGAGGTGCTGCTGCAGGGACCCCTGTGCCACGGCCACCAAAGAGCTTTTGGGTTATAGGTGCCATCTGAATGTAAGGCAGGTTTTTTATTCTTGCATTTTTGCTCTTCATAAGCATACTGTAGATTTCTGATATGTTGACAAATTCAAGCGGGTGACACTATTTGTGGCTTTCAGGAGTGTAATTATGGCTTCATTGTGTGTTGCCGCTCTTGGGATTCAATCTGGGTGTCTAATCCTATACCCTTTTTCAAAATCACATCACAGCAGCTCCTTTCCTCCTGCCTCCGATCCATTTTCAGACAAAAAAATGACAAAGCCTGTATTTATTTGGGGAGGGGACAGGAGTTCAGCGCGGATTAGTGGGCATGCCTGCGCCGTAATACAATCTGGTTTGATACTTCTGCTCATTCTGATGAACGGGGTGATGCTAAAGGATGAACTCTCTGCAATGCTTTTTATTTCATCAAGAGAAAATGGAGGCTGGACTCAGTTCCTTCGGTGTTTAATAATGTCCATCAGAACCAAATGCCCTTTATTTAAGCTGCAGTAATAATTAGAGGGTCGGTGGTGTTAAGTAGCCATGGAGTCTGGCTCTGAGGAATGTTCATTGTGCCTCATTAAATTTGGAATTAGTGCTTAAAAGGTCAGAAATAAATATTCTGTTTATATTTCGGGGATAGTAAATCTAAATGGATGCTGTGTTTGCACATCCTCGTCTCTGCTCGTTCCTGCTGAACCGAGCGAGGCACCGCTCCGTTTGGTTTAGGCAGCAATCAGAGTGTCTGCAGAAAAGCCCAACCCCAAAACCAACCCTGGTTTCATTGATCAAGGGCAGGAAAATGATCTGCTGTATTATGTCTAATTATAAAACATCAATATCAGATGCTAAATGCACTTACTTTTTCAGAGACGCTATGTTGCTGGTTTACAGTTTGCCATCTCCTGTATTACGGGCTTTAGCCGTGAGCTGGCTAAGGGAGATGGCTGCAAAGGGAGGTGCAGAGGTCAGGTCCTTCTAACCTTTATTGAACTCCTCCAGGTGTTGGCTCTTAAATGCTCCTTAGTAACAGCCGAATTGCTTCACGGTTGCCTTCCATCTTGCCTGGGGCTGTTGATACAGCAGCGGTGCATCCCTCTGCCCCTCTCCCCCGGCTTCTGCTCCAGTGCCCGTGGAGCGGGCTGGAGCTGCTGATGGGGACCGGTGGCTGGCCGGGTCCTTTCCAAAGGCCCTGACCCTGCGCGGGTCTCCGAGCCACGGCACAGCTCGGCTGTCGGAGGAGAGGGTGCTGGGCTCCCTGGGGTGACGCCGGCGTGGCTCACCCTGCCGTGCCCGTCAGCATTTGCTGACTTTCCCCCAGGGTGGATGCACCAGTAGCTGCTTGGGGAGAGTTTGCATGGGGGTTTAACCCAAAGCCTTGGGCTGGTGCTGCTCTCACATCTCTGATACCCACCCTGCCGGGAGGTGCCGACGCTGGAGAGTGAGGAGCTGGGAAATACGGGTCTGGCTTCTGTTACATCTTCCCAGGCTGCGGCCGCGGTGCTCAGGACCCTCGCCAGCGGTTGCAGACGTTGCAGATGCCAGCAGCGCCTGAGCGGAGCCGGCGCCGAGCGCGGGGGAAGGAGGAGCAGAGCCCCTCAAGTGGGTCAGGCACCGCGGTGCTCGTCCAGGTCTCCAGCCACCGGTGCTGGCCTCTGGCCGGTGCTCCGAGGCAGCGGCGTCCTGGTCAGCAGCCGGTAGCGCAGGAGCTGATGACGTGGCCTCACACACAACGGGGGAAAATCTCTCCTGACGTCCGTTGTGATCTGCTCCCAGCCCAGAGCTGGGTCTGTTGAGTCTCCTGCCGGTGTGCGGAGAGAGACCAGCCGCCTCGCCGGGCGTGAGAGCGTCGGGACGAGCCCGGCGGTTCCTCTCGGGGCCGTGGGGCTAGGGTTCGGTGTTTGGTGGGGTTTCGTACCGCGCCTGCTCCCGGCGGGAAGGAGTCTCAGACCGCTTGTGTCTTTCCCATGGGGTAAATAAGCAGCTTCCTAAATGTTAATGACTTTCCCTCATTGCTGATGCGTACGTCATTCGACCTGGTCCCTACTTTGAAATTTTCCCTGTTTCCCAAGTGCAGCTGGAGTGTTGTTATTTAATTTGCCTGAATTCTATATCACCTGCAATATAGGTCAAACCATAAGAATTAAGTGCTGGCGAGATCTCCTAACAGGCAGCAACAGTTTTATTGCAGATGCTGGAACCTGTGATTGAGTGGCCCATGGAGAACAGGACCGAGGATACAGGAGGACCAGGAGAAGCGGTCTTACAAGCCCTGTCCTTCCCACCAGGGAGGCCCTGTGGATTTTTGGGAACAATTTGCCATTTCTGTGGTCCCCGACGATGCCTGCAGCACGGAGGGAAGGTCAGGAGACCGGTGCTCCTGGTGAAGACGTGCAGCTTGATGCAGAGGCTGAGGAGCCGTTGTGTGTTTCGGGAAGATTTTCTGAAACCCAAAAGGAGATGATGCACATTGCAGCCTTGGAGAAAGGTCCGCTTTGGTTTTTAATAATAAAGGGTGACATGCCAGCTTTATTAACAAGGCACGTAGGAGAAAAAAAAAGGCTCAAGGGATAACTCTAAAAAAGTGGTACTAAATGTGTCATTTTTATGAAGCTGATTTTGTGAAGGGTCCATACATGCTTTGGCAGGAGGTTGCAGCAGGTTTACAATAATTTGTAGAAAGATAGAAATGTTTTCACCCTGAAGTGAGAAGAAGGACAAAACCACCCGCGTTGGGATGCTTTAGAGTCGTCTTCCGAGGCGGAGGCTGGCGGAGGGACGGATACCTGTCACTTCGGGTCGGGAGAGATGGGTCCAGCTTCGAACAACCATGGACTTTGCTGCGGGGCTGATGTGCGGAGTGAGGAACCAAACCCTCCATCAAGAGCCCAGATCCAGACACAGTGAGGAAAGCTGGGTTTTCACCTCCATGGAGTTTGGTTTGAAAAAAAAAACCAACACATTTGAAATAGCTGAAAAGAGGGAAGAGTGAGAAAGAGCCAGATCCTGGGCATCTGCCCGAGGCTGGCAGGGACACGGCTGCGCTCATCTGAGCCTCTCAGCATGGCCCAGGACACGTCCCCCCCGCCCTGGGGACCGACCCAGCCAGCATCCTCTATTTTTCCATCAGTCCACAGCGGTGGTCGTGCCCGGAGTCGCCGCAGCCCGCTGACCTTTCCGTTGGCACTTGCATTAATTCCCCTTAAACCGCCTTTGGATCCTCCGGGCTTTATTTCTGTTTCGAAAGCAGAGAGTGAGCAGTCGTTAGAGCAGTCCTGTTGCTAATGGACCTTTTGCTAACGGGGAAGTCGCCCCCCCTGCCGATGTCCAGGTCAAGAAGAGTTGTACTGACGTTTGTGCTTCTTTTTTTTTTTAATTTAATGGAATTGGCAGTCCTCAACTGAAAGCAACTGCTGGGGAAAAAAAAAAAAGTTTAAAATTGCCCTGCTGAATGCTCAATTCTGAGTGTGTCTGTTGTTATATTTCTATTTGTGTTGCTAAGGCAGCAGTTAAAAGCATTTTTCAAATTAGGCACTGGTAAGCTGCGTGCCGAGCCAGGGCTCTCTCTTTGATGGCATTGACACCAACGCGCCTGCATCTGGAAAGCAAATCCCGAGCCCGCAGGACAGCAGGGTTTCTCTCCTCTAAGAGAGAGACTTTATATTAGGTGTTATTTGGTGCTTCCCGATGTCTTGAATGTATTGTTTATTCGTAGCACAGAGGGTGAGGTCTGATCCTGACAAGAGTGAGCATCCTTTATTCCTGTTACGATGAGCAGGAGATAAGAATTGGCAGCGCCGTTCAGGAGGTCCTTGCCATACCCGGCTCTGGATGTGGAGGGGAGAGGCTGGGCTCGAGGCTGGGCTTCCTTTTGATTTCTGCAGGAGCGATGCCGATCAGTGAGAAAGTAACGGTTTGTTTGCTTTTGCCAAAATAATGAAGAAGATGAGGGCTGGCCTCTCGCTGATGCACTTTGTGAAGAGCACGCTTTCATCGGCGCCAACCAGCTTTACCTTTTCCCTCTTTTTTGTGCTTCGACTTTGTTCTTTGGGCCTCATTAAGCGAGGGAGCGGATCCTTTCCCAATTAAAATGTTGACACGTTGGAGATGCTCTCCTTCCCTGTCGTTTTGCCTCAGTTTGTAAGTGATTGCATTTTGCAGGATGAACTAGAATTAAATCAAGTGAACTTCGATTGAATAATGCAAGCTATAAAGCAGCCCTCCTCCATGAAAAATCTCATTTCTTTTTTATTTTTCTGGTTTGATCCCCTAGCCTGCATGGAGATAACCTTGACGGATAATCCCACAGCTGAGGAGAGGTCTCGTAAACCACTGGGCTGCCTCGTGCGCCGGCGGGAGCGTGCCGGTGCGGGCAGGGCAGGCAGCCCACCCTGGTGCCGGTGCGGGCAGGGCAGGCAGCCCTCCCTGGTGCCGGTGCGGGCAGGGCAGGCAGCCCTCCCTGGTGCCGGTGCGGGCAGGGCAGGCAGCCCACCCTGGTGCTGGTGCGGGCAGGGCAGGCAGCCCACCCTGGTGCCGGTGCGGGCAGGGCAGGCAGCCCTCCCTGGTGCTGGTATAGGCAGGGCAGGCAGCCCTCCCTGGTGCTGGTATAGGCAGGGCAGGCAGCCCTCCCTGGTGCTGGTATAGGCAGGGCAGGCAACCCACTCTGGCACCGGTGCGGGTGCTCGTGCCGGTGCGGGCAGGGCAGGCAGCTCTCACCAAGGGTGCAAACCCCCAGGCCAGGGAAGCACATTTCCTATCCGTGTGCCTGTGTCACTCCTTGTTTTGTCCCAAATCTGGAATTAATTAGCATTAGTTGTGCTGCTTTTGGTGGCGCGGGGGATTCGAAGCCTGGGAACGGATGCTGCCTGGGACCGAGCCCGCGGGAACCCGCTCGCTTGTCTGTGGGCTTGGGGGCTGTGTCTTCGTTAGCGACGCGGTGCAGAGCATCCCGAGCAGGGGGGACACGTGGACCAGGGGGTCTGCACATTATTCCAGCCCCTCAAACGTAAATCACGGGGAATTTGCTCGTCGGTGGATGATTTCAGTTGGGTCAGGATTTGGTCTTTTTTTTTTTTTTGGTCAAAAATCAATAGCGAAGCTCCCGGTGGTGTTGGTCAGAGGGGGATTTAGTGCGAGGTCTGTACCCGGGCTGCGGCAGGAGATGGGATGGCAGCACGTGCGGCGTGGGGTTTCGGTGGCACGGGGTCAAGCATTCCCTGCGGATGGCCCTGGGTATCCCTCGGCCCTGAAGCCTGGGCCGTGCGGTGTCAGTGCTCTCAGCATTTAAAGCTCTGTGATGTACGTCTATATATTGAAATTTGCTCTCTGGATCCTCCCACCCACCCATTCCTCTCCCTGGGGCTGGGATGCACCCACGCACACGGGGGGATGAAGCTGATGGAGGTAGAGGTGGGTGCAGGGGGTCTCACGCTGCTGCTGGGCACAGCGGCGGGGCTGGGGACACGGGGACGAAGCCAGCTGAGGCTCTGGGCTTGCTGGAGCTGTTCCTACACCCGCCAGCGCAGGGTGATGGAGGGGGCTCCCCGCCGAGCAGGGATTGCTCCAAAACTGGCTCCCATCCCTCCTGCCCGCCATCGCTCGGCTGCCCTCAGAGCCCGTCTGTGGAGCTGGGACCTCCCGCCCGCCCCGCGGGGCTGCTGGTGGAGGGGGACGCCATGCGGTGGCATCCCTCCCCCTGGGACGGCAGCGCCAGGATTGATGGATAAACACAGGATCAGGCATTTTCTGTGGCGTTTAAAGTCTTGGGCATCGCGGATTTTGAAAATACACGTGTCCATTTGCTCCCGAGCTCTAACCATCAAAGTCGTCCTGCAGGACCGAGGATGCAGGAACTGCAGAGACCAGTAGTTTGTGCAGTAAATCTCCTGCGTGACTCTCCAGCAGTAATTACTATTTGAAAGTAATAACCGAGCTGTGCTGAGTGCTAGGCCAACTCCCCCGGCTCGCAGCTCCTTGCATGTTTCTCTCTGGGAGGCTCCTGTTTGGTAAATTAGATATTGTGCTGTATTTCAGAAAAGGTCACACTTAACCAGCGCTGCCTTTGCTTTATTATCTTGGCAGAGCCGTGTAACCTCTGCCGGGTACGATTGGATTTCACATTCGGCTCTGCTGCAGCGGCCCCGCTCCCTGCATCCTGCCGTTGTGATTACGTTAGCAGCAGACTCTGCTTTCCTTTATTTATTGAGACATTAAAGATGCATGCATTTATTTTTACCATGTTCATAATTGCCATAAAAACAGGCCATAGTATCCCAGAGCGGCTCTTTGGGAAGGAGAGCGGGCGCGAGGCCGGGGCGAGGAGGAGCCGCGGCAGAGGGGAGGCAGGACAGGGCTGCTGGGGCAGGTGGCTGTCCCCGCTCCTGTGGCGGGAGGACACTGCTGTCAGCCCCGAGGAAGGGGACAGAGCAGGGTCTGCCCCTTCTGCTGCCCAGGGTGCCTGGCAGGGGCAAGGAGCATCCCCCGGGCCAAGGGTGGTGCTGGTGGGAGCCCAGGTGGGTTCCCTGCAGCTCGGGGGGGCTTTGGGTGGACAGACGGACCGGGGTACCTGACTAATGCAAAGAGATCTGCATCCTCCAGGGTACCCGAAGCCCAGGAATGATCCCGGCCAGGCCACGCAGATCCCACCACGTCCCACCACATGGCTTCCACTGTGACTCACCATGCGTCTCCCTCCATGTCCCACCATGCAGCTGCCTCCACGTCCCACCACGCAGCTGCCTCCACGTCCCACCACGCAGCTGCCTCCACGTCCCACCATGCAGCTCCCACCACATCCTACCGTGCAACAGCCACTGCCTCCCACCGCACAGCTCCCACCACGTATTGCTGTGCATCTCCCACCATGTCCCACCACGCAGCACCCGTCGCATCCCACCCCCCGGCTCCCACCATGGCCTCCTGGGTGGTAACACCCTGCTCTCCTCCCCACCTTCTGGTTGCTTTTTTTGGTTCCTTACCTGCTGCGAGCACCAGAAGTCCGGGGCTTTGGAATCTGAGGTTGAAAGAGGGGAGTTTCAAGTGCAGAGCTAGTTAGTGGGTTTTGCTTGCAGATGACAAATCCATTGACTTCCCCCCCGCTTTCACTCCCCTCCAACTTCTAAGCATGTCACCCATTGTTTGCTTTTTTATTAATAACAGAGCCCACTGTCTCTGCAAATGAAATGATGTAAACCAAAGAGAAGTGCCCACATTAAATTCTCTGGCAGGGGATTACCTTGCTGGCATTTACATATCTATGCAATAAATATTTTAACATGTTAATTATACACTAATAAGAAAAATACCTTTTGAACTTTCAGTCAAATTGACACACACAGAACGGAGTCCATCAGGGAATTAAAAGCAATTAGTTTTGTAACAGAGCGTAGTCACATTGTTTCTTCTCTGCAAATTGTTCTGTGGTCACCAGCCAGCCTTTTTTTTGTGGTGAGAGCTGGTGGGAAGGCCGGCAGGGGCTGGAGCGTTCCGTGCCGGGCTCCGTCCCGCGCGCGGGGGTCTGTCCCGCGCCGGGATGCTCCTTCCCTCCCGTGGGGTCTGCGGGTGGCCGCAAACCCGGCTGTTCCCAGTCGTGGGGAAATCAGACTTGTAACCGTCTCCCTTTTCTTTTCCTCCTTCCAGACTGAAAACTACTCCTTCGATTCCAACTACGTGAACAGCAGAGCTCATTTAATAAAAAGGTACGTAGGCTCGCTTGAAAGCACTTGGGTTCGCCCAGCCAAATCCTGATTATTTAATGTTCTTCCTTCCTGCATTATATACTACTTGCTTTTTTTAATATGCAAACTGTTTCAAGAGTAATCATTTGATTTTAAAAACAGTATTTACTTCCTATTAAGTCCCATTGCTCTTGGTTTGCAATAAAGGCAAGTCTTTTTTTCTTCTCTTTGGCTCCTTCGCGCTGGGAAGTTGCAGTGAGTTAGGTGGAGTGCTGTTACCCTGACAACTTTCAAATTCATAGAGTTTATTCTATTTGAATGCACAGGAATAAAATGATAGATTTGGATGGTGAGATCTCCCTGCCATGTGAGGCAAAGAAAAAAATCTCGTTTGGGGGCAGGTAATTGCATTGGATACACGCTCACTGTTTTAGTTTGAATGCCGAGGCAAAACAGCACTTTGCTGGGCTTTTTTCTTCTGTGGGTAAAAAGGAAATCATCAGTTCAGTTGCAATTGCCCTTGGGGGAATTTAACCCTTTGGATAAAATACTGGTATCCTCAGAGCTTACCAGTGGCGAAGAAATGTCTCGGGGAGGTTAACGCCGGGGTTATCCGGTTGAACCCCACTGGACTGTATTAAACTGGAGGAGGGCATCCCCCGTGGGGCTTCCCCCTGCCTCCCCGGGATCCCCGCGGCGGGGAAGGGGGCTGCCAGAGCACAATCCGTACTCATCAGGGGGCCGCCGCGTGGGGCTGGGGGCCATCTCCCCACGCAGGGGGTGGCCGGCGGCTCTTTGCCCACCTCCCCACCCCGAGGTGTGCGGCGGGCAAGCCGGGGCCGTGCCCGTGCCCGTGCCCGTGCCCGGCGGGGTTGTACCCGGGGGCTCTGCAGAAGCCATCGCGGCAGCAGGGGTGTAACGGAGAGCAGGAGCCGGCCCTGAACTGTTGAGATCTGATCTGAGCAGTAAAAAAATCCAATTATCTGCCTGGCTGAGATCCCATTTGCTTACATCTTAAAAATGTAAGGAGTAAGGGAGCTGCGAGCCCATTCTTTAAGCAGCTCGGGTTCAGCTAGCGAAGGGCAGGTATATTTGCCTGCCTGGTTCATGATGTTTAACGATGCTAATGCGATTGCGAGAGAGATAGCTTGCCTGCGCCACGCCGCTCCTCGCCAGAGAGTCCGCAGGCATCCTGCAAAAAACCCAAATCTATTAATCTTTCCTCGTTCCCACCTAAGATAAAGGCAAGCAGCGCTCCCGCCTGCCGCAGCAGGGCTTACTCCGAGGCTGTATTGTTTGGGAAATGCTGCTGCTGCTGCTTCCCCGAGACCTGCCCATCCTTTAGAGAAGTGTCAGCCGCGGAAACGTGTCGTGTGGCTGCTGCATTACGGTCTGGTTCACTGCGGGGAAGATAAATGCGTTGTAACACGGGTTGCCTGCCTATTATGAACAGCAGCTCCGTGTAGGACAGCGTTTCCCCTCGCTTTCTACCTTTGTCTTGTATCTTAAGTACAACGGGTGCCGGGAACGTTGTGCAGACATCTAAGGACAAAAAATATTTTCTGTAACATACTGTGGCATCATTTTCATCCTTTGCCTTTATGAAGATGTTGTAGCTCTTCTATCTTTGGTGAGTGAATCTCCTCAAATCCAGCACTTTAATTAATCTATTTGTACTTTTCCTGTGTTGTCTGCCTGCCTCTCTCGCTCATCTACGCGCACACAAATGAATTGTAGATTTGTAGTGCTTTCTTGACTTAAAATTCTTTGATGTCGCCTGGAATCAAAGTCAGTGGCTTTAACAGGGACATCTTTATTTAAAAGGTAATGTTTGAAGGTTTACCAATTTATATGTATTTCAGAGCTCCCCCCTCGCGTGCTTTTGCAAAGCATCAGATGGTAGGTGGTCTGCTTGGTTTCCGTGGAGACGCAAAAGGGCTTTTCAAAGTAATGAAAATCTCCAGCTCTTTGGGGCTTTGAAGCACAGGCCGCGTCCTCCACCGACGTTTCACACCAAATCAGCCAGCGAGAAAGTTTGGGGCCGTGGGTGCAGGTGGATCCCCCCCGACGGGTGCAGATTTCCCGTGCCAAGGCTGGGTGTGGGAGGAGGCGCAGGGTGGGTGGCCCCAGGGGTGCCCCGATGGCCATGCCACCCCGGGCAGGCGCACCTCAAGACGTCCCTGCGGCTCGCTGCGGGTGGGTGGCCCCAGGGGTGCCCCGATGGCCGTGCCACCCCGGGCAGGCGCACCTCAAGACGTCCCTGCGGCTCACTGCGGGTGGGTGGCCCCAGGGGTGCCCCGATGGCCGTGCCACCCCGGGCAGGCGCACCTCAAGACGTCCCTGCGGCTCGCTGCGGGTGGGTGGCCCCAGGGGTGCCCCGATGGCCGTGCCACCCCGGGCAGGCGCACCTCAAGACGTCCCTGCGGCTCGCTGCGGGTGGGTGGCCCCAGGGGTGCCCCGATGGCCATGCCACCCCAGGCAGGCGCACCCCGATGGCCGTGCCACCCCGGGCCGGCGCACCTCAAGACAGCCCCACGGCTCACTGCGGGTGGGTGGCCCCAGGGGTGCCCCGATGGCCGTGCCACCCCGGGCAGGCGCACCCCGATGGCCGTGCCACCCCAGGCAAGCGCACCTCAAGACGTCCCTGCGGCTCGCTGCGGGTGGGTGTCCTGGGGCATCACCCCTCGCAGGGCGGCGGGGAGCAGCAGAAGGATCCGGAATGCAGCCAGAAATGAGTCTCTTCCATCCCTCCAGCCTAGGAGCTGGGTGCCGTGGGGTGATGGAGCTGCTCAGCCCTTGGGGGAAATTTGGGAGCAGCTCAGCCCTCAGGTCCCCCCAGCAGTGGCTGCGCTTGCAGGGGATGTCAAGGAGTTCGACTGTGTATCAGATCTCCTTAAAGCTGTGTGAACTTGGACCCAGAATCACTGGGTTATTTTTAAAAAAAGAATGACATCGTCATCGTGAAAAGAAATTCCCGTTTCTAGGAAGTCTTTTGTTTCCGAACTTTAAGCGGTTAGGATTTGGCCTATAACCTAAAAACTTCATTGTGTAACTTCAGTGTGAGGTAATACAACTTGAGGGAGCCTAGTTATAGCAACAGCTCATTTAATGTATATTTTTTAAATTTTATTTTCAAATCCTGCTTCACTCTCAGCTTCCACAATACCCACAGCAGCCTGACCCACAGGCTCACACCGTACCCGTGGGCGGAAGCGCCCTGCGAGGCGGTGCAGGCTGGGTGCTGTGTTTCGGGGTGCAGAGGTGCCGAGCAGGGGGTGCCCCCCCCCGTGCCCCCTGCCCCAGCTCTCCGTGCCGGGGGAGCAGTCCCAGCCCTGCCACCGGGCACTGGGGATGGCAGGGGACCTCCCGGTCCCTGCGGGGCGCGAGGCTGAGCGGTGGCAGCCGTGCCACCACCAGGTCTCACTGCAGCGCCGCGGGGTGGCGGGGGCCACCTTGTCCCACCCAGTAAGTCATGGCTGTGTCTCCCCCAGCAGCTCCACGTTCAAGGACTTGGAGGGGAACAGTCTGAAGGACAGCGGCCACGAAGAGAGCGACCAGACGGACAGCGAGCACGACGTGCAGCGGGGCCTCTACTGCGACACGGCCGTCAACGACGTGCTGAACACCAGCGTCCCCTCCATGGGGTCCCAGGGCCCTGAGCAAGGTGAGCCACCGCCGTGCGCCTTGGGGGGCTGCCCACCCCCCCCCGACGCCCACATGCCCCATCCGGTGGCTCCGGTGCTGCCTCAGTGGGTGCACAATAAGGATGCTTAGCGCTTGCTGGGGATAACGCTGTACGTCGTCAGAGTGCTGGGTAGATATTAAATTAATCTTCACGCCACGCCTGTCAGGTAAGCAAGCAGTTAGGATTATCCTCTGTTTCACGGGCGGAAAATCCAAGGCCCCGAGCGTCCGCCTGACAGCGAGCGAGCGGTTGAGTTGGGATTAGGGCAGGAATTACCAGCGCCGTGCCCAGGGCTGGTCCCTCTCCGGAGCGCAGACGGTGCGCCCTTCCCCGCGTGCTCCGCTCGCCGTCTCCGGAGCTCGTGCGCAGGCGCCGTCCAGGCAACTTTTCCGAAAGGTCGGCGGAGCATGTAGGCATCCCGCGAGGGATTAGCTCAGGCCAGTGGGCGAGGGGTTTGTGTCTTTTGCCCCGAACAGGCGGCGAGGTTTCAGCTCTTACTCATCCCCACGTGCAGGGATGAAATCCTGCTCCAAAACCAGACCAGTATTAGCTAGCGGAAAGAAGTCACAGGAATTCAGCTGAGCCCAAGCCGTCGTTTGTCGGATGTCGTTTTTAATGTCTGACGGATGCAAACATCCTATGCAAACATCCTGTCTTTTTCAATTAAGAAGCCTGAATGCGGTTTGGTGCTCGGGCACGGGGGAGCCTCGGGGCGCTTGGCTATATCTTGAGATAAGCTGTAGCTGAGGCTCAACTGGAAGCCCCACTGCTAAAAGACTTAAGGATATGAAAACAAAATGCTGTGATTATGAACTGGTCTTCAACTGTTTAATTCAATTCATGGTAAACATCATTAAAAGCCTTTGTTTTGCTGTCATAAAAGAGTCAAACGGGGGAGAGAGAGTTCTTGCCATCTGTGCCGCTGAATGTGGTTTTTTTTTTTCTGGAGAGAAGCCGATCGCTGTATTAATTCTCGATAGAGTCTGTTAAATGGCCGTAGTTAACCCTGTAAGACTCCGCGAGGAGGGGAACGCAGAGGTCACCTACCCATTCCACGCTGCCAGCCACGCTAATTGGAGAGGGATGGCATCCGCAGCGATAATGTATTTCCAGACAACCCTACTGTGGCCAAAGATGAAAAAAATTAAACATTTATATAACTGTACAGTGGCAGTTTAATTCTCCGCGGACCGGCGCTGTGTCAGAGAATGCAGGCTGATAGCTATCATTTATTATTCTTCTATTACAAAGAAATGCTTTTTCATTTCGATCAGGAGAGGGTTTCCTAAGATGCCTTTGCAGTAAGGGATGACTGTAGGAGCAAAAATGTTCATAATTGATTCCCGTCCTGTTGAATGGTCTGAGCAACATCTGTTAATTTTTTGTCACATTTCTTTGGCGAAAAAACCAATCTCAATGGACTGCAGATAGGGTTTTACAGAGATTACATTTCTGATAAGTCTGCGTGCTGGCTGTGTTGTGCACCAGATAACAACGCAAGTAAGTTAAAGAGGATGAGTTGGAAGCAGAGCTCGTCCGAGGAGTCAGATGGAAATAAATATGGTCCAATCCATTGTCACAAGAACTCTTTCTTGCATGTAAAATACCCCCCAAAAATCAGGAGCATTTCCAGAAGGCGACTTCCAAAGGCAACCTGTGTGTCGGGCTCCCAGTCCCACGATGGCCGGAGGGTTGGTGCTCTTGGCTCCGGTTTATTTTTGGGAGGAAGCCGGCATGCCGGCGCTGCACTGCCATCCCGCTGGACCAGCAGCAGCGTGCCGGGGGCCAGCTCTCGTGTCCGCCGGCACCCCCGCTGCCTCCTGCGGAGGAAGGGGGTGCTCGCCTGCGAGGTTATCGGGGTGTTCGTGGAGCAATGAGAGGAGCAGCGCAGGCGGGGAGGTTAGCAGTTACTGCCACAGAAGCTGAAAAAAAAGGTTAAAGAGAATATTTTCTGAGCTGATTTGTCGAGCAGGGACTGCAGAAAATAATCAGGAAAATCAAGACGCTGAGATGATGGTGATAACAGCAGTTCCAGCATGATTAAAGCCATGGTTTTGGCATGGTAATTTTTACCCGATTTCGGGTCAGAGTGGCAGGGTGGGGAAGAAACACACCGAGTTCAATGCCAAGGATGCGCAGGACCAGCGGGCTGACCACTGCCCCGAGCACACTGTCCGCGGCCGAAGGGCAGCCTGGCAGCTCATGTCCCCATGCTTTGCCTTCGCTTGCCATCCCTGCCCGAACCGCATCTCACATAATCCCAGAGGAATGGGGCGGGAGAGTCGCCAGGGTTTGCTCTTCGATGTTAATGATCCCACCTGGGGGCCCGGCGAGGTGCCCCCAAGCCAGGCTCTGCTGGGCTTGGACCTCGACTTGTAACATCACGAGTCCTTCGTGAGCGGCCAACTCTCAGACTTCACCAGAGAATTCAGGAGTCTTTATCTGCTCGCTGGGTAATCCCGGATCTGCCAAGGCAAGATGCTGGTTGGCAGAAATCCTTGCAGCTCGGTGGTGGAGGACGATCCCTCTGTGGTGGCACTGGGGGGTTAGTGTGGACCTGTCTGGCCAGCCTTCACCTACTGAGATGCTGGATTTCCTGCAGAAAGAGGTAGGCATGGGGTGGGCATGGATGGGTCCAAGCTCCTTTAGTGTTCTTAAACCAGCGCGTGAGCCTGGCACTGGTGGTGAGTACGTGGCCACGGGAGCCCCAGGGACCTGCTGCAGATGCTCAGGTGGCCTTGGGGCCCTCTGCCCCTTCACTGCCCTGGTGCCACTCTTGGATGGGACTGACACCAGCTGCCGGTCCCGCTGGCAGGAGCCCTTGCTTTTCCTTTGGAAATGACTTAGATTTCCAGAAAAATGGCAAACTAGCGTGGAGGGTGTCGAGCTTTGGTGGGCAGCAGCAGGTCATCAGAAATACCACCTGGAGCTCAGCCACATCGCTTATTTTGGGAGTAGGCCTTCTGCCCAGTCCCTCTTTGCCTCAGGATCTTAATTATCGATTATAAATTCATCAGTTGAAAAGATTGCTTTAATTGCTCTAATATGTACCCAATTTGGAGTTCATTATCGCCCAGAATTGTTTTCCTTCCCGTGCTAATTGATACCAAATGGGATGCTGAGGAAGGCGGGCACGGGCGCCGCTCCACCTTTCGCGATTGCCTCGCTGCCATTTAATTGTTTGTTTATTTGTGGAGGTGTTAAGAGCTGCTAGAAGTTGATATGCACTCCTTTCCTAAGGGCGTCCTCAGCTGAACTTCCAAACGGATTTGTTTGAGAAAGGGAGGTTTTCAAGCGGCTGTTGGATCTCAGCGACGTTTTGCGTTGGCTGGAGAAGTCTGTTGGAGGATGGGGGTGAATCCTGGGGTCTCCCTTCGTATCTTGGCCTATTTCGCTGCAATATGGGGTGGATTTTCTCCACGTCCTGGTGTAACATTGACTCAAAGTCCAGCACTGGAGGAAACTCTGATTTCCAGCAAGGAGGTGAAGTGCGCGGTGGTGCCGGGCAGGAGACCCACCGCCGGCATCGCCTCCGGGGACAGCGGTGAGGGATGCCGGCGGCCGGGGAAGTGTTGCCGTCGGGTTTGAAGCCCCTGGCACCTCCCAGCAACGTGGGGAAATCTCCGCGTGAAATGTTTTCCAACACTGCAGAGCGTGGCGGTGCTTTTCCCGGGAAATGGCAGCACGGACCAGATGTTTTGCAGGGTAATTGAAAATTCCATTTTATCAGAAAGCATTTGCTGTCAAAAAGTTTTATCTTTACTTCAATAAAGAGGTTGATTAGATCCCTCAGGACCTGAATTAGCATCTTTGAGGCTAGATACTCTGTTCTGTGATTCAGGTAGTTATTCCTCCCTTGGTTTTGCTCATACTGGGACTTCTTTTTTTTTTAATCCCTTTGCCCTCTTCCAAACATAGCGTTTGTGCAGGTTTGGCTTGTTTTCTTTGTGTGGGTGTATTCGGGCACCTAGATCTGCTTAAATGTTTTCTATTACCTTTTTCACCTTGCCTTGAGCCAGAGCCATACCTGTACTCTGTCAGTCATGGGAGCTCTTGCCAGCGTGGAAATCAGAAAGGAACTATTTCAAATATGTGTTTTTAATGTTCGAATCAACAGATTTCAAACTTATCTTAATTTCCAGTGCCGGCCAGTATTTTTACCATTAGTTGCTGAAGGAAAATCATTGGCCTGATGAAGCAGTGATTTGCTGTTTAAGATAAAAATAGAATAAAAAAGAAAATACAAAAATAATAAACACACGCTAATCATAAAAAAGCCAGTGTTAGAAATAGTCACCACAGCCATAAAATAGTGAAAAAGCCTTAAAATCAAAGCGAGAGGGTTTTTAAGCAATGTCAGTAATGTGTCTCTACAGAGAATTGCTTCTAAAAGCATCACTTCCATTTTTCTGGTGCCAGATCAGCAGTAAAGGTTGGCGTGAAATGTCATCTGGAAAGACCTGATCCTGCACACACTTCCACATTTGAGTAACTTTGCTCACATAGGTGGTTTAATTGCGTCTGAGTCTCAGAAACTCCAGCAAGACGAAAGGTTCTTTGAATAGAAATGGGTTATATTTAAACATTTATGTTAAGTCGTCTTTACACTATCGCACAGTATAGAATAGGCTTGGATGTAAAGGAGGGCCGGGCTCAGGATATTCACCGCAACTTTTCTTGCTGGTTGCATCCCAAATTATTCAGATACATCGTCATTTAGGGGATCAGGTTTTATCTAGACTATTCCAATTGGTTCTTATGCTCATCTCTGTAGTATCTGGGTGCATTTCAGTCGCGAATTGAGAACATGACTAATGGTATTAACGGAGGCAAACACAGGTATTAGAAACTGTTGATTTTTTAAGCTGATTTCCAGCAGTCGTTCCACCTGCAACTCCCTTTTACTCTGCAGAAAAGCCTTTCTGTAGAGCTGTATGTACATGAAGACCTAAGTGACATATTCTAGGGCTTTGGAGGCTGGAAATACAGCTGCATTTCTCTGGAAGTTTCTACAAATTAATAAAAATACCTACTTTCTTGTATTCATATAAGCAGCACAAGACATAAAGTCTAACATTCATATGTGAGTGACAGCACATCCCTTAAGATGGATAAACGCTGTAAGCTTTCTTTACAGGGCAATGTCAATTATTACAGCTCTTCCGATGTCTGTATTATGGGATGGATCTCTCAGTAAAGCAGCCTCGCTGAGCTCGGTGGTGCTCCTGCAGTGGCCAGCCCGGGGGGAGCAGTCGGCTTCTCACGGTAGTTTGAAACTCCAGAGAAGGATTTTTATGACGAGTGAGTAAGCTGGGCTTTGGGAAAAGGAGTTGATTGTCTCATGATTCCTGCGCTTTTCGATGATTACCTATTGAGCATCTCAGTCAGCTTATGGCTGGCTGGCGTGGTGGTTACTGATGCTTTTGTACGTGCTCTCTCCATCCTCCCCAAGCGCCCACTCCTGCTAACGTTGCCCAGCCGGGCTCGCAGGGGGACGTAATATCTTTTATTAGACCAGCGAATGTAACTGGAAAAAAAGCTGTCGAGCACTCAGACTAACAAGCCTCTCTTCAGGTTGACCCTTATCGTTGCCAGGTACGCGGTGCTTAGCTCCATCTTCGGTGGGTGACCTGGGCAGGTGGAGTTGGACGCTGGGTCAGGCTGCCCGGCCGATGGGCTCAGCTGCCTTCACCGCCGCGTCGCAGCAGAGCAGGGCAGCGGTCACTCGGGGAGGTTTAATCCACGCAGGGACGCTGTGGCTGGCACGGACAGGTCCCTCGCGTTGCTTCTTCCTTTGGTTCATAGCTCTGTAGTATGAAGTACAGCTTGGAGAAGTCCTTATGGAAAGTGATGGTGGGGCAGGGGTGACACTGGAGTCATATCCATAGCAATAAATGAACACCAATCCCTTTCTGCAACAGCAGAACTAAATAACAAACAGATGTGTAACCTCCGTTGTTTGCATAAGAAGCATTATCATATATCCCACATTCCTGGCACTCTTTCTTCAGTTTTCAGGTTCCTTCCATCAAAGATAATTCTTGCAATGTCTCCATCGCTGAAGTTACTCAGTCCAGGGTCACAGGCGTTATAACCTTTAGATCCTCAAGCCCTTTCCATCTAAGAACAGAAAACACTCACCAGATGTGAACATATTGGCAACTTCGAGAGGAAAATTCAGACTTGGATCCGTGCCCCGTTGTGTAGGTTTATAATGGATGAATGATCAGCCCAGAAAGTTGGAGAGTTTCTAGTCTTTTATTGTACTTTTTAATGAGATTTTGTCAAATTTAGTTATTGCTTACCCATATTTTTGCTGGGTGACTGGAGAGCAATTTATAGGAGATATGAAAAAGTGATATTTCTGATTAGAGAGTTTCAGCTTCTATTTGTGCTTGGTTTTGTTAGCTGCTCCTGAACTCCAGCCCAAGGAGAAGGTTCGCAGAGAAGATCCTTGTCAGGGTTCAGCTGAAGGACGGGGTGGTGCTAACCCTGGCTCTCCCAAAGCATCCTTTTCCAAACCCGCTGCACAATACTTGGATTTTCAAATATTTCTAAGATAAATAAACAGTTCAGTCAAGCTTGCAGCTTCCTTTTCCCTTATAAACAAGCCAAAAAAAGACATTTTTTTTTTCCCTTTGCCAGTAACCTCTAAGGAAACCGTTAACACTTTCTGTCTCACAGCAGTTAAGACGAGCAAAATGGTCAAGGTAATGGCCATCATATTTAACAGTAGGGAAGGTATATGAATAAAACCGAACCTTCTGCTAACGCAGCAAGCCAGCACTTCCCCATCTCCTCCTGTAATCAATCTACATCGTTAATGACTCTGAAAACAGACTGAACTGCTGGGGCTGGCACTGGGAAACTTGCATTACAAACTAACCATCTCTTATTAACCTTTCGGTGTTTCCTTCACAACACTAATTAGAGCCAAATAAAACTACTGTTTGTGAAACTCTTAAGTTTCAGAGGAAATATGGTAAACTCCAAAGCTCCTGTTTGCTTGGCCTTTCTTTTTAATTATGATGGAGGATGACTGTTACTTGTTTAACAGAGGCTTACATGATTAATGCTGCAATGTTACTGTAATTAAAACAGGAAAAAAAGATGTGATTGGAGCCCGTATAATTTACAGACATCTCAGCGTTCTGGTGGCAGAGCAGCTCTAAGTGTTGCAAAGAGGAATCATAAAAATTTATTCTAATTAAACTTGCCAGATTGACTAAACAACAGGTGACTTATGTAACTTGAGCGACTTGCTCTTGGGGTGAGAAATCATCTGAAATCAGTGAATTATACAAACCTGTCTATTATTCTACTAAATAGGAAAGTGTGTGCTTACCATGGCAACCTGCATCAATTTTGCAGCCGCTGGGAAATACAGGGTCCTTTATTAAAGGAATAATCACCGCCTGCAGCACGCTGACCCTCGGCCCCGCGGGCGCGGGGTGCACGGCACGGCGGGTTTCAGAGCAGCCTTCTGGGGAGGGGTGGTTGCCATCGGGTTAAATCCTGTCCTGCTGTATCGAAACATGCACCCGGCAGCGCGCGGGTGATTCGGGTACGGCGCTGGACCGGCATCTCCGGAGGGGGTGGTAGGAGTTGGGTGCCTGGTTTTTTTTCCCCCCAAAAGTGGTGCATATAACTTTGTAAGTGCAATAAAGAGAAGTCATTTGGACCTCTCTTAATTACGCTTGCACGCTGCAGAGGGCCGTAGGGCAGGGGACTGCATCTCCCCTGGGTGCAGGGGAAGGAGCCCACCCGCCTCTGAAACACGGTGTATATGGGTGAGTGTCTAAACTGCTCTGGTTCCAGCAGATAACTGCTGAAGGGAGACGTACCACTGGGTGTGTATGTAGGTTGTTTTACTAAATGATCTATGTAATAATATATAAGTCAAAACTCTGTAATAATTGGCACCAAACAGCAAAGAGAACTTGCAGCTTTTATCCGTCTTAAGGGAAGCGCTGCCACTCAAAACTCGCGAGCGCTATCTTTTATTTCTCATACAGCATATATGAATGTAAGAGAGTAGCTATTTTTAAATGGGTCACAGAATTATTAAGAAGTTTGGCAGCCTCTCCTCACGGTAGGCAGGCAGGTATGCAGCGGAGCGGGCAGGGCTGGGAAGCAGGAGCACGGGGCTGTGCCGGGCTCCGGCTGGGTTTGTGCTGCCTTTGCTCGGTGATTTCCCTTTCCATCCTGCATTTAACCCCTGCGTCTGTTTGGAAAATAAGTTCTTTAGAGCAAGTATATTATAGATCTGTGCTAGCCACAATGTGTATAATCACAGTAGGCATAATATGGCCCCATTTTTGCTGAGTATCTGTAATAGTAATGATCACGTCCCCGCTCTCAGCATTAGCTCTCTTAGTGTTTTTATTTTTCAGCAGAAACCCTTTTTTGTTCCATTTGCCTTAGCGTATTTTCACCCTTTTTCAAGTGTGGAGAACGACTTGCTTTGTAACCAGTTTCGTTAGCTACTCGCACCTTGGGTTTCATTACCGATACCCACAGCCGGCTGCGGGTGACAGCACGTGGCAGCGGGTGACCGGCGGTCACCACTGTATCGCTTCACCTTCGGGCAGTGACAGTCACACCTGGGGCAGGGAAGTGGCGTCAGGTCGAGATGGGTTGGGCTCGAGGTCTGGCTGTAGTAAATAGGAGGACATCCGGATACGTGGAATGACTAGCTGTAGCGAAAGCGGAGCTTTATCCTGGAGAAATCCTGGGTTAACGTCAGTCCCTGTAGGAAAAGGAGAAAATTGAACCACAAAAAAAAAAAAAAAGGTGAAAAAACCCCTCTCTGAATTGAAGCAATAGGAAATGAAAATTGCTGAGAGATACTGTCATGTGGGTAGCGGTGCTACCAACCTTGTGCTGCAGTAATTACCTCTATGCATGCAATTTGTGCTCGGCTACGACTGATTTCCCACATCATCCGGTGCCCAGGCTATATTCAATCAGTCCCAGCTGGAGAAAACTCTCTTGGATCATTTGGTGAGATTTCACCACAGATGCTACCTTGCGTCTTAAGGAAGCTCTCGAGAGCTGTGCGCCACAAAGCCTCCCTGGCACACGGGTGGAGGTGTGGGGACGGTCACGGGAGGTGACGGGGGGGGGGCTGGCTGCAAGGCAGGGGGGTGCCACGTTCTGCGGGGTGCTGAGCACCCGCAGCTGGTGGGGCTTCAAGGCGAGGAGCTTCTGGCCCTTTCTAGCGAGAAGGCTTTGCTCCGCTGGGTGCGTGCTGGAGAGAGTGGGTTTTGTGGTTGTTCTTGCACTGTTTCATGTGAAAAATGAAAGAGCAAAGAGCGTTGGTTGGAAATTTTTGCAAGAAGCCTGAGGAAGGTGGGTGTCCGCATCGCTTGCAAAGCAAAATAGGTCGGGTACTTGGTTTCCTCTGACTGCTCTGGCAGTGTCGGCTTCATTAAAGAGACGAGGCAGGAGTGTAGCTGGTGCGAGTACAGCAGACGGTGCTGCCTCGTCTGCTCGGGCACGTTCTCCAGTCAGCTGGTTTAATAGGCAAATCGCTCCTGATCCGGAGGCGAGGAGCCTCCGGATTTGCCCTGCGAGAGGAACGGCTTTCTCAATTCAGCTAACTCTGCTTCTGGATTTGATGCAGCTCAGTGAGAAGTTAGAAAGGGGCAGCTCCCATTCAGGAGGAGGAATTTGGCTAGAAACCTGAAGTCAAAACCATGCAGAGTAACAATTCAGGAAAGGTCAGAGAGCCAGAAGTGTTTTGGGGAGCGATAGGTGCGTTAGTGGAGGGTATAAATACCTTTGGGGAGGGTCTGGCACGCTCAGGTGGGTCCCTGGGTGGTCACTACGTATATACTGCACTTTGATTTGGGTTTCACTCCCTCCGTTTGCCAGCCGAGTTATTTGTGCCGCTGACATTGCTGCTCGCCAGCATGTTCCAACGGGAGCCGGTTCTTCTCGGTGCTCCGCTCTTCCCGTCCTCGCTGCGTCTCCCGCAGCAGGCTCCTGAGAAGCCATCCCTGGGAGCGCAGGGCTGCCGTCTGCCTCGCCGCGCTCGCCGCTTGACTTCCATGTCCTGCATCTGTTCTGACAGGCGGTGCTTTTGCATCCGCTCCCTGATTAGTTTTGCTCCCTCAGATGCATTGATTTACAGGCCTTTCCTCTACAATACAGCTTTTCTCGATGACAGTCCATGAAGCACATGATAACTCAGCAGCCTAAATTATTCAGGCAAATTGAATGTGTTTGGCTTGTTCGAAACTTTTGTTTCCTTTCAGTGCTGTCAGGAGAACAGGTAGCTGTGATGCTTGTATCCAACTCATTCCAGTGCCAGGGAAACACAAACAGCTCAAGTATAACCCGTGTTTTACCTTGTTCATCACTTATTTCCACCTTCAGCCATGCTTTTTCTGGGCACTTTTGGGCCTCATAAAAATGTTTAACTTGCATCTAGGGTTGCTCCCCTCTGTACGCTGCTGGGCTCTGGGAAGTCACTTCATCTTGTGGTGGAAACACCCTTGTAAAATCCAAAGAAAATTCTGTATCTGTTGCACCCTTTAGCCACGTGTCCTTTTGTGGAAGTATATTCACTCATGAGAATATTTCGACCCATCAGTCATCACTGTAGGATCCCGGAACCTCACGTTAATGAAGACAAGTAATTAAAATGAACAATTCCACCTGCAATTCCCTCATCGCCTGACCTCTGCTTTGTCAGTCTTCCTCCATTGTTAGTGGGTAGATATGTCCAATTAATTCACTATAAAATCCACGCAGGCCCGTCACTGGGCAGACGTGCCTTGCTGGGACCAAAGACCTCTGGCGCGTCCAGTGGAGAGGAGATGCTTTGTCAGTGCAAAAATGCCCCTTTGCTTTCTGGAGACTGTTCTGCATCAGGAGCTTCTGGGTATAGCTGAAGGCATTGGCTTTCATTCTCCAAACGTGTCTGGAGATTTAGGACCTGACTCAAAGCCCGTTGAATCCAACAGGACTCTTTCAGCTGAGACCATTGGGGCTTGAAATAGGACCCAAGAGAGATGGCATCCTCGGGGGACGTGCTCTGGACTTTGCTTGAGACATCAGTCATCTCAGCCTGTGTTCAGAAGTGAACTCGGAGAAGGTATCTGCTACTAAGCACCTCTCTGATTCAGCGAACGAGGCACAGCCACTGCTGGCGGATGGAGGTTTGCCTCAGAAAATTCTAGCTGTAAATGAGACGCATGATTTTAGGAATTAGAATAATTACCCCCTGGAACAGGCTCCCAAGGGATGTGATACATTCTGTATCACTTAGAGTCTTTAAATCACATTTGCATGTTTTTCCTAATAGCGTGCCTAGTCACTCAAAGTGAAGGGCTGTGCTTGAGAAGCACAGCGTGACAAAGCTGAGCATCCCGTGGCTTGCAAGGGAGCAGAGCAGGGAGTCACCGTGGTCCCGCGTGGATTAAGCTCTGCAGATCCCTGGAGGAGTGGGTTTTGGCACGTCCTCGAGGAGAAGAGCTCACGACCGTCCCCTTGGCCGGCGCTGGCTGCCGTGCAGGAATGTGCAGAATTGAGCAAGTAACCACGCTGGGGATGATTCAGGAGTGAACTCCCCCAGCCAAAATCTGCCTTCCCTTTCGGAACACGCACAATCCCTTCCTCGCTGAATCAGAGGTCCCCAGGGGCAGAGCAATCTGGCTGTATCAGTGTTTCCAGGACCTTCCCTCCCACCGCTCCCTAAATAATGAGAGTGTTTTTGAAGACCTCATTTCCTGGACTTTCCCTTTTATCTCTCCAAACAGCAAGTAAACGAGCAGCCCTTTAGTTTTTAGTTACTGCTTCTGCACCTGGTGAGCTATCAGAGGCTGTTGACGACGACTTTTCTCTTTTCCATGCTCCTGCCTGCAGGATTTGGGGAGATAATTCATCTGGTGCTGGTGCTTTGTCAACTTTCAGCAGTTGTAATTGCCTAATGATCAGCGCTGATGCTGTTGTGAAGCCTGTTAAAACTTTGTCCTGCTGACCAGCCAGGCTGTGGCTGTCTCATCACGTTGTACCTGCTGTGTTGACTGGGGCCACCTTTGATGCTCCCTCCCCGGCCCCGGCTTTGGTTGCTGCTTCCCACCCCACCTCAGCTGCTGTCGGCACCCGCCGAGGGGGATGGATGCAGCAGGGTGCTACCCGCGCTGGGGAACCGCGCCCGGGGGTACAAATAACTAAAGAATAACTCCACGGAGAGCCAGATGCTTTCCAGGATGAATCTCCTCTCGCCTGTCCCGATGCCCGTGCCAGCCCCGAGGACCCAGGTGCTGGGTGGGGAAGGTGGTCCATCGCCCCGAGTCCCGGCAGGGCGGGCGAGAGGAGCTCTCTGGAGGAGGCTGTTACTGGTAGGGTATTGCTATTTAGCAACCTTCATGCCACTTTTGCTCTTCCATCTCTTGGGTGCCTTTTCCACCTTCATTATCATTTTTTTAGAGCTGTAATTGGCCTCATTTCGTGCTATCACCTTCTTTGCTATGCATCCAAGGTGCCCAACTGGCTGGTGCCATCTCTCGAAGCTCCTGTGCTCATCCTCGCCTCTTCCAAGGCTGTTTCTTACTTAATGGCACACACTGAACATTAGTGCATTACCATCCCTTTTCCAAGAACAGTCTCCATCCACTCTTCTCTCGTCCCCCAGTGCCTCATCCAATTTAATTAATTATACTTAGTATATTACGCATCCTGTCAAAGTTTTTCCTTTCCGAGGTTTAATGGTTTTTTAATTCTAATGCATGCTGCATGTGTAAGTGTTTTAGAAATGAGGCGAGCGTGCAGTGGCAAAGAGGCAGCATTACATCTGTGCGCTGCAGACAGCGAGGGTGGATCCCTGTAGAGAGGCTCCAGCAGAATTACTGCAGGACCGCGCTGCCTGCCTTCCCCCTGCATCCCCCTCCTTGTGCTCGGGGGGAAAATCAGGCTGATTCCCACCACAGAGGGACACGTTCGGGTTAAACCTACCCGCTTATGGTGCATCTGGTGCTCCTGCCGCAGAAGCGGGTGCCCGGCCGGCGGCTTAACCCCAGCACCGGCCGCGTCTTCTCGGCGGCTGCAGCCCTGTGGGGAAGTCCAATGTAATGAACTCGACTCTGCTCCTCCGCTAACTCTGTCTGTAAGCAACAAATTACATCAGTCATTTCAGCCTTGCTTTATCCCTTTGAAGAAAGGCCGCGTTAAGGATGCGGTAGGGACTAGACTAATCAGGTAACGCCGGCTGGGGCTGGCACCTATTGCTCTTTATTTCCCAGTGACAGTTAAAAGGTTTGGTCAGAAAAGTGGTGGAGGAGGAATGACTTTGTGGGGTCTTACACTTACTAGCTTTGGGTATTTCCAGATAAAACCTGCTCAGACTAAGAGGGTTGTGGGTTGGTGGTTTTTTTTTCTTGCCTGTCAGTGTTGCAAAGTGCTTAGGTTTTGAAAATCCAGCTGGGCTCTGTCTGTCTGTCACACCATCACCGGGAGTAACGATGCCGTGGTGCAATTTAGCTGACAGCCCTGTGAACCGGGGCCAGGAGCCAACACAATCCAGCCTGACCTTGGGATAGGGCTGCAGAAACGCGCCTCCGAGAAATCAGAAATCATCGGAGGCTGCGCAGGCAGAGGTTGGCCAGAAGTCCGCCCTGCTCGAGCAGCGCTGGAGCATCCCACCTCAGGGAGCAGGAGCCTCCCACCCCCTGCGTTGAAGCCACAGCAAGGGAGCGCGTGGCAGGACCCCGGTGCGGCGTGCAGACCCCCCCCGTTGGACTCGGCATCAGTGCCCAGGCGCCCATGGGTTGGTATCAGCTTGGCTGGAGCCGAGGAGCCGGCTGCTTTCCTCGCAGTGCTTACACAGGTCATGAAAATACAGTTATTTTCCATTCGCGTTGCTCAGCTGTCGCCCCGCGGCTCTTCAGTTTGCAGCCCCAGACAAACTCGAGGGCTTGTTTTCCATCTTGCCCCCACAGCTGCAGGGCCGACGGGATGGGATGGGATGGGTTGGGATGGGATGGGAGGGGAGGGGATGGGATGGAATGGGATGGGATGGGAGGGGGTGGAATGGGATGGGAGGGGAGGGAAGGGGAAGGGTTGGGAGGGGAGGGCTTGGGATGGGAGGGGACCCCACCTGCATTGCTGGAAATGGAGCTCGTCCATGACTCACAGGTAATGTAGTTTCCCTAGGCTTATAATGAGGTTGTAGATTTGACTGTTGACCTTGTAGTAATTTTATGTGTATATTTATACGCTATGATCACTCTCTTAATTAATGAAGGTAAACTTAATTGCCAGAATGAAGTTTCAGCTGAATTAAATGGGCCAGATTCCCAGGCTTTGGCAATGCCGTGATCTCTTCTGATGGCCATGGGGCCAGTCTAACCCGCGGCTGGTGTTCCCCTGGCATCACCGATACCCCTCGGCGGCACGGAGCTGGAGCCTCATTTGAGCCCTCGGTGTAGCTCCATGGCCGGGGCAGAGAGGAACAGGAGTGTCCTTGTGTCGCAGTGAGTCACGGGGCTGGATCAGACCGTGGGCGCTGTTGGGCGCTGGGCAATGTAGAGCAGCTTTTGCAGACCTGTCCCCGTGGCCGTCCCAGTTCCCCGTGGGATTTTCTGATGCGCCTGCCACCCTAGGCCAGCATCTCATCGTGGGACATCCCTGCGCTTCAGACAAGGGGATCCACCGGCATGGAAAAGCCCTGGGTTCGTCCGAAAAACCTAAAGAGTTCAAGGAGAACCAGGGAGGGGATAACGCCGGGTTCCAGGATGGAAGAACGAGAGGTCAACGTCATGATGAAGGATGGCCAGCAACCACTGTTTTTGGTTTTTTTAAAAAAAAAATAGGGAAAAATTCCCTAGCTATCTCTCGACGGTGGGGAACGCCCCATCGTGCTGGGAAGCCTTCCAGCTCCCTCCGCTCTTCAGAGCTCCGCACTTTTCCCAAGTACAAAGAGCTTCTCATAATGTTTTGCCTTGTGGGTACGTCTATGATTAATTCCGTGCAAGCATTACTGGTGCAATAACAATACTGGAGGTCCTAAAACTGAAAAAGGAAACACATTTGGCTTGTACTTCATACACAATCACTTACACTTAAGCTATTGATAGTTGATTGGGATCTGTAGACTGCTGGGCTGGTGCCACTGGGTTTCTGAGCGCGTTCAATGGCTGGAACAGACAGCGAGGCTGTAGGTTTTGGCAAGCTGTAGGTCTCATTAGTCAGGCTGACTGTATCTGACACGAGAGATTCCCATCCACCAAGATGAAGCTCACTTCCCTAGGCTTTGGCTGACGTCCCGACAATATTTACATGAAGGACAACAGAGGATCAGTGTTAGATTAAGGCTGTGAGTTTCCAGTAGGCAGACAGTTAAATATTCTATTGAAATACTCTTTTGATTATTTAGATAATAATGAAGTTTATGCGTGTCCTTGAGAAATCTGGGGAAAGGCAGTTGTTTTATGCTAAGCATGCAAAGATGTGTTTAATCTTGATAATAGGAGTAAATTATGTATCAGCGTTTATAACCTCGGCTCCTTTATTTCTCACTGGTTGTGCGGAAGCACCAGAAACCTCGCAGGGACGGGAGAGCCGCGGGGGTCTCGCCTGCGTCCCCTCTCCTGCCGGCACCCTGGCCCTCCGCATCCCTGCGGGGAGAGGATGAGGATGGGTTGTTTTGCTTCGTCCTGGCCAAGGGAGGTGCTGGCTGCGGTAACGCGTTGGCCACGAGCCCCCCAAGGGCTGTACGTCGGTACGGCCGCAGCGAGGGCAGGGATGCTGCTCCCACAGGCGCTGGGCCAGGAGCTGGCCCAGTACAAGCGGCTGGGAATTGCTTCTTATCTCCCTCAACTGTAATTTCTGGTTTGTTGGATTTTTATCAGAATCGTCGAGTAGCTATTTGCTGAGCAACGCCTAATTCTGAATGGGAGAGGGTAATAATTTGATTTATTGCTGCCGTTGGAATGTGGCTGCCTGGCTGGTCCCGCGTTACCCTGACAGAATATGTGAATTTGTCTGGTTTGGATTTGACAATAGCGGAGAAAAGTAACCTTTGGATTAATTTGTTTTAGCGACTAAAGCCCCATTAAATGGAAGGCAGCTGGTGTCAAAGGCATAAATGGAGACAAAGTTTTGCTCCCAATT
The DNA here is from genome assembly GCF_964195595.1 of Calonectris borealis. Classification (NCBI taxonomy): domain Eukaryota; kingdom Metazoa; phylum Chordata; class Aves; order Procellariiformes; family Procellariidae; genus Calonectris; species Calonectris borealis. Next base: position 7,448,915 of record NC_134324.1, on the reverse strand, counting down.
GTGGGAAATGTGTTTAAACAGACTAGAAATGCTTCCATCTCTGCAGGGTATAATATACTCAAATGGTTACATTAACATGAAAAAAAAATAAGAAAGAGTGTATTTAGGACAATCCCTCTGTATCCAGTGTTAATGAAATTGAATTCCAGTAATGAAGTCAAAGGGTTGTATTCTGCACTCGTGCAGGCAGCGCAGTAACTGCCATTAGCTTTAATGGGAGCTGTGCCTATGAATTACGGAGCCGTAATGGTTCGAGATGGAGAAGGTCTATTGGATCCCGGAGTGCTCTCCTCTCCGAGGACCGGATCCTGCATCCTGACATCAGTTAGGATGCTAATGAGCCCTGTATCGAGGCATGAGTAGCCGAGTTTCGGAGGTGAAATCCCTGCCGCTCAGGGGCCAGCACGAGCTCTACGGACCACTTAAGGAAAGGATTAATTGGAGTTTAAATGGTGTGTTCCGCCGGCCCTCTGAAAGGGAATTAATTTTGCCTTGTGAATGAGGTGGGGACTGGCCCGCGGTCCCGGATAAAGGGGGGCAGCCAGCATTAAATTGCATTCCAGCCCATAATACCTTCTGGGTCTGACTCCGCTCTAGTGCACGGCGTGCCCAAACACCAGCTCCTCTTGCTTCGGGTGATCGCCTTCCTTCCCACGGCCGCCGTCTCATCCCAAAGGCTTTGGCCTGCCCGGGAAGGCGTTTTTCCAGAGAAAATCTTTTGCAGCAGCGCTGCCCTTGGCCCCGCGGCGCGCAGTCAGCCAGGCACCATCGCATCGCTCTGCCCCCCCTCCTTCCTGATACAGGCACCCAGAAGAAAGGGCATTATTAATGGTAATATAGAGCAGGGGAAGAGGTGAACGGGCCAACCCCCCGGCTGGTGTAAATCAGCGTGGCGTTTCTCGGGAGCTGTGGGTATCTGCAGGAGCCGGGGGCGAGCCCCGTCGCGCCGCTCCGTTGACGGTTACAGAAGCGCTGCCCGTGAGCTGCATTCAGCCATGGGTCCTGATAAATTAATCTAATTCACATCCCTTGTTTTGTTAAAATAATTCCTCGCAGGCATTTGCTTTGTCCGAGCATTGTTGACCTCCTGTGTCGGGACAGACAATCCAGGATTAAAAATACATCATTTCTGAGCTTGCATAAATCCCGAACAATGGCGAAAGAGAGGAAAAGAAAGGCTCCTCGTTGCGGTAAAGAGCATTTGTCACTGTCCCTGGTTATTAGGATCCTCCGAGCATTGTGCAAGGGAAGCCACGCCAGGATTACATTTCTGCATAGACTGGAGATTTCTTATTCGGAAAGGCGAAGAAGGCTCTGTAAAAGCCCATAGGTCAAAAATACAATACTCTGTTCCCCACCTCTTGTTTCCTGATATTATGCTATTACGGGAGATAAGGGAGAGGTGCAGGGTCTTAATTTATAAGCAGATGATGAACCATGGCTGGGGACTGTTTGTATTTTGCTTGAGCTTATTATTTTATCTGGAGTGTGGTGCGGTGGATCGCGGCTCCCGAGCCGGCAGCAGCCGCTCCCGGTGGGCTCCGCCGGCGTGCCGAGGGTGGTGGGTGCTGCGCGGCGCGAGGACATGCCTCGCACCTCGTGCTGTACATTCCCAGGAAAATGAAGGGCCAGAGTTGAAAAGAAACCCCACAGTAGCTGGAAGAGGAGTGTTAAATAATGCAGTTGCGCATTGTCCGTGAAAGATGGCTAACCATGAGTAAATATCAACAGCAATGTTTGATCCCTTCATGTTTACTATTTATTCATATTTATTATTCATAAATTCTGTCACAAATGTTAGGTCCGCACCCCAGTGAGACATTTGCATTTTATTTTAAGTTTGATTTCCCCCCCCACCACCACTTAGTTTCGTGAACTGAGATTTAATGATTTCCTTTTCCACATCGTTCCCATGCTGGTTCTCCCTGGCTTTCCTCTTCTTGTTTCAGGAAGAGATTTTAACATGGAAAAGTGATATTTGAATAGATTCCCCTAAGGCAATCAATTTACTTTTAATTTGTCTGGAACTAAGCTTTTCTTTGTTGCAATGAGAAAGGATTGAAACTGCTGTAAAATTTATTAGCTTCCAGGAAGATTTTGAAATGAATTTTTTAATGATCGTGCTGTTTGCTGTACCCAGGAGCAGTGTCATCGTGATTACAGTATAATCATACGGTTGCTGAAGAAACACCGAAACGTGGAGATAAAGCCAGGCTCCTGCAGGGTACCCACGGGACCGGCCCGGGTACGGGCACGCGTGCCCTGCACCAGCACGGGGCTGGGGGCTTCGGGCTGGGGCCGCTCAGCACGATGCTCACCCATGCACCCCCCGCCCCGTGCACGTCCCAGCCAGGCTGCGATTCTTCCAGTCGCCCTGTTTTTTTGCTTATTTTTCATTTTCAGGTGACTCCTCCGCTCCCGTTCCTTGCTCCCCATGTAATAGCACAAATGAGCTCTACTTACTCACCTCAGCAAAGCCGCTCTGACATGGATTGGATTGAACTGAGCGGCTGTTTGAAAATGGAAACTCCAGGGACTATTGTCATCGCCCAAATTGCACCTTAGATTGTATAACGGCACATGTCATCTGGCCATTTATCAGGAATATTACATTCCCCGGCACTTGCACCTTGCTACGATTTAACTTTGTCTCTTTGGCCAGCGCTGCGATTCCACTGGAGATAATTCAATTGCTCTGAGAGCTGAATGGGCGCCCTGCACACCCGCGTCATGTTGCTCTGCCGCAGGTACGCAGGCTTTGAATAGGAGACTGAAAGCACTTGTACACCTTCGTTAGTCCTTCCTTTTAACGAGGGAAGGCCCGTGCAGGGGGGAGCTGGAGGCTCTGTTGCTCCCATGTCCTCTGCCAGCTCCTCCTGGGCTCCTCTCGGCTCCCAGCTCTTCGGCATCCATCCCATCTCCCTGCTCTTCTGGCCAAGAGCTTTCGTGGTGGGATTGGGAGATGCTGAGGGTGCAGGCAGCAGGGTGCTCGGACCCCTTGGATGGGTGCTGTGCTGGGCTCAGCCCCGGGAATTAGGGCAGTCCCGGTGTTTCATGTTACCTCCCTGCTTCTTGTGTCACTGCGCCGTTGTCCCCGGCTCCCGTTCCCCGCCAGCGATGATGGCTGAGCCGCGGGTGTCGTCGTCTCTCCCGACAGGTCTTTCTGCAGCCCGCTGCCTGCCTCAGACCCCGCAGGCAGCGCAGGCAGCGCAGGCAGCGCGCGAGGCTGGCTGGGGCTCGTTATTAGTTGCCTTTGTGCAACTTGGTCCCCTGAGGTGCAAGTAGAGAAAGTTTGAAATCTGGAGCTCAACGTGGGTTTTGCTGTACTAGGTGAGGAGCATATTTATTCCAGGGGTGGCTGTTGGTTTTATTTTATTTCATATTTGCTATGTGAGAGCTTACATTTAGCAATGACACATTTTTTCTGCCAAGCCTGACTTCAAGATAACTGCTCACCTTTCACGGCGAGGCTTCTGCCAGGATGTTTGGCACTTGGGAGGGGAATAATTTTAAAAGCGACCCTGCCCTAAGCTGCTCTGAAACGAGATTCTGGATTTGTGCTGGGTGAAGGCAGACTGGCTGACAAATGGACGTTGCCGCTGTGGGACCTGCGCACCTCGCGTGCCAGACTGGACGGCCGTCACCCGTGCACGGCACCTGCCCCCTGCGAGCTGCTCAGCATCTCTCCGGACAGCCTGCGTGTGACGCAGATATCCCTGCAGCCCGACTTGCAACAGGGCTCTCCCCACAGCTCGGAGCCCAGCCCAGCTCCGAGCGGCTTGCACAGCCCTGGGCCATGGTGGTCCCCTTCCCCGTGTCCTTGCCAGCCGGGTGCATTGGGCTCCTTGGGGATTCCTGTCCGGGATGAGGCGTTTGCTCCGTGACTCGTGCAGAGCATCGCCGTAGCTGGGGTGTTGCTCACCCAGCGCTGCCCCTCCGTGGTTTCCTCCTCCCTCAGCTCCCACCAGGCCCCGTCGGGCAGTAGTTTCACGCCAGCTTGCTCAACCCCCGGCCGTCGGTGCGCGGAGGTGGGCACCTGCCTGTTTTGGCTGCCTGCCACCCGTCACGTTGTGCGTGGTGCGGTGGTTATTACCTGGGCTTTGCTCCTTGCATTAAGAACATTTTTTAGTGCAGACAGTAACAGTCATATCGACTAGGGCAGGTCTAGGGCTGTAAAAGAATTTCCTGTTGTCTTATTTCCGATTGTCAAAGTGGTAAAAAAAAACCCAAAAGACAGAACAATAGAATAAAGAGCCCGTGAACGTGAAGGACCGTCCTGGGTGCCGTTAGGGCTGGGTGAGTCAGCCCCAGCTGCACAGGGCAGCGCCAGGAGCGGTGCCCGGCGGCTCCGTGCCTGCCTCTGCTTTGGGGCAGCAGCTGGTCCTGCACAGGAGGAGGGTGCGGGATGCCAGCCCTGGGATCAGCCCGCCGGAGGAGCCCAGAGCCCTCTGAGCTTGCCTTTGGACCTGGGATAGCAGAGGAGCGCTGGGGTGTTCGTGTGTATCAACCCCTAGGGCATGCTTGCAGCGTAAAAATAGTATTTTATGTCATTACAGGGTTAAGACAGCGATAGGTGGGCAGCTGAAGATCCTTATTCTGCCATGGAGAAGCGGCTGCTGCTCAGGGCCCTGCGCTGGTCCCTGGGTCTGCTGCCAGGTCAGGGCTGGTCTGGGCAGCCCCGACACGTGTTGTCCCCAAGAGCAAGATGGTTTCTGGCTGCAGGACGTGGTGTCTGCAGACCAAAGCTGAGACGTGTGGTGGGGACAGGAGCAGGGAGGCAGAATGTGCCGTGGAGCTACCTGTTGTCTTCAGGTCTGTGGATGGCTGGTGACACCCTGCCTGTCAGCCTGGCATCTTTCGTGCTTGTTACATTCCCTTCATAAAATAAAAGAATGAAACGGTATAATTTAATGTAATGCTTTTCATCTCTTCTCCTGCCTGCATTTCAGCTGCCGCTGGCACAACTTGCAGACAAGCATCTTGGTGTCCAAAGCGGATCATCTCCCCAGCAGATAGGCACCGCGCCAGCGGTCTTTAGTAAAACCGCTCTTAAAGCATGGGTCGCCTTCTAGGGTTTGAGGAATATCCACTTGCAGTACAGTAATTGGTGAAGTCCTCGATTTGTTTTTAACTGTAAAATGTGCCAGCTTGGAATAAATGGGTCAAGGCAAGACAAACCTGCCTGTGCTCCATCCGGAGTCAGGCTTGCCCTGGCTGCGGTGGTGGGATGTGGGGCTGAGCCGTGATGCCGGGCTGGGAAGGTGAGGAGCAGCAGCTCCCCCCGGGCCTTCCCGCGCCGGACCAGCGTGCCCAGATCCGGCCTTTCATGTTTGCCGAGGGAGTGAAGTGATGTGTGCTTCAGCCCAAGGTCACACAGCACAATAAATCAGTGTCTCATCGGGGATGAGAACCCAAGATATTTCTGTAGCCCCTCCAGCCATCACCAAGTCTGCTATCACAGCCAGACTACACAACATCGTATGCCTGTAGCACCCTTTTGAAGTTAAGCTGTGGATAAATAGGCAGACAGCAACACTTTCTGGGCAATTTTTCTTTTTTTTTTATTTTGCTCAAGTACTTGAAAGTAACAGAATCAAAGTATAAGAGCATGGGCTTTTAGATCTCAGTGCAGGTTGTTCTGCATGTAAGGCTCAGAGCATCCTTCTCTCAAACTGCTGTAAAGGCAGCTGCCGAAACCCAGACCTCCTACACAGCCACCCGGTGCCACGCTCCGCACCGCCGGGTAGCTGCTCTAATGTAGAGAAAAAGCTTATGTTTTACCCATAGATTTTTCAATTAATTGGCTTCTTCTCCTTTAAAAAAAAATCCTTCTCTTCTTTTTTTTTTTTTTTTTGAGGTCTGCCTTTTACTCGTTTATTCTCTGTAAGTGTTAAGCTGCTCATATTTTGGTGCATTGTGTTATGTGCTGAGAATTTTTATCAGCCGCCCTAGTGCTCGAATGTGGTGGAAATACCAATGTGTCTGAGGAGCGGAGGTTATGCACACAGATGTACAAAGCATCAAAATGAACGGTTTGCAGACAGACGGGAAGCAAACCCAGGCTGAGTCTGCACCTTTGCAGGCTTCGATCCATCAAACCGGCACCGACCGAGCGCGGTCTTGTATGGGTAATGGCATTAGTGCTTTAACGCTGCTTTGCATGTGTATGGGTTACGATAGGCAGGAGCTACATCTTTGTGTAGGGAAAGGTTGTGCTTTCAGGAGGAGTAGCTGCAATTACAAGGTCTTATCAAACGAAGGAAAAGTCGTAAGCCATTCTGAAAAGCAGCCGGGAGCCTGCGGTGTTCGGCGGGAGCCACGGTCAGATGCTCAGCAAAAGCTGGGGAAGCCCTGACTCCGGGATTTGCTTCCCAGCTTTGCACTTGGATGAGCCCGGCCGCTTCCCTGGGCCCCAGTTCGTCCGTCCGTGGCGGGGGGGTGAGGCCGTGCAGTCCCCTGGGGTCGGCCAGCAGCGCGGGGATGCGTGCGAGCACCGGGCACGAGGGCTTGCACCCGCCTGGGAGCGCGCAGACCTCGCATGGGAGGTCCTTGGAAAGGATTAAACCACCACCCCATATTTCAGCCCTGTAAAGTGGTGTCGGGACAGCCCGAAGTCGAGAGAAGGGATCTTTATTGCTCTCGTATGAATAAAGCCCCAGTGCTGGGAATGACACATTTAATCTTCAGTGGAGTGGGCAGTCTGGGAGATTTATAAAGCCTCTGTTGTGTGGGAGGTCAGTGGGGATTAACTAAAAAGTTAAAACACAAATATACACCAAAAACCCAGAGAAAACCCCCTCCTCCCTCCGCTCCCTTCCCCTCTCCGCAAAAAGCCAAGCTTAAAAGTCACGTCAAACCAAGCTTAGACACGGTGGCTTTTAGCGCTGGTTACTAAACCCAGACGGAGCAGCCGCGGGGCGGCTCGCCGCGCGGGACAGCCCCGCCGTGACGGCTCTGCAGCCGTGACTCCTTTCCCCAGGCCGCGGGGCTGGCGGTGGAGGTCTGACAACCTGCTGGAAATGCAACTCCGGTCTGTAGAGCAGCAGAGAAATAACAGTAAAAAAAAATCCCTCTTCCGAGGGATCTTGCCTTAAAAAGGATTGCTGTTTGGGGTAGGATAACCGCTGCTTGGGTGGGGGCCCCGGGCAGGCTGGGGGGCGGCGGGCCCCCCCCGGCGGGTCTCCCCCCTTCACCGGCCCGTGTGTTTTCTCCCCGCAGATCAGAGCGAAGGATTTCATTGCAGGGAGGAGTGCCGCATCCTGGGCCACTCGGACAGGTGCTGGATGCCCCGCGGCGCCGTCCCCAGCCGCGCCAAGTCCCCCGAGCACGGGAGGAACGTCATCGCCCTCTCCATCGAGGCGACGGCGGTGGACGCGGAGCCTTACGCAGACTGCAGCACAAAAAGGACCTTCGCCACCTTCGGCAAGGAGGGCGGCGAGCCCCTCGCCGACGAGCGGCTCGCCAACCCCAAAGGCAAAAGAACGGTGGACCCGGCCGCCTGCAGCCCCAAGGTGAGCGGCGCCGTCCGCGAGGCGGGCAACGGCTGCGAGGCCGTCAGCCCCGTCACCTCGCCCCTCCACCTGAAGAGCCCTTTGTCCGGCAAGCCGGCGGCACCGTACGGTGCCGGGCACTGCGCCGGCAACCGGGAACGGGAGCCCTTTGGGAACAGTGGCCCTTCCCGGCCGACGGAGGCAGAGCCCCGGGGGGCGGACAGCGAGAGCGGCGGGCAGGAGGGCAGCCTGCTCCTGCAGGAACGCCGGGAAAAGGACTCGCCCGGCGCCCGGAGACTAAAAGACATCGTCCTCTGAGCGGCACCCGGCGAGAGGAGGAGGAGGAGGAGGAGGAGGAGGAGGAGGAGGGACCGCACGATTCCCAGCGCAGATTGTTTTTATCGCTTACCAATGGTTCACAGATTGCTGTATTTAAAAGCTTTCCCTAAATGTATTGTTTATAAATGAAGCTATCGTTAATGTGACAATCCCACTTGTCTCAACAGGCGGCAGGGGTGTGCAGCCGCAGCAAAGTAGCTGGTGTTTTGCTTTTGCCGGGAGGCGGTGGGTGGCGGGGGGCAGAGGTGAGACCCCCCCGGTCCTCAGGAGCGCTCGGTATCCCCTCCTCGGAGTTTGTATATTTTTATATCTCAAAACGAAGATAAATTTCCATTCCTGGAAAGAATTGAACAGCAAATTCCTTATTCGGACATCTTTAGTCATCACCCCGGCGGTTTTGTAGTCTAGACAAAATAGCGGCCATTTCTTGTGTGCGACTGGTCAAAATGACAGTTCGGTGAGTTTTAATATTCGCCCAACACGAGGTTGTTTGTATTTTAAGATGTTGCTATTTTGCTATGGACACCCCTGCATTTATGAATCCTTTTGCTGTCACATGCCTATCTGTACTATTATTGTATTTGATATTGCAAATTACTGTATGTCTAGTGATGGCAAAAGGCTTTCAAGCTTAAAAAGAAAAAAAAAAAAATCACAATCATCTTACTTAAACCTTGGGGAACCTGCAGTTTTCAGACCCGGTGGAGCAAGCGCTTCTTCCAGCCCCCACCATCGCCTGCAGCCTCCCCCGGCTCTTGCAGGGCAGCGACAGGGCATTACGGGAAGACGTTTTGGGGAGAATTCTGCCTGGATTGCAATTGTCGGATGCACTGTGCTGAACTTTTTCCCTTATCCATTTCTTTTGCATAATTTCAAGGCAAGGCATGGAAAGTTTTTCCAGAAGTTGGTTGGGTTGATTTTTTTTCCAGTTCCCAGATTTAGATATCCCCCGTCTCCAATCATTTCCAAGTCAAAGTGATGGAATTATTTCAGAGATCTAAATTACCTTCTCAATTAGACACACGCTTCCATGTCAGCATTTCCCAGTCGTGATTCTGCCAAGTGTGTGTGTGTTTGTATGTCACCATGGCATGGATTTTAGACTGTTCTGATTTCTTTCTATCCCTGCATCATAAATAAGTATGGAATGAGCAATAGTGATGTTAATTTAGGGGCAGACAGGTGATACGTAACAACGCTACTAATTCAATTAATGTGCCTTCTTAATGGAGAAAAAATTAAAGCAATTCATTATTTTTTCTCATAATTAAGGACTTTTTTGTGTGGGTACAAATTTACTCATATAAAATTGATTTTAAAATTGAGCTACTTTAATAGCCATTTTGTAGAAGGGAGAGAGGGAAGGGGTTTCACAGCTCTCTGCTCTCTTGCAGTGATAATTCCTCAGTGAGGTATGAGTAAGGTAGGAGGATTTCAGTTAGTGTATTATTATTATTATTATTATTATTATTATTATTATTATTATTAACCCTTCACTGGCCAGATTTTCCTACCCTAAATAATGTTTCCTAGAATTTAAAATTGATTATGGAAGGGAAAATATATAGCTCTTGCCGATGTTTGCTGTACCAGCAAGTTGAAATTAGTGGTTTCTAGAGAAATAGTCTTTCTAGGTCTACATATCATGATAAAATATTTGTTACTTTGATTTATTTAAATTAAAAACGTCAACAAGAAAACAAGCTTTAGTCATTATTATCCTCAAAATAAAATTAAGCTCCAGCCATTTGTTTCTTCAGGGCAAATTGACCCTGCCTGAAGTCGTAGCTGGTCCGAGACAGGTCCGAGGTCAGTCTGTTCCCCCTGCCACTTGCTAGGGCCAGGAATTGGGAAAGAACCGACAAAAAACGGTTGTCTAACAAAATTTGTGACGCTTCCCTCGCTGGTGTTGATGACTACCTCATTCAGCTCCCATCCCACGCATTAACCCGATGTCCTGCATCCCTCCGGAAAGCGAACCGGGGATTTTCCCCTCTGTTCTGGAGTTTAGGCCCATTTTTCAGGGATATGTTATTTCTGTTTCTGCAGTGTTTCCTCCCTGCGTACTGTTACTGCTGTCATTTATTTCTGTTTTTTTTTTTCCCCAAATGTGTGTATTATTATAACTCAAGCAAAGAAGAAAGGGGCTGGCTTGGGGCTGTTGGAGTAACTGGATTTTCTGTAACGGTTAGGCTGGGTTTATTCTGATGTTACCTGTTTTTGTCAGCTCTGGGTGGTTTTCTGGGGGGAAGCTTCTCGTATGCGTTTGCTGAGCGACAGAGCCTGCGATGCCCTGTCTGTCAGATCCTCGTCACCCCATCGTCCGCCCCCCAGCAGATGGGACCTGGCTCTCCCCATTGCCCATCGCAGGGGTGGGGAGCGCGGGTCCCCCCCGTCCCCAGGTGCCCCGTCATCATCCCCAGCTGCCCAAAAAGCGCCGGCTGTTAATTTCTGCTGAGCGTTGCCCTCTGCCTGCGGAGCTGCCACCACCAGCCTGGCATTTGGGATGAAAAATAGATGCTAACTGAAAAGGAAGAAAGGGAAAAAAAAAAAAAATAGAAACATTTCTCTAATTTACCCAGAGGAAACGTTCCTTGCCACTCTGAATAAAAGCGCAGCCGAGAAGGAATGTGAAATAATTCTGTATTAAAAGGGGGCATTAAAGAGGTCAGTAAACCCTTATGCCTCCAAGAAAATCGTTTAAACACCAGTTTTCTGGGCTGACCCGGGCTGCAGCCAGGGATGCCGAGCGAGGGCCCCTTCCCTGGCACGTCCTCGCTGCGCGGGGCCGAGGGGAGAGCCGGAGAGCGGCCTCGGCTCCGCCGCCTCGTCCCTCTCCTGAATATTTTGCTACTCCTGTCACTGTCCCTCTGTGTCACTTGAGATGAGTTCAGGGCTCCTGGGCAAATTGCAGTCTGTCTTGGTTTTTTCCTAGTTGCATCGAAACTGGCCATGCAAAAACGTTCAAAGCTGCAGGGCAGGTGGGGGGGGGGGGATTGCGGGGGTTCCAGATGTAATTATTGTGCTTTTTAATAACTTAAACCTGTCCTCAGATTTGCTTTAGGAAAAATTGCTGGGATCTGTTGGTTTCCTTCAGGCAAACTTGCTCTGCTCCCCTGTTTACCCAGGAGAGCGGCAACCACCTACGATTCTCCCCCGAGCATGACGGGGACCCCACCTGGAACAGCCCAGGGCTGGGGACTGGGAGGGATGAACCCACCCTGTGCTGGCCCAGGGACCCTTCCCTGCTCCCCGGGGAGCCCCTGGCCTTTCCCACCCTCGAGGCTGCAGGGCTGCGCCGGGAGGGTGACGGAAGGCTGGGGACGACGACGACGGCTGGAAAAATACCCCCCCGAGCACCGTCCTGGTTGTTGCCGTTCCCGTTTGTTGTGAAGCTGGAGGTGGCCTGTGGATCACACGTTGTGCAGAAGTGAATTCCTTTTTTTTATTTTTCAAATAGGAAACAAGTTGCTTTTGTAAAGAACACACTGCCTGATGAATATGTTGAAATTATTCTTGGGGGAGGGGGAAAAAATCTAATTATGAATGGAAACACAATTGTCTGTCATTCGGGAAAATGGATGAGCTTGTTGCTACAGCTGCTTTCACAGCTATGGGTAATCTCTGATCCAACCTGTGAGTTGCGGTACCCGTCGGGGAGAAGCCCAGCCGACCCCGCTGCAAGCGCTGCTGAGACGGATCCTCTACCGGCGTCAGCTGATGTTCAGCTGATCTAAGCTGGGATATAATCTTGGAACGCACCCAACGCAAACTGGTTTTCAGCAGCACGCGCCTCCCCGCAGCCTTGCGGGGCGGCAGGTACGAGCCGCGGGTCTCGCACCGTAACACCGGCGCCTTCCCGCCGCGGGAAGAGCCGGCGGCGGCACCGGCGCTGCTCGGCTGCCGGCAGCAGGCAGGGCTGCCGCGGGACTGAGCGCGGTACGTCTCGTCATGGTGTCTCCGTTGCCGAGTATATGAAGAATAAATTGTTGTATATGCTGATATGTATGTTATGTACATTTTCACAGTGATTGAATCATTGTAAACAACAAAATGGAAAAAGGAAAAAAAAAGAAATCACCATTCTGTCTATTTTATGAAGATGATAAAGCAGCTTTATTAAATTATTACGATTCTGTTTCAAAATGGTGTACCTGCCACATTGGGTTTTTTTCATCTGATGAGAACTTTGCTTTCCACCTAAATGTGATTTTTTCTTTTCTCTGCTTTGCGCATCTAATGCATTTTAGTATTAAAGCAATTATTGAATAAAATGGAAAGTAAGTGTTTGGTTAAATACGCCTAAGTGGGTTTGCTTTGACGGTCCCCAGGTGCTGGTCCTGCAGAAGCCGGCACACGGCTGGGCGCCCGCGTGCTCTCCTGGGTGCCACCCCAGCCCCTTCCCCATCCGCTTCTCCCACAGCTGATCCACTTTGGCATCCGAGAGGCTGCAAACCTCGGACAGAGCTTTCCCGGCCCCGAGGAGGGGTCGTCACTGTCCCCATGGGTGACCCACTGGGCCGGGCAGGCTCTGAGCCCCGTCACGGCTCTGGCTGTGGCAGAGCCCCTCTTCTTGCCCCCATGAAACCGGGCACGGTGCTGGTCCTTCGCACCACTACCCCCTCGCCTTCAGGGGAAACACAGCTCCGAGAGGGGCAAGCGCAGGTAGGAAACACCTCCAACACATGCTTTTTCTCCACTGAGGCACGGTAGAGAAGTCTTATTTTCCCTGGATTTTCATGAGGGCACTTCGGAGGCTCTGAGGAGATGGGAGTTCCCAGGCTGAGGGAACTGGGGTTCTTTAGCCTGGAAGAGGCTGGGAGACCTCATCGCGCTCTACAACTCCCTGAAAGGAGGTTGTAGCGAGGTGAGGGTTGGTCTCTTCTCCCAAGTAACAAGCGATGGGACTAGAGGAAATGGCCTCAAGTTGTGCCAAGGGAGGTTTAGATTGGACATTAGGAGAAATTTCTTTACTGAAAGAGTGGTCAGGCCTTGGAACAGGCTGCCCAGGGAAGTGGTGGAGTCACCATCCCCGGAAGAATTTAAAAGACGTGTAGATGTGGTGCTTAGGGACATGGTTTAGTGGGCATGGTGGTGTTGGGTTGACAGTTGGACTCGATGATCTCAGAGGTCTTTTCCAACCTTAATGATTCTATGATTCTATGATTCTATGATCCACCGCCTCTGAATTAATGGTCTGTTCATAGACCATTCTTATGCACGGAGCATTCGAGCACTTCGTGCCTAGCAGGGATAAATTGCCCTCCCCTAATCGCCTCTGCCTGTTCAGTGGCTCAGCCGAGGTGACACCAAGGTGGAACTGGAACGAGAGCAGCGACAAGGGACGCCCCTTCCCCGGGGCAGGAAGATGCTCGAGCTGCACCCCCCAGCATCACCCCGCATGGCGGGGGCACATGGGGATCGGGGGTTAACCACGCCTGGATGGGCCCCCCACCGCTGTAACCCCCCAGTAAAGGCTTCAGCAATGCAGCGGGGTCTGGCTGACTGCCCTGACTGCTGACAGGGACCCCGGGCAATGGTTTTGCAGCCAGCCCAGCAGCAGGACCGGGGGCCTTGTTGCACCCTCGTTAGTGAGTCGTTTGGCAGGTGCGTAAAAGGAGATAAAGCCAAGCTGTGGAGGGGAGGCTGGTGCGTGATTGGGGGTTTTCAGTCCTTGCTCTGCCTGGGGACCAGCGGTGCTGCTGCAGACCGATGCCTGTGCCCGAGGAGGTGGTGGGCTGTCACAGCATCCCCGAGCCATGCCCCCTGCCTGCACCGGGGACCCAGCGCCGGAGCCGTGCCAGCACCATGGGCTCGTCTCCCAGGTAAGGGACTGACCCTGTTTGGGGGGGAATCGCTCTGCTTGAGCAGCAGCGGTGGGAGGCAGAGGAAGGAGGGCAGCGGCTGCCCGGGCTGCAGCGGGGGGCTGGCAGCGGGGCAATGCGGAGCCCCAGCCCGGGGCCAGGCCTGTGCTGACCGCAGGCTGAGCGCCGAAACGGGGCTGAAGCCTCCCCGGAGGGAGGACTCCCCCCGCGGCACCCCAGCCCAGCTCCCGCCTGGCTCGCTGGCAGAACCTGCCGGGACCCCGCGGGCGCTGGGCTCTCTCCTGATTTAATAAACCCCCTCTAACGCCAGTCGGCTCGCCACGCCGGCTGCGGGCTCTTGCTCGCAGCGAGCTGGGGGCTCGGAGATGTCAGGTCGGTGCCATGTCCCCACCGTGCTCCCCGGCCAGCTGTCGCCGTCCTCTGTCCCCGGCGGCGCGCCCCAAAGAGCTGCAGCGTCTCCTCTGCTGAGACAGCAGCAGTCACGGCGGCGTTGAAGTTTGCATAAATAACAGCGCCAGGAAGGGCCGAGGTGGGCGGCGGGAGGGAGCGTGATTGAGAGTCGGCTGCAGATAAAAAAGGGGTTCTTCTTTCGAGCGTGCCTGTCTGGAAACGCTGCTGGCCCGTAGGGGTGTGCTAAATCTTACTGCCTGGCAGGCTGCCTTGCGCTGAGGGCCAGATCCTGAGCTGAAGCAAGCCCTGGCGAGGTCCCTGGGGCTGGGCTGGCTTTGGCCAGGCAGGTCTCTCCCCGGCGCTGCTGGGCTGCGGGCTTTGGTCTGTGCCACGCACGGCGGATAAACAGGAGCAGTCGGTACGGGGAGCTGGGTCCTGCGGGTGGGCTGGGCTCCCCAGGGAGCTGCTGCCCCCCCCTCCCAGGACTGCCCCAGACCTGGGGGGACCCAGCCCGCGGTGCCCCGAGCTCCCCAGCACCCCGAGGAGAGGCTCCCAGGGCTGTGCCAGCGGCTGGCTGTCCCTGCTCTCCCGTGGGAGAGGGGGGCTGTGCTGCACCCCAAGGCGCGGAGCCCCCACCCTGCTGTGCCCCCGGCTGCGGTGCGGGGCTCTGCCACAAGGACCGGCTCGGTGAGGCTGGAGAGAGAATAAATTAGCAAAGAAAGCAGCCAGCCCTTACCGGGCAAGGTTCAGAGCTGGTTCATAGACACAGATCTCATTTCTGTTTCTTCTGGACATTATTTTGTATTATATTTGATGTTAAACTGGAATATCTAAATAGAGCCAAATTGGATTAACAAGCAGTGAATTATCATACACTTTGACTCTTAAGCCCACAAAGACAAGAACAAATAAATTGGAGGGATCAAAGGCCTGAAAGCACAGAGCAAAAATATATAGAATATATTTCTGTTTAAAGCCTGGCTCTGCAAACACAAAGTATTGCGGGCAGGGCAGGGAAGGGGGGAGCGAAGGTCCCCGTCCTGTCTTTCTGTTGGTCCCGGAGCCGGGCTCCGCTCCCATGTGGTGGTGCCGGTGGGGAAAGGCGTGGGACCGGCTGCCTCCGCGCAGCCGCTCGCCTGGGGCAGAAACCGGAGCCCAACCTCACCCGCAGCCCCAGCGGGCCTTCCACTTGTTTAACTCGCATCTGTTCTTTGTTTTGTGGTGTTGTCCTTTTCTTTCGAACGTGATGTAACCGAGCGTCCCCAAAGAGCCATCAGAGAACAAACACGGGCAGGTGTACAATTATAGAGCTCACCTCCGCTGCCGCGCCGCCCCGCACGGCTCCCTCCTCCGCTCCCGGCCCTCGCTGACGGGGGAACGGGCTGCGGCAGGAGGGGTGGCTCTTTGGGGACAAACTCTGGGCTTTAGGGTAGACATCACGGTGTTGGTGGGGCAGGTTCTGGGGGGACGTGGTTGGTAGCTGCTGTGCTGTGGCGTGATCAGTCATTGGAACCCAGCCTTTAAAAAAAAAAAAACCCACCCACCGAAGCAGCAGCGTAGTACTGCTGTAGAACACCCTGCCGTGGCACTTTCCATTAATACAGATAAAAAATTGAGACATGTGGCAAACAATATTAACCCCGTCACTGATCAAGCTTAAAAGCTTTTCTCAAGAAAAATTGTCTCTGGATTGCAGTTAAATAATGGGCGGGGGGATTGCTGCCTGCAGAAGCCGCTGCCACGGGTCCTGTGCTTGCAGGTGCTCCTGCCCGGGGCGAGCGAAAGTGGAGGGGATGGCAGCAGAGGGTCGAAGGCAACCGCGAGGCTGAACCCTTCCAAAGCTTTAGGACAGCAGAAACTCAAGAGTTGGCCCGGTGCTTTGGGGGGGGGAGGGGGGAGGGTGGCAGAGGAGCAGAGCAGCAGCCTTGGCGGGGGCCAGTCTGTGCTGCCTGAGGGTGATGAATTGTCTTCCAAGGCCAAAATAAAAAGGAATTACGATAATAAAACCTCCGAGAGAGAAGCTCTGCGCAAGGGTTTCCAGCTTCCCGGACAGGCGGGGTGGGGGTTGCCGGCTGGGAGCCCGCATCCCCCCAGCGTGGAGGTAGCTGGGGCAAGAGGCTCCCTGCACCCCTAGGGCAGGGGGCTGCAGCGTGGCCCCGCTCCCCCGCTGCGGCAGAGCTGGTTTCCCCTTCCCAGCCCCAAATCTCTGCCTTCCCGACCTTGCCCTCGCTCCCCGGACCCCTTCGCAGGCGGTTCTCCTGCCTGTGCAGACAGATGCCGTATCACCAGCGTATTCTGTCATCTCCCATCACTTGTGGCAGGCTTCGCAGACCTGAGCCCGCAGCACGGCGCACCCGTTGGGCCACTGCAGTGCTGAGGCAGCTCCAGGGGGCTGGGGGAGCCGGGCGGGGGGGGCTCCAGAGATGGGGACCGCAGCAGCTCCATCCCGGCCCCGCTATGAGAAACCCTCGGCTGCTCCCTCAGTGCCCATGCGGAGAGCAGACAGAGGCGGGGTTGTTTTGACTGGAAAAGGAAAAATGAGCAAACAACATTCTCCAGGTTCCTTTTTTTTTTTTTTTAACTTCCCTGATAAGGAAAAAACCTTTTTTTCTAACTCCCCTTTCTGCCTCTGCTACACACTGGCTCAAAGGCTGTTCTTTATCTATTTGATTCTCTGTAAAATTGATCTTATTCTCTTTGGAGGAGTTAGGTTTAAATCACAGGATGAAATCCTGGCCCCAGTGAATCAATATCAAATCTTCTCTCAACCTCAGACCAGGATGGAGATTTTGGCCATGGGGCTCTGGTTCTCCCCGTTCCCAGTGGGAAATGTCATCTGTTGATGGAGGACGTTTTCATCCTCGTCCAGCCAGCCGTTCCCAAGGCTCTCTATTAAAGCACATCGCTTCTGCTGTCCTCCTGCTCCAGCCCCACCTGCCTGTGCTTGTGAGCGAGGCAAGGTCTGAAGTCTCCTGCTCTAAATTTCGCTGGCAACCTCCAGCCCACCTGCCAGTGACCTCCCCAGCCCCCCTCCGCCTCGCGCCGCCTCTCTCGGGACGTGCTCCTAGGCGTGAAGGTGTAGCGCGGCGATGGCAGGCCTGGCTGGGTCAGGCAGGAGATGCGCTCAGCGAGGAGCGAGCTCTGCCTGTCTGCACCGTCCCTCCTCCGTCGTTTGTCCCGGCCTCCAAACCCCAGCATGGCTCTGCGTCCCCCCATGCCCCTTCCCCGGCGCTGACACCCGCAGCCCTGCTGGGCGCTCCAGCGCTGTGCTCCCCTGGGGAGAAAAAACTAATTTTTTTTTTTTTTTTTTTTTTTTTTTTTGCTTCCTGTTGCCATAGCAACCGCATCCCACCTCCTCAGCTGGCGATGGGGGCTGGCTGGGCAGCCTGAGCACCCGCTGGGGCCGTGGGCAGATGCGGCCCCTGGCAGGGGAAGGGTCGTGGCTGGCTCCCCTCCACCTGCGGTGGGTCCAGCAGCCACAGTGCCAGGGCTGGATGGCAGCAGGTTCCCCCCTCTGGCAAGACGTCCCTACGGTGGCCACGTCTCCCCTGCCCGCTGCCGGCGATGAGAGGTTCCCCTGAGGCAGACGGTACAGCAAAGCTGTGTCTTTATCGGAGGATACCGGTAGTGTTCAGCTGCTTTTGAAGTCTCCAAAGAGAGCTGGGATATTTCTTGATCTGCTCTTAAATAAGTCATCGCCGCTGCTGTTAACTTGCATTAAGCACCGGAAGATGCGGGTGCGCGGGGAGAGGAGTGCGCAGCTCGGCACGCCGGGACGGGAGCCTACGTGGAGCGTAGCCTCGGGAAGAGACTTTGGGGTATTAAATATTTGATGTGCAAAGTTTATTTTAGCCTGAGCCAGACCTCGGCTGGTTTTGTGTTGTTTTGCACCTTGATTTCTCTTGGTGCTGCTGCAGTTTCGGTTCCACGTCACCCCCAGCCCACCCGCGGCCGTGGGGTCTCTGCCTGAGCCCTGCCCGCTGCCCGCAGAGCTGCTCCCCGGCACGCCCTGCCTCCCTACACGTGTCGACACGGACGCGTTGGGGCGTCTCATCCCTTTCAAAGGCACTGAAAAAGGCAGGTCTTGCTGTTTTGGCTTGAACGCACAACGGTTTGCACCCAGATACCCTTTTTTTCTGGTTCTTTGCTTACACTTAGCTGTGGGAAGGAGGGGGTTTTGCAGAAGGCTGAGCGGCGCCTGGGGTCTCGGAGGTATTCAGTGTTAACAGAAATGTTGATAGGTCAAACTGTGTTTTTTAAATGCTACTTTTTTGCTTTTGCCCGTTCCCCTTGGGCTCTCTTCCCACCAGCAGCACCTTTCGCATTTATCTCATTCGAGTCCTCTAAGCAAATCTTATCTCTACATTTATTGCATCTTTGGGAATAGTAATTTTCAAGTCAGCTTTCACATTACTCCATATTTGTTACTACTCCTCTGTCGAGGGAAAACCTGGCTCGTTATTAGTTCTCTGCCTGATACAAAACATTTAATTTGAACAGAAACCACCAAGAGAGAGATACATATTGCTTTTCATAACCAAAGTGTCAACATCTTGACCAGACTGTAGCTGAAGCAATCTTTACCATATGGTGGATTTTTATACTTTAACGTCACATCTGCATCCCCGCTGCCTCTCCTTTCATTCCGGAGATGCAGTGCTGGTGATAAAAGGCGCTGTCTGCATGTCCTTCCTCAACACAATCACAAAAGGACCCCTCAGCAGATAAGGAACTAAACCAGAGATACAATAGCTGTGGCTTCCCACTGGCTTTCTGCTCAATAGCTTTCTGCTATGCAGTAAAAAAAAGAAAAAAAAAAAAAAAAAGAATAGCAATGAGGGAGCATGTGTTGGGAAAATAAGCCCCTGTAAATCCCAGGGAGGGCACGGCTGCAGAACATGCTGGGAGTAGTGACTAGAACCAGGCTGAAACAAGATGGAACTGTTTTTTCCAGATTCCTGGTAAATGGGATGCTACGGACAGCTTTGCTGAAGCTCAGGGGCCTTCAAAGCATCCAGACTTGTTTTTGAGGAAAAAACTGGGGCTATATTAGTGTTGGGTTTTATTACAATATAATGCAAAAATGTATTAAACTCTGTTGAATCCTGGTAGGGATGGGTTTTGCGAAGTTTCTAGTTTAAAAGCTTGTTCAAAGCCACAGTGCAGTCGGAAAGCACCGCCGAGCAGCAGGCAAATGTTTTGCACAAACCGCCGCCGAGCTGGGGTCGGGGCCGTGCTGACGGCGGTCGAGAGCGCTCAGAGCATCGCCTCTGTCTCCTGCTTGCTCGGGCACTACCTGTCCCGGCTCCCAGCCGAGGCCCTGGCTCGGTGCCGGTCCCAAACCCCTCCGCTGCTTCTCCCCATCCCTGGCTGGTCTCCGAAGGATGCCAGGAGCTTCATTCCTTGAAGTGTGCTGTGAGCATCAGTCCTCCTCCTGGCAGCTGAATTTCTTGACATGCCCTCAAAATTGGCTACAAGTGCCCATTTTGATTGTATTGAGCCTCTGCCACCAGCTTGCTCTTCTTCTCGCCTGGGCTGGCCCAGAGCCCTGACCTGTGAAGGCGAGAAACGGGACTCCCATCCCCGTCCCACCGCCGCACCGCGCTTCCACGATGGACGTTTTAAGTCTTGCTTTTTTTTAGACTCTTGCCTGTTCTTTTTTCTACCCCCCGGGACCTCCAGGCTCATCCGCCTGCCTTCCCACACCTCTTCCCACATCTCCGGCGGCTTCGCGGAGCCTGTGGAGTTTGCTTGGGTGCAAGGAGGAGCGGGCTCGGGCTCCGTGCTTGGCACATAACCTAAACTGCCTCAGCATTTTGCATGCCGCATAGGATTTTATTGTATTGCTTTAATGGGAAGTCATGCAGCTCTGAACCCCAAATACAGAGCTTTGTGAGAGTAGTGGCTGGAAGAATCCGCAGATAATTCGGTCCTGCCTCTCTTAAGTGAAATAGGATGTTAATACAATACAGCGGAGAATCGCTAATACAATCCTATTTTTATACTAGCACTTTCATGTCATATTAGAAGAAGATTCGACTTTTAGATCTTTTTTAGCAATTTAGCACAGTGAGGATTTCATTATACTGACAGAACTATTGACAAAAAGAAACATTAGAATTGGGAGGATAATGGTCCTTGGGAAGAGGAAATTTTGCAAGGCTTTTCATTTAAAACTGGACTGGACAGGGTAACAGGCACTGTGCTGTGGGGAATAATCCTGCATTAGCAAAGGGGTGGACTAGGTGACCTTTTAAGTCTTGTCACAGACTAATAGAAGTCGGAGATGGAAGAGACTTTTAGGTCACATCAAACGCTTCTTCCAACCCAGTGCAAGATTATTTCTTGATATATTTGATGGCGTTTTTTTCCACTTCTAAAAGTTCCAAGTCACGAAGCTTTCTCTCCTAAGGAGTCTTTTTCACAGTATTTCACCCAGTAAGCGTGCGCTTAACTTTGCGCGCTATCGTTAATTCCCCTGAATTTAAGTCTCTGCGGGATTTAAGAGCTTTAATTGGATTACTCGCAGCCTGCAAAGTTAAGCACCTGCAGAAGGCTTTGCAAGAGGGAGCTTTAACAGATCTTAGCGTGAAGTTCTTCCCACTTTTCCACCGTAATCTGTATTTTGCTTCACAGTCCTCTCACCTTTCCCTTGCCTGGTTCAGCTCACCCTCTCCTCCTTCCTCCTCCCGACGCGCAGGCAGTTCTCGCCCCCCCCGACGTCGGCGATGCAGACCACCCAGCCCTCGCCTCGGCAGAGCGACTGCCACTCCGCAGGCACGCGAGAGATGGAGAACGGCGTCACCACCAGCGGCGTGGCTTCTGGCACCAGATCTAAATGGGGTTTGCTCTTGCTGCACCGAACAATTAAAGCGCTTTCCTCCCCCTCCCCAATCCCTGCCTGCTTTGGAGCAAGAAGAGAAGAAAGCGTGGGGATGCAGCCCGGGCCAGCGGCACCAGCCAGCAGGCAATCTGGCGAGGTGGTGAACCTCGCTCGCCGCGGCTCTGCGACAAGAGGAGAAACTTTCCCGTTCCATCTGCTCCCAGCCTTCTCGACTAGGTACCCGCTTTCCACGCCGAGAGCAGATGTTCCTGCTGGAAATAGGCTTCCCTTCTGAAGTTGGAGCCATCACTTTGCATTAGAGCCTGCAAGCCTGCTTTCTGCCTTATAGTGCTTTCCCTGCTGACAGGGTGTGAGGCACAAAACATTTTAAATGAAGATCTTTACAATTGTGAACATGCTGCAATAAATATTAATGCTAACTTGTTAAATGGCGAATCAGCAATTTATATAATGGCTGGGGATGCCTCTCCTTAAGTGACACATGGTGGTTGGGTGTTGCTCTGCGTTTCCCAGCCTTGGCTCACCGCTGCCTTTTGGAGAGGAGTGTTGCCTGTTCTCCTGCTGCCCTGGGGACGTGGTCCCTGGTGGTGCCACATTTGCCACCCTAGAGACTGCAGCAGACGTGGTTTGCAGCGAGGGTTTGAAGCCCAAGCTACTCCGGCCAGCTCCAGCAGGGTGCCAGGCGTTTCTCTGTATGAACCATCCGCGGGTGTCCGAGGGCCGCCCTGCAGAGCCCGTCTCAGCCTGGCGTCCTGGGCGCGTTTGCAGCCCAGATTCCCTCTTCCCCTGTTTAATCGCCTCGAAGGGAGAGACGAGACCCTCGCGTATCTCGGTGCTGGGGGGTGTCGATGAGCATTGCTAGAGTTGTCTTGGTCGTAGAATAAAAGGCACCTCAGAAGCGTGACCTATTGCTATTAATTAACATATTACATTAGTATGATGGAGATCTGAATAGGCTGATCAAAGCAAATGCTAAGGTTCTGTTGTTTCCCTGGCGAGCTGGGGGGTTGTAAATAGAGCTTGACCAGGCTCCAGCCCAGCTCTCCGGCTGCCTCTTGCCTCCCGAACAGCCGTGTATTGTCCAGGCAGGAGGTGAATTTTCAGCAGAGACAAAAGCAAGACAAGTTCCTTTTTTAGATTTTAAGCCTGAGTTCATCCAGAGGAGACAATTTACTTCTCTTTGTTGTTTCCAACATCATTCATCCCTTCTGTTTGTGCTCTGTAGAGGCTGAGCCTGGGATATCATCTGAAAGAAGTTTCTCTTTCAGGATCTTTGATGTTAGGTTTGTTATATGTATATTTGAAAAGTACTTCTCCGATGACAAAGCTCGGGACTGCTCCTGCTGGGCTGATGTGCGTGTGAACCGCGCCAGTGAGTGGCAGTGATTAATCCACCACCACCATGTGCTTTTGCTGCTGAAAGGCTCGCAGTGTGGACAAAGCAGCAGCACGCTGGATTTAAATTGGTGACAAAGGGGATGGAGTAGTTTTCCTTGTCCTCAGGTGTGGAGGAGTTTGTGGAGGGCACTGGTGTAACCCCACGACCGGCCAGGCTCTCCTGCCTGCAGTGCAGGGAGGGGTGCCCTGCCTGGGCTGTCGGGGATGGGCTCCTGCTCTGTTTTGCCAGGGGGGCTTCCAGCTTCCAGCCCTCGGTGCCCAGCGGGGCCAGTCCGGCCAAGGCATGTGAAATTCATCCCCAGCAGCACCCCAGATGAGCCTGTGAGGATGGGCTGACTTGTTGCACATTACACTGATTTCGAAAAAAAGCTCCACATCCTCTGCAGGTAGCTACCCCCAACCAGGAGGGCTTGGTTGATGCCTGGATCTAAACCATCACTCAAACGCCTGCCTTGCAGCGCACAGCTGGATCACTTGCAGGCTCCTGCCAGGGTGCCATTGACTCCAGGTTTGCCTTTTAGCACCTTCCCACCCGCGAGCAGAGCATGACTAAGTGGCTGTGCCAGCCCAGCTCAGGACTCGGCTCCGAGCTCAGCCTCCAACACCGGTGCTGGGGAGAAGGTCTCAGAAGCAAGGGCTGAGCTTTCCCGCAGCAGAGCCTGCCGGCTTCCAGCGAGGGACACGGGGACACCCCGAGCCAGGGATGGCAGCCAGGCCGCTGGGCTTGGTAGCCAGCCGATCTGCTCCCCCATTTATATGTCTGGTCTCTTTTGAAGCAGCTTGTGCTCTTGGCTACCGCAACATCTGGTGGCAATAAACCGTACCATGTAATTGCGTTCTGTGTGGGAAAGGGTTTCCTTTTTTTTCAGCTTAAATTTACTACCTGATAATTTCATATGCCCAAGGATGGGTTGGGAATGTCCTTGTGGCACTGGCGGCAATTTGCAGGGTGTTCTTTTTGCCGCAGCGGTGCTGTAAAAGACCCGACACCCACGGGGACACGCTGAATGCACCGAGCAGGCCGAGGGGACCCGGCGCGTGGCCCTGCCAGCCTCTGCGTCCCTGTTAGATGGGGCTGAAATCTGGTTTTGTTTGCTGGATGCTACATAAATAAAATCCAGATCTGTCACATTTGCTGCTAATTGGCTTGCAAGGGCTGCTTGTTTGAATTGCGGAGCTCTCACAGAAATGGGTGACCTTTGGCAGTGCTAATGTTTCCCATGAAATCCCCAAAGCTCCGTACATTCCCTTGCTCCTGCTGAGAGGAGCTGCTCCCCTGGTCTCCCGTGCCTTCCCCCCGCTCCCCTGGTCTCCCGTGCCTTCCCCCCGCACCCCTGGTCTCCCGTGCCTTCCTCCCCCTGCACTCAGCTCCTCTCCCATGACACATGACAGGAAAGCTGCTTCATCACAACGGGTTAATTGATGTGCAGCAAAAGTCCGGTGCTCAGAATTGTTAAGAAAGGGCAAGTGAAGCAAAGCATCAGCTCCTTTGGTGGCTTCTGGCCTGTTTCTGCGGCAGCGTTCAGGGCACTGGCACGTCTGCAGATGCTCCCGGGGCCGGGCTCTGTCCTGGAGAGGAGCAAACACTTCCCTGCAGGAGAAAATCCTGGCATGGCTTGGGTGGTGATTTGCAAAGCATCCTGATGTGACTGGCAGCCGGGACAGGGCTCTGCTCCATCGCTTCTCAGCCTTGCGGCTCAGCCAGCTGCACTGCTCAGCACGGGGACCGGGGCTTACTGCCTCCGGAGCAGCCCAGCCAGCCGTAAGCTCTCCTCCTGTGCTCCGTCACCCGCACGGGGCTGGATTGTGCAGGTTTAGTTTTGTGCTGGTTCAGCTGCTCGACCCGGCTCAGCACCCCACCAGCCAAGCACCGGTGTTGGGACCAGGGCAGGGTGACGTGGCTGGGGCGAGGGGGGAGCAGGACAGCACCCTAAGCCTGTCCTGCAGGGAACAGCCTGGAGCTCAGCAGCATTTATGCTATTTCCCTAGCAGGATGCTTAGCTATTCTTTTCCCATCCATCCTCACAGCATTTCTTATTATTCCTTTATTCGTATTGATTTTACTTCACTGGAACCTGAACCGCTTGGTGTGTAAATTGCTGAATCTGGCTCTCCCTTCTGCGTGGCTCTGTCTGAATTGGGGTGTAATCCCCAAAACAAATCCCCCCTGGGGGGGTCAAGCCCCCCGTGCCAGCCCACCCGCTGCCGTGCCCCGGCGGGGCTGCCGCCCTTCAGCCCTGCTCATCCTCGCGAAACGCCTCTGGGTTCTGCTGCTGGCAGGGAGTTTTGGGTGACGCACGCTCAGCCCCTGCTATTTGTGCTCTCAGTTACCCGCTTAACCATGGTGATTTACATGGCAACCCGATGAGGCCTGGCATTTCAGTGCCTTTATGCATTAAGCAGCATCAGCTCCCATGTAATTTAATTGTCTGTGTTTTAAACATAAATCAGCAAACTGTGGGCTGGAGCAGAGCAAACTGCTCGCCGGGCACGGAGGCTGCTCCTGCTGACTGCCCCTCCAGCGAGACGTGGCCCATCCTGGTGTCCCTGCGGATGCGCCGCGGAGAAAATTTAGGCTGTGGGTGTTTCACTTGGATGAGCCTCCCCTTTGGGGTTCCCAATTTGGGTCGCATCGGTCAGGCTGGAGCCAAGAGTTCTGCGAGCGGTGGGATCGGCGAGGTGGGTTCCTGCACCCCCCTTCGGAGCAGGGGCTGCAGCCGGGGCTGCCGCCCCCCAAAGCTCCCAGGAACGTGATCCCTCGAGGACTCCCCTTTCAGTCATTTTTTTCTGAAATTGGCCAAAGGGCTCAGAATTCATTAGGCACCGTGACTAATAGTTGTGACTCCACCAGCCTCATTTCCTGAGGAAATTGGGCTAAATGCCCCCCCACCTCCGCCCCCGTGCATGTTTTCCGTCCCATCAGACCTTCCCGGATAAGCTCTCATGGAGAGCCGCTCCTCGGCAAGGCTTTGATCACCCAGAGCCAAGCGTCTGGGCGGGTGGTGAAAGGGCGTTTGGGTTTTGCTCCCCTTTCTCTGTGCGGCAGCTCCCTGAATAGGGTGAGAGCGCTTGCGCCCGCCGGCTGCTTCCCGAGGCTCTGGGATAATGTGCTAACAGTGTGGGAATGGGAACCGGGACGTGCTAATCGGAGGGGGTTTGGGCTGGGGGAGAGGCTCCCCCTGCCCTCCCCCTCATGCAGCCTTGCTGACACCGGGGGATTTCTGCCGCCGCGTTCCCCCCGTCGCAGCTGTGTCCCTGCTAGCGATGGTGGGAAGCGCGTGCCAAAATCCTCGAGGGCGGTTGGCCCCGCTGTCCTTCCCATCCCCAGCAGGCAGCCCCTGCGCTGGCCAAGGCTGCTAGTTCCCATCATGGCCAAGGCCAGGGACGAGCTGCATCTCCCCGCCAGGTCCCTGGGCTGCGGGGGGCAAAGAGGGCGATGGCCCTGTGGCCAGCAGGTCACACTGCAGGCTGAGCAAGCCAAGGTGATGCTTTTCCCAGACCTCCTGCCCATCCTGCGGTCCCCTGCCTGTCCTGCCTGCAGCCCCCCCCCCCAGGCACTGCAAAGGTGGGAGGGGGGGCTGGGCTTGGAGCTGCTAGTGTGGCTAGCGTGGCCACCCCGCAGCCTCCTCCACTTCTCCCTGCAGCCCTTCCCGCACCCCTGGCCAGCCACCTCCAACCCTCTAGGATACGGGAGCCGCAAATGTTGGTGCAGTGAATGCACACGTGTTTCATCTTTGCTAAATGTTTTGCCCTTCTTCTGCAGTCTTCTGCAAAGCGTTTTTGCAGGCTCTTTGGAGTGTACAGATCCTCCCATGCAGGGTAAATCAAGGACCAGAGGGAGGTAAAAAATAACTTAGGTAAAAAATAAACCTTACATTGCCAGGTGTTACCAGATGTGTGCTATGGTATACGTTATACTTCTGCTAGGTTGGAGCTACAGCAATAAGTAGCTTCCTTATACCAGCTTTTTGTAAGCCTTTTTGTATGCAAGTGCTCCTTGTAGTGTAAAGCAGCTTCCCAGCAGCAGTTATCTCCTGCAGCACTACAGCATCTCCATGGACTTTCTGGGGTGGGAAGGGGCTGGAAGGGTCATGCTGCCAGACAGGGCTATCTCGGCCTGGAGCCTGGCTCTGCAGGCGGCAGGAGATGTGCTGCCTAGGTTTGGTAGGAGAAATGTGTGGAGCTGATTACCATAGCTAATTCAGCTCTGTGATTTTTGCCTGAGGGGGTTGGTATTTCGGGGATGCATCAGGTGAGGCAGGGTGAGCCAGGCTGTGACCTGCAGGCGTTCGCACAAACACGTTAGTGGGCTGGGGCCAGGAGGGCACAGGAGCAATTGCTGGGAGCAATTTATTCCCTTAACTGCATTCACACTCTGCAGGCTTGAATGCATAGTTATTTATTTTAGTGTGCTGGTTTATGCCCATGAGAGACTTGTCTTCTGTCTTGAACATAGATCAGCGCGGGAGCGTGTGCCTTGTGCCGAGCAGAGTCACCCTGTCTCCCAGGACGGGCTGGAGGTGGCTCCTGCGCATGGGAAGAGACCTGCGCTGCAAAACCTCCTCTTGCCGTGGCTCTGCTCTTCATGGCTGAGTCCCTCCCTGGTGGTGCCCAAGCGGCTGCTCCCCCTCCTCGGCCGGAGAGCCGCGGGAAGGCAATGCAAACGGGGGCTGCTTCGCACCCCGAGGCAGAGGGGGCTCCGACGGGGAGCAGGGTGTATGGCGGACACCTGGCCACGGCCGGGCAGGGTCCTGCAGGGGCACGTGGCCAAGAGACACTCGCTTACAGCAGAAGGATTAGCCCTGCCGGCTGCGGGGCTGGAGTCCTTGCAGCCTTGTGGAGCCACCATTATGGCAGAAAGAGGTAGCTCTGAGTTTTGTACAGACGCTAATGGCTCCAGGCGATGCAAGAGTGATACAGAAGCTGCATCCCTCCGACAGACACGTGCTGCCGGTTGTGCTTACAGCAGGTCTCGCTCGGGCTTGGCCGCTGCTGAGGGATCTGTGAACCCACTCCGAGCTCTGACGGGCAACCTCTCTGTCTCGCCGCACGCCCAGGTCGGAGCGTCTCCCGGCTGCAGCCTGTGCTGCTCGCGGCGGGGCCTCGTGCGGCTGGCGGGAGCGCGGGGAGGGCGGCGAGCACGGGGAGGGCGGCGAGCGTGGGGAGGGCGGCGAGCACGGGGAGGGCGGTGAGCACGGCCGCCGTTGGTCCAGCCGCTGCCTGGTGCCCGGGCACGGCGGCTGGGGCCGGTGGGGGAAGGCGCTAGCCAGGCTCACCGCCTTTCTCATCAAGAAGCTCCTGTATAATTTACGAGGAGCCTCTGCTGTATGAGTATTTCCCATAATGAGCAGCAGGCTCACTTTCACACTTTTCCTCTGCTGTGTTTGTTTTATTTTGTTTGCTTTTATCATGGGAGATCCACTCTTTGCCTACTACCTAGTCTTGCTCTTCCCCCCGCCCCGGGCCGCGGTGCTCCCCGTCCCGGGCAGGCTGCGTCCCTGCCTCTTTGTTGGCTCCTTTCGGAGGTCGGAGCCCACTTTGCCTCGGTGCGGGCAGCTTGGGGCAGGGAGAACAACAAAGAGAAGCAAAGAATCCCTCTTCAAAAGGCTAGGGAGGAAGGCAGGTGGCCAGTGAGCCAGGCGGGAAGACAAAGAGCCAGGAATAATGGGAGCTCCGTGGAGCACAAACACTCGCCCCTCTCATTATCCAGCCCCACGCAGGGGCTGAACTCTGCGTCTCCGGAGTCAGAACCGGGGATGAATGGCTGGAGGTAAAGAACGGGGTTCTCGGAGCACAGCACCTTGGGGTGGTTACCGGCCGGTGCCAAGGGACAGGGCTCCTCTGGGGTGCCGATAGACGCACAGGGGCAGCCGCAGCCCGGCAGCCACGTGAGCGCTGGGGCCACCTCCCGCAGCAGCCGGAGAAAGCTACAGGCTGCAAGGATGGGGCTAACCCCCATGGTCAGAAGCTCAGCAGCAAAGCCAAGAGGCAGGGGCTCCTCAGGGACACCCCATGGTTGCCATAAGGGAGTTTTTAGCTCTCGATGGCTCTTAAATGGTGCTGGTGGAGACGTGCAGCCTGAGGGACAGGTCCCCAGCGAGAGGAGTCAAGGCGCGCTCCTTGTGCAAAGTGAAATCTTTCCGAGCATCTCCTGGCCTCAGAGGGACCACGCTAAGCTGCTTCTAGGATGGAGAAATGTGTGCCTTTTGAAAGATGACACTGTCAGGAATAAAGTAGAGGAAAATAAACCTCTTAGCCAGATGAATTCAGCAGGTCAGGCATTGGCTGCCAGCAAATACAGAGCTAATGACTAGATTCTTGTCATGTACCATGCATAACTATTCCAGGGACCTGCCAGTAAGCGGATGGAGGGCAGGGGCAAGTTTTATCTTAGCACACTCGTATTCAAAGGTGCTACTCTGTGATTATGTCATTTTCTCCAGCTTTTTCCATTCATCTGTCTCTCTGTGATGAGCATCTGTTTGTGTCAGAACAAGGGGTTGTTGACTGCACTCGAGCTGAGCGGCTTTGACCTGTACTTCACGACGCACAAAGGCTTTTCTCTGCGGTGATTAGCTCTGTGGTGCAATATTAAGGCTCATTCTTCCTCCTTAAGTGCCTTTTGCGGAGTCTGTTAGGTGGGGAGCTTCAAAGGGCCTGCGGGAGGGTCCTGCCGCTGGCTGACTCAGATCTGCTGCTGCCCTCGTTCCTCCCGGAGCAGGAAACCATCCGATAGAGTACGACTCCATCAGAAATGTGCGGAGAGAGAAGAGGCGCAGGGAAAGATTATCACGTGAAACCAGGTGCCACAGGCTGTTCGGTGCTGTTCTTGGTGAGATTAGGCAGGTGTATGGGCAGCGGCAATGCCCGGCGTTAGAGGAGCATGGAAGCAAGGGTTCAGGAGGAGATGTGGAGGTGCCCGTAGGAGGCACGGGGTCACCAGGGCTCTCCTCTCTGCCTGTTCGCTGCTGCTCTCCTCCGTCCCGCAAAACAGCAACTGTTGGCCCTTCTCAGCGCTGAAGTGCTGAATTAGCTGGGGAAGAAACCCAGAAGGTCCCAGACGGCGAAGGTAAACTGTTCAGTGGTTGAAGGTCTTTCAGAGCTGTTTCATGGACTCTCCCATAGATGGAGATAGTATTTTTCCTACACGCAAAAACCTTGATTTCACATTGTTTGGGACTCCAGCTTTCTGGAAACATTTGGGAAGTGTCTTGTATGATCCCAAACATCTTTGGGCTTTCCCATTGTCATCTTAGCTCCTGATACCACATGGACCAGAGCACAGGGTGACTGTGGTCTGAGGTCCCACTGGGCAAAAGCACTTGCTGAAGCTAGATTTGAGCTTTAGCACAGCTTTTGGACTTGCATAGCACATGAGCAGATGTGTGGGCACAGTGACCTCTCAGGGACCACTCTTCCCCCACTTATGTGTGACCAGAGAATGAGTCTCTTTTCTTCCCAATTCTTTTGGTAGGATCTGAGAAAGAGGGCCTTCCCCCCACCCCCTTTTCTTTGATAATTAAATAAATAAATAGAACCCTTGAGCAAATGAAATGTCATTTCACATTCAAGCAAATACATTTGGGTTAGAAATCTAGGTCAGAATGTAAATTATCTTGCTGCCTTCTTGAAGGTGAAGTCCCTGAAATGCTCTCAATTTAACTGAAATTGGGGATTTCCCAGTTTTTGCAAGCACTTTATTTTCCTTTTAATGAACACAAGGGAAAAAACTTCCCTGAAACTGCCAGGGGATACAATCTATCTCGAATGGCTGTAATATTGTATAATAAAATAAACCTGAACAATAAATACCTTACGCTCTTTGAGTCTGTATTTTGACCACGACATGTAGGGTGTTAAATTTGGTGGAAAATCTGACCAGAAGTCAGAAAATCAATTGCACTTTTTTGAGATTGCTGCCTGACAAAGAGGTCTTTATTTTGGTGCCAGAGAGAAGAAGGACCCAAGGGTGCTTCCCGCACGGGGCCAGGGATGCAACGGGGCACAGCGCATCTCCTGGTGCTGGCGGCATCTCCCCATGCCGAGGCGCGAGGACCAGGGCCAAGTGCATGGAAAGGTGGAGGGAGAGGGTTTTTTTTTTCCCGGTGCCATTCTCCTGTCCCTTGGGCACTGCTTTCCCCTTGCCCTGCTGAAGTGGTCCCAGCCTGCCCGGCTCAGCTGGACGTGAGCCACTGGTGGAAGCCACGGCAGCGGCAGCGATGCCCTGCACGGGAGGGAAGACTTGAATTCAGTCTTGTATTTGATAGGAAAAGAAAAACTGCCGGTATTACACTGGGGCTACAACCATTTGTACAGCAAAAACTACATTAGCACTGTAAATTATTTGTAGGAAAGTACAACCAGGAACACGAGCTGCAGTCGGTTCTGAGGAATTCAACCGCAGTTCTCTGCTCTCACTGTCCCCTCCCTTCTCTTATTCAGGGAATTAAATCCTTGAGTGTTTCTATTTACCACACAGTCAGTGTTTGTTTGTCTCAGTGTTAACATTTCCTTTCTTTTTTGTCTTTAATCAACTGCAATTATGCAGTTATATTCATGGGTAGCACTAAAATAAAAATAGGTGCATTATAAATATTAAACTCCTGCAAACAAAGCTCTGAATTAGATGATTTGTGTGCTCTGTGTCCATAGGTTTTTCTGCTTGGAGTATACAGTGAGCCGTATATTTTTGCCCCTCCTTTCTCTTTCATTTTCTATATGCAGAGGACAAGAAGCAATGTGAGCCCTGGAGGGAATGGCCAGGGGAAGGGAAATGGGGAAATTCTGGGTGCCTTCGGAGCATCGCTGTGAGGTGCTGCTCAGAGCGGAGTCTGCAGAGGGGAGTCTGCAAAGATGAGCTTTAAATTGCACACCTGGATTGCAAGTGGGAGAGCCAGGGCGGTGGGGAAGCGCCTTCTGCTGCTCTTCCCAGAGAGGAGCCGTCTCGGTTAGCCCCTGTGCCCGAGCCCTGCCCGGGGGCAGCCGGGCTCCCTCGCCCCCCTGAAGCCACGGCGGAGGGGTCAGCCCCTCGGCATCCTGCCTGGATTTTCAGCAGGTCTAATTTTGAGGGTCCTCTCACAAGCAGGTCCTTTGGTGGGGTTGTCCATAAGGAACTTAGATCATCCGTGGCTTTGGGCAGCTGTAGAGTAGGGGGTTACACAGGGTGGATGGTTTTTTTTGCTCTAGGTCACTAGGAAACAGAGTGGGATACCTGAGACTGGGCTTTCGGAAGTTTGGGATCTCTCCCTGCTGCCATGATGCACACCACCACGTATCCCCCTTTGTTGGCTGGACCGGGGAGAAGTCAGACCTGCCGCTGTTACCTCCTACCAGGGCTCCTGCCTTCGCTCCCACGGAAGTGCTTTTGGGGGCAAAGCCAGGATTAGACTCTAGCTTTTTCTTTCTCTTTTTCTGCCTCAGGTTCTTTAGGGTTTGTCGAAGGGAAGCTGGGAGCCGATGCCACAGCCTGACGAACCTGCCATTGCTCATATCCTGCATCTTGTCTGGCTGACTGGTTCTTTACATTTTTAATGGTATTTTGTATTGCTTTTCTTGTACTGCTCCTGGATATTTTGCAATACGCATCTTTGTGGATGGATGCAATGAATCAATAGCGAATAATAATCTAAGTCTAGAGGGAACAGAGTTTGCAAAGCAGCTCACCATTCACACTTGCTGGAAGTGCGATGAGAAATCACCAGGGTAAGGCCAAGCAGAGAGGAAATGACCTGGGAGAAGGACAAGGAGGAAATCCAATCTCTGAAAATGAAAATAGATTTTTTTAAAGTGCTGTGTAAAATTATACATTTAATTCTTTTTCTTTTAGCATCAAACCTTACAGCAGATTGTGCTATAGCAGCTTCCTTTCTGCTTCTGCTGGCTGACTCTCAGGAGCCGGGGTGTCTTAGCGACTTCTTTTTCCCGGTACTGCTATAGTTTTCCATCTTGTTCCTTAAAGGATCGGATTTGAGAGTCTTTTAAATCACGCCAGTCAGCGGGGGTGACGGGTGACTTCGCCGTTGAAGCCCCGCAGGTTGTCCGAAGGGGAGGGCTGCTGTCCTCAGCCTGGCTCCCTGCAGCCCCGACACCAGCTCATCCCTGGGCTGCTCCTCCCGCTGCCGTTCCCCCTTGAGCTGAAGATGGACGGTGCCTCTCAGGCTGCCGTGCCCTGATGAATGTCCCCGGCGTAAATAAAAGGACCTTGAGCTGATGTCCGTGTTCGTCCCCGCTCCCTCCTGCTGGGACAAATTGTCTCAATCTATCACAATTACAAAGACACTTGAACTAAATAACTTCGTAAAGACCCGCTGGGAAAATTCATTGGTTTGAGACTTTAGAAATGGATTTTATTTACAGTGTCCAGAGAATCCTGGAAAAGAGGTGAGCTGGCCCCGTGCCCTGTGCCCCGCAGCCCTCACCGCCCACCGGGCTGGGAGACCTGCAAGTCTGCGTGGAAGGCTGTAAATAACATACCAGTGCATATAGGATCGTAGAGGGATGCTTAACCCCACCGTTGCTGGCAATAAAGGGATAGGAGGGATTTTATGTCTTAGGGGAGTTTGACGGCGGTGCCTCTATCCTGGGCAAAGTTTTCCAACCCCCTTTTGTGTCCGGACTGCCCGTACCCATTTTCAAAACTAATGTTGGCATCTGAGGACTTGCCGGAGATAGGATCCAGTTACAGCAGCATAACAAATTACCTCCTGTCAGCTGAACCGTGATAGCCGAGTATGGATGTGCTCTTACTCTGTGATCTTTCATTGACATTTAAACTAAGCTGTTTTAAGGATTTAAGAGCAGTCATAACAGGTCATAGCAAAGGGCCAGCCAGCCCGAGCTGCTGGCCCTGGGAGGGGCTTTGGCCGAAGCCCTGGGAAAAGCGCGTAGGAAGAGGGAAACCTGCCCCACCGCCTCCCCAGGGCTCTCGCCGCCCCCAGCACCGCGGTGGGGCTGGAGGAGCTGGGACGGGACGGAACGGGATGGGATGGGATGGGATGCCTCAGCCCACGAGGGAATTTTCTCCTACTCATTTCCTTTCTTTTCTTGAACTCAAGTAAATTTTTATCATCTGCAAAATCCTGTGGCAAGATATTTCGAAGCTTAACCCCATGTTGGGCTCAGGGAAGTTTTCTGGTTCTGTTTTTTATGTTCCACGGATCATGCTGAGGGCGTGCTGGGCAGCAAAGAGGCTGACCCTGCTCCGGCCGTGTCTTCGCTGCTAAGCAGTGGCAGGCAGAGTGGCACATTTAGGGAATAATAATTTGTAAAAAGTTATGTGAGTGGTAGTAGATGAATAAATTGTGCTTATTTAGTGCTGTCTGAGGGAATGTGCCCTGCACGCCTGCGACTCGTCGTTCTCTGGAAGGCAGTCGTGCACGCTCTGTTGGGGATAACACTTGTTCCAAGTACTAAATGCCAATTTGGCTCCCTTCGTTCGTTCCCATTTTACTACAATTAACTGTCTCTCTGCCGAGTGTGACTGGGGTGGTGAGTCCAGGCACTGGCTGGATCCTGGTTCTGCAGAGAAGAGGCTGGTCCTGGCGGGGAGCGGGCAGGGAGCGGGGCTCCATCGCTGTGCGGGCCCTGCGCGTGGACCTTCCTTCCCTTGCTAATTTAAATACGATGATCTTCGTTTAGCTACTGCATGCAAATCCCTAAATATCGTAATTTTGATTGCCTCCCTGGCAGTTTAAAGGATTATATCTGGGTTATTTTTAGCCCAGATCATTTCCTTGATCTGCTTTACAGGCTGTGCCCAGGAGTTGCAGGCAGGTGGGCTGCAGGGAGAAGCCGTGGGGGCCGAGCATCCCAGGCCAAGGCTGCAGCCCGCGCTGGGGGGTGAAGGGGGGACCTCGCAGGGCGTAGGCGCAGTATTTCCATCTCGTGGAGGGTGATGAGTTGCATCATTGCAGCACAGCTGGGCCTGCGGAGGTGGACTTAGTGCTGCAAAGTGGTCGCTCATCTTTTGACGGGTTTGGGGAAGAAAACTGTGATTTTCTTCACCTCCCTCTCGGAGCAGGTTTAGGACAGACAGGAGGTGCAAGGCACCCTTTTGCAGCTCTATCTGCCTCTTTAGCACTTGTCCTCTCTCCTTCACCTCCAGCCAGCCGGCACAAGGTGTCCCTGGGCTGCCTCCTCCCTCCCAGCCTGAGGAGGAGCATTATCTCCCGTGCTTCAAAGGCAGCATCAGCGGCACAGCAAGCCCCCTTGCTCCTTTCACGGGGGATTTAGCTAATGCTCTCTCCAATCCATTTTGCTTCCCTGCAGCTTAGCATGGATTTTCATCCCCATCTCGTCAGCCCACTCGGGGTGTGCAGCCCTCTGCCAGGCTGGAGGCATTTCAACCCTGCCGGCAGCCTGCCCGCGCTGAGGGCTCCTTAGGGGCTGAGGCAGAACCGAGGGTGCTGAGCACCAGGCGAGCACGTTGTGGAGCAACTCCAGAGCCAAGAGAAGGAGGGGGAAAAAAAAAAAATAGCCCATTAAGGCATGTTTAGGCTTCAGTGACCCTGCTTGTCCCTCCCTCGTGCCTGTGCACCCTGGGGGGGGCCCTGGATGGAGAGCCCACGGAGAAGCGGCAGCACGGCAGCACCAGCTGCGCCATCGGTCCGAGGAATGGCTCTCAGGCTGGTGAGACTTCCCTGGTGATGGAGCAGGAGGTCTGGATTCATCAGTCATGTCACATTACATTATGTGATGCAACGCAACGTGGCATGACTGATGCAACCCAACGTTAAATGTCATAGAGCAATGGATCAGCTCAAGGCTACGGTAATTTTATGTGCCCATTTAATCTGGTATTTAAAAACAAACACTCATAGCAATCTGCATCACACGCTACATTTTGCAAAATTGAGCAGCAAATCTGTACCAAGCAAATTATATAATTCTGTCATCTCTCAGCCTTATGTACATGTGTGTAAATACTCTAGTCGGGTGCTCTGACTTTCCTCTCACTCCATGAGCATCACCAGGGAGGTCCTCGCGGAGCTGTTGCAGGTTACCCACTGCTGGGGTCTCCACTCTTCAGCCGGTGCTGGGGCGGGTACCGGGGGCACGTCCCATTCTGGTGTTCACCACCGCCGCTGGGGCTGCCACTCCTGCCATCTGCAGACGGAGCAGCGCCTGCCACCGCCCGCTCCAGGTAAATCGGGCTGGTTTAGATCAGCCATTTACACTCTTAAGCTGAAGACGAAGGGTTTTGCCTGAAGCTCGTTTTGGGCACGCTTGCCTGAGCTACGGCGGGCGCAGGCGCGGGGGCCGAGGCTCTGCCCCCCCAGCACAGCTGCACCCACAGCCATCTGCAGCCGCCCAGAAATGCGGTGCTTCCCTCTCCCTCGTGGCCTGCAAACGCATCTGCCGCCCGTCCTCTCCTCTCCGTGGTGCGGGTTCTTCTGCAGACTCAGCCTTGCCGTGTCTTTCAAAGCATCTTGGTGTTCTGAAAGGGAAAAGCCTCCCCTGTTGTTCTTCCTCCCAGCCCTGTGTCTGTGTGGCCTTGGTCTGGCTCTGCTTGGAGAAAAAAAAAATCCCTTAAGCACTTGCTTACTCCAGCCCAAATGAGGGTAGCACTTCGACATGAGCTGAATTTTAAGCAGGTTCGTAAGGGCTGTCCTGGGATGCTTTCCCAGATCAGACCAGGGCAGACCTCTCCAGAGCAGAGACCATTCCTCCTTTTAATGGCCGGAGCAACAATAATGGTAATTAATGTTTCCCCAGCCTGTCATAACACCATCAAGTTTTATGACCAAAAGAAGTGCTTCAGTCCTTTCGCCTTGTCGGGCTCCTCTCCCGTGTCCCCGCACTTGGACAGGCGGGCAGCGGCTCTGCGTGCGGGTTCCCTGCAACCTGCCGGGCAGTCATCCAGCGGCAGGGAATGCCGCTTTTCCTTAAGGAAGCAAAAAGAAGAAAACAAAAATCAAACTGAACCAAAGGAGCAGAGCCCGCACCGTGCCATGGCCAGGTTTCCCCCACGTGCGTGGGTGTTTTCTGGTGGCGGGTGCCGAGGAGCTGCCGTTGGCATCGATCCGCATGGGTCCCTGCTCGCCCCGTCCCTGACAGCTCTCACGGTTTCGGTGTTTGCTGCAGGGCTCGCGTGTCTGCGTTTGCAAAACGAACTGATGTCAGGGCATCCCCTTCTGACCAAAACCGCCCTGTTGAGGTCTGGAGGGGAGCAGACCTGGGAGAGCATGAACTTTCCCATCAAAAAGTCTCCTCTGGGAGGCTGGGTGTGCCCACAGCGGGAGACCTCACTGCCACACGGACCAGAGCGGGCGGCAGAGGCCGGGGACAGATGCTGCTCTGCGCGCTGGCTGCTGGGCTGGGGTTCTGTCTTCAGGCGCAGGGTGGTTGATGCGCAGACCTTTGCAAGGGGGTCTGTGTTTTGCAGCATTTGCTAAGATTGCTGTGTTGATTTTTTTCCTTTAATTTCTAGAGCTGACTGTCAGCCTGCAGCCCGGTACGGATCCGGAGCAGGACTGGAGCCAGCCGTTTCGGAGAGGCTTTGCAGCAGCCGGCAGCACAGTCAGACAACGTAGCTGTCTGCAGGGTGTGTGCTCAGCAAACCCATCTCCAGGGCTCTGGAGGTGGGTGAAAACAGGTAGATGCTTGCAGCCTCGGAAGTCTGTTTTTACATCTTGGATCAGAAACATACAATGTAAAATTCATATTTCGGTTCAGATCTTATTTTTGGCTCGAGATCAGAAAAAAAATGTTAAGTGGGGAATCTAATGTGCGTTTATATTTGCGTAACTCGCTAGCAGTGGAACTGCTTTGTGTCTTATACAGCTCATGCCAAAGTGAAGGATTTGCTCTTTCATTTTCAGCCTGGGGTGAAATTTTACAGTTGAGATTATAGGATCCTGAAAATAATTGTTGCCCCAACCTTAACTCTTACATTATAAATGAGGATGCATCATACTCAGCATGACTGGGAATTACAGAAATTAAGGATGAAAAAGACCTCATCTTCCAGCCAGAGTAGGATTGGTTTGTACAGTGTGTTTGATTTTTTTTAAAGTATTCTCTCCCTCGTAGGTGATGGCCATTTTCCTTCCAGAGCAGTGCTGCTAACGAACGGCTCCATTTCAAGCGAGACGCAACGGCGGTGTCCTCATGCTGCTCTTCTCCGAAAAGGAAAAAAGCTGTTTCCTTGCCCCACCTGATATTCTTCTGGCCGAGGGAGCTCAAAGATACTCAGGGCTGAGATGGAGGCTGAGGTTTGTATTTCAAGGGGTAGCTGGATGCCAGGGCTGCCAGCACGCGGCTGGCTGGTCGCTGCCAGTGCCCTGGAAGCGGGAGGTGCTGGCCCCTGGGCAGGCACTGTGCGCTGGCGGCAGCGTGTGAGCCTGGGAGTAAGGAGGCTCCGAATCCATCCCCGCCAGCCACCTCCTGGACCTCCTCCTCGCCCTGCCCCTGCTTGCCCAGCGCCGGGTCCCCGCCGTCCTGCCGGGACAGCACCAGGGGAGAGGAGAGATGCAGAGCCGCAGCTCTAATGACATCGGTTTTCCCCCTAAGCCCATCAGGCCAGATTTCCATGGTGGAATGAATAACTGAAAGCCGTAAAAGGGAAGTTTTCTTTCTGTGCTTGCTTTTTCTCCCTCGTTGCCCATCCCGGCTGGCTCCTTTCCACCCTCCTTCCACTTCTCTTTGTTGTTACTAAAAAGATTAAACTTGTTTGACCAGGTTCTGAGTCAGCACAGTTGTAAGGGGAAGATAAATGAGGCTCTTTAACCCTGCTTATCCCTCCAGATGCCCCCCTCATGGAAAAAAACACACACACGTATGCTCCGGGAAACATCGGTTTTAATGTTCCTTTTATTTTTAAGTCATTCTTTTCCCCCAGTCTTATTTCTACTTCTGTCAGATAATGGGGCTGCTCTCACTCCTGCTGCTCTCTGTGGTGAACCTTTCTCTGCTTTTCCACGCTGAAAGGGCTCTCCCTTTCTTCTGGATCTTCTGCAGTAAGCCGGAGCAGGATGTGTGATCCTGAAAGGGCAAAGCGGCTCTGTTCTCTTTTGTCCCCAAAACCTTTCCCCTCTCAGCCCGACTCTCACATCTTGATCCTTTTTTCCTCAGTCCTCGGAGGAGGCTGCTTTCAAAACCCTTTTATCCCGGTAGTAAAAATCAGAAGCGTGAAGAGAAATCTGAAAGATGACGCAGAGAGATGGGGCTTAAACCCGGGGAGAGCCGGTTTGGGACGGGGCGGGATGCTGCTGAGCGGCCAGCGGAGCCCATTGGGGTACACATTGACCTTGGCCCTTGCATCTCCTTGTGAACCACTCTGTGGTCAGACTCGATGTGTCCCATCGGTCCATTCCCCGTGACCAGCCTCGTGGCGCGGCACCGAGCCCCATGCGCCCGCATCCTGTGGTTCCCGGCTGTGGCGAGCACCGACAGCACCCGCCGGCCCACCGGCATCCCGGCGCTTGCAGCCCTTTGCGCTGCGGGCAACATTCCACTTTGCCAGCACCTAGACCCAACCAAAGAGCATCTTCATGCCCACTACGACAGATCCCAAAGCGGGATGAAACTTCGGGGCGGGATTTCAATCCCCAGCTGTGCTAATTGCTCCCGGCATTTCTCTTTTGT
This sequence comes from Calonectris borealis, assembly GCF_964195595.1. NCBI lineage: Eukaryota > Metazoa > Chordata > Aves > Procellariiformes > Procellariidae > Calonectris > Calonectris borealis. The sequence goes on along the minus strand of NC_134324.1, from coordinate 7,410,045 downwards.
TTGACAGCCTGCCCCCAAAGCCCACAGAGCTCCAGGAAATTTCTTAAGCTGAAGGCTCGGGAGAGGCAGCTATTTTCCAGTTTTCTGTTTGGGGGATAAACAGAAGTAAATGGTGCATCCATAATCCTGGATTCTGCGTTAGAAATGCCTTGTGGTGGTACTGTGTGTCATTCATGTAGGTGACTTTTACAATGAAAAATCCCATTTAAGCCTGACCTTTCACGTTCTGGAACATAATAGACTGTGCAACCAAATCGCATCTTTCTGGCAGGGACACCGGTGAACTGGAATATTAGTTTTGATAGGGAACATTTGAATTCTGAAAATTCATTTGTCAGAATTCCTGTTTCTAACTATGGGTCCATTAAGAGGAGCGGGCGGGGGGGGCTTTGCCAGCAGCACGGGGCAGGGAGGGAGCCCCCAGCCTGCCGACACCGCGGTCTAGTGCAGGTGAGCATCTCTTCAGGGGGACGGTGATTTGAATTTGGGAACAGGTCTCCTGAGAGCCCTCTCTGCACTCTGCTTGTCTCCCAGGGAGCAGGAGGAAGAAAGAGCAAAGATGGCAAACGAGGTAGAAGCAAGATCTCCTGCTCTCCACAGCAAGCACTGGGCGATGAGGGAGTATATTGTCTGGAAAGGATGGGATGGGGTGGGATGGGGTGAGGTGGGATGAGGTGGGATGGCATGGGGTGAGGTGGGTTGAGAAGGGGTGGGATGGGATGGGACAACATCTTGTTCTCGCTCCCCAGCACCCACTCCCTGTCCTGCCCGTGCCTGGGCTGCGGGGCAGGAGAGGCGGCTCACGCAGGTGGGCTTATTTCCAGCCCAACAATTAATTATCGCTGCTGCTTCCCTTGCGGGGCTCTTTGTGCAGCAGCTCCCCACGTTGGCTGATGAGGCTGCTAATTCCCCCCATTCCTGCTGGCTCGCGAGGCCGCTGCGGCTGCTACTTGAAGCATTTATGTTAATACGCTGTCAGGCAGCCACATCCCATGGCTTATCATTTTCATCAAGTCTTGGTTTTATGGTTGAAAGGAATTACTTTCAAAAGACCATTACCACCTCCCTGTTTCTCATGGCCTTATGCCTACCTGCTGTTAAGCTTTTATAAAGGCATAATTTTTTTGTGGAAAGCTCATAAAAGCTGCTACTCAAGTCCCATGCTCGAGTCCACTTCCCTCACTCGCTGCCTGGGACTCTGACTCGGGCAGCAGCGATCCTGGCTGACGCTGCTGGGAAGCTGGGCAGCGGAGGAGAGAGCAACCGCTTCTTCCCTGGAGAACCCGCGCCTGGTGGTGCCAGCACCGAGTTAGACCAAGCATGCTTCCGATGAGGATGCCCCGGGTCCTTTTCAGGGAGGACAAGGGGACACTTGGCCATCTCCAGGCACAGCGTCAGGGAGAGGGCAGGATGCTGGTGGCCCTGAGCCCCTGTGGTCCTGTTCATCCCAAGCACAAGTTTCGGCACCTCCTTTACCTGTGGGTCCTGTCTTCCCTTTGCCACCGAACCCCTTGCCGCTGTCGCAGGCAGATGGTTTCTGCCCCTTGGCTGCACAGCCAGCCCTGGGCTGGGGCAGGCACCGCTCTCCGGAGCCTGCGGCAGGGCGGTTTCTCCTTTAGCATTCCTGCTGCATTCACTGCTGCTTTATTTTATTTTATTTTATTTTTTTGCTGGCGAGTTGAAAAGGGGCACGCAGCTAGTCACACCGCCTGATAGTCACTTGCCAGTAACATAAAAACCCTCATGCGCCAATATATCAATCAGCGTTACGTGTCAGCCTTGACTACTGCATTCAGCTTCCATCACCCGAACAAAATCACGCTGTAGCAGTCAAGGAGGAGGCTAATACCGACGACTGGAGGCATGGCCAGGCATACAAAGCACGGGTGGGTACCTGGGTGGCCAAGCTGGCTGCTGGAGCTGGGGAGAAGAGCCGGGGGAGACGTGGGGTGCAGGCAGCGATGGGGTTTGCCGAGCCCAGCTGAGCCCGTGGTGCTCCCTGCCCCGCGGGCGCAGATGCGGTGGCCGGGGCGGGGCGAGGGTGCCCCTGCATGCTCGCTGCCCCTCGAAGGGCCGCGGCACCCCACGGCTTCACTCCCCTCGGCAGCCGAAAGGTGCCTGCGGCCCCAGGCAGGAACAGCCGGGGCGGGGATCAGTACCTGCAGCCCCAGCAGCCTCCTGCTGCCAGCCTCCATGCCTGATCCTCCTCTTTGCATCCAATTAGAATAATTGCAGCTAATTAAAAGGAGGTAATGGATTTCAAGAGGAGCACTCTGTGCTATCCCAATCTCTCTTTCCACCAAGGCTGCTGGAGCTGCCACGAGGCAGTTGCTGCTTGTTAGGACCTGGTGCAAGCCCAGGTGCCTCTGGTTGCCCCTGGGCGGTGAGCATGGCCGTGCCCTGGCCCCGCTGGTCCTGGCAAGGGCAAATGCTGCTGAGTGCCTGGGGAGCCCGTGCTGGGCCAGGCAGGCATGACTGGTAGCGAACGCTAAGGTCCAAGGTATGTTTTGGTTTAAATGTTCATGAAAACTTAAATGTAACTGGGGCGGCAGTCCCCAGGCCCTTGGCAGTGCAATGCTAATGCAATGCTCGGTGTCTGCATCCCTCTGGCTTTTGGAGAGGAGAAGAAATGCGGCGGGGGGCTCCCTGGGAACCCCCTCGCAGACCACCTGTGGCCCCAGGCTGCTGCAAGGCAGAGCCGTACTGCGGCAGGGCCGGCGCTGCCCCTTGGCTGCGGCAGCACCGGAGCTCCTGCTGCGCAGGGTCGGCTGGATGCGGCCATCGGCGTGGGGCTGGTGTCGTCCTCATGGCGCTTCTCCTGGCTGGAACGGCGCTGGTGTTGGCTCTCCCCGGTGTGGCCGTGCTGGGGATGGATGGTCTCACAACAGCAGAAAGCTCTGGGCGTTGTGTTTCTTCATGTTAAATATGTGAGTGGCCGCTGTATCTCTTGATTATTTAATTTGACTTGGAATAAGAGGTATTTGTATTCATTTCCAGAGATGATGTACAGGCCTGATCTTAAACTGATTTAGACAGTATTGTGCATCAAGAAAAATGAGAATGGGAAAATCTAATGTATGGTGTTTTTTAAAAATAGGGCACTTCACAAACCTGCACGGAATTACAAGCGATAGGCAAATGCTGTCACAAAAGTCTCTCTTAAGTGACAAAAGGACATGAAGAATAGCGCTGCTCAGCAGCACAATACAAGCTCCAATAATACTATCACATGCTTCCTCTCGAGTAGTTTGTAGTACGAGGGCTTTGACAGATGTCCTCTGTCAAATCTTCCCCTGATAGCTGGAGATGTTACTGGTGTCTCCCGTGCCCTCTGCCAGCAGCCACCGACCTCTCAGGCAGGGCGCTGGCTTCTCCAGGTGCCTGCGTGTCCCCTGGGCATGTCACTGCTCCATGTCCATGCTTCAGGTCCGGACTCGGAGCTCGTTTCGCGTTGGCATTTTGGCTGGGCCAGGTACAACCCCCGTATCATCCCCGCGGTCTGTGTGGGCGGTGGATCGTGAGCCTGGAGGTTTCTGCAGCCTGGAGCTCTCTTTGGGATGGCTTTGTCAGGGATGGCCCAGGTTTAGGAGGGTGAAGTAAGCAAGCGGCAGGCAGAGCCAGGTGAGAAACGCTGTTCTGCACGTGGGTGGGCAGCGCATCCTCTCTCTGCACACACAGATATATGGAGATATAGGTGCTGCTCAGTCGCTCCCAGCCGCTGCAGCAGAACGCGCTCAGTGGGCTGCAAGCCATCCGCCGTGAGAGGTGACATCGGTGGCTTAATACCAGCACTTGGGATCAGAATTAAAGCACTGGCTGTGGCTTAGTGGGTGCTGCGATCTTTGCAAGGTCTGGATTTTAAACAGTCATTAAAGCCGATGTGATAAGGGGGAGAGGCTCGAGCGGGTGCCCTGGCTGGGTCAGAGCACGCACGCCTTGCGGTTTGGGGACCGCAGCGTTCGCTCTCATCTTCTTTCCAAAATCATTGCAGAGCAAAGCTGTGAGCTGCTAGGGAACAGCTGTATTATCGGAGGTGGCTGCGTGCCTGTGGGAGGGATAGGGAACTGATCTTTTCTGGGAATCTCTTAGGATCAGTGCAAACCTTTCCATGGAAGTAAATATGCATTGGAGGAGGGCCATGTTTTGACCTTGGCTGGATGTGAGGTTTTACTTATCAGAGCTGGCTGAATAACACACAACATTTTGCCACGAGCATTGCAATTTCTAGGAATTTATTTCAGCATTGCTTATTCCTTTTGGGCTTCGTGTTTATGAACATACAAATAAACCTGCTCCAAAGCAGGTATTTTCACCTAAGCAGTGTGCTGAGGGGGGTGTGATTTTATTTACGTGCTCTTTATGCTGCTTCTTTACTGTGGGTATAAATATAACTTACACGTTACAAAATCCTTTTTCTCTGGAAAAAATGTGTGAGATCCCAGCGCAAAGGAGTCGCAAACCTTCGGTAAGTGCTGCAGGGTGGTTTGGGGGTCAGACCTGAATTTGCAGCTCTCCGACGCCTGCTCCTGCGCAGTGGGAGAAGAGGAGCCGTGGCAGGCAGCGTGGCTGTGCCGGGGCATGGCCTCTGCCACCCGTCTCACTGCAGCAAAGTGCCTTCAGGGGAGTCTTCCTCCTTCACAAAGCATCCCAAAGCGCTGCCCAAGCCCCAGGCAGGGCATTTCCTGGGCTGGCCCTCCAGAAAACCAGGGGAGCATTGGCAGGCATGTAACTTTGAGCTTTAAGAGACACTTGTTGCTGTTTAAATATATAATAATCAAATGAAAATGGTCTTTTGCCGACTCATGGGAGTGTTCCGTCTTCGGAGTGGCATGAAGTGATTTAGCCATTAAGGTTAATGCTCGTCTTCCTGCTGTCTGTTGAAACTCTGGGCTAGGCAATGCAAATAGCTTAGCCAGTACTTTTAAAGGTCATTGTGCATGAAAAAAATAAAGATCATACACCGCTCATGGAAATGTCCTTAGTAATCACTGCCTGCTCAGGGGAGGGGGGACGAGGCACCCCTGGAGCGATTATCTCATCCCGCTGATAGTTTGGGGACAGGTCTTGAATTTGTGGCAGCTTTAGCTGCAAGTTGGGGTCCCCTTCGGTACCCTGGGTTCCCCTGCAGTTTGTTTGCTGGGGGATGGTGGTGCTGGCAGTTACCGAATAGCGGGGATGCCGGCTCCAGGCAGGCTCCCCATCCCCAAGGCACGCACTCCAGCGATGGGCACGCAGGGCAGGCTTCACCTCCAGTCTCTTCTTTGGGTTTCCTGCGGGACTCCTTTGGGTTCAGATCTTCCCTTCTTCGCCTTCCCCACAGGACGTCTTGCTCCTAATTTATGTAGGAGGTAATTTTAATCCTTCTCTCCTCAGACAACTGGCTACCCCAGTGCGTAATTAATTTATTAACACACTAACCTACTTTAAGGCGATAATCACTTTAGGGTCACAGAAGATCTCAACCTGGCCTCCTGATGGGGGTTTTCAGAGAACCTAAATTCCTCGGCATCGGGAGGCATCCGGCTGGATACCGACGGCGGCATCCTCTTCCCGTCAGCCCCGCTCCCTGCGGCCGCCCCGTTCCGGCTCCTGGGGCTGGCCCCCGTCCTCAGCCCCGCTGCCCGCAGCCAAACCTCGACGTGAAGGGGATCTGCTCGTGCGTGGGACCGGGAGGAGTTAATCCTTTGGCAGTGTCCTTTAGTAGCGCCTTCCTCTTTGTCTTTCCTGAGTGGAGCTGCCGGACTGTGACTTCCCAGAGGAGGAGAGGAGGGAGCCGTTGCTTTGCGGCCGCTCTGATGTGGGTGTTCAGCGCCAGCTGTAATAGCCTCCTCTCTCAGAGAAGGGAACTATATCCTCCGCTGCCCTTCAGAGGAAGAGGAGAGGAAAAGAAAAGATCCTATTCAGTCTCACCGTTTCCAAACAATACAAAGAGGATGAGGACTCCTGTGTTTGTAGTGAGCTTATATAAGAAATAACCAATAAATGAGGAAATGCTGATGACCTGCAGTGTGCCCCAAGCCCTAACGTTTCTGGTGCTTGACTGTCCCTGTACAGAGCTGCAAAGTGAAATGAAAGCAGCTTTTAAAGTCTATAGTCTTCTCTTCTGCTGTGAAATTCCTGCCTCTCTTTGTTGAGTGTGATCTTTGTTGGTGTTTTCTTTGTGCCTGGAGTAATTTCTGTGTTGAGAGGCTGTTGTGCCGCTTCTCAGCGCCGCCGTGCCGTCATTGTTCGTCCTGACACCGACCCTTCCCGGGAAGCGCCTGCTCCGCGGCTGCCGTGCCGGCTGCCAAGCAGCTGCACCGGAGAGGCGGCAGCGGCGCCTCAAGTGCCGGCGCAGGGGGACGTCAAAGAGGGTCCCCGTTCCCCCTGGACTGAGCACCCACAAACTCCTGGGCTCCTCGGAGGCTTCGTGCAGCCAAAGGGAGTCATGAGTCTTACAGGGATGGTCCCTGCCCTGGGAGATTCGGAGATGGCTGTGCTTCAGGTGAGGATGGAGGGTGGGCTGGAGATGGTGCAGCCCACCCTGTGGGTCTCCTGGTGCGGGGCTGGAGAGATGCAGTCCTGCAAAGTCTGCTGGAAAAAGCAATCCTGCCTTCTGAGAGGGAGCTCCTCGGGTTCCTGAGACTTCATTCTACACCGTATAGAATGAATATTAATGACTATTAATAAATATTGATATTAATTATCTCAACCTGCTTGAAGCTTCTGAAAAGTACATGTCTGGGGCTCCGCGAGATGTGAGATGACCTTAATTCTGCTTGCGCTGAGCCATGTGCGCTGACAGCCTGGCACGCGTGCCCATGTCTCTGCATTATTGGTTGTCCACGGGGACGGCTGGGATTACACTCCATGAGAGAAGTTAAACGTGCCTCCTATGTCTGCACAAGAGCAGGGCTTGCACATTGTATTTTATAACTTTTTCCTGCTTCTCATCTGTAAACTTCACAGTCAGGGTAACAGATGGGGACAGCTTGGATGTTGCAGATACAGTTTGATGTATATGGGCTCCAGCCAATATCCTGTTGAAGCTGAGGGTTGTCTCCCAGTCTCTGGATCACGGGTAATGAATTAATGCAGGCTCTGGGGTCATCATAAATACTCGCCCTGTCCAAGGAGTGATGGTGTCTGGTGTGTGGCTGGAATACTACGCCTTGCGAAGGCAGGCTCTAGTCCAAAGCTGCGCTGAGCTGTTTCATCCCTGATGCAACACTTGTTCTTGCCGGGGGTTTTTCAGGCCTGACTCAGGAAAGCAGGGGAGCACACGTGTGAAGACAACGAAGTGGTGGAGCTGAGAAGGAATATTCCCGGAGGAGTCTGCGTGGCTGCCATGCGGTCAAAGCCAAGGTCCAGGCTGCGGCACTTTGCTGACCAGCTCCTCCCAGAGAGCGGTCCGAGCGGAGCCGCGGGTCCATCCTCGCCGGCGCACGTCGAGGGCTGTTCACACCTGCCCGCGGGGCTGGCCAGATCCTGCCCCTCAGCTGGCACTGGAGGGAGGCGAGGAGGCACCCAGCTCCTGCTTTGATCGACCCTCCAGAGGCGTCCCCAGGGACCCGGTGCAGATCCTCATCCCGGTTTAGCCCAGCTGGGTGATGAGTTCACCCTCCCGGACATCCGCGAGCTGCTCCGTGCCATCACAGACGTGGGACGTTTCCTTCTTTCTGGTCCTCGCCTGTGTGCTTTAGTGGCTTGGCGTCACTCCGAGCTATTACAGCCTGGGCAGGAGACGTGATTTATTCTTTTTGTCCCTCTGTTAAAGGATGTCTCCCGGGTGTTTGGAGAGGCAAACCCTGAGTTGCACACAACTCGGCTGTGTGACTGCGAGCTGGTAAGTCACGCAGAGAGACTCGTCACCCTGCTCGGGATGCTGTGGTCGTCCCCGGCTGGGCTGACGGTGCCCTCGCCGTCCCCGCTGGCTCTGGGGACGTGGTGCCATGCCGTGCCCGTAGTGACACCTGGTCGTAAAACTTTGGGTCTCTCTGCCTGGAAGCAGAAATGGGGGATTCAGCCCTCCCCTTCTCCCCTCCGCTCCATCACGTTTCCTTGGAAAAAAGCTGCTTTAAACTTCTTCCCTGGCTTGTCCTGCCGAGGCAGAGCTCAGCGAGTTGCATCTGCCTGTCATGTCACGTTAGTGTTTGCTGTGAGCCATGCCATGACATCCCAAGCAGACTGGCGTACCATGGAAATAAAGTTGCTCTATGTGATAATGGAAAAGTCATCGCTTTCCAGAAAACAGGCTGGAGAACATCAGCTGCAAATGGGAAGGAAAAAAAAAAAAGGCTTGTCTGAGTGGATGAAGGGATAGCTTTTAAAAGGCAGACCCAGCTTCCACCGATGTCAATGGAAAGCCTTACACAAACATTAATGGCTATGGAGTCATGCCCTAAAGCGTTATATTTTGGGGGATGATGTCAAAGCGTAGTATCTCAAACGAAGCTTTTGTGTTACTGTAAGAAGGTCTTTTTTGATTCAACTACTTAGGTTAACTCTTTAGTGAAGTCACTTCACCTCTCCCTGCCCCTGAAAAATAGCTCTCGTGAAACCTGTGAAACTTTATCGAGCGCTTTGAGATCTATAGGTGGAGTTAGACTATGGGGGATGTATTGTTATCGCTCTCACTAGAGAATGATTTGAGGGAGGAAAAGTGTTTGCGATTCTTTGGGCAGATCTGCAGAGGGTGGAAAAAAAAAAAAGAGTAATTTGTCTCTGAAAGAATTTCCCTTGTGCTTTTAGAAACCCCCTGAGTTCAAAGCATCCACCCCCTGATGCTCCAGCCTAAGCTGTATCTTGTAATCTCCGCTGTACCCTTTGGGAAATTTCCCCACGGCTTTGTGTACACAAGAGAGACTCTTCTAAGGAAATTTTATTAAAAAAGACATTTTTTTTCAAGTGGGATTTAAATAGTAAGCTACGTTCTCTCTGTCAGCAGTTCTCTCCCTTCACGCATAGTGGATCCTGTTCTTGAATAGATATCCACCTCTGGTCTGGCACGTGTGCATCTGGGGTAATAAGGGCAAGTATCTGGCTGAAGCGATTGAAGATAACGGCGGGCCTGCTGCTTCCCAGCTGGGCTGCGACTGGAGTCGTCGCTCGGTGCAGTTAGCCACTGGTGCTGGACACTGGGAGAGGTGACTTTGCACTGAAGCGGAAGAGGAGCGCTCGCAGAACGGCTCCACCGGCTCTGCCGCGGGGACGAGCGCTTGCAGGTGCTGACGGCAAACCAAGTGCGTGTTTGCAAACCAAGTGCGTGTTTGCAAACCAAGTGCGTGTCTATAAGTTACGTCTCCATCCAAGGAAGCACCTTGAAGCAGGCTGATAGTTATTTTTTATTGCCTGTGGTGGTCGTTACGTGCAATCCTTATGGGGAGGACACTGAAACTTGTTCAAGTTTTTCCCTGAGCTGCCATCATAATCTTGTCATGGAGGTGGCAACAGGCGGCTGAATATTATGGATTCTTTTTGTGTTGCTCTGATAAATACTGTCTACAGGGTATGTTGCAATAAATGATACAAGCCCCAAATACAGCACCGTCAGAGATGGTACACAACTTGATAATCTCATTATTTGCTACTCCTACACAATATAAGAGCAACATCAGATCAGCCTTAGGTGTTGCTGCAATAGAAATAATTAATAAAAATCAATCTGGCACCTATAATGTCTTTAAAAAGCAATAGAGAGCATGCACAAGCTACTCCAAGCAACTCTGCCTTCTAGGACTGGAGCTGGGGGTAACATCTTCTGCAACTTCTCACCTGAAAAAGGGAAGAATTGTTTTGCATTCAGGTTCATTTTGAATGTTGTGAATGTTTTTTAGTAGTTTACTGGCAGAAAATGGTGAATTTTTAAGGGCTTACTTGTAAAACATGAATTCTGAGCTTTTAGGAAGAACCGTTTACACCAGGTGCTCATTCTAAGGGTTACGGGTAGCTGAGCACGGCTGAGCGCTGGTGAGCCACTCAACAAAGCAGGTAGGGTAGGTGAGGGAGGACTTTCAGGGAATGCTTTGTGGGAAGCGTTTCTCGAGGTGCCCTCACACAGGCTGCAACTCCACCGGGGAAGAGCAATCACGGGATGATGTTGTGGGATGCGGAGCCGCATGGTGTTTGGCCCTGTAGCGTCAATACCAGTTGTCTCTGGAGGCCATCACCTCTATGTTTGGGCCACAGTTTGGGCTAGCCTAACCCACGTAGGAGTGTCTCCATCACAGCTTTCCCCGTATGATGGCTCTGGGATTATTCCCCCTCCGGAACAAAGCGTGGCCGTGCTTTGACCATTACCAGCCCTCCGTGCCGGGGTTGGAAGTGCCCAAGCAGTGAGTGGGAGGCTCTGGCTGTGTCTGCAGCATACCCCGAGGGTTTAGCATTACTAAGCACCATTTAAAAGCGGTAACGGCAGCAGGAGCTCTGTATTCATAATGAAAAATTCTTCAGCAAGCAAAGCAGTATAAGGAGATGGAAGGGAGCCTTCCCAGTTGGGAGTCATTTGCAGATGGTTCTGGTTCATTTGTTGACTGCTTTTTCTCTGTCTTCATCAGCCACCACTTCCCTTGGCTTAGCAGCGCACTCTGGGCACATTCTTCGCTTTAAGCACCTGAGAAGTCCCATTGACTTCAATGGGGCGACTAATGTGCTTGATTAAAGGTAAGCACCTGCTTCAGTGCTTTGCTAAATCTGAGGTCTGGGAATAGAAATAAATGGAAGGATCCTGCCTGCAGAGAGGGGACCTTCTGGGGAAATATTTACTCTGGAGGTAGAAGAAACTGGTCCTAGGGCAAATTTCCTGTCTACATCTCGGTGTCTCCAGTGATCTTTGTTTGGGAAGTTATCCACACCGAACAAGTGGCTCCAAACTGAGCTTGGACCGTTTACTCTGACAGTTGCAGGAGGAGAAAATTTCTTTCACTGCTGTGGCCTGGTATGTAAATGTAAGAAAACGATGAAAGTGAGTAACTCCCCTCTTGGGGAAAGGTGAAGAAGGCACTATTCACCCCTTTAATCTTATATTAGGATTAATTTAAAGCTGGGAAATATGAGTGCTGCCAAAAATCTGGGTTACATTCCCAGCTTGCTGCCTGACCCTGGTCAAACCCCGTCGTACGGCTCCCTGCATGTCCTGCATGCCTCAGTTTCCCCATCTGCAAGATGGGGGTGATGATACAGGTCTCACTAGTAAAGGGCTTCACAACCTGTTGACAGCAAATCTCTATTTATAGTGGTAAGAGTGGACGGGCCAAACTCTTTGCTGGTGCAAAGTGCCCCAGCAGCGGTGCCCTGAGCTCCTGCAGCTGCTGCCCGGTCGGTGGGAGCCGCGGCTGGAGATGCCTCGCTGCACCCGTGCTAATACACACAACAGATGCTGAGCTTAACGGACTAACGGTCTGATGTGGTTTGGTAATCTCTTGTCTCTAATAGTTATGCCTGCTAATTATTAGTATTAATTATGTACAGAGCGGTGTTTTATAGGCAAACAGAAGGCAAGTTTCCTGTCCCATAGGATCCATAGTGTAAAGTCAACGAGAGAATCTGAGCAGCCCCAGAATGTTTTGGAGGAAGAAGAGGAAGGTGAGGAAGCCCATCTCGCCTTTCAGAGTACAAAGACCATGGCAGGACGACCCCGCTCGCCACCAAACTGGGGTGGCAGAGGTAAAACCAGCACTCCCTGAGCCCTTTCTTTGATGCTGGTTTTGTAACGCTCCTGGCCCAGTCTCAGGAACCCGGGCTGGTCCCCTGCAAGGGCTCCTGCTTGGGGATGCCAGGTGGGAACCAGGTCGGCTATAAACACTGCCCGGCGGCGAGAGCGAGCCTCTTTGAGAGCGTTAAGTGCTGGCGAGGACCAGGACAGAACTAATGGGCTACTAGCCTCGGGGGACTAATGGGCTGGCTAATAAGGACATGGATTTTGACATCGCAGAGCAAATAAGAATTGGCAGACATTAACCTCAGACATGTCTGCTACCTAGAGAAATCCAAGCCCCTCTCTCGCTCTTCATTCTGTTTAGCATATTAATGTTTAATTCCATTAGCATCAGCAGCGGTGGCTGCTGTTCAGCCCGGGAGCTGCTTGGGCGAGCCTCGGGAGGTGCCGCTCCTGGACGGGGGACCCCGCGGCTGGCCGGGAGCCAGGATCAGGCCCTGCCCCGGCTCGTCAGCGGCAGCAGTTGCTAGCGCTGCCGCGGCTCCCGGCATCTGCCTCTTGTTTGCATCAACTGCTGCTGCCCACTCCGCAGGCTGTCTCCTTCCTGACACATGGCTCGTGTGTCTCATTTCTGTTCACCGGAGGGATTTTCCGTCTGTCTTTCTCTCTCTCCTCCACTTTCACCCTTTTCCCTTTTATGTTTAGGGAGCAATTCCTACGCGCCTTCCAGGAAAAGCAAGGTTGCAGGGGCTGTTTCCAGGATGGAAATAGGACAGGGCAACAGCTCCTCACAAAGAAATGAACCATGTTGATTCATCTTCTCCAGCCTCCCCGCTCTCCTCTCCTCGCTAAGTGGCAGTGGCAGCAGCAGCATGGTGTTCAGCGGTGCATTTCCCTGTGTTCGGCCCAGCAGCCCTGCACCTCTGGAGAGAGGATTGATCGTGGGAGGACAGGAGAGAAGCAGACCCGATGTCTGGTGCGATTCCTTACAGAGCTTAGAAATCTAATCAGCGTGGTGGTGTTCTATTTTTTCTCTCTTTTCTCCCCTTAATGTTTCCCTTTAAACGAGATATTAAAAATAGGAATATTAATTTGGCAGATGGTGCAATTGGGCTTTTGGCAGGAGCCTGCACACTGTGCTTGCGGAGTCGCAGACCTCCGTCTCCACGCCGGAGCACTGAGCGATGCTCTGGCCCCTATCCAGGCGCTGCCTTCCTCCAGCTCCTGCTCCCTCCTCCAACTCTTGGTGCTGGGAGAGCCCTCTGGGGCGGAGGGAGCTCCTCTGGGTCCTTCCTCCAGCTGCAGCCAAGTAGCTTTGATTTCTGTCAGTTCTGAGCCGTCACTGAGAGCTCATTTCTGCTTTAATTGCAGCCAGGTTTGATGGCTGCACATGTGTAGTGCATTACTTCTATAGGGGGGTGGTTGAGTCTCCGTCCTGAGTTTACGTGGGGCTCCTGGGTGCCTTGGGCTTTCTGCAGCGCAGGGAGGGACCCCTCCTCAGGGTCTGCAGGAGCTGGGCGTGATGGGGCTCGTTTCAGACACGGCAGGGAGGTAGGTAGAGCATTTCCAACCAGAGTGATTTTACAGACTTCTCGGGGCACTGTATGCTTTTCTCTTTTTCTTCTTTTTGCTGGTATTCTGGCTGGTCTCAGCTCCCGTGCAGGAGGAGGGTTCTAGTCTTTCATTGCTTTTCATTGCCTGAATTTTCAGAAACACTACAGAGTCAAATTTCCCCTAAATTTTCTCTGCTGGAGCTTTGGCCCAATGCTGCAATTTCACCAAGGGCAAAATGAGCCCTAATTAATGCCTTCATCTATGTTGCATCCCTTTTGCCCATCTGTAGCATCCTGTTATTTAGCATGTCTCTCCCCGAGCTGTGTCTGAGACCAGCCTCAGTTTCTCGGGGCTGTAACTCCTCCGGCCTCCGCAGGGTCCTGGGAATAGTAGGGAACAAAAGCAGAGTCAGGTCTCGCACTTGCGGTTTATTTTTCACAGGCGTACAAAGATTTTTGTTTGTCAAATCTTTTGGCGTTTTTGTTATTCTTTGAACTCCTTCCAGCTTGTCTGTCTTTGTTACAACGTGATGCCCAGATCTGGCCGTGCTACTTCAAACAGCAGCCTGACGAGCGCTGGGAAGAGCAGAATAATTACCTTGCTGGGTTGCAGCAGCCTGATGTTATTGACTTCTGTTCAATCAATCATCCCCCCAGACCACTCTCTGTTGTATAGCTGTTTGGCCAGATATCTCCATACAGCCTCTGTCCTTTTGTTTATTCCTTCCTATGTGTTAATCTTTTGCATTTGTCCTACTGAATCTCTCTGTATTGATTGCAGGCCACTTCTTTAATTTATCAAGCTCGTATTGTATTTTATTTCTGTCCTGCAAATTATTTGCTACCCTCCCATCCTGGTAAAATGCTCAGATTTGATTAGCATACCCCTGGTCCAGTTTCCAAGTTGTTAATAAAATTATTGAATTGTATTGACCTCGCAGGGCACTCGGTGGGACCCTACTTAACATTTCTGCCCACCGGACTCTGAACTGTTGAGGTATGCGCACGTGTATTTTTAATCAGCAGCACATCTTTGTTCTTGTAGTTCATCTTATTTACACTATGTAAAGAGCCATATGATGTTTTGATAATAAAAATGATGATCTGTGTAGCTCCAGCCGCCTGCCTGAGGATCTTCCTAGTGATAGATATAGTATCTGACACGATGGTCTGTCAGCCCTTGTCTGTTGAGGAGCTGCAGATACCAATGGGCAGGATTTGTGTAAAGTCTGACGTTAATATATCATATTGCATTGTCAAAAAAAGACCTCCAAGGCCTTGGTCCTGTAACAAGACTCCCGGGTTCCCCAGAGCTTTCTCACCCGGCGCCCTGGCCAGGCGGGGGGCTTGGGTTTGTAAAACCATGGTTGTGTTCAGCAGCTCTCTGGTCCTGCTCTGGGAAGGCGCATCAGCAAGCAACTTGCTCAGAGTCCTGTGGACTCTAATTAATCACGAGCATAAAAGCGGGCAGTTTGCAGAGGCAGGGGCTGTGCAAAGCCCGTGTTGGGCGATGAGGCTGGTCCCTAGAGCGAGGGGACAACCTGAAGGATCAAGTCCCTGGCACCGGGGTGGATGGCAGCATCTTGCACCCCTTGGCTGTTCCAGCCCCTGGGTAGTCTCGCCTTGCAACCAGACACTCTGCCCCTCAAAGGAGCTTATCTTTAGCAGGTTTGCCTTGCTCTGGTGGAGATAGAAGTTGCCTTTAAGAAAAAGGAGAGGTGACAGAGGGGGAAAAAAAATCTCACTAATTCATTAATGCTTCTCACTGCCAGAACAAGCTTGCGTTTCACACTCCTGCTCTAGGTGGTCGCTGCTTGCCAGCGCTGGGTACTGCTCTGTTTGCCATAGCGAGACAAGTCTCCAAGGCCAGCGCTTTCTGGGAGCATCCCCTCCGTTTTGGTCCCGGCTGACACCGCAGATCCCTGGCTGGTGAATGTCAGCCTGTTCCTTGACCACTGATAGCAAATATGTTCCCAGCACATGAGAAAATCAAGCGTTAATAAAAATGAATCCTACTGATCGAGGTCATTTTAGAAAAGTTGGGCTAAATTGCTCTGGCAAGCTTTGCCCTGGATGGGGCTTGCCTGACTTTCAACATCATATTTTTAGGTTTTTTTGGTGCGTGCTTCACCTGCATGCTTCATTAAATGCCCTTTCATTTTATCCAGCATTAAAAGTAAAGGGAAGCTGATCTGTAATTATCCTGATTTCCCCCTTGCCCTCCTGAGAAACGGGATGTTTGCCCCTTTGCCCTCCCTCATCCTCCCCGAGGTCCTGGGGACAAACCATGGGGTCACCTCGCCCCGTGCTGGTCCCTCCAGCCCCGAGGATGAGTGTGGTGTGCCCCGCTCCTCTGCGAGGTATCTGGGCGCCGGTGCTCCTTCCTCTGCCCATGACAGCTCCTTTTCCTCCTAACTGTTATTGAATTACCCAGCCTCTTAATTGTCTCCTTTTCCTTGAAGACTAAATCAAAGCAACTCTTTAGTTTATTAGTCTCCTTGCTGTCTGTCAGAACCTACTTTTTTGACTGAGCCTGTGTCAGGTGATGCTCCTCCTCCGCTCTCTCCCAGCGACTCTGAAGGGATTCACCCTCCGGTGGTGTTTTTATGCCTCAAAGTCTCATTTTGGGGACGTCCCGAAGTCCTCAGCAAGAATTGCTCCCAGTTGCATGGGGGGAATCAACCGAAGTGAGGGGAAGGGGTGGCCTGTCCTGTCCCAGCTGTCCTGTCCTGCATGCCTGGTGGACAACTGAGCTTCCAAAAGTGCTCAGTCTGAAGCCGAAAATCTGAGAGCAACATGGCCCAAGTCTCTGGTCTGTTGGGCAGAAACGCCTCTTCCCACCACCTCCACCTCCAGGCAGAGCTCCTCCTGGCTAGTGCCATCACCCGCGTCTCCCCGCGTGCCTCTTGCTCCTGCTGCACGCCTGTCTGAACCGCTCTGCGTCTCCCTGGATGTTGCACGTAACCTCCTGTCCTCCTCCCCCCGTGTCACCGGCACGCGGTGCCACACTGACAGTGCTGGTGGGCACCCGGCAGCGGAGCCCTCTCCCCTCTCTGTAGGAGGAGCAATGGCCATGCCCGGCTCAGTGCTTGGGCTTGGGTTCATCTTTCCCTGCAGATAAGTGGTTGGTGGGACTCCTAGCCCAGAAGCAGCTACCCGGTGGAGTTGGCCATGTACCCTCACAGGCTGCCTGTGCCAAGCCCAGCTCTTCTGGGGCAGTCAAACTTCAGGAAACCAACAGCTTCTGCCAGCAAAATAATGAAGAGCCTTAAAGCCAAAGGGATCGAGATTCATTTAGTGAGGGCTAAATACTGCTCAAGAGCCAAACGCTGTTATTTTTACAACATGTAAGAGCTGTCTCTCCAAACAGTCTGTTTTTCTTCTTTGGGCCTCCCTGCAGAATACAGCGGGGACCTCGCAGGCTGCAGAGATGCCCTGGATCCAGCTACATCAGCCCTCAGCTGCCAGGATCCGTCCCGAGCAAGAGTGAGACCAGAGGCATGGAGGTAAGAGACGCAGCTCCTCCCTGACGCCCTGCCTTGCTGCTCAAGTAGCTCTGGCTCTTCTGGTGACTGATCTCTGGAGGTCCCTGGAAGAGGGTCCCCTCTGCAGCGTCAGCGCCAGCCCCTGCCACCTCCTTTCTCCCCACTGCAGGCAGTTTGCACCATCTGTGCACTTACAGCTCTGGAGCTCCAGGACCCTCCTTAGAAAATGTGCTCTACAGCATAATTCTCCGTGCCGTAGCAAGAGCCCGGCTCCAGTGACAGTTGCATAGGTGTGAACTTATCTCCTCTCTCCCACGGCAATAGATCATCCATCTGCGACGCAGAACCCAAATCCGTAGGCTTCCCCTTCGCCTACCGGATTTGGCCAGCCCTATATAAAATGAGTCATTGCTACTTGGGTGTTCCCACGGAAATCTGCAGGACTAGTCTGGTGTGAGAGTACAGCTGCGCTCGAGGAAGGCTGGCAGAATCCGGCCCATGGAGGCTGACATATGGTAAGGCAATATATGTTTCCTAGCATGTGGATCCAAAAATTATTCCTACAAGGTGCAGAGTTACATTGATTGTATTACTGGATTATCAAATGATTAAAGCCATTAACAATCCACTCTTGAGCAATCAACGTAACAATGTTTAGTTGCCTTGCAGTAACAATTAAAAGATGAAGCAATTTGCAATAATTAGGTAGTATCTGGAAAAAGTAGTCCTCATTAAAAGAAGTTTAAAAGACTTTTTCTTATGGTTGAGATGAACCTAGCAGGCCAATTTCGCTCCTCCTTGCCCTCGCTCCTTCTCCCCCCTGCATTTAAGGAAAACAATCTGTTCTTTTTTAGCCCTTTATTCTGGAAAAGATCAAAGGGGATCTAATGACTGGATGGCTCCCTCCGCACTCGGGGGGCGGTGGGAACCGCGGGACCACAGTGCCGGGGTTGGGAGCTCCTTTTCAGGGGGAAGCTGTCCCGAGTCGGTGCTGAGTCGTCAGGCTGTTCTGCTGCCCGGTGGGATTTCAGACAACAAAGTCTCAGCAGTTCCTCTAGCAGGGGAGGTTCTCGGGAGCGAGCACTTGTTCAGGCACGTGCCTGACTCTTCCCCTCCCTTGGTCCCTTGCAGAGGACCACGCATCGCTTCCAGGCTTGTGTTGTCTTGGCAGCCCATCGGGTGTCAATGAGCAAAACACGAGGCAGACCAGGCTTGGGCAAGGGTCAACAGTAGACCTGGCACTGGAGTAGATGATGGTGTGTTCTCCTCGTGGCACTGAAGCGGCCGCTTGCGGAGGGGTTGGAGCTGCTGCACCAGCCGTGGGGTGCTGCTGCACACCCAGCTCCTGCACCAGGGGATGGCGTGGTTACAACAAATACACGTAGGTGGGCTTGCATGAGAACTCTTGTACACGAGAAGAAAATGCATCCTCAAGGCTCAGGAATAGGAAAGCGAATCAGAGCCCAACATTTATTTTCTTTACACTTATTTAGCTGAACTCAAGCATTTTGAGGTCGTGAGTCAGGATTTTGGAATACTTGATGCTGGTTGTACCACTGTCCTCCTCTTGCAGTGCTCACTGTGCTGCTGACCGCTGGTATTTGCTTTAAAGGAAAGCTCATCTATGTACATATATTATTAACAGGCTTTGCTTTGTGCCAGTGGCTCAGAAGATGCTCCGTTTCCTCACGCAGCAAAAAAGTAGACATGTCCCTCTTCTGTGTCCAGTCTCCAGGCACGTACTTGTTTGATATTCCTTTGTGTTTAGTGCCGTCAGCCGCAGGGAAGTGGAGGAAGAGGGATGTGGGATATGCTTTACAGGCTCTGAAGAAACCTGGTTGTGCAGGTCTTGGTCTCTGTGTACAAAAGTAAAAAGTAATCCAGTGCCTGTGTGTGGAAGTGAGTTACCGTCGTGGAAGTGTACTGAGGACCTTCCAGTAACAGGTTTGTCAGATCCATATAGCTCATGCGGGCATGAGTATGTTACTTCACTGAAAAATAATCTCTTTGGTGACAGTCCAATCATCCTGTCTGGACGATACTGCTCCAGAATGTCAAACAGATTTTCTACCTGAAGGTACGAGTGAAGATGTTCAGGTCAATAAGTAATTACAGAAATTGGGATCTGGCTAGTACCCTCTTCTGCACTGGCAGAACAAGCAATGGCCAGGATCCCTTCTGGCCGGCAGCAGGCAGGGCTTTGATTTTCTGCAGCACCCAAATGGCAGCCACGGCCTGCAAATCATACTGGGACACGTGTGTCCCTGGAGAAATGCCATCTATCTCCACATGGAGTTTCTAACTATACTGATGGTGCTCAGGAGCTCGCAGGCAAAGTGGAAACAGCAGAAGTTCAGAAAACCAGCTTGGGGGAGAGTGCACACAAATAGGGTTGCCGCACTTGCCTGCAACTCCTCAAAACAGAAAAATGCACCAAGTGCAGTGGCCTCCACCACATTTTGAGTCTACGTAGCACGCAGAAACGAACAGAGAACTTGGGCTATACGATTCCCAACACCATGTACAGCCTTTAGAGAGAATATGGTGAGGGGGAAGGACCTGGATTGCCACTGGTGATGCAGCACCAGTATGTCCTCCTCTGCTGTGTCCATATGGAGTACCATCTGGTGGCAGGATGCAGACTGTGCCTTCGCGCTTCCCTGGAACACGCAGCTGCTGGGGTACGCATTGCCATTCGAGGCACAAAAATTAGAAATTATATCAGATACTGTAAAGTTGTCATGAACGATATGAACTGATAGGAGCCGATGTTCTTTAGCAAACTACTGCTGTCACGAATAGAAAATGAGAATGGATTGAGCTACATTAGGACTGTGAGAGTAAATCATCTGCAGTTTCTGGGATATTTAGAAATACGAGATGCCCTGAAGGTATCCTTTGCTGATGGGAAGACTGGAGTGAAAAAGGCATTTAAGAAGTGGATAGACGGAGAGATGCGGTCACTATGATTATTTATATAGCTCTCAGAACGAGAGCAGCATTTGAAATAAATGATCACAAACACCTCAGACTGTAGGACTTAGGCTCTGTAAACCCAGGCAGCACTCTTGTACATATTGCCCGTAGCTTTTTTTGACCTTCAGTATCATGGCTGGAACAGGGCTGACACCAAACGGAGATTGTTCCACGTTCACTGTTGGGCGTGATAGATGTAGATCAGACAGGTTTGTTCTCGCGTTCGATGAAAGATGAACATGGATTACAATGCAGGTGTAGCAGCGAGGACCTGACTCCATACATCATTGTCATCCATCGACATTGTTGGGCGCTGCTTGGATATATCATCCATTTTGTGCCCGAAGCTCCTGCAAACCAGGTACCCCCAACAGGAATCGAAGCTGGGGGGTCCCTGCTACATGCGCGGCTGGAAGGAGCCGTCGGGCCAGCTACAGTCAACGTGGTTACACCAAAACTCAGGGAAAGAGCTGGAGGTGGGCTCGGCAGCCTGGCCTGAGCTGCAGCCCTGGGGTCTGAACACGGCTGGTGTTGGGGTCTGTGGTGCTCCGGGGCCAGCCGGGAGCTTGCTCACGAGGGTGGCAGAGCGGTGGCTGGGCGGCGCGGGCAGCACGGCAGAGCCACCCACGGCTTCTGCCCTGGGCAGGGTTGGTGGGAGCCCTGACTTGTCTGAGAACGGATGTGATGTAAAAGTAGAGTGACTGAATGATGTTGTGGTGCTTCTCATTCAGTATTTTTTAAAGAATACTTCTGGTTGCATATTTAGATGAAAAAATTATTTTTCCAGCTCTGTCCTCCTTAACTGCTCCCTCTTTTTTCTTCAAAAATACCAATGTGCTCCCTTGCCCCCAGGGAAGTGCCTGCTATTAATCCTGCCTCTTAGGGAACCCTAAGGGATCCCAGCCCTTCCCAGTGCTCCTTGTCTGAGGCGTCCATGGGGCTGTGTGTGCCCAGGCATGCAACGGGAGCACTGGCGCCGGGTCTGTTGGGTGTTGGCACAACTCAGCACGCAGCAGCAGCTGTCTCATGGCGATGGTTGGTGGGTTGAAACCCAAGAGGGAGGCTGTTGCTCAGCACGTGGGAGCAGAATGAGCCCCTCGGGGCCGGACCCAGGGCCTGCGGGTGGCAATGGGAGAAGTCGCAGTGATGGTGCTTTGACTTGGGCTCAGCAGAGGTAACTTGGGAGTCTGGGACAAATGTCGCGGATGCCGGTGATGGAATAACGTTAATCTTGGTCTGTATTTATGTCGCAGGCTTGGTATTCAGTCTGCTTCCCAGAGTAATGGACTCTGCCGAAATAATTTATTCCTGATTCCAGTAGTGTGCGTGCATCTTTCTGCCTTTTATTCACAAATAAAAGTTATGTGGAATGCTGTCTTACAAGAACAGAAATATATTTAGTGATTCAGGCGGTGTTATAAAGCATGAAAATGAAGCTCATGTTGTCAGTCAGTGGTATGCTAAGGCATATTTATAGCTTTGGTCATAATTTCCTTGCTTTAAAATACCTGGTTCTGGGTTTGAAGTTGCACAGGAAAAGCAATAGCACTTAAAGAAGAAATGTAACAGAGATGCTTTAAAGAAAAACTCTGTGTGTGTGTATGTATGTATATAAAACGTATACTTTGTGATATCTATTTATCTGTCTATAATAGGTTTTAAACCAAATATACTGTCTGTGCAAGACAGAACCTTGTACTTTGCTGAATTTGTTAGGAATTTTCAAAGCCTGAGCATGTCATACAAGTCCTGCATTGACAACACTTACTAATGCTGAGGTTTTTATTCTGGTGGGGCTAGACACCCTGTTGTACTGGGCAACGTACAGCTGCCTCCAGCAGCTTATGGTGCTGCTGCAAATTAATAGAAATAGGTTATTCCCATTTTGGAAATGGGAATAAATGATATATTTGGTACCATCCGGGAAATCTGCAGCAGAGTAAAAAATCGAGCCTCTGTCACCGAGTCCCCTCCAAGCGCTGCAGGTATGAGCCCGTCCCACCTCTTGCCTGTATCAAAGGTTTCCAAGTGTTTTTCAGTCCTGAGCTCAGTTTGGCACAGTTTTATGGTACTTTTATGCCAATCTTGAAAGCAGTAATTATATAATTGCTTGCAAAATCACCTATAGGGAAAGATTATACAGTTCCTCACCCTGATTGCTCCTACAGTTAGATCTCCTGGAATGCCTTTCAGGCTGCTGCCCGAGCCCCTGGCCATATCCAGGTAGATGTGAGGTGCTCCACACAGGTCCTCCCCTACCATCTGAAGACCACCATACTTCTGGCTTCATCCCTGCGTGGGTTCCCATGTGCAGCAAGCAGGAGAGGAAAGCTAAGCTCAGGGATTCACAGCAAAGGGTGCTGACCCCCAGCAAAAGGAGCTGCTGGGGAGGGACTGCCCTGACCAGCCCCCACATGCTGTTTGGCCACGGCTGTTGGGGAACAAAGTGTTTTGGGTGCATGAAGCAGACTGAGCGCTTCCATGCTCTGATTTATGCTAGCACCACTTCTCTCTTTCCCCTGGAGAAGCAAAATGCATGCCTGCTCTCTCAGCAGAGGAAAAGCCCAGGTCCTGGTGCACGACCCATCCTCCAGCCCAGGTGAGCTTCCCTGGCTGGTGGCTTGTCATAAATTCTCATTAGGGCTGGTGCTGCCACGATGATGGGTGGCCGGGGATCAGCGAAAGATAAGTCAGCTCCTGCCTACTCAGTCATATTCACACTTGGACTAATTTCTGGTTGCAATGGCGGCTGCTCAGCGGCACATACAGAGCAGAGTACGTGGGGAATTAATTAGCTGTGTACTTCTCCGAGGGAGTTGTTCTGCTGATGCCCTGGGCACTGCAGCGATAGCGTGCCTTCTCGAAGCATCGGGGTCAGCCCTGCCTTTCTGCTGCCGTAGCAGCTCTAGAGCTGCTGGGGCAGAGTTTTGCCTCCGTTTCTGCATTTTCCTCTGCTGAGGAGGCGAAGGCACCTCCCGGGCCGCCCCGCCAGAGGCAGGGGGTGCCGGGCCGGCGGCAGCCCCGGCTCCTGTGAGCGTGCCGCTCACCCCGCTGCGCTGGCGAGGAGGCTCGACCTGCCTGAGAGCTCTCGGCATTGGGAACAGGAGATCACTATTTTTTTCCCCCCCCATTTGATCTTGTATTTTCACCTTGGGCTGCCATGTAAACAAGCTGGGAAATGGGCTGCATGGTGGAGTTGTTGGACCAGAAGCTGGCCAGAGGACCTTTGCATATGCAGTTGTTTGACATCTGCTCCCCTGTCCTGATCTATATATAGCTGAGAACTTTCTGCAAATTTGAAATTCGTTTTATGAAAACTTACCAAAACTTTCTTTAAATGCTCCCTTGTCCCTGCAGTTCTTGTGGAAAGGTCAGGTTGTTCTCATCAATGTATTGATTATGCATTTCTCCTTCTATTGATCCCGGTTAAAGACTGTCATGATAGGTGCCCTGGATACTAATCCCTAAATGCACGTTTTGAGGCTGCAGGAAAAGAGGAAGGATCTCCTAAAATTATTTTAAGGTTTGCATTTCTCCTTCTATTGATCCCGGTTAAAGACTGTCATGATAGGTGCCCTGGATACTAATCCCTAAATGCACGTTTTGAGGCTGCAGGAAAAGAGGAAGGATCTCCTAAAATTATTTTAAGGTTTGCTGGCTTTCTACACGTCAGCCAGCGATTTACCTCCATAGAACAGCCCTGGAAGCTTGGGGAAATGATAATGCCTCTGATGTCCGAATTTTTGATGTTAGGTATTTAAAGGAACAGTGACTGTGTGTGGCTTGAAAGGAGGAAGTGTTTCTTCCCATTCCAGCTTTGTAAAAGAGTCTCTCGTTTGTACCAAAATACAGAAGGAAAAATATAATCCCGGTTGAGACCCGTCCACATGTAATTTAGCAGAAGCCTTTATGGTTCAGCTTCAGCAGCCCCTTACAGCCAGGAGGAGCTGTATTTCTTGTTACCAATGCAAGGCTGTGGCTTATAACTAAATCTTCATTTCTTTTACTACGGGACAAAGGACCCACAGTGGCAGAAGCATTTGGCTGAATTATGTCCTGTGGCTCTGCTGACAGTCAAGTTTCACTTTCTTACTCAGTGTTCAGTCCAATTCTGTCAGCTTCATTGCGAATTCCTTTCAAGCTGCTGGATGTAACGCAGTAATTAGCATCGTTCCCTGCACAAGCGCTGGAAAAGAGGCACCAGGGGATTGAACTAATATCCCCTCTGTAGGGGCTTCTTGCAGAGCGGTGGACAGGAACAGAGGAGAAGGAGCAAGCCTCCACCAAAGTCTGCAGCCGAACACGCTCCGAAGGCTTGGCACGGCAGGGGAAGGAAACCCGCGGGCTGGGGGCCAGGCCAAGCGGGGTGACCCTGTCGGGGGGTGGGATGGAGAAGTTCACCTTCACTGTACGAAGCAGATGATAATTTAGCAAGAGCCCGGGGCTGATTATGTTTGAGCACAAGGGTAGTTCTCAGCGGCGCACCTGGCAGATTTCTGCTTTGCACTATAAAGCAGGGGCCGGACCCATACCGTGCCGGCCCGGCACGCAGAGCTGCCGGGATGAGGAGGAGGAGCGGAGCAGCCGGGGCGAGGCTGCTCCTGCAGCACGCAGCGGTTCAGGTGATGTGGCCAGCACGGTATGGGCCGTCTGACCGCACCGCACAGAGATGAAAGGGAAGCAGATGCCAACCACCCGCAGACCCGACTGAGCTACCCTAAGACTGTTTGGCTCTAGTTAATAAGTTGCCAAGAAGATGGTAATTGGAGCTGTCTTTGCTGTTGCCAGTAGAAGAATTTAATGTGCAAAGATCCTGTGCCATCCCAGACGTCTGAGACCTTGAAGGTTGCAAGCAGAATTAACACAACAAGCTTCGAGAGGACACTGTCAACGGCTGCCTGAATCGGAGAGGTGCCAGCTCCAGCGCCGGCCTGGCACAGCCCCTCGCTGCCACTCCGCGGGGTTTGCTCAGCCGTGCTTCAAGACAGTTCTGCAAAGACAACATTGATCTGAAATTTAAATCCGAGGTAGTAACTTAAGCATTTTAAAATGCCTCTGAATCAATGAAAATGATTGAAGGCAACATCCAGATGGCCACATAGCTGTATCATATAATACTGGCCAGAGGTTGTCTTTTTCTGAGCAAGTGTATCCTTTAACACAGACTTAGTCTTCAAAGAATTTTAAATGCTGCAAAATACTCATCCTAGCAAAAGTCTTTAATGCGAGCCTTTTTTCTGCCCCCCTTAGTAATCATCAGTGCTGTCACTGGGATTGTGATCTAATCCTTTATGGATGTTTTTCTGCTTCATGCTTCCTACCGTTCAGGGAGTGAGTCACGTGCGTTGGTGAGCCCAGCCACCAGAAGCAGATCTGACTGGAAAATGCACGGAGATTGTCTGGGAATACTCCCAGGGTCTCCCAGTATCTTCGCCACAGAAGACCATCATAGCAGCTCCGACTGGATAAGCCGGAAGATACTCAATGTGATGGGTATTTAGGATTTGTTTTCAGAGCATAATCCTACTAATACTTTGCTCTCCATTTGTGGATGTCCTGGTCGGCGCACACATCACTGGAGCAGGCTGACCAGAGGATTAGGTGAAAGTCATTGCCTCCCATCAGGCACAGGCACTGGGAGAGACAAGGAGTGAGGGGCCAGGATTTCTTATGGCCCCTCGTAGGTCCTTGCGCTGCTGGAGCTGCGAATGTTTGGGATTTGCTCAGGGTACTGGACTTGACGGAGGGGCTATCATGGAAATGCTGTCTTCTGAAGGCTTGGCTAAGCCCACGCCCACCTGTGCCTGGGGCATATTCTCTGACACGTTTCTATTTAATATAAAATAGAACTTCCACCCTTTGGGCTTCAGTGACCGACAACACCGTCTGCCAGCAGAAGGCATTTTGGGTGCAGTTGTGCTTTGGCTTAACTAAATCTTGGCATGTGCTTATGCAGCATGGGAAAAAGTGCTTTCCTCGGGTTCTTTTGAGCCTGCTGCTAATCATTTCCATACAGTGATGTCTCCTACTTCTTGTGTTGTGGAAAATGATAAATAATTGTCTCCTTTATTTTTCCTACATGACATTCCCAATTTTATAGCCTTCTTGTGTATCTCTTTCTCAGGGTAGGGAATCCCAGCCCAGGTAATGGCTTTCACAGCTGTGGTCACATCTGTACTCCTTCTGTACCATTTCCAGTTGAACATGTCTAGAAGCTGCAGACCAAAACAGCGCGTTTCCCATTTCAAATACAAATACGCTGGGCAGCACTGAGCAGTGCAGATTCCTGCAGGTAACCTCCTCCACTGACCATTTATTCCCTTTTTTAGTTTAGTTTCTATTGAACAGCTGTTATTTCAAGAGAAGTTCTTTACTTTTGCACCATGACTCCTCAGTTTCTTTAAAGCCCTTTGGTGAGAAGCGTTGCCAACAGCGCTTTGAGGACTCCCGTACGTTACATCAGCTGGATCCCCCTCACTCCCACACCAGTGACCTGCAGAGTGTCTGTCCTGGGAGACGACCTGTGGAGAGCAGCCTGCTCTTGAAACCAGCTAGATAGGGTGGTTACAAATGGGAGGCATCAATGCCTGTGTCTTAATCTCTGCCTTGCATCCCAAATTTCCAGTTTTACATGGGCTGTACAAGGCCAAGAATCCAAGCGTGAGGCACTCAGCTATTCCAGTGATGAAGACTATACGTGGACAGAGGTATACATAAAGATTATTTCCACCTTTAGATTGGAATAAAAATTCCACATGAGCCGTTTGGGACTACCCGATCTATAGATATTATTGAGCTACAATCCTGTCTTCTGAAAAATCCCTGCTGTAAGGTTTTGATTGCGTCTCAGAAACTGCTAGAGGAATTGTATTTTAATGCGGTTTATTTTCCTCTCATGGCTCTTTGTAGGCACACACCCACAGGAGGCTATTCTAAATGATAGTATCATTACATTTGAACCCTTAGTAAAAGGGTGTTTTTTAGCAATTGAATTCATATGTTTAATTTTGATTTTTTTTTTGTTTCTGTATAGAAATTAAGGTCTCTGCCGGTACAAATACAGCTTTCTAGTAAGCCTGGAGGTGTAAAGCAAATGTTGAAATGAAAATTAGAGCTGTGCAAAGCTTTTTTTTTTTAAATGAGTTCTGTAAGGCATGGGCTTGAGTTTGCTATAACCTGAAAGCTCAGTCCAGAGTCGTAGCAAAACTTAAATTACAGCAGGGTTCCCAGGCCCCGGCAGCATGGGACGCTCACGAGCGGTAGGTGACATGGGCGAGGGGAGCCAGCTCTCAGTGACAGCAGACTCACTCTCAGATGCCAACTGCCCTTTCACATGCTGTGCAGTCAGGTGGGACGGTGAAATTGGCAAAAGTCAAAGTGACTTTGTGGTAGTCGTTGGGTCCTTTTGCAGGTACGAGGGATGTCTGGGTTAGGATATGCTCTCTGGGACACTCCTAAGGACTGACCATTGTCCTGGTGTCCTGAAGCAAGTCACCAGGGTGCCGCTTTGTCCCTCAGCACACAAAAGCAGTGTTTATGTGTCTTTCCTCCAGAGATGGGGTTTTGCCCCCCCTGCTCTGTCACAGCAGGGCGGGAGCGATACAGACCCTGATCCCTCTGCTTGCATTAAGTCATGATCTGGAAGAGCAGCAAGTCCTGCTGTACTTCCCACATCTGGGTATGGTAATGAGATATCCATGTCTTGAATGATAATGTTTTAATACAGACACATAAAACTTCCTGCCTTAAGACACAGAATGATCTGTAGCTATTAGGGGATTACAGCTGAATGTTCCTGTCGGGGGAGTTTGAATCCTAAGGCTGCTCATGGGATTTTAATACTCTTGTCTGGAACAGCTGGTGCCAGTGGAAGTGTGCTGGGCGAGACAGGCAATGGGTCTTGTCTTATCCCCCATTCCTCTTTTCATATATTTTGATTTCCACCTGTGTGAGACGTGTCTGTGTTTCAAGAGATGAGCAGAGAGCGAGCGACGTGGACTATCAGTGGAAAGACTGAAGAGGGAGGCAGGAGAGCCCAGGGAAGTGGGAGTGCAGCAGGGAGGCAGAGCAGGACTGGAGACCAGGAGATGGCATAAACAAGTGGGGCTTTTGCTGAGCCACGAGTGATGGGAGCAAGGGGATGAAATGGTGGAAAGGCAGATGGACAAAAACTCCCAAAAAATTGGGGACAGGTGAAAACAGGGAAGGGAAGAAGGTTGAAATGGAGAGCGGGCACTGGACAAGAAACAGACGGGTTGAACAGGAGGAGAAGCCAGAAGTCATCTGGGAGAGATGCCATCCCTGCACCCGAAGGGGGAAGAAGCAATTTCCCTATTACTGCTGTAGCATCAGCCACAGATTCTAGGTGTGGAGCAGGACCATGGTGTGCATGTTGCTGTACAAAAAGCTTGTCTCCACTTTCCAAAACTTTTAACTTAAGAGATGAGACAAACAAAAATGCAGATATTGAGATGGAAAAGTAGAGGATAATGAGACTGTGGTCTGGACATGCTAGTCACCTTTTTAGATGCTGTTTGCAACACATCAGCTGTCTAATCGATGTCTAGCTCTTTGTAGCACAAACTGGCATCTTAAGGAAATGTCTGGGGAGAACAACAAAGTGAATGTTTACAAAGGCTCTGTATAATCATGAGGGGTAAGGAGAGAAAGTAAGAAAGTGTTTCCTGGGGAATAGGACAGCAGAGGCTTGCACCATGGGGCTAGGAAAGTGAGTGCCACCTTGGACTGGGAGAGATGATCAGTCGTGTGGAGAACACGTCCAGAGATGTACAGGTTATGCTTGGTGCGACAGGGATTTGGGCTATGGGAAGGCTGTACAAAGTGGTGATTGGTCAGGGAAGATGCTGATTTTGACAGCAGGGTTCACCATGAGCTTTAATTCTTCAAGATCAGGGAAGATGTTATGTTAATGGAGGTCTGCGATAATGAGAGCGCAGACAACAGCTCTGGTTGTGTAGCTGAATATGAAATGCAAGGAGACATAATGCAGAACTTTTAAAAATTCAGACGTGCTCTGGATAAGAGGTTGTAAAGGCTCCAAGTGGAAGCTGGTGTCTGAGTAAGGTGCCTTAATGACCAGCAGCACAGTGACAGTATGAGGAGAAGGGAATGATCATATGAGGGCAAGGGATGTCCTTCCCATAGGGGCAAGATTGCTATGGAGTTGCTGACCTGCATGTGCCTTTCCACTGCATCCCTGGACGTGAGCTCTCACTCTTTGGAGCTAATGACTCGTGCAGACATTTGAAGTTCTCCCTGTGAAGGTTTTCGTGTGCACCTGGTGAGAACTGGGTTTTGAGTGTGTGAAGAGATGCATCCTTCCCACTGTTGGCCAGTTTGAGTCAGTCTCCCCAGTCAGCGTGCACGATGGAGTTTCTAGCTGCTCCTGGGGAGGGTTTGTGGCATACGGTTGGTTGATCTGGGGCCCGGTGGGAAAGGACACCCGACATGGCTCTGGCGCGCAGCGGCAGTGTCGAAGATGCCCTAGCTCCGGCTGCCGGCCTGGCAGGTCTCACTGGGCTCCTGGGGAAGCAGGAATTGGGAAAAATGAGAGTATCGTCTCCGTTCAGGCACAGCCTCTGGAACCCTGCAGGACTGAGGCATCTGAACAAACCCGTGGCTTTGAGGGGAGAAGCTGGATCTGCTGTGCATGGGGAAAAGCGAGGGCAGCATACAATGGAAAGAATAAGTTATCTGCCTGTGTGTAAGAAACATTCTTTTAGTGCATGAAAGATTCATCCGGGGCAAGAGAAGAAATAACTCTAATCACCACCCACCTGCTCCTCTCAGGCATCCTTACTAATGCCTCGCTTCAGCGTGGTGCCTCACCAGCTGCGGCGAACTGAGATGAAGGACTGCAGTGCACAGCTCCTCCGTTTACCCTGCTTTCATCCTCCCAGAAACCTCGCAAACAACCGAGCAGAGGAATATTGCAGGGTTACTGTTTAGCCATGGATACTGAGTGCAGGTGTGCAGTGCAGGCTCACAGCTGCTGGGACAACCTGTGCTCATCCCCAGCTGAGCAAACATCTGCTTGGATACTTGAAGATGATGATTCTGTTGGTCATTTATGTTTAACTCATCCTGCGTATCCCAGGATATTGTAGGGGAAGCGGAGAGAATCCTAAGCCCTTAACTGTGAGCATCAAAACCACAGTACTGGATTTTTATTCAGTTTGGCAGCCGAAAGTCCATACTTATCACTAAGGCAAAAGCCCTCTGGCCAGCGGCTGTGTTTGTACCATAGGCTCGCGACGATTTTAAAGAGTGCTGTTCAGCAGCGCACTTTTTAGAGCTCGGAAACGGTTAATTTCTCATGTATTTCTCTGCATACTTCCCATACTGCTCTACTTTATGCAGTGTCATTCATCACAGCCTGAGCGGTGCTTAGCACAGGCGCGCGGCCACCACCCACGCCAGTCCGGGGATCGCCGTAATGCCGCGGTCTGGCTCTGTTGGTGCCTCGCCACCCTCCTCATGCCCGTCCTCTGGGCTGCTCTGGGAAAAGGCATCTCAGCCTGCCTCAGCAGCACCATTAAGGGAGAAAACAAGCTGGCAGGTATCAGTTTTGAGCTGTTATTATCTGATTTATTGTGAAAGTCACCTCTTTTGATTTAGGCGGCACTGATAGTGAATGAGAAAACATGTGTTTCTAAAACAATGGCAATGAAAACATTTCTTGTCAGCGACTGTAGTTTATTGTCTTACTGCTTGAAAGGTAAAATATCCAGCAGGGAAGACACTGTGTCATCATAAAGCAAATGTGGATTATACAATACGACACTAACTTCCCAGCTAATGCTCAGAGCCGCTTCTGAGCACAAGTTATATTGAGTTGTTTGTGCTCGGCGATGGTACCGAACCCCCTTCATCACCCAGAGGTTCTCCAGACCCTCTCCTAGACCTGAAAACGTGGAGCCTCTGGCTGTGGCTCTTATTCTTCATTTCATATTAGCTCTTGGCCTGGGGCTTTTCTCCAGGGAAGGATCCCCGCGGTTTTGTTCAACACCTCCTTGCTTTCCTGCGTTAGATGGCCCTCACAAATGCCATCTCCACTGAGACATGTCTCAGGGTGCCCGAGCAGAAAAGCCTTTTCAGAATCAGCATGTGTGTTCATATTTACTGCTTGAGACGGAGCATAACTTTGGCTTCACGTCTCAGGAGGAGCTGCCGGTCCCGGCACGGGTGCTCGGCAGTGCATCCCGCATCTCTCTGCCCCTCTGGGCTCCTCTCCTGATTCTGTTCGACAATGTTTTCTTTCTCCATTTGGCAAGTCAGCTCACCTCTAAGCCTTATCATATTTAAATGTTTAACTGCTCTCAGACCTTAATTAAGAGTAGTAGCAGCAGCGATAGCTGTAGCTGTAGGAATAGCAGCGATTTCTCCTATCTTAAATTTTAATGGCTTTTGTACAAGGCTTTGCAGAAAGGGTGATTAATGGCACCCAGAGAGGCTGAGGTAAATGTTTCTCCACACTGATTTTTGCCCTTTCTATTCATGACCCCCTTTCTTGACTTATGAAAAACTAAAAAGTCCATTTAGAAATAATTCTGTGATTATATTTTTTCTGGGGTTCAGTAGGTGCTTAATACAGCACTTAATATATGGGTCGAATAGGAGCTGATCTCTTAAAGATCCAGCTCTTGGTGGTCTCCATGCCAACTCAGCTTTGCTTTGAGCAGTAATTACTAATGCTGTTGGTAGTCTCCAAGGATTCGGTGGGTTTTGGAGACTAAGCTCCCCTAGGCTAACCTTTATTTTTTTTCATCTTTTGTACCAGGCTGAAAGGAGTAGATGGACTTTTCATTTGATAGAAACATCAGTGCCTGAAGTTTTATTGTTTTAGATTTGTGGAATGGGTCATTGAGTCATAAGATGTGAAACATCTGTTTGCATTTGCAGTGAGACAGCTAACAGAGTCTTAAGACCAAAAAAGAAAAGAAAAGAAAAAAAAACCCAACATCAAAAGATGTGACAACCCTCAGGTCAAGTGGCAGCATCAGGATTATTCTCTGGTACAGAAAATATTTATTGTGGCTTGTAACCGTGTCCACCAGGAGGCTAATTAGCAAAGTGTAGATATTGTCACAGTGGAAGCAAGTGAATGCAATTCATAGAAAATCCTCCAAGATAAGCAGCAGACATAAAGGTGATTAAGCTGTCAACAAAGCAGAAACACGGAGAAGAGGGAAAAGCAGGTGGATTTGAGTACATGGCCACAAACTAAATCTATGCCACAAAGCAGAGCAACCGTTTACATCGATAATATTTGTACTCCTGCAATGCCTCTGAGTTTTAGCCATGAACCAGGATCCCACACTGCACTGATCCCGAGCAAGAAATGCCTTTGCATTAAAGAGCTTATGATTTAAACATTAGTCGAGAGACAATAGATGGGCACGAGCAGGCAGACAAGCGTGTACGTGGTACCGGTGAGGACTGCTCCGTGCAGCGCAGGCTGGCCCAGCACGACCACAACCTACCTGCTGTCATTTTCTTATCTTGTAAGCAACACGGCAAAGGCGTTGGCATTTTGACAGCGCGTGTACCGTGCAGAGATCTTCCCAAACGTTAATTAAGCGTCGAAGAGCCACGGCAGTATTATTACAATCCTCGTTTTACAATCAGGAGATCTGAGACAGCTTTGCGATGCTGGGCTGGGTAGCCCACGGCTACTCGGCTGCGCAGTGGCAGAGTTAGGGGATGAACCTCGCCGTCCTCACTGGCACTCCTCTGCTCGCGTCTCCCAGCTGACTGCACCGAGAGATGATGATAAGAGGTATTTACTTGTATTTCAAAGAACGTGAACAAAGGCGGTAGCAAAAGCAAAACTTTAGATGACTGTGAAGAAAAATCATAATACATTTTTGATTTTTTAGAATTACAGTATTGTCATCCTGTGTTGGAAAGAGCTCAGATCTCAGCTCCCAGTTTTTTTTGAGCTATATAGGAGCATCTCTGCTTCCTCTTAGCTTGGCACAGTCTAAGATTAGCATGTGAGCGCCTCTGGCTTACAGAGCCTAGCTGTACACGTGCCTTCTTTCTAGATCTCAGAGTACTGGGTCCAGGTTTGAACAAGTTTTTCCAGTTTATTGGGCCATTCGTGCAGTGACGGACCTCTGCAGAACCAGCACCTGCCTCATGGTATTTCCCTCCCTAATAACAGGTATGTGGTGTTAAATCTAAAATGCTTTAAACAGAGGTTTTTAGGCTGTATCTAGGAAAGAGAGTAACATTTGATGATTTTTATTTTGTCTTTCTGGAAACCTAATGTGTTTCCTATGGCTTATGACCACAATTCATTTCTAAGTGATTTTCCCTTGGCCAATTTCCATGTATCATTTAAATAATCTAGCAACTAAGAGGATGAGGTATTCTGCAAGAAGGTATATGACTCCGTAATCATTCTACCTTCATATCGCCTTTGGGGGGAATTATTAGAGATGAAATGACCTTCCTGGCTATCAAGCATTACCATTGTAACAGGGATGGATAATATGACACCCCTGACACAGAGCCAAAGGCAGGTCGAGCTGAGCGTGCTGTACGCGAACCTGAAAATGACAGAGACTTGATTAAAATGAATGTGAGAAAGAAGACCAAGAGTGATGGGAGCCCTCTGCTAGCTTGCGGGAGAGTGGGGAATCTAGCTGTGATGTATCACCTTTACTGTACTTCTCATTTGGAGCATGATGAGGGAAATTTACCATCTTTACTGTCCTCTCGAGGGACCTTGTTCTGTTCTCTTCATGGTCTTTAGGAGGAAAGCACGCCTAGTGGCTAGAGAGAAAAAGTCCTGCCACTGACATCCTGTACAACAGCACTGCACGCCTGTGAAGCTCAGTTTCCCCATTTCTCTGATGATGAATCTTGTGCATCTTTTATATGAGCTGCTGAGAGCTTTGGTTGGTGAACTTTAAGCATGCTCCATCATACAAAACTACATGGAAAAGTCTATGTTATACATTAGCGTGACTATTTATTTATCTTCCAGAGAGTCCTAGAGCAGTCAACAGGATACTTCAGCACTTATTTGCTCAACTTTTGGGCTGAGAAACTTATGAAAGATTTTTGCTTTTTATATTCCCAAGAGCTCTCTCCATGTTTCTTGGGTGGGCAGCCATCTGTGACATGTAATGCTGAAGAACAGTGTCTAACAGAACTGAAATTGCAGAGGAAAGTCTGGAAAAGACCATGTAGACCCTCAGACTTGAATTTGGCCTAAGCAAATCCATCTTCCTAGTACTATCGAGATTTTTGCCCTTAAGCAACATATGATGAGATATCAGAAGTGATATGGGAACCTTAATGGCCCCCAAGAGGATATATTGCCCCATCATAGACTTCCTTACAGATAAATTTAGTGTTGATAAATACGGATGGCACCAAGGGGTCTTACCTGACCTCTGATGGTGAGGACTTTGGCTTTAGTCATGGCTGGCGTGACTGTACAGTTATTCATATTCTTTAAAACCAGTGTTCTATTTAACATGAGGGTTTGCAGAAGGAATAGCCTAAGGAATTGTTTTCTTTAGATACCATCTTCCTTTAAGTAAGAAACACTGAACCTGGGCTTTCGGGAAGAAAAATAAACAGAAGGGATGACCAAGAATTAACTTCCTCAGATGCAGGAAAGCAGAGCCAGAGGCACAGCTCTTGACACGAGCCATGCAAGCCCGTGAATGTGAGGGGAGATGAGCAATTCCACTCGTCACGTCATGTTCGTGCCGTCGGGATGCACTTGCTGCTAAGTATCCTGCTGACGGAGCAGAGAGGTTCTGAAGTCCTCTAACTTCATTTTCTGGTTCATCCTCGGGAATAGTTGTGCAAAGAGCATGATTTATCATGACTGTTATGGTGATCTACCTTGATTTAGTGGTGAAATTACGATGATGGATCATACTTAATTATGATCATTAAAAGACATCAAAAATGTAATCGGCTGTTCATCATATACCTTATAAAGGAAAAAAAATACCTCAGGTTTTTAAAGACCGGGACTCTAGGTGTTGATAAAATTAGAATATGTTTTATTCATGCTGTGACACAGTGTTCTTTCTTCACTGATCTCCTCGTCTGGGCATTTCACTTCAGAGGCACTCGGGGAGGATTTGAATGAGACTTTAATGAAGTATAAACAACCATGGGTCCTGGATTTTCCACGGGCCCTGTGGGGCACAGGTCATGCCCCACGTTAAGGAAATCCGCGGGGCTCCATCCGCGGGGAGAGCTCATGCAACAACACAAGCTGCAGATCAGCACCCTGGCAAAAGCTGTTTGGATTCTGGAAACGCAAATTTGCCCCCGTTTGACCTTGATTAAAGTCTAGCACAGTTTAATGAGGCAACATAAAATACAAGTCAAATGCTCAATAGGGAAAATCTTGTCAGACATAAGGAACAATTGGGATCAAGTCAGTCAGGGCTTCCTTGAGCTTTTAATGACCTGTTAGATTCAGCTTTACTGTAGGGTTTTATCAAAAAAAAAAAAGTGATAATGACTGAAGGGAGCATCATTAGTATCGGAGTGAAATGGCTAATGGCTCCAGATTGCTCACAGGTGTCAGAGAAGAAAAGTTTCTCCCTAGGCAGCGAGCTCTGTGATCACCACGAGCATTATTATTTGCACTGCAGGAGCGCCTATCAAGGTTAATGGAGACGTGGCCCCCTTTTTGCCGGGGAGCCGTCGAGATGTGCGCGGAGGAGAGGAAATGGGAAGAGCGAGCTCAGCGCTGGCATCCCTTGGTGCACAATCCGCTGAGTGGAGTTTGGCAAGATCCAGAGAGGAACCATATGGTTAAAGGCAGGGACTGGAACATTTGATAAATATTGCTATTATAATGTGTTACTGTTTTAATTCAGTGCCCTAACAGGAAAGGTAAGCTGTGGTTTGATCATGGTCTGTATCTATCTGAGGAGCAAACCTTTCTGTTGGACTCTTCTGCTCAGCAAAGTGCGGGAGTCCATGCAGGGAGCCGAACGCAGACCTATCTATCTGTGATAGTAATTAATGTTGGCACCATTCACCACATTTCCTTTGGATCTTCAGAGTCTAGCCATGAGCAAATCAAAGCAGGATATATTTTCTAAGAGGTTTGCTTCGATTCAAAAGAGAATTCAGGGAAGTCCAGTGGCCTCTATTACACAGCACTCCAACTCAAATGATCGCTTATCCTGTTTGGCTTTAAAACCTGTAACACATTATTATGCCCCAGTTAACAAATGGCAAACCGAGGACTAGAGAAGATGTGTCCAAGGTCGTACAAGGCTGGGAGACTGATAGGGTATGGAAAACATCTGGTAATCGCATGTTGTTGTGAAGCAGTGCCACAGAGAGCCTCTGACAGTGGTCAGCAGGAGAAGCAGAGAAGGTCCTTGTGAGGTCTTCACTCTCACGGAGGTGCTTGCTCCTGCAGGAGATGGCGGGGAGCACATGCAGGCATTTGCAGTGCTGCGTTCTTTGAGCAACACATACAAACCAAACACAGTGGGATGTCGCTGGCTCGCTTTTCATCCTTCTTCAGGGCAAGGCTGTGGCTCCCCTCGTGGTGTGGGCACGAGGGCACTCGGCCCTGAGCAGGACTGACTCCCGGGCTGCCGGTGCATGAGGGAGAAGCAACCACTCTTCCTCTTCGCTCCTAGCTGAGACAGGTCTGTCGTGGGTCGGGGGCTGAGGTGGGGCGTTCACGGGGAAGCTGGCGTGAAGGAAGGACCGTCGCGGGCTGGTGGGGCTGACTCAGATTTCTTCTTTCTGGAGCTGAGAGCGGTTAACCCTGATCTGCTGACAGCTGTGCCATGCCCTGTGCAATAATCCAGGTCCCAGCCAGTGGCTCTACAGCAGGATTTCGACCTTTTTGTTTAGAAGAGCTTCTCTTCTTGCCAAAAGGGCAAATACTTACAAGTGCGTTTCCTTCCCTCCTGTGGGCCCGGTACGCACGTAACTTTTCATCTTAAGAGCAAAGTGTTTTTGCAGAGACAATTGAAAGAAATTAAGAATGGCACATCATGATCATTTATATCATGTGTATCTCAGAAAGTTCATCAATTCATATTACATTAGGGAATATGTAAACTAAATGTGCACTCATTTGGCATAGTCCTCAGAGCAATTATTCTTCAGTTGATTTAGTACACTTGATAAAAATAAAGGTTAAGGAGGATGTTAATTTGGGATTTTTTTTTTAGTGGTTTTTATAAAGTATTAGAATGCAGATTAATTCCAGACTTTATAATACTGCATCCAATTCTCTATCATATAAAAATAACTTGCATAAATCAGAGAGCGGGCCTGATCCTCGTGCTCTAACACTCGCAGGGAATTTTGACATTGACTTCTATAGGAGCAGGCCCAATGTCAAAACCTAGATATAACATGAATCCGTGCCAGACACGTTAGAGCTCTGCTAGGAACATCCTCATTGGAGCATAATAATTTGTGAGAGAGAGAGAGACACTGTGAGCACTCCTGGGGTTGGGGGCCCTGGGCAAAATGTTGGTGGCAGAACTAATTCTAGTCTGAGGAAATGAGAAAGCCAGTGTCGTGAAATGTCGTTGCTTCCAAATCTCAGCCCATCAGACTACTGAAGACCTACATTTTTCTGCCCGATTTTGGAGGTGGGGGAGTGTTGGCAGGACATCCTCAGGAGACAGTGAAAAGACATAAAACTACTGCAGCTTTTTTTTCCCCGGGTTCGAGAGAGAGGAGTGAAAAACCTGCCAGTGCTGCCCTAAAATTGCTAATGAAAGAGAGTGAGAGAGGCATTTGCTTCAATATGCTCAGCCAAAATGGGATTTTCAAAGGAGTCTGGATAAAGACATCAGACACAAAGAAATCAGTACCTAATAAAAGAACTTACCTGAGTCAATCCTGCTGATTGGCTTCAATAGCAGACATGTGGGTGTTGAAGCAGAATTCACTGCAGAAGTTTAAAAAAAAAAAAGAGAATGAAGAGGAAAAAGAAAAATGACATGCAAGTAGTAGGGAATGCTAATAACACGGCTAGGAAAGGGTCCTTCCCCAGCAGGGTTAAGGGACAGCTTCACAGCAGCTGGGAGGACTGGTAGCGGTCTTTTTCCCTTAGGAATAAGGGAAATCAGGTCTATATCCCGATGTGGATCTGGGGGCAGACCGAGTGAAGGAAATCCCTCCAGAAGAAAAATGAGATTATAGAAGTATTGAATAAGGAATTACATGGGAGTTATATACGGGAGATTTCACTATAGAAAAACGGGGTTACTTATATAAACCTGTGGCTTAGTTCAGAAAATTCTTATCCATGGCTTTCTGACTGAAGGAATCGCACGTCTTTGTCCTTTTTTTATTGCCAGTCCTTGTCACCAGTGCTGCAGGGACAACCTTTGTGTCCCTAGAGCTGCCTCAACCCATCGCAGCCATGGGAAAGGGCTTTCTCCCCGGCTTCACCCCCGTGCACTGACCCCACACCGCTGGTGCATTTGGGGTTTGCAAAGAGCCCATCCTCCCTGGCAAACCCCAACAGCTGCCACACAGCGCCGGGAGCAGCCGGGAACCCGCACGCGGGGAGCAGGAGTCCCTCGTGGTCCTTTCCCCGTCCTCGGCATCGCCGCCCCCAGGAAATCTGCTCCCGAGGGTGTTCTCAGCAACTGCGTCTGCAGAGGGATGGGAGGTGAGCTCTTCGTTTTATCCTTTCTGCATCGCCCTTCTGTCCTGTGCCCAGGTGGGTCCAGAGTCTTGCAGACATGCATGCATAAGCAGGGAAGATTTTATTTTGCTCTTTTCACATAGAATTTATTTGGTTTTGTATATGTAGGAGACTGCTGGATTCATAAGACATGCCAAGTTTCAGACTTCCTTGGTCCAAATCCTATTGAACCATGTGCATCCAATTCTCCTCCCTCCCCCGTGTCTGTAGGAGCGGGGGAAGCGCTGGAACGCCCCGCGCGTGCATCGCTGCAGAAAAGAGCCCTGCCTTGGCTCAGGAAACGGGCACTATAATTAGGCACAGATCTTCTGTCCTAAACACAATGATCTGACAATTTATTTCTATCATTTGCACATTCTTGGGTGTTTTTTGATAGCACTCTCCACGTGTAGGCCTAAGGGTTTCCAGTGCAGATGTTTGGTAGCTCTAGTCTGCAAAGGGGCTTTTCTTCATATTATCAGAAAGCACAGGCAGACCCATGGTGCCTTACTTCCATTAAGCTCATTTTTTGGACCGATGAGTAAAACTACACATTTGTACATTTTTGTAATAGGAGGAGCATGCTGAGCTGGAGTTCCTGAGATGCCAAATGTGATTTCATAGCCACTATCCAGATAGGATTGCCCTTTAACATCATCCAAGAAGTTCTTATACACCAAAATTATTCTGTCATACATAAAATGGCCCAAGTAATTTGGAGTGAGTTATTTAATAAACTTTGCCTTGCTGTAATCCACAAACAATTTATGATGTTCTTGGATTTCCTCATAATTCAGTTATTTCTTGCTAGATATGTTGGGTGAATAAGTTGTGGCCTGTCGACTGCATGCAAGCGATTAATTAATTGCACATTTCTTGATGCTGGATCTTAAGTGTATTGGTCAGTTTAATTGGATCAGTAGGCCACATGGCGTACTTCTGTTCTCAGGTTGGATGGATGCTTCTCCTTGAAAGAATCCTCCAAGAATAAAAATTCCTGATCAAGCATTTAAAGCAGGCATCCTGGCTGAAACGCCAGGACGCAGGCAACCACAAACTCAATCAATTACCTAAGTGCTATTGGCATCCCGGAAAGTGAAGTGCTGCATTGTGCAGGTCTTTTTCCAAAAGAGAATTTCAGCTCGAGAAAATATTCATAGAAGTATTACCTAATATTCACTTTGCCAAGCTCACTCCTGCCAGTAAGTTCAGTTGTTAAAACACATGTAAAGTACAAGCTCAACTGAAGCAAATTTCTATGAAAATTATGTACAGCACATGCTTTCATCCACTCTTCCGAGCTCTCGCAGTACTGATATTAAAGGGATCAGCAACATCTCTCTTCGCACCGTTTGTTTCAGCTTTATGTAACCTGAATGCCGTGTACATTCTGTCTCTGTCATTAATTTTAAGCTAGGTCAAATTCATACATGTTAGATAATAAGCATTTTTAGTCCCCAAATGTGTGTATTAATTAATTTTATTTCATTCAGTGTAATTGTCCTTATAGCTCTGTGCTCATTAAAAGAAGAGGTTGAGAATCCTCCTTTGTGCTAGGCTTAATTTGGGTAGAAATCACAGAAGCTGCCTTACAACTTCTCTGTCAATGGAGATGAGTTCTGACTTGCAAGCAACCCCCCGCTCCTCCCCGCCACGATTACTGACTCAGGAGTCATTTCCAATTCCTCGGTGTAAGCACACATCACTCTAAGGAGACAGAAATTACATCCAAAGGAGTAGAAATAGCCAGGAAGACCTAGTTTCATATATTTTCCTTTTGAAAGACGTGAGCATGTCGTACTGCATGGAAATACCTGCACGGAAGCAGGTGCTGGAGGTCCACCTGCCCATCTCCCCGTCATCCAATTAATTTGTCCAGGGTCTAAACTTCGGCAAAGTGCCCGTCCTCACCGGTGGGCTCTGCTGCTGAGTGTCTCTTCCAGCGCGTGTGCCCCGTGCATTAGGTTTCTAACGTGTGGCTGCCAGCACGTATAGGTAATACTTAATGCTCAGTTTATAAGCAGGTGATACTAAATGCTTAGTTTATAAGCAGGTCATGGGTGATCAGGTAGACCTTGCTGTAGTCGCTAAGGATTCTGCAACTATTTATGCATTTTTTTCTGTTATCTAGTGTTTCTTAGCAGAGCTGTGTGCCCCGGACTTGTCTTTTTCCTTCTGCAGTGTCAATCACTCAAGCCTCGAGACCGCAGCGGCTGCATCACTGCTACAGCTGCTCTTCATTAAAGCACCTGTTTGTCATTTATTAGGAATTTGTAAATGAATCCTGAAAAGGCGGTTCTCTCAATACAACCTTCAGCACCGTTAGTACTGGACATCTTTGCGTCCTCTTGTGTGTTTATGACTCGTTTTCGCTATGAGAGAAGGGCTTTTTAGGGTTTTTGATGTGGAGCCAGTATTTGAGATGTTGCATTTATACGGGAGGCGGGGCTCACGCTCAGTTCTCACAGATCACAGCAGAAGATGAAGATGCTCAGCACCTGCTCGGATTGCGAATATCCCCCGGTGGAAGGCTAACCACAGCTTCTGCCTCCCGTCCCCCCAGTTTTCACTTGCGGCACATCTTTCCTGAGCTGACTAGACACGTAATACTGAATAACACATTTTAGCGTTGAGTTAGCTACTTTGAGGTATGTCTAAAAAATGTATGAAGCACCGGTCCGGGTCTTGGGTTTCTTTGGTGAACTTCTGAAGATGTGATCAGTGAGGAAGCGTTGGAGGAGGATGCAGTCCCAAAGGGAACGTGCCCCTCCCAGAAGGTGATCCTTAGGGAATATAACGACTCAACCTCTCCTATAAATATACCATTTCTCCTCATCTGAACAGGGCAATGGGTTCTGCGGTATGCCCTGGTGATCATCAGACATGCGCAATTCCCTGACCAAAGGGGAAAAGGCAGTCTGAGACCGGAGGGGCTTGCAGAGACTTCTCTTCCCGCTAATGGACTTTCACAGAAAGCGCCTCTGATGGCACTGCACAGGGGAGGCCGCCTTTCTCTAGCCCTCTTGAGGGTTTTTTTTTGCACCATTTTTACAATGCTGATCTTCTGAGCTAACGTCTTGAATTCCTCTGCCTGGTAATGCAGTGTGGTCCTTTGAGACCCCTGGGCCTATTTAATTCCATGCGTGTGTAAGATACCTTTTCCCTTTTGGCACCATGATACCAGCTGCAGTCACTTTAAACACTGCCAGTCAATCCTAGTTATCAGAATCTGTGCAGGGGACAGGAGGAGGGAGAAGATAATGGATTTGCCTTGAGAGCTCATCTAGAAATCCAGCCCTACACAGCAGACTGCCTATGTAATGTATTACTTTTTAATAATGTAAATATATTAACATTAGAGCAGTCTTCTCAATCTTCAGTACCTAAACATTACATCACTATCAGGAGCAAACGTAATTAGATATCATAAATATGAAAAATATCGGGACATTAACATAAAGAGCACCAATAAGTTGCTTTGCTTGTCATGTAATTGAAAAGCATTAAGGGTGCACTCTGCTGTGCGCCCGCACGGTGAGCTGGGATCAAGCCTAACGCGAAGGGACAGCTCCGGTATGCGGAGCCTCACCCGAAATAACTTCACAGGGACACTGTCAAGGGTTTTTTAGGTCTGAAAGCTAACATTCCTGTAAAGTTGATTAGTGCTCGCAAATGTTCTCTGCTATTTTCTAATCAGTGACATTCGCTCTCTTGGTTGTTTAACGGTATTAGCGGCAGCAAAAGTGGAGCCATTTGTTTCAGGCTAAGCAATCATAATCCTGCTGGATGCTGGTATTTAAATATGTGTAGGATGCTGTTTTCATCCTACATTCCTGTTCTGTAAGATTTTTGCTTTGCAAAGTTTTCCAGTCTCTTGGTCTTCTGCTTAGCACCCTCCAGGTAAGCCTAGAATTGAAGAAATGTCAACCATTTTAAATACGGTACAACGCCAATATGACATATGAAGATTTTAAAATTCCAGAGCAAAAAGGAATTATTTAGCATGGCTCTACTGGGAGTTCAGACTCACGCTGAGAAAAATGGGATGCTTTGAATGACTTTCTGGCAATGAAATCTGTGGAATAGCCCAAGAGGGAAATGTCAGGTCCTTGTTACTGGGGTAGATTAGAGCCGCACTAGAAGATATCTAATCTTGGCTGGAAGACAGGTCAGTGGTGCTTTCCCAGCCGCTCGTACAAGGGGCCTCTTAGGCTGGTCACGGGCTCTGAGTGAGCACCTGGGTTCACATTATCGGGGTGCAGAGGGAAGGCTTGGCTCAACACTCAGGCAGCGAGGACAGGACTCTGAACGGAGAGCGGACATCCTCGTGACACGGGGAGGAAACGGAGCGGTGCAGCGCGACTGCGTGCAACCAGGAACAGCCTCTGGCCTTAGATAACGTTGTCCCTCCTGCCCCTGTGTGCTGTGCTTTTGCTGCGCCAGGTTTCTGAAGCATCCACCGTTTTCCTACCTGCTACGACACACAAACACACAGTGGGGACCTGCCGGGTTAAGCCCAGGTGTGCACAGAGCACCCGTGGTGCT
Source organism: Calonectris borealis (assembly GCF_964195595.1). Classification (NCBI taxonomy): domain Eukaryota; kingdom Metazoa; phylum Chordata; class Aves; order Procellariiformes; family Procellariidae; genus Calonectris; species Calonectris borealis. The sequence continues at coordinate 7,367,172 of NC_134324.1, read as the reverse complement.
GGGTGGCCGGGGCTTTCCTGACAAGGAACACCCGTGAGCTCAAGCCTTGTCCTGAGCTGCTCATTGCAAGGAAGCCCCAGCCAACAGGGTGTCCGATGGGCTCAGCCTTGCTTGGGCTTGTAGAGTTGGAGGTGGTCTGACACGGGTCTGACTCGGAAGCGGTCTGTCACTGCCATGTTCTCTCTTCAAACCTGCTGCTTCCTGGAATTAGTCTCGTTCTAGATTTTGATGCCAAATCCTCTTTCACCTTCTTCTGTTTCTCTTTCTGTACACCCCTTGTTCTCTAATTAGTTGAATTTCTGTCTCTGCTTTGCTTCTCCCTTTGTCCTTTTCCCAGCTCTGCTCTTAGATCTCTCTTTTCTTTACTTTCTGTCTGCCCTCTCATGGCTGGATATTTATTTGCTTATTTTAATTTCTCCGGTGGGAAAGCCTTTCCTGCACCACATCTCGCAGACATCAGAGGATCTTCTCGGCCCCTTCCTGTCCTCCCTGTCCCCATGCTGGCATTTTCCCCTCGCTCTCTCCTCCTCTGCAAGTTGTGCTGTTGCTCTGCTCTCACTGCCATGGTAACTTCAAAAAGACACGGCCATTTGATATACCAGGCGAAGGAGAAGTCCACAGGAATGTGTGCGTGCGTGTGTATGTGTCAGGAGAGGGAACGGGGCGTCCTTTTCCTTTCTTTTTTCATTTTTATGTTCAAAGCATTTCATTACAGCTGCTGGAAAGAGGTGCTCCAGCTCGCAGGTGCCACGTGAGGCCGTGGGACAGGAGCCGTGCGCCCCGTCCTGCTGCCCGTCTCGGGGCAGGGGATGCTCGGCTGCTCCCCGAGCCCGGTCCTGGCTCTGCAGCAACGGGGAGAAAAAAAAAAAGAGGTAGCAACATCTTAAAAGTCTAAAGCAGAGGAAGGAATAGCTCTGCTCCTGAGGGGAAACATATGGGGCATTAGGAACACTTTCCCCAGCTTGCACATTTATACTTGAAAGTTAACAGTGAAAGAAAACAAACACAACAGCTTCAAACCAAACAAGCCGTAGGGGATCACGGGCTGCAGCAGCTGCTGGGGTGAAACCAGCAGTGCTTCGCGGTAGGGACCTGCCAGAGAGACTCGGTGGCACATGAGCCACCCTGCGGCAGCGCGGGACGAGCTGTCGTGGGGCTTTTGCTAAGCGTTTGGGCTGGAAGTGGAAGTGGGGAGGCCAGCCCTGCCCGGGCGGGGGTTTCTCAGGGGTACGGTCCCATGTAAGCCTGCTAATCCCGGCCGTCGTGCCGGCTGGGAGCGCGCAGCACCCTGCAGCCGAACCCTGGGGCTGCGGAAGCAGTGGCGGAGGGTATCGCCGCAGTTTTCATTCCCTTTTCTGCAGAAATGGTAGCACCATTAGCACATCTCTTCCCTGCCCTACAGCAAGCAGTAGTGCCCTGTGTGCTCGCCTGCTGTTTGCCCAGAGCCGGCCATGGACGAGGAGCCGGAGCTGGAGCCGGAGCTGGAGCCAGGCTCTTTGCGGGTCGGGCAGCAAACAGCCCTCCAGCCCTGGGAAATACAATTACTGTTTTGGACTCATTGTATATTTTCTCCATAGTCTTTTTCTGAAAGGGATAATGATCTTTGCCTCTCCCCTGGGTGCCGGGGAAGCAGCTCGGGCAATTAGTTGCGGAGAGTGGATGTGGGATCTCCTCCTGCCTGGGAGCACAAGGGTGCTGGCAGCGGGGAGGGGAGACCTCTGCTTCTGCCTCCCCTAGTTTGCTGCCAAAAAGGTAAGAAAAAATAATAACTGCAGAAATGTCTCTGTGTCGAGGAGATGTTTGTCTGTCTCGCCGAGCTGCTGGACAGGAACCAGTCCCATGTGCTGGGGAGCCAGTGGTGCAGCCTCAAGCTTCCTTCCCCCGAGGGGGATGCGGGACCGCGGGAATCCCCTGTGCCACCGAAAGCGGGGCTGGGACGTGCCCAGGGTGGGGGCAATGCAGGCATGTCCTCGTCCCAGCTCAGGCAGGAGTGGCCTCACAACGGCTGGGGATTGCACAGCTTGTCTTTGCACGAGCGAGGTTTGAAAGCAGCTTTTCTGCTGCACGGAGCTGGGGAAGAACAAACCCGATGCTCCGCAGGGACCGAGCAGGGGGTTCTCTGCAAAGATTTCCTCACATAAATACCCTCCTGTGGCTTTTAATATGGCTGGGGAGGAGGAGGGAACAAATCTGGGCCAGCAAAGCTAAAACCTGGTTTTCTAACCTGGGAAAACCAAGCAGGAAAGAATAGAGGGAGGAAAGAGCAAGCAGTGGTGACCCCACCGTGCATCTTGAAGGAGCAGAAACAGGTCCCCGGAACGATGCTCTGCCCCGCTCTCCCTGTCCCTGTCCCCCTCACACATCTATAGCTTTGCAGTGCACCTTTAATGATGGCATGAGGGACGGGGCGGCTGCTAATGAAGCAAGATGCAGTTGAAACCTGCTCCCTAATGCAGGGCTAATCACTCATGTCCGCTATCTTTATTGTAATAGCATCATGGCAAAGCTATATTAATGCAGAATACTTTTCATTTGCATGACATTATTAAGTTATTTATGAAAGAGTTTGACCAGATGTACATGTTTCTGCTCCTTGGCTTGGTGGTGGTGGTTGCTTTACCGTGTCCTCACCACAAAGATGCATCTTGAGACATGCTGAAAAAAAATGTAGTCAATCTTCTTCAGCGCCGGAGAGAAACAGAGGTGCATCTAGACAGGTAGGGGGGCAGGTCGGCCCCAATACTGCCCTTGCCATGATGTTTTATGCAGTCTCTGAGCTTAGGTGATGTGGTTCGGGCAGGAAAGGGGCCGTGGAAACTCCTTGGGCTTGGCTCTGTGTCCTTGAGTGGAGCTGCAGAGCAGCTGCGTCCTCAGCTCCCTGGAGAGCTGCGAGCTGATGGGGACAGTCTCGGGGGGGATTTTCAATGAAAAGAGAAATGAAAAGAGAAAAAGGAAAATGCCATTCGGGTTAATTTTGGTTTGGTTTTCACCTGAAAGCATTTAAAAAATTGGAGGAAACTTCTAAATGAAATGATGTTCTGAGCTGAAAAGATCTGCTATTGAAGGCTTTGACTTTTGTTTTTATTTTTTATAAGCAAATAGCAGAAATGCGCAGATATGTTTTGATGCTTAAGCTCCATTTATTTTTGTTGGAAAGAGTGTTTGGCTGTTTGGTTTTGTTTTCACCAGCTTTATATTGGAGAGAAAACATCCTGGATGCAAATGTGTGATCCAGGAGGGAATCTGTGAGTCTGCCACCAAACACATCTTTTCAGTACAAAATGTCTCCAGCACCAGAATCCTGGGTTAATTTGCCATTCTTCCAGGGCTACATACAAACTGTTTAGCTGATTAGAGGTGTGCAAACACACCCACCACAGCATCCACTAGTGCTCATAAACTGACACATAACAACAAACCAGAGGCTGTTTTTGCTCCCCAGAGCCATTTAGCCTTCTTCACCCCTGCCCAGCTCCAGTGCCTGGTGTAAAAATCAGCCTGTCTTCCCCAGAACCACCTTTAACTTTCATGACCGCTTGCACTCGCTTTGTTTTCTTGCTGCCTTCACCTTTCCCCTCTGGTCTGAAGGCCCCGCAGCCCCGGGCGATGCTCACCGTGCACGCAGCAGTCTTGGGGCTTCTCTCCAGCTGCGGAGCAGCGGGGAGCTGGACCAGATTTGGGCATGAGGGTGAGGTGCTCTCAGCCCACCTCGGAGGAGGAGACTGGAAAAGATGGATTGGGTCTGCCCGTCAGCGTGGTTTGGGTGGCGGCGCGGGGGGAGCTGGAGCATGTGCTCCATCACGAGCAGCCGCGGGAGGATCTGCTCCCTCTGGGAAAGGACAGGCTGGATGCATTTCATTATGCTTCCCTCGTGGGCATGCATATGTATGAACGGCACACGCTGGTGCATGTGCATATGCATGTGCACGGCAGGAGATGGAGAGAAACTTATGCATTAAGCTGTCTGGAGGACCGACTCATGTCCGTGGTCCCAGGGAAGGGGGAGGACTGGTCGGCCTCTCCAGGTGGGACAGTTGTAAGGAGATGGAGGGCCCTGAGCGCTGCGAACCCTCAAGTGCAAACCCTCGAGTGCAACAGGACCGAGGCGCTGACCCTCTCTGCTCCCCATTTTTTTGGCCACCCCCTTTGCCCCTGGCAGTGGGATCCCGGCGGGGTTGTTCTCGCAGGGGAAGTCTCGCTGGCCGCTCAGATGAGCTTCTTGTTGCTGGAGCAACGCAGAGCAGCCTGAGCAGCCCTCAGTACCTGGTTCCGAAAATACTGCTCCGTCATTAAAGCCCTATCGTATTTATGAGGCGGCGTTGCAGGGGGATGTACGTATAGCGCTTCCCTGCCTGCTCCCAGCCCTCCCCCTCGCACCCGCCGTACCTGAAACACACAGAACCCAAATTCTCCTCCTCGGGAAAAAAAAACCCCACGTCTCTTCTCGTACAGCTGGGGAAAAAAAAAAAAAGCATGTTTTAAATCAAGCTCATATTTTTCAGAACTTCCTTTCTCCTCGTCCTTGAAGAAAGTCTCTTGGTTTCCTCTGTCTGGTCCCTCAGAATACAATTCCTAGCAGGGACATATTGTCGGCTTTTTTCCTTGGGCTTGAATACAATGTTTCAAATGAAACGCCTTTTTTAGTCTCATCCACTTAATCTACAAGATGGGTGAAAAAATCTATTTTCTTTCTTCTTTTTAAATTTTTTTTCCCCTCCAAGTGGCCTTATGGTTCCTTTTACAAATTTATGTAACAAATTGTGGAAATCTGGAATGGAGCTGGTCGTTTGATTTCTTTAAGACTCTCCCTTCTGCCTCTAAGACAAAGAAAGGCAGAGTAACATTCAGTAGGCAAAAAAAAAAAAATCAAAGTTACCGTTTGGCTTTTGAACAAGGTGCAAATAAGTGAGTATTTGTTAAAATTTGAGACAGCAATTGTCTAAGAAGAATATTTTCAAAGAGGAGAAGGGTTTTTTCCTTCTTAAATAAAAAAGCCCCCGAACCTTCCTTTCTTTTAACTTCAAAAGGGAGCCAGATTGCAGAGGAAGAGAGAAAAAGCTTAAACGTCCTCTGAAGGGAAGCAAGTAACTTAGTCAAAGTGATCTTATTTGTGAGGGAATAATTTTCTGTTCACTTTTTTTTTTTTTTAACATCATGATCAAGTGACTCATAAATTTTTAACTGAGCTGGTGAAACCTCTGCTCTACCTATGGCAATGTCGAATGGCCACTTATTTGAGGATGACTGGATTATGCTGAGACCTGCCTGTTTCAGAAAACTTCATCAGCAGGCACCAAGCAGGAGTTTTCTCTCTGCTTTTTCAGCAGTACAATAGTGCATGAAAATGCTTCCAGCTCCCTACGATGGCATTTTGCGCTGGCTTCTGCATTGATGCAAGTAGCGGCAACACAAACACGCTTGAGGTTAGGCAGGGATCCAGGTCTTGGTGGCAGATAAGTGGTGCCTCTCCTGCCTGGGGTCTCTCGCAGCTACTGCATTTGCAAATAAATAGTAACGATAAAGAGGGGTTTTCAGATGTGACCCATAGGTATTTCATGTTTATGCAAGTGATAATCTCTGGAAAAAAGATGCCTGCTAAGGGATGTTCTTGCGATTTATCTATGAAAGCTAGTGTCAGCCTTGTCCAGAGAAATATTAACCCTTGTATGTGTTTATATATGCTTATATATGCAGCATCTGCTGGGTCTTTGGCTGGGCTTGTAGATTTGACATTGAACTCCTCATTTCAATCTAAACTTTAATAACGTAAGTGTTGCCACAGCGCAACAGAGCGCCGATTCATCCCGTAGCCGGGTCTGCCAGTGGCCCGTGCCAGATGCTTCAGAGGAGATTGCAGAGCATCATCATACAGCTAATTGGTGGGAACACGTCCTCCCGCTGCCAGCTGGTGTTCATCAGCTACGTGTCCTGCAGCACCGGGGCCTGATGAAAATAGCCATGTGTAGTGCTTCTTGCCTGCCTTCAATCAGAGGAGCACAAGCACCAGTGAACGTGTTGGGTATTGTGGTGTTGCTCTCTGTTGATTGCCTGATATCAGGGGACTGAGCGCCGGCATCCTTGATGGAGGTTCAGCGGTTACAATCACTGGATAGCATCAACACGGGACCCAGCGTATAAGGGTTTTGTTCGCGGATGTTTGTGCTCTCCTAATTTCCCTTATGGTCCAGGGAAAGTCGGGCGGCTCCCGCGAGTACGTGGAGAGCTGCCCCAGGGAGGGGCTGGGGCCACGGTGCGCTGCAGGGCGGGGAGGGAGATGCTCCTGCATGTGTAAGTAGATTAAAAAAATAGTAAAATTAAAAACAATAAAAGAACATAAAACTGGGAAAAATGTGATACGGGCTGGAGCCTGTGTGGGGGCAGAATTACAAACGCTGTAGCCCGGAGTTGGGCTCCAGCTGGACCTGCCTGTCTCTAGAAGATGAACGCTTCCCCCTCTTTTGTAGAGCAGCAGAAGCTATTCTTGTAGCTGTCGAGTCCTTTTTCAAAAGTCAGTAAGCTTTTTTTTTTGCCTCAATAACCTACAGCAGAGAGTCCTACAGGCTAATTATATGTTTCATTTTAAATCCTTTAATTTTTTTGTAGTTCAAATAGATAACTATGTTTTTCTCCCACATCTTTGATTTAGACGGATGATTTGCTTCATTAATTGATATGTGGAGGAGGGGGTCTAGGAATGAGCTATATGTATGCTTCAAAAATAATCTTTTCCCAACTGTGTTTTTTTTCTTCTGTGAATCCTCATATTTATTTAAAAATTATCCTGAAGTGAATGTCACCAACCTTTGTCCAGGAGTCTTTTGCTGGATTAATTAGTCTATAATGAATCTACTTCTCGTCCTCTTTGATTTCCAGCTTTCAGGTTGGCCTGGTGTCAGACTGCACCCAGAAATCTGCTTTCTATCCTAAGCTGTCAGTGCGAGGAGGAGGGCAGGGTGCTGGGGCTGCTTGCAAAAACCAACGGCTTGGCAGAGCTGGGATTTTGGTTGTTGAGGTGAAAATGCATTTGGGAAGTGCTTCTTTCCTGGAGGAGCTGTTGGAAACCGGTGAGCCCAGAACGGAGCAATCCCAGAGCCCAGCCTGGTCCCGGTCCAGCCGCTCTGGTGGGAGGCACAAGCATCCCTGCACCAAACAGTGATGGATTCACCTCCCAGAGGGGAAGTCGTTGCGTAGCCTTGCCACTTGCTGATGATTATTTCAGCTCTTCCTGGCCAGAAGGAGAAACTCGTGAAGGTCCCAGCCCTACAAACCAGACACCGAAGCAAATCACACTGTCACACTCTCGTGCCACCAGCCAGGGTCTCATCTCCCCAGGGAGTTTTCTAGCGCTGCTTGCTTGCTGCTTTCTCCTTGGCCGTTTTTTTTTTTTTTGCTTTCAACACAGTTTGGTGAAAAACGGGTGTGAATCATTTTTCATGAGAAGCTTCCATTGCAAAAAGTGCTTTTTTTAGGAACGCAGCATCTTTTTAAGTGAAATGCCAGAAATCTTACAAGCTGAAGCTGAAAAGTGCTGGTTGCAACATTAGGTGCTAACAGTTGGCAAAGCTTGAGTCCCAGTGGCTAAAACACTAGAGAAAATGGCAGGCAGTTCCTTGGCTTTTAAATTTGGGCTGTCTCACTTGTGCGACAGGAGGAGAGAGGGTAGGACTCGGCTCAGGCTGGCTGGCTGAGTGATTGACACATTTCACGGACAGCTTTTTATGGCACTCATCATGGTGATGTTCTGATTGCCTCCCCAGCGCTAATGAAGATCTCCTGTAATGGGCCTGCAAGGTAGGAAAATATTATTATCTCTAATTTCCAGATGAGCCTGATCCACGTGGAGCCATTTGCCTGACATCGCTGGCCCGCGTGACGCTGGCGATGACGCAGTCCCGTGCAGGTGGTGGTGCCGGTGCTCCTGGCCCCGTGGTGCAGCCGCGGCGGGACGGGGCTGAGGCTGGCCCTGCTGCGATAGCCGTCTCCGATGGGTCTCGGAAATACTCCCACAGGTGCCGAGAAACCCCTCGAGACCAGCGATGTTGTTGGCTGAGAAATGTAGAAAAAATGCCATGCCCACAGTTGGCTTTGTCTTGAAATTTTCAAATCAAACCCACTGGGGAGAATTGTCAGTGGTTTCGTTTAGATCTTTGTCCCTGAGGTTTTTTTTTATAGAAATGCCTGCAAAGGGGGTGCATAACGCATTAGTAATAGTCTGAAGAAAATTGAGGAGATTTAAAAAAAAGAACTGTTTTTGTGAGAATAGAAATGTTTGATGCTAGCACTAGCTTGGGGTAAGGTGAGAAGAAATGTTTTTGAAAACCATCATTTGGAACAAAATCTTTCATCCAACAGTTCAGGACAGCCTTCAGATCACCATAATAGCTGGAGCCTGGCCGTCTGCCGGAGTTTCCGACCCCACCGTCTCCTTTTCTGCAGCGTGTTGGGGATGTACCCGAGCATCAGCCCCAAGCACGGGACCTCTGGCTACAGCCTCGCACCAGGCGCCGTTTGCTTGCTCCCACTTCCTCTGTTGCCTGTAAGTCGCTACAAGCTGATGACGGACACAAACGGTTTATAGGCAGATTTGTAGAAAGATGCTTTTTGTAGGTCAGTGCCACGACGATGACGGCTGGGGTGCCAGCCACCGAGATGAGGGATGAAGCCTCTGCTCTGGTTCCCTTTGACCTGAGCTGCAAACTCAGCTTGCCCTCTGGGTGGAGAGGTGGCACATATGGATTTTGATAACTTTCTTCTGTTTAGAGGTCATTTTCCACTTTAAATATTCATGTTCTAAGGGACATTAAATAAATAATGTCGAACTTGTTAAGCTGAGCGGCTTGCAACTTTTGCATTTTGTGTCTCGTTTGCAATTGAGAAGTGATGCGAAGCTGCTAAATACAACCTGCTCTGTAATTAGGGGAGGTTTTGTTGTTGAGACCCCATTATCCGCTAGCTGGGTTTGCAAAGCAGGACTGAAATGGTTTGTATAAAGGTCTTCAAAACAGGTGTCTCTGATAGCTACAGGCTGGTTTCCAGTTTGGGGGGAAAAAAGAAGAGTGCTGCACATCAATGCGTTTGTTTTGATCAACCAGAGGCCCTCAGCCTGGGTTACTTTGGGGGGGGGCATTGCCCGCGGCTGCCTGCAACGTGGGGGCCCTGCTGCAGCCCCGACACTCCTCGACTGCTCCTGCCAGGGGTGCCGGGCGCTCCGCGTGGGCTTTTATTATGCGGATTCCAATGCATTGCCTGTAGGATCTGCACTAAATGACAATTTGGAAGAAATCCCTGTAGTGTGAGACTGAAAATAAATGGCCATCGGCTCTTATTTTATTTTTTCCTCTATTTGGTTGGTACCAGAATATCCCACAGTATCTTGGGACTTGCAGTTCAATCCAGACACTCGTATTTGCAAAAGATGCTTAATGAGTATGAGGTTTCAAGGTAGGAGCCTTTCAGTGACACGAGATTTATGTAGAGACAGTTATTATAGTTCCCCCCCCCGTTTGCTTCAGAAGGAATATGAATCACCAGCTGAAGGCCTCCTGTATTTGTAAATCAGCTGAAACATAACAGTGATGTTGGGAAGTTGTACTGAGTTAACTGAGCTACTTCTCAATCTCAGAGCTTTACATAACCCCTTCTTAACGCACTGTTATTTCCTTTATAGATAGACTCATAAATTACTCCTGGTACACAAAATGCGTGGGAGGCTGCCTGTTTGCACAGCATGGGACCAAGACCTGCACATTCAAATATCGGCAGACAGCTGGAACACAATCTGTGAAAAGGCACTCAGAGCCTCCAGGTCTATTAAATACAAACTTAGAACATCTACCGAGAATTTTATATCTTGCATTACACGGGTAATGCCAAAAAGAATAGGTGCAATACCCCTGGGACTTTGTCAATAAATGTCGCAGCAGAGTATCCAAAAAATCTTTCTTCTGCGGGTCGGTGGATCGGTGTGCACACAGGGGCTGTGGGGACATACGTGTGGTTATGCATGACTGTATATTTGTGTATAACTATATATTTGAGAGAGGAACATCAGCCTGTGATAGCTATATTTAATTTAGTGCTGAACTCTAACCATGTCGAGAGAATCGGGGAAATGTGTCGCTTTGGGTTCTGCAGTTGTTTTGCCGCAGTCCTATAAAATTACAATGTATACAGAACCCAAATTGTCCTTTTCTGAAGTTATTTGCTTCCTAATGTTGGGAAGCTTCCATTATGGACAAAATTGCCATATTTGCTTCCAACAGTGTGTACAATTTACACCCACAGTTTTTAGCAGACAAGTGGGGCGGTGAGACGCAGCCATTAGACTGATGGGCACAAAGGGAGGCAGGGTCAGGATTACCGAGCCCCACTAAAGAGCCTCTGGTTCAACTTCCACGTCATCGCCTTTTTGATCTTCCTGGCTGAATTCTTCAGTGTCTGATTTTGAAACGCAGTCCATGGGCCAACTCTTATCCCAAACCCTCCAGCGGCGTCTGATAGCATTTACGCTGCTTTTACCTGGTGTAGCTGCGCAGACTTTACGAATATATTTCAGTTTCCTTTTACCCACAGCCAGTAATCAAAATTTGGAAAGATACTTTACTTTGTCTTTAATCTAAAGGCCACCCCTTGATTAAGCTGTTTTTGCATACGAGCCAGCTACGTTTCCAGCTGCGCATACGGCCTAGGTATTCAGGGTAGTCGTGTGTCAGGTTTGATGAGGAGCATAGTTTGATGAGGGCATGGAAATGGTTCACGACCGTTTCAAAGCACCTCTGGATGCTAACGGGTTGTGGCTGTCCGCCACGCAGGAGCTGGCTGGATATACCTGGTGTTTGGGAAGAGAGAATCTGATTATGAAAGAAAGAACACGCTCAGGTTTTCTGTTGTAGTGTTGTCCATAGACTTCTGTTAAGAGGAGGTGACTGCAGTGGTGTGATCTGGGCTGCACGCTGATGAGGCACCTTATTTTGGGTGCTCGGGGAAGGCAAGCACAGGTAGAACGGCCAGAGGCTGAGCGACGGAGGCTCCTTGCAAGCACCCTCGCTGTGGAAACGCCGTCCCCAGCTTTTCAGGAGAAGGGATAAGTGATTGGGATACAGCAAACTCCTTTCCACATCCAAGCCAGCATCAGGCGATGCAGGGAGCACCCAACCCACATGGTTTTCCCCAGCGCCCGAGGGGCAGCCCCACGATCTGCTGTGCCCGCGGGAGATCAGCCCCGAGCCCGCGCGCTGCTGCAGCCAGAGCGCAGGAGCACGCCACCGCGCTCGACAGCAGGCACGTTACCGACACCATATATAATATAAACAACTGAGGAGCAAATCAAATTCTCTGTACTTCTCCCAAGAAATCGGTCGTTTCTGGGATATTTTTGTTTCTTTCAGGAATAAGGTGTGGTCAGGAGGGAAGAGGAGAGATGTAAAAACAAAGAACGCTCCCTGCGTGGCTCTGTTTCAAAGCAAAAGCAAATGCTGGGAGGAAAGCCTGTTCTCTTGCCAGGCTTGCTGCTTGTTCACGTACGACGATTTAAGTTGCACCAGGTTTTGTTACCTCGGTGCATCCTTCAGTTGCGGGGGGATAAAAGCTCTTGCCTACAAGGTCTATTTGGTGCATGGAAAATGCTTTGGGATTTTTGAATAAGAAATGGCTAAAACTAACTATTGCTCATTGTACTGCTAAGGAATTTTAATAAAATTTGGTTTAAGAGGCAGGGATTAGGTACAGTACTGTGTAAAAACATCAATTAGCAGCGGTACAACAAGCAGTCATACAGTTTGAGTTTGTTAGCAACTCCTGCTAGAAATATTTGATGAAGTTTTTCAGGGGCATAAGTTGTCACGAGACCTACAATTCTTGTCTTGATTCTACTGGTAGAATCTATTTTTATAGCCGTGGGGGGAAAAAAATGATTAATGTATCTGTTTTACAACAATCTATACAGGGTGGGGAAAAAAAACACCTTCTTACACTTTGCCTTTCAGTTCTGCAATAATAAATTAACTATTACAGTTTAAGATGCAATTGTTGTTCTTTTACCTTTCCAGATGAATGCTTTGTGACACCTCGATTACTTGAAACATGGATGGCTCCTCCTGCCCCATCTCTTCTAGACGAAAGCCTGTGACCGCATCACGGAGCCGCTCACCGGCCGCCTGGGCTGGATGTGGCCCATTGTCCGACAGCAGCCGTGCCCGGGGTCCCCGGCTGTCCCCTGCACTGGTGGCGGGGAGGACACGGGGCACCCGTCCCCGTGCTGGTGTCAGGTGTCCCTGCCAACATCTCTGAAGGGGCGAGGGTTCTATTTGTGCGCCTGTGTACCTGCTGCCCTTAACAAGTTTAAATGATAATAAGAAGAGGGAAATTGCAAAGCCACTGGACCAGAACACGGCGGTGTGCAGTCAGAAATCGGTGTGCACCACGTGTACTGCCACGCGTAAGAGAAAGGGAGCACACCATCAACAGCTTGTGAGAGTAATGGAAAGAGCCTTTCAAAACAAGTGTGGAAGCACACTGGGGAAAAGCCCTCTAGTTATTTATATTGATATCCCTCATAAAATCACTTCTTACAGACGTTTTGTGACTGACACTGCCTTGCCCGATATCTGCAATAATCGAATCCTAGAAAGGCAATTAAGTTGTGTGGGGTTTTTTTTCAAGAGAAAACAGTTGCTTGTTCTCCTATTCCACCAGCCCAGCTCTGCATCCCGACGGTTCCTTCCTCCGGCGTGCTCTGCCTTGGCCAGGATGCGCTCTCCGGAGCCGTCTGCTCGCCTGCAGCTGGGCCGGCGGGGCTGGACCGTCGGTGAAGCCTTCCTGAGTCCGGGTCCCTGAGCAGCACTGCTGAGCGTGGACACTTCCAAACTGGGGCAAAACTCCTCAGCCCATCTCCATGAAAATATGATTATTGTCATTAAATACACACTGTGATACACAATGTCTCCGCAATACTCCCTGATGAGCCCATGCACCGAACCTAACGACTCCTACTGCAGCTAAATACCGTACTCAGCTGCTAAGGCACCACCGTATGCTCGGCTCCTACCGCTGAGGAGCGGTCTACGAAGCAGCCTGATGATTTGCGAAAGGTCTGAGATCATCGTAACACCATGAGAGCCACAAAAAAAAAGATGTCTCCTTTCCCTGCCTCCCACTCCCTGCAAGGCTCATTTTGCAAACTGCAGCTGCTGAAAATGGAAAGCCAGCCAGAGCAGCATCGCTACCGTGGCGTCACGGCGCTGGGATGCTGCAACAGAAATTGGCAGGTCGAGGACGGACACGCTGGGCTCCCGAAGCACCATCTTTCGATGGAACTTCACTCTCCCGCTTATGAGATGAGTCCGAGGAGCCGGCGGCACCGCTGCTACGTGGGTCTGGTGGCGATGCCCTGTGCTCCCGCCAGCATCATGGGGAACACGCGAGGCCACGTGCTGCCGGCGCAGGGCGCGGGCTGCACCCCGGCCCTGTGGGTGCCCAGGCTCGGCTCAGGACCGGGTGAGTAGCGTGCTGCCCGCCGGCGGCCCCGGCCATCGGGTCGGCGTGCGAATCCCCTCCTGCCCCATCCAACCACTGCCGCCTCCTTTGCTGTTTGGCCCCTTAGGAATCTTAACGGAGCCCATAATATTTAATGGGTTTGCTAGTGATAATGTCATTTTAAGTGACATAGCCGTGATAAATCGCTCCCACACGTCACTGAATTCTGTTTCTAAATTTTTATGTATTTTTGATAGGCCAATTTATCCCTGCTGCAGCTCCAGCCCATGCAGTCAGTGGCATTCCACTGGGGGTGCATTTTGTCTGCTATTTACAGTGTGTGCTTTTAAGCAGTGATTGGTGTGACAGTGTGATCTGTACAGCTGTCTCCCTGTATTTATTCTTTTGCCTATAAGGTTGATATATACTAGCTCCAAAAAAAAAAAAAAAAAAAAGCTCATAGCTTTTCATGTGAATGACTTTAAATAACTGATTAACGATTATTATTAGCATGACTAGAATGGAACGGGGGTCTGCAAAGTTTATGGGCTTGGCTGAGCAATTGCACGTAAAGCTGTTGTGTGCCCCTCTCCAAGTCTAAACCTTTTCTGAGGTTTTCTTTATAATTGGACAGTGCCCTCCGGGCTCAATCTGACTTGATGTGCCTGACGTGAGGTTAGCGGCGGAGCTGCCTGCGTGGGGGATGTCTGATGTTCGGGGGGGGGGGGATGGCATCGCGCGGGTACCCGCCGGGAGCGAGGGGGGCTCTGCACCAGCCCTTTCCTTGTGGGGAGATGAAAACCCGCCGCCCCCCCCCCAGACGACAGCGGTCTGGGAGTGTTCTGCGAGCAGGGAGTGTTCGAGTGCTCTGCTTGAACTTGTGTGGTACTCGTCGGCTTTGTTTGCATGAATTTTATGTGCTTAAAATGGTGGCTCTCCAAGGCGGCATCCTTTCAGGCTTGTGTGACATGAAGGGCCCCTAAAGCTCTGTTTATAAAGCCAGCTCTCCGGGTCTGTCTCCAGCGAGTTGTCTCCTGCCCCTCTGCGTGCTGGTCCGTGCCTCGCTTGTGGTTTATTCGGTGCCACCCCAGGAGTCTCCTGGAGAATTTCGGAGGGATGTGGTGCTGGGTTAACCCCTTCTGCTTGGCTTTGCGTTTCTTCTCTCCTCCTGGACTGACAGTAGCAGATACCTGCAAGCAGCAAAGCTCTGCTCCCATGTGTCCGTGGGTCCTGGAGACGGCGCAGGGACGGGCTTCTCGCTGCTGCGCCCTGTCATGGAGAGCAGCACAACCAGCGTCCCCTGCCCACCTTGCGCTAACCCGCCCTGGGTGTCAATCAATATCACTCAAACAGCAAACTCCCTTCTGACAGAGCAGCTCCTACACAGTTAACATTTTCCAGGACTGAGCCTCCTGAGATGTTTATTCCAGCAGCGTTATCCTGCTTGAGCTACCACCTGTGGTACCAAATAGGAGGAAGGATGGCTACGTCATGAATACATTCATGCCCTGAAAGGAGAAGGAATTTGCAAGCCAGGAAATGCCGTGCGTGTTTTCCTGAAGGTTTAACTCCTGAATGTGCTTGTTTTGATGTGTTTCCAAAAGGTAAGCAGAAGCAGCCTGCAGCGCAACACCAGAGGGGTTCAATTTTCCCTACCGTTACACAATGCAGCCATCAACCTAGGACCACCCTTGCTATTTAGTTGTCAGATTTGTCCCTGTCAAAGTCCTAGGAATGGAATAATAGGTTTTTTTTTTATAAGATGACACTGCTTCAAAGGTAGTACAGGATAAGGCAAAGTCTGGGAATACAAAGTATTATTATTGTTGTTATTATTATTAATCACAGCTCAAGTAAACCTGCCTGAGAATCACTCTTACTATTTGGTCTGCTTTCCTCTGGTTTATGTTCCCTGAGCAGAGTTTGGTTAAACACTGTTGCATCTCATTTTGCTCACAAGCGTTGATGTGCTGTGTTGCTGTCACCTGTCTGCCGCCAAAATAATACCACACATCATGGAAGTGCTTGAATACCTGCTACTGGTTTTGATCTTCTTCAAAATATCTTTTTCACTTTATATAGCTAGAGAGTAGCTGGCCTCCTGCCGTTCCCATTCACATCTTAGCCTTGAACAATGAGAAAATCATCTGCCTGCAGTAAATGTTCGGTTTATGTTGGGGAATTTTTCTAATACAGAAGGAGAAAGGGAAATAAAGCAGCTTTATGAAATAATGGTGCCATTCTCAGATAAACATGGATATTTTTGCTGTTAACTTCATGAATAAGGGGTGTAAGGAGGTCAACTGTAGCTGAACTCATGCCAGAACTGCTTGCCTATTCAAAGGTTTTTAGGCTTTTTGAGATTTTTTTTAAAAGACTTTCAACTCACACAGATTTTACCTTCCTATCCCTAAAAAGGGCAGATTTATTACAGGCGTGGCAGCGTGTCTCTGGTATTTCGGTACATGTGGGTTCCTCGGGGGCTGACGGATGCGCTCAGCAGGACGGGAGCGGGCAGTGCCGCGCAGGGCGAGGCGAATGGCAGGTCGGCACGGAGCCGGGCGGGGGGACCTCATTGCTATGGCACTGTTTGTGTTTGTCCTCGGTTTCGGCGGTGCCCAGGGAAACTTGCTGTTGAGCTGTTTGACTGTTTCCAGCCCTGGGACCCTTTTCTGCTCACCTACAGTGCTGATGTGCCAGCCCAGCAGCGGCTCCGTGGAAATGGGGGTGCAAAGCAGGTTGCTCACGAGTACCGCGGTGGTATGAAACACACACATTTGCTAGCATGACTCTGCAATCAAACATCAGCTCAACTACTTTTTATTATTAATTTCAAGCTCCAGCTGCTGCCTTGAAGCGTTTTGTTTTGTCATTCTGAAAGTTGCTGCTCAGAACAAACAAAAGAGAAAGAAAAATGAAAGCAAAGCCCCTAAAACTCATTAGTAACATCAAGTCTGGCAAGGATGGCTAACAATGTCTAATAATCCATCAAGGTGGCTCATCTGTCAGCTATAAAAATGACATCCCTAGAAGTTTACTAAAGCTTTATAAGGTCTAAGCAGAGTTTACTGCTCATGGCAGCAGCACTGTGACGGCAGCGTGCAGGAGGCATCGAACGGCCGAGGAAAGCAGAGCGCAGTGCCCACGCCGTGCAGGAGCAGCACCGGCAGCACGGGCCAAACCCGCGTCAGCCCAAAGGACGGGGTCTCCTTCAGTCCTGGCTGCAGAGGGGCCAAAGGCAGTCAGTGCCTGGGTTTGTTACTTTGGACAGAGGACATCAAAAAGCCCATCAGTATGGGGGACTGTCACCTGGCCTAAGAGGTGGGACCTGCTGCGGCTGGGTCCTCGTGGCTGGTTTTCCTGTGCTTGTTACTCTCTTATTCTTGCAAAGCTTTGCCCGATCGTCTCTACAGCATCAGTGCCACACTGGAGAGGATGAGGTGTCTGTTGGGGACGTAGGGAGAGCAGGGACCAGCCCGCTGACTGGCACCGGTCTCACCAAAAGGCACTGGAGAGAAGCTTTAACCCCGCCTGTCCTCTGCCAGCGCAGCCGCTCTCCTCCCCGGCCACGGCAGGGCAGCAAGCCGTGGGGCGGCTCCACGGGAAACGGGGGTGAGCTGGGAGCGCACACACGGAGGGCACGTGGGTCCCAGGAGCCCAGGAGCTGCTGGGTTGGTCCGTCTGGAGTAAACTCATACTAAGGGCTTCACGAGCAGTACGTGACTATTTATCACCAGCAGATACTCTCCCTGTGCCTCCTGCAATGTCTCAGTCACCTTCTCCACTCTCCCTTCCAGTGACTTTCCCTTTGCCCTCAACTAATCCATCGTCTGCTCCGGCCCCTGGAAAGAGCCCGTGGTGAATTTGCTGCTTTAAACTGCCGACCTTCAGGCTTTGCTCCCGCGCCGGCTCCCGGTCCGCGCTGATCCCTTTTCCCTTTGGAGGCTGCTGACACGTTCTGGTTTTGAAAGAGCTTCATATAAAACTGGAAGGAGGACTCAAATCCAGATCAAGCTTAACATCCGCCACCGCTCCCCCGCGCACCCAGCCCCTTCCCTCCCGCAAGTTTTAAGCCATTCTTTTCCCTCTGCTGCTTTGTGGGGCTAACGAGTTTACCGCTGCTATTCCCTCTGGCGAGGGGATGGGGATAGTCACACAAGCACCGCAAAAGACTTTTAGAAATATATGTAAGTGATTTGGGTTTCTCTCTGAAATCTGAATTCAAATCCCCACTCTTAGTAAAAAAAAATAAAAGGGAGAAACACCAACACTGAAGAGCAACAACTTTAAAAAAAAATTGTTCATAGGGAGTCTGAGGTTTCGCTGCCTTTTTCTCCAGACGGGAATGTTGTAGCATTGCCTACAGAGCCTTTCTTCTCTGCATTAGGCGAGCGAGGAGATTTCATTTCATACATCATTTACAATGGAGTGCGTCAAGAGCAGAGTCGGTGCATATTAACACAGGGATGTGGGGAAAGAGTTGGTTCTTTGAAAGTTTCAAAGCTTTTCCACCGAGGAGGGGAGCCTGGGCTGCTGATTCCCTTTCACTCCATCGTAGAAGCTGCGTGAACCAAATGCCCATGAAATGGGAAGAGGAGAACAAAGGCACTGAAAGGCCTGTAATGTGCCAGCATTAGTGGGAGCTGGAGTAGCGTGGTGTAATAGCCGGCCCCGTAAGTCTCAAGAAACTCTTCTCTCTCTCCTCGCTCTCCTAACTGCCTCCTGCCTTCCTTTGTATTTGCACTGGAGTGAGTACAGGGTCCTCCCTGTACTTGGAAAGAATGGTCATGGGTTGGGAGAACATGAGGAAGACATTGTCCTCCTCCTCCCTCCCCAGCCCATCTGGCCAGCAGCTGCCCATAATCATGCTTTCTTCATCGCCCCACGCTTTTCTTTAAGCCAGGTCTTCAGATCACTACAGAATGGTCACCCTGTGTATTGATTACAAAGTTTTTTAGATAATGACTTAGTTTAAGAATCGATGTTCTTCATTTTTTAATATATTTGGGTTGCTTTTGATTTCCTTCTGGAATTTGGAGCCTTAAGATATACTTGAGAAAACTGGAAATTGTAACTCACTATGAGCTCTAAAACTAAATCTAGGGAAGCTGATGTCGTCTCATCACAGGATTCCGGAGGCTGGAGCTTTCTGGAAAACACCAGGCACCACAAAACTTGCTATAAAAGCTATGGGACTGGCAGTGAAATGGCCATGTCTTCTCCCTTCCCTTGTTACCATGCTTTTTTCTTCTTTGGCAGATGCTGAACAGGCCACTCTGCAAGAAGGGACAGGAAAGTCCCCGATGCCTTGTGATGGCTGTGCCAACATCTTACCACCTTCCTCGTGGGTGGAGAGAGCCATTGGGCAGGGGTGCATGGGACCTTGGGCCTTTGTGTATGAAAAATCCTCTTGGCATGCTATCTCTTGCCTTTTCTATGGAAGGCCACCTAAGGGGTCTTGAATTTTGGATAGAAGTGTCCGGCAGAGAGCCTTAGGAATAATGCCAGTATCAAGGGCATCTTCCAGGACTGTTGCACAATGATTTTCTTGTCTGCCTGATGCTGCTTTTCCACGTACACAGTCGTAGGTCAAGGGATTGGGAAGAGATTTAAATAGGAGTTCCCATGGCTCCTGAAATTAATACAAAGTCTTTCTTGGCTGATATTAATATAAAGCCTTTCTTGGAGGATATTAATATAAAGCCTTTCTTGGCTGTTATAAAATTCACCACATCCTATTCTGGTGGGTTACTGTCGTGGTTTAACCCCAGCCGGCAACTAAGCACCTCACAGCCGCTCGCCCACTCCCCCACGCCGGTGGGATGGGGGAGAGAATCAGAAGAGTAAAAGTGAGAAAACTCGTGGGTTGGGATAAAAACAGTTTAACAGGTAAAGCAAAAGCCGCACACGCAAGCAAAGCAAAACAAGGAATTCATTCACTGCTTCCCATCGGCAGGCAGGTGTTCAGCCACCTCCGGGAACGCAGGGCTCCATCGTGTGTGATGGTTACTTGGGAAGACAAACGCCATCACTCCGAACGTCCCCCCCTTCCTTCTTCTTCCCCGAGCTTTATATGCTGAGCGTGACGTCATATGGTATGGGATATCCCTTTGGTCAGTTGGGTCAGCAGTCCCGGCTGTGCCCCCTCCCAGCTTCTTGTGCACCTGGCAGAGCTTGGGAAGCTGAAAAGTCCTTGATGAATGTAAGCACTGCTTAGCAACATCTACAACATCAGTGTGTTGTCAACATTATTCTCATACTCAATCTAAATCACAGCACTATACCAGCTACTAGGGAGAAAACTAACTCCATCCCAGCCGAAACCAGGACAGTCACCTTTGTGTTACCTGAGCTGAGGGAGTGCAGAAGCAGCAGCAAAAATGCCCACCACGTCTGGGAATGTCTACCTGGATTCAAACACTTTCGGGTTTGTTCAGTAATTGATGTTGAACAGCGATGTTTCCCTAGATTTACAAAGTTTATTTTCAATTAAACTGTTGACTGGTACTTGCTCAGAGTCTGTTCCAGAACTGGTGACGGATTTAAGTCACTCAGGAGACATTCAGCTTGCTCCAGGTGACTTCTGCAAGGTTACAGGAGCAAATAAAACATGCCGGGTTTCTGTCAGCTGCAAGTTTTGCCCTGATAGAGTTAGGAAATTGAAACTTTTCCTATCCCCCGCCCCCCCCCATGACTGTGCTCAAAATTCCACAATCTATTTTCTCTCACTCTTCACCTCTTCTCCTTTATATTGGCTGCTTTGCACCAAAAGCCCCATAGTTACATGCACTTTGACACTTGCATTTCAAAATGCCTGATTGTGGAGTTCTGCCAATACCAGCAATTGATCTGGTGCCACAGACTGGCTTAATTATTCAAGGTCAGTCTCTCTCTGTCTCTTCTTGTCCAGGGAGCAGCAGCTATGGGGAATAAAACTTGAACAGTCCTTAAATTTTAATCATAAACTTTAGTAAGTCACAGATTTGTTTTGCTGTATGTGGGTTTTTTCTATTGTACTTCCTGCAACTTTTCCAGCATCACCACTCAGAGCATGTCTGTATTGCTCGGTACCACAGCGTGCTTTTGTAAAGCACGGTATTTTACACTGCTATTTAAAATGCATGAGTTGTGTGATCTAAGCAGTTTCCAGTTCACTTTTGAGCTCCTGTAAAATACATCCCTTAAGGCATTTCAGCTGATCAACT
The DNA here is from genome assembly GCF_964195595.1 of Calonectris borealis. Taxonomy (NCBI): domain Eukaryota; kingdom Metazoa; phylum Chordata; class Aves; order Procellariiformes; family Procellariidae; genus Calonectris; species Calonectris borealis. The sequence goes on along the minus strand of NC_134324.1, from coordinate 7,346,494 downwards.
AAGAAGGTGAGGGTATTAGAGGTTGTGAAATGGCTTGTCTGCTAATTCTTTCTATGTGCATCTCTTCAGATAAATCTCCTGTGACCTCCTACTACAAGCAGAACATTAGTTAAGTATCTCCTTGGTAATGGAGTGTCCTGGACCTGATCTTACATTACATTAAGGACCCTTCATGCTATCTGGGAACATGTTGGCCTTCAGGAACGATAGGAAAGGTGTCCCTGAAAGTACATGAGGTGCAAGTAACTTCATTGAACAGTGCTGGGCTGACACAAAGACCCCGGTCCAGCCCTGCTGCCCGTCATGGGCACCAAGTCAGGCTGGAGGCTTATTGGGCTGCACCGCCCTAGGCGTGCTCCCCGCTAGCTCACGCAAGAGGTAACACGGAACAAGATTCAGTTACAATAGCCTTGGGGGTGCTCTGATTTTCATCTGCCCCAACCTATGGAACAACAAAGAAGCCTTTGAACCCCCCAGTCTTCTATAATATTCTATATTATAGAATAATTATATATGCTATTGGTATAAATAATAATAAATCCTGAAAAAGAAGACCCCAATGGCTTTTCAAATTAATGATAATAACAAATCCTAACGTGGTGGAGGGCAATATTGCAAGGATGCAGGAGGTACAGTTACCTGGGATCGCGGGCAGGAGAGCTGCGGGGAGGCCAGGAAACTGGGGCTGTCGCACGAGGGACGGGGCACACCGGCCATGGGAAAAGAAACCTCCTGCAGTCCCTGCCACAGCTCCTGTGCTTGGGAGAGAACCCGGGGACTGACATCGCAAGGGCAATGCCGCACCTGCCTGCACAGAGCTCTGCAGAGGCGCGGGTGGGGAGCGAAGGCAGCCAGCACAGAGAGGCAACGGTGAGGCGCTGGCCCGGGCTCGGTGCGCGGGGCTCCCCAGCCTGCCCACCACTTGCCACGCGGTGCTGCTGGCTGGCGGGGCCCGAGGGGTGGCACTTCTTACACATTTTTCAGGGGGAAATAAAGGCCAGCAATCTTTGCTGATTTTCAAACTCTCGGCATGGTTACAGTATCTGTGTTTTACAGCACCCAGGCATTAATGAAAAGCACTATGCAAGTCAATTAATGATAATGTCTCTTTCCTTGAGATAAAATAGTTCATTCTTACAAACCGGCCGGGATGCACAGAAAGGTGAGCCACGTGTTGCCCTTGATGGTGCAGGATGAATAGAAGCGCAGATTCACTTTCTTCCTGTGCAGTTGCTGGCTTTGTTGCAGTTTTAAAGCAGCACTGTTTGAAGCTCTGCCTCTATAGCTGTGTTACGCTGTCCTCCTTTGTAATGAAAACATCTCCTTTTTCATCATTTTTAATTTCAAAGCCTTCAGGGATTAGCTTCCTCAAGGCTACATCTCAGTCTATGAAGAACGGAGTGTCTGGCTATGCTCTTCCTCACCAACCCAATGGCCAAGGCTAGTTGGCTTTCACCTTCTGTAACAATGGTTTATAGCTCTTGGCTGGTGTTCACCCAGCGCCTTGTCTCACTTTAAAACGGATTTCTAGATGTGAAGCCATTTGTTCCTGAGCTGAAGCGCTCGCTGCTAGTTTGGGGGAGGTTTGTTTACTGCAGTAACCAGCTTGCTCCGTATGTATTCCCATACTCTCCCTCGCTATAACCTCCAACTTATCCAGCTCAATGCTGGAGATGGTTTTTGAAGTTGTCTTTAAAGTATAGCAAGTGCCCTTAAAAATTTTCCCTGCTTTAAGAGATTCTACCTGCTCTAATGCAATTCCCTATTTTAAAGATAGGGAATAAATATCTTGGGGATGGTTGGCTCACATACAGCTCCTATCTCTTAAAACATTAATGGTCCATGCTGTTTGATTCTTTTTGAAAGTATGCTGTTCCTGCTTTGTTTATTTAATTTATTTTCTCTGCACTGGGACTTGCCAAATGGAGTCGTGTCCTCCCTTACCCCCCCCACCGCCGCCCTTTCATTCACAGAAATCAGTGGGATGTAAATATGGCTCATTTAGTTTTAGCATTGCCAACTTTTGTTTCAAAAATCAGACATAAGTCCCTTGAATTTTGAAATGGGTTTCAAAAACCCTTGTTGAAAAAATAAATTCTGAATAATTTCTGGTTTTGCTTTCTGTATTTTGTGCCTTTGAAGGTTCACACTTCCGAGCCTTCATGTACAATCATGAGAGATTGAAACTTGTTTTACTGTTAATAACTGCTGCATCCCCTGCAATCACACAGTTCCAAGAGGGAGCCACTGTAGGAAATGAGCCAAGTCAAATACTGCAGCTTAATAAACTCTGAAGATTTGACAACAACAAATTTTGCTCCTGAAAATTGCCCGTCGGTTTGTCTACAGCAGCTACGAACTCTGGGAAAACAACATGGGAATAGAAAGCACCATGCCTGCGCTCAGGGCTACGCAATAAAATAAATCACTCCATATTTGCATGCCTGCGTTGTATGACCAAGCCTTTGCTAACTCAATCTAAAAACTGAAGGCTGGCTTGGCCTATATCTATCTATCTATCTATCTATCTATAAAAATATATATCTATTTTTTGATAAAATATATATATTTATATTTATATATATAAAGCGCCTATCACCATATTGATAAACAGTCTTCGAAACCACTCTGACGACAGAGGTAAGAACAGGAGTCAGCCTGTTAATACCTCAGCACTTCTGTTTCCAACCAATTTAAAAAAAAAAAAACAAAACAGCCCCGGGCACCTCTGACCGTCCCCCTCACCGAGGGATGGGTGCGTTGCCTCCCACGCAGCGTGTTTGGGAGCCTCCTCCAGCCACTGCTCTCTGGTTCGGGGATTACAGAATCAGATTTGAAGATAGTGATGAATTTGTGCCCTGAAGGGTGTATTGACCAAAGCTCAGCACTACTTTGTGGTAGAGCTGGTCTTTCAGCCCTGGGGTTGAGCTTGGGCTGTTTGAGGCCCCCCAGTGACACCCCTCTGGTTTGCCCGCGACTCCGCTGAGCTGCAAATCACTGGGCCTATTAGTTGGAGCTGTCTCTCCTATATTAGTGTCATTTTAGCTTGTCCTGTGCTGTGGCAGGTATCCACGGTTGTTTGGCTGGGTATGACTGATGTCTCCTCTAATTCATGTCAAATGTTGAGAGAAGAGAGAGAAGAGAAAAGAGAAGAGAAGAGAAGAGAAGAGAAGAGAAGAGAAGAGAAGAGAAGAGAAGAGAAGAGAAGAGAGAAGAGAGAAGAAAAGAGAGAGAAGAGAGAGAAAAAAAAAGATAAGAGAAAAGAGAAGAAAAGAAAAGAGAAAGAAGAGAAAAGAGAAGAGAAAGAAGAGAAGAGTTGGGGGTAGAGGTAGCTGCCCTCGGCCAGTGCAGGGGGAGCGGGCAGAGGGTCCTGCGCTGGGGTTAGGACCAAACCAGTACCCGAGCACCTTTGATGTGAGCACAGGAGCAAAACTTCTGCTGGTCACATATTGCTGCTGTAGTTTTGCTGTGGGCTTTGTATTTTGCAGCCTCTTGTGCAGAAGGCGACCGGGGGCTGAACAAGAGATGAAGATGATTCACTCTGTCAGAAATATGAACCGGTTTTTTAATCTGTGGTTGGGATACGTTGACGACACCACACAGATGGTCAGGAGACGAAGGTCGGGATGTCTGTGCCTGGTTGTCTCTGCCCCACGTCTCTGCCCAGTGAAATCTTCCCGTACGTACCATCCACTACTGACACCATCAAGCGAGGGAGACCAAGAGCATATGTGCAGAGACTTGGCAGTCAGTGACAGAAGCACGTACAGGCGAGGGCTTAATTAATCAGACACGTTATCTGGGCAGCCAGGGCCAGCAGGCGGGTCACCTAACCCCCCAAACTTCAGTCAGGGTGTGTAAGTCCCTTTTTCTTTTCTGCCTTTTGAGTCTTTTATCTTTCCTGTCTGGTAGATGTGAGACAGCAGCATAGGCTTGCTGCTTTTCTCCTTTTTTTCTCACACACAAAATATATACAAAAATATAGATAACTTATGGATAATGTATACATAAAATAATATTCTATCTAAATACATGCAGACACACACGAAGCACGTTGCAGAGCCTGTGGAAAATACTGTCTGCAATGGAGCTTGCTAATTATAGCAACTCTAATAGCAGCTTCCCCCACCCTTCCCAACAGCAACAGAGATCAAAACCTTTTTCTTGTTTAAAATATTTACTGTACAGCTTGCAAAGCTTTAATCAACGTAACATGACGTTTCCTTGCAGCAGCCGAGTAATAAATATGCAATTAATAGGGAATTGAAATACACCCATTAGCTGTTTGCAGAGTCTCCACTTTCCCACCGTAAAAACACTTTCAGAGCATTTAATGCTCTGCCTACAGTCAGCCGCGCCGCCGAAGCACGGGGAGCGAGGCGATGCCCCTGCCTTTTGGCGGGGAGAGGGACGAAGCGTTTCAAAGAAGCTTTGCAAAGTTTGCATTGGAAATCAGCCTTGCTCCCATTCCGTGACAAGCCTGGGCGACGCGGGCAGGCAACTGGGTGACAGCTCCACCTACGATTTATATCTTTCCCGCCTGGGAATTGGGCTTTTGAGACTGTTGATTTTGCTTCAGTAAGTGTGACTCTGCACAGCTCAACAGGTCCAGGCACGCTGATTTCCAGCGGCTTTGTATTTGCCCGGTGCGGGGCCAGCAGCAGGGAGCTGGGCTCCGTACACCCCTGGGTCCCATGGAGCTGGGGTGACAGCGGGGCTCCTCCTGAGCTGGGCACCCCTCGGGCAGCCCAGCGCTCGCTGGATGGGCTATAGCTGTGCTGGGTTTGTACTGCAATGGCCCATCGGCCAAGTGAGCGTGTGCTTTCTGTCATTTTTAAGCTGCTTTTTAAAAAGTTAGTTTCCCGCCGTGGTTATAGTACCGTCCTGGCTCCGTCTTGGGGAGCAGGAGACAGCACGGAGGTGGCTTAAAGACCCTTGATAACTGCGTGGTAAAATATACCCGGCATAACCATCCACTTCAGAGCGTTCTCCAAACCCTTGTCCCACAAACCCTGTGATAAACTAAAGCCCCAACGTGGGACAAGAGCCTGACTTGATGCAACAGCCCTGGCAGCTTGCCCAGCAGCCAACAAGCTCCTCATCGGTGGGGCTGACCACGTCCCCTGCGGCCACCCCGCTCAGTGCAGCTCAGGATTGGGCTGATGCCCAGGCGGATGTTGGGGACTGGAGCTCGTGGAGCCGCTCCGTAGGCAGCCGGAGCACCAGCCGCACGCTGCTTCCCGGGAAAGCCTCCCCATCGCACGGGGAGGAGGCGGCGCAGAGCCGCGTGCCTCCCAGCTAAGCATTAGTGAAGCTTTTTAATCTCTCACTGTGGGATTTCTTTTTGCTTCAGCATCGCGCCATAAAGTATTTCAGACAAGGTGACATTTTCCATCTGCATAAAGTGCTTGCAAACAGTGTGAATTTAACTTTTATTGGCCTGATTTAGGGGTATGGGACTGTGCATAAGTCTTGGTCTCTCAACCTATAGTCCTGCACTTTAAGTGATGAATTAGTCAGTAAAATAAACAGGGTATTATCTAGCTGTACACACGTCTGCATCTTCCAAAGAAAATTAAACCTTGTTTGAACGTACAAAAGCTAATGATGGTGAAATCAACTTGTCTATAAATTACCCAAAACTCAAAACTAATCCAGAACTTTCCGAGAGCTTGAAAATGCTCTGTCTCCTGGAGCAGAAAGCCTCGCACGCCGGATGCAGCGTGCGACCGTGCCGAACGGCTGCAGGGCACTGTCTGTGCCACTTTGTCTGTCTGCCTGTCTGTCTAGGGCCTCACCACCCCCCAGGAGGTTTGAGCAGTGGATGGGGCAAGACACCGACGTTACCGCAGTTCCCGTTCCCTTCGCCCCGTACCGAGGGAAAGAGCGATCCATCAGTTACCATCTGCAGCGATCGACAAATGTTGATGTCTTAATGGCAACCACCATACCTGCAGCTGGGGTGTGATGGAATACTGATAGAGCCATTAGTACCCAGGCTGGTGATGCGATTTTATATTTCATTTAACCCAGAACACAACATGCTGCAATGTATATATTTGTAACTGCTCCCTTGATGGTCTCTCTGGAGTATTATAAAGATTTATCATCTAGTGTTTGGTCAATACTAAATACCGTGAAATGTCAGTAGAGCAGTTCTTGGGATTGCTTGAGCAGTAAATAGCAGAATCCCACAATATCCAAGAAGAAATGAGCAGGTGAGCAAGTAACCTTAAAGAAACAAACCGAAACAAACCCAATCCCTAACCTTTAGAAAAGAACAACAAAGCAGTAAGGATTTTGTTATTAAGTCCCCTTGACTTTTAATGAGATGTACGAATACTTGTCATTTAAGTGCTTTGAAAAGGGTAGCCATTTAGATCTGGAAATCCATCTGCCGTGGATTTTTGGGGCCAGGCACCACATCAAGTTTCCTCTCTTTTACCTCCATGAAACCCTTGCTCCGCCTGCTCCGTGACCCTGTGGCAGCAGCCGTCCTGGGGTTAGTGAGACAGCACGAACAGCCTCTGCCTCCTCCTCTCCAGAAACCTGCCTGAGAAACAGCAGCTGCTTCGTGGGAGGTGGGATGGAGACCCCCTCCCCGTGCTGACGTGTTCCCTCCTAATCACTCCCCAGCTAATGGTGGGGATTGCTCTGAGAAAACCCTCCAGGTTTTTGGGTTTTTTTACAGGTTAGAAGTTGGCTACTGCTTAAACATATGTTCCTCTTTCCCTGTCTCTGACTTGCAGAATAGCTGCTAACTAACCAAAAGACAACATGGTGAGTCGGGGCTATTAGTGAATAATAATGCCATTTGCAGGCAGCAGAGGCTGAAAGGCTTCCAGAGCAGTTAGCAGTCTGCAGGCATCTCCCAGAAATACATGAGCAGAGCTCCTGTGCATCAGCCAAAGAGCAATTATTCTTGGAAAGCACGTCTGCCTCACACTTTAAAATCTTTTCTAGTGTCTTGAGTTAAAAAATAAAAAGTGCTGAAAGAAAGCAGAGAAACTGGAGTAAAGGACTTTACATGCTGTGAATGAACATGACTGCAGGTGTGGGCACCCCATCGCACCCTCCGGCTCCGTGCTCGGTGCCCCGCGGCAGTGAGAGCCGGCTGGGGTGAGACCAGACGGAGCAGCCCAGAGCCTGGCCCTGAGCAGGAGGCCGGGGGTGAACCCCCTCTCTGGCCTTCCCAAGAGCAGAGGTCCAGGCAACATGCAAAGCTCCTCAAAAATTGCATTTTTAGGATGAACTTCAGTCAAGCAGGCTTGTTTGGTTTCTTTTTTTTCTTTTGGCTTTCCTGTGCTTTTTTCCCCCAAACATCTCATTTGTAGCAGAGATTATATTCCTAACGGGGTCATTTTGAGTGCAGTATTGTACACAGTTCTGCTTTTTAAAGAACTAGCACGGATCCTAACAGCTCTCCAGGCAGGAAATCTGGTGGGAACTCTGCTTTCCTGCTTACTGATCTAACGCTGGATCCAGCGATCCCACTGAGCCCATCAGTGCAGTGTCTTGGTAGCAAATAATGACACAGGGAGCCACCAAAGGATTGTTTTACGGTCCAGACTTGTTAACTTCAGAGAATAGTTCTTTTGCAACATTATTATATTTTTTGGCAAATCACTGAGATGCTTGCTAGTTTATGCCACATCTTTGGTTAACTACTCTGGTGCTATTGTTTTTCCTTTAAATTGGAGATTTCAGTTCCTACATGAGACTTATTGTCAACATTTTTGTGTGTGTGCTTTTTCTGTATGCTGTTGCATCTTTTTTTGGTTCACTTATTTTAATTATGCATTTTATTTTAAGTACATTGTTTTATGACATCACTTGTTAATTGTTCAATTATCACTCTGTTCCTCCGCTGCTCTGCGGTGTGCAGTAGCCTTGAAGTGCTGTAGGAGTGTGCCGCAAACAGGGGGAAAAAAAATAAATGGCCTAAAGACCCAAAGATGCATCGTAGACAGTTCTGCACTATTTAATTACATGTTGTTTGGCAAATAATTAGTAAGAAATTAGCTTCTTTCTCAGTATTGTAAGAGCTTTTGCAATTTGCCACCAGGCCCCTGCCTGGTGCAGCCCGCTGCTCCCGGAGGGGCGGCGGGGCAGAGCTCAGGGCACTGCCGTGAGCCCGGGAGTGGGCGAAGCTGCGATTTGCACGGGGCAGGGCTGGCAGGACCTGTGGGGTTACGGGCTGACGTGCCACTCATGGCACCGTAGACATCAGCCTGGGGACTGTGCTAGGTGCCTAAAAGGTGCAGGTTAACAGGAGGTGCATTTAGCCGTCACCTCCTAACTCCCTCAGCTCACCTGCTGCTACAAGTCCATGGTCCTACTCTTTAATTTACTCCCATACCAACGTGCTTGCCACATCGTGCCTCCCACCTCACCTTTGCTTTAGGATGCCGGCTTGCTGTTACCCTTTGCATCTTCAAAAAGGTGAGAGAGCCAGTGGGCTGCATCTCCCTGTCATCAGCCCTGCCTGAAGTAGAAGTAATTAAAACCAGACCAAACCCCAAGCGATGCAGCTGCACAATTAGTTATAGGTGTTGTGCTGAGAGCTGTATCTGTGGACTCAGAAGAGTCAGGTACACACATTTCGATAGATGGATGAAAGGAGCGTTGTGGTCTGTAGCGGCAGATCTATTGAGTGGCTCGCCCTCAGCCTGGAAAGATAAAGGTTTGTGCCCTCTCCGACGGAGGAAGGACCGATACCGGTCTTGAGCAGTCGGTCGGCGTCGCTGAAGGCAGCACTGCCCGGGCAGCATGTGCAGGTTGGAGGGTTTTGAGTAACTCCCGCTTAGATTTGGGAGACTAAAAGACTGATTAAGAAGTGCCCAATTCTTCTCACGTGCCCAGCCCAGAGCTGTGTGCGACACTTATCCTCCACGTAGCTGCGCACACTTCCTATCAGCTTTTTTATCACACGAAGCCCAAAGACACTGAATTCTTCGTTACATGGCTCAGACAAAGCATGCCAGGTGCTCCATGGCATGTCCAGGTACAAAACAGTTTCATTTGCAAATCCATACTGTATATTAATTTGGAAGGGATGTGTGAGTTGATGGCTCGTGTTTCTGTTAGGAATGCATCAGTTTGTGACCCATTTATAATAAAAACCTGAAAGAGAACTGAAGATGTTGAGATTTCCCATATATCGCTCAGTATCTCACTTGTTTTACAATAATTTGATGCTGCCTGAACACAGTAGTCGACCTTTTTTTTACTCCTGCTTGCAGGGTAGAACAGCAGGGATGACAAACCTCATGCTTTAGTTCAGAAATAGCACACATCAGTGAGAGTGACCAGGGTTGCACCACGGGAGAGAGTGGGTTGTAGCAGCTCAGAGCAATACTGATTACTGAGGTTTATTATATATACAAGAAAACCATATTGCCTGCCAGAGAAATTGCACATTGGCCTAAAAGCCTGTTTTGGGTTTGTTTGCTTTTTAAACCCAAGTTCATAACTAGTTTTATGTCCTTTCTGTCCTGCAAAGTGCGTTCATTTTAGAGCCCTGAATGACTCAGAATCCTGAGAACCTGAAATGGAGACTTTCATGAGCACCATGATGGTCTTACTCCACCTGGAGCTGGTAGCAGCCGGAGTCTGTGTCAGCTGAAGACACGTTCAGGTTGCCGTTCGTTCCTCAAGGCAAAATCGCATCTCACAATACTCCAAGTAAAAAGAAACCTGTGAAATAGCTACTTGAGGTGGAAAGAGAAGCATGATGTGTGCATGGAGGAGGAATCTCACTCTGGCCACTTGAAAATTGTATTTGTGCCCTGAATTGGGGAACAAAAAATCAAGGGCAGGAGTGACCTTGCATCCTGTGCAGCCTCGCTGTGCCTGGTCTGTGAAGGACCAGCTTTGTTCTTGGGGCAACATAGTCGTGGGGAAAGGTAAACCTCAGCACAAAGAGCATGGAAAAAAATAATAAAGCAAAACTAGCACAGGATGAAAGCAGCACTCAGGGTCATCTGGGTGCTGGAGAGCATCTGCTTTTGTGTATACAGAAGGAAACATAGCATGAGTAACGGCTCTGAAGCAGCTATGCTGGATGTTTATTGCACAGAGATGACTGGGGCAAATGAGAACATTTCCACTTTTTCAGCAGGCAGTGCACAACGTGCGTGACTCTCACGGTGACCACAGACCTCAAGAACAGTGGGCAAGCGCCTTCCTTCTAGTAAACCGTATAATCTCTTTCCAAAACCGTGAAGCCCAACCTCAGAGATCACAGGGATTTTGCCTGATTAAAGACCAGAATAAATTTTGGGGCCAGGTTGTCTGGCTGTTGTAGCAGCAAATACGGGAAGAAGGGCCTCGGGCTATTTTCCTTGACATGGAAAACTTACATGACACATCATTTGATGTGTTGATTCTATTTTTTAAACATTGCCTAGCACAGAAATCAGAGCTGGCTGCAGCTCAGCCAACCGTCAGCTCTGCCCCGCGCAGTCCAACATTTCTGCCTTCCAGGGCAGGAGCTGCGCCCGGCCCCCGTGTCCCTGCTGGCAAGGACTGTGCTCCCACACGGGCATGAGCATCTTTTCTCAGGTGTCTTCCCCACCTCCAGCACAAGCTAATCATAATCCCTGCGTTCCTCCATGAACTATTTACACGATCACAGCCAGCCTTTGGCACAATTTCTTGCTAACGCTGTAACAGTAATGGCACTCTCACAGCGACTGTGCTGCCACCAGCTAAAACTGTACTGCAAATTATCTCACCTGGCGCAGACTCTGCAACTTGTCTACATGGGGGTCAGCTGGGTGAATGGTCCTGCAAGACATGTGGCCCCAGATGAACCCAAACTCTTTGTGGCATGTTCCAGAAGAAGCATCGCATCCCTTTTGCTAGTCACAGAAAAGGGCAAATTCCACTGGAGCATCGCTGGCTCTGGGGCTCATCTTCATGGGTGACAACCTGGGAGGGAAGCTTTCATCCTCAGGAACTTTGCTGAGCTCGTCTTACATTTCATGTCTATGAAAAGAGACACTCTGAGGAAAGAGTTGCTTGGGAGACTTGAAGTGGCATTTGGCTGGTGGGATCTCTCTTACTGGTGCTCGTGTGTGAGGAGGGCAAAAATGAGCCTGACTGTCAGGGCCTGGGAAAAAGCATGCAGCTCAGAAGTAGGAAAAAAGATAAAACTGTACTTTCTGCTTTGTTGCTGGTTTTTTTTTATAGTTTTAAAAGCAAAATCGATCTTAAATCTTCAAGGTTGAATCTTTGATTTTGTCAGATTTTCTTTTCAATACCAGCATTTCAAAGCTTGTGGACAGACCTCTAAAGATTACACGAAAGGATAGTGTTGAAGTGCAGAGACAGCTCAGACTCTTCCAGTTGGAAGAATTCTCCAACCCGCACTTCCTGACAGAGGCAATGGGAGATGGCAGATGGTAGGTGGCATCTTGTTTATCAAAACAAAAACTGTGGGATCTCTTGAGGTGCTGGAAAAACTATACAGCTGAAGTGAGAAGTCGTCTGTGTGCGCTTACCAGCTATTTCCTCTGAACTAAAAAACTGCTTCTGTTTGGTGCAACTTGCAGGAAAAAATGAATTTAGCCATGAAGAATTAACAGGGAGGACATCTGTCCTGTGCTGGGTTGGGACATAAGGTCACCAGGGCTGCCATATCTCTTACCATAGCCAGGAAGCCCAGAGTTTTGACCCCAGAAACCATCACTGGGGGTTGGAAGGACATCCGTGCCAGCAGGTAACATGAACCCCACTGAGAATCTCAGTTCCAGTCATTTTAGACCACAATTTTCAATGTGCTTTCTTTGTGTTCATGTCTGCTTCATCCAGAAAGTGATTGGTATGGTCTCATATTCTCCCTTTAGCATCTAAAATATTCAGAGACTATTTGACCAGAAAGGCTGTAGGCCTATTTTTTTTCCCACACGTGAATATTGCCAGATTCTATAAGAAATGCAGGTTTTTCAGCATTTCTAAATGCCTAACACTATCCCACTTTTGGCCTAGAAAGGGCAATTAATCCAATTTATTCCTTGTATGCTCCAAACTCCCAAATAACCAGGGTAGCCACAGCAGAAAGATGAGGTGCTCAAGATGCAGCACAACTGTAGCATCCTCATGGGAGGATACCCCAAAACTGGAGGCAAGTGCCTCCCACAGAGAATAGTGAGAATTAGCAGAGGCTTCCTTTACAGTCGTGCAGTTTGTGACTCCTTCCCCCAGTGGAAAATACTGAGACGGTTAGGAAGGTGGCAAATAACTCTATGTACAAAAGCAGATGTGTACCCAAACAGATGTGGTCATTCTGCCACAGGGGCAAAGCCAGAGCAGCTTTACAGATAAGAATCGAGATAAATTGGAATAAAAAAAGGTATGGGAGGAGAATTGGAACCCTAATGTTGCTTTTTCTTTCAAACTGATCTGTACACATGTCACACAGTTGGATGTATGAATAGTAAATTATTCTATTCATTTCTTACTCTTGATGAACAGTAAATTAGTCTAATAACATTTACTGTTCAATTCATTGATTGTCAGAGGGAGATTAGAGGCAAATAGCTTTTAAGTCTTTCCAGCTGCAAACATTAGAGTTGTCTCAAGTTATGATTTTTGACTGTAATTAGCTGCAGCTCTCCAGCATCCCCCCCCAGCTCCATCTCCACTGCGCAGGCGCGCTCCCCCGACCCCTGCCCAGGCGTGCCTCCGCCAGCCGCTGCCGCTTCGGCGGCGGCAGGGATCCCAAAGCACTTCGGCAAGGTGAGCTCTTGCAGCTCCCTTCACAAAGTAGGTAACAAAAATAACTAGTTTTTTTTTAAAAAAAATTTACCCAAATGCCTTAACAGTGCTGTGCAGCAAGAACGCTGGAGAGTGGAGAATAAACCCGAGAGCTGTGAGGCTGGGGGGTGTAGGGGGTGTGTGTGAAGTCAGGCTCTGCCGCGGCAGGAAAAGCCTTTCTGTTCTGTGTCTGGAGGGTCTGGAGTGCTCTCACACGGGAGGACTTCACTGAAGTCGCTGTACCGACACCAGTGGAATACAAGTGTGCGAGTGAGGAGAACAAGGCCCATAAAACAGCAGACGAGTCAAGTGAATTTAAGACAGATGCCTGCCTGGTACCTGGTGTGCCTCCTGTTTGTCATCCTCCTGCCTGTGGCTTCGGCTCTGCGCTGGGATTCGGTCCTATCGGTAGGAAGGCCCCGCTGGCTATTTAACAGACAGAGAATTACTTGTAGCCAAAAGGAACCATAAACAGCAGAATCGTTTCAAATGCTACGAGAGCTTGGAGTTGTTTATTACCTTTATCTACACCCTCACCCCCCTTTTCTTTCACAAGACTGAAGAAGTAAATAAAAGTAGCCTTCTCTCGATATGCTAGTCAGGTTTTCTCTCTGTTAGAGACATGTTGTGCTCACTGCAAGCTGCAGGTGGGTGGAAACGCAGGTGCTTTGGGGAAATCAAAGCGTGCCAGGGCCGGCACGCTTCTGGCAGCATTTTTCAGGCGATGCCGCTTTGGCCTCCGGAGGGAAGGGAGCATCCACGAGGCACCCCAGGGCTTTGGCCACGGAGCATCGGAAGCCGAGGGCAGGGATCAGCCTGGGTACCCAGCACCGCTGCTGCAGTCTGGAGCTGCGCGATGAGCTGCTGGGGGAAAACGCAGGCGAGGCTCTGGGCAGAGCAGCTCCTGGCACGGCAGGGCCAGGCACGGGGCGGGCGGCCAGCCCCGGAGCCGGCTAACGAGGCCCGGCAGCGGCGCAGGGATGGGCGGGCGAGCTGAGGAGCGCGGGCAGCCGCTGGGACAGATGGGGCTGGTTCAGCTGTTGGAGATGCGGCTTCTGCTTTCTAAGCATGTGGGCTGTATGTAGCAATAAAATGCCACTCACCATATTTCAGGGAAGTTCTTTTCCATCAGAAAATGGAAATCTGTTAAACCCTCTGTGTGCAAATAGTTGATTTTTGATAGAATAGTCCACTGGGAAACCTGAAAAAGGTATTTCATTGACTGGGAACATGTCGGGCTTGGTCTATATTTAGTTCGGCACTCACCTGGGCTGTCGGCATTTTCTGCGAGCAGTTCTCCTTTGCCAGGGGCAGGGTGTTGGCCTTGCTGAGGCTGACTCATCTCCGGCTTTGGAGCATGATGGCAGGGGAGTACGGGGTGCAGAAGCTGTGGGGAAGAATGGGAGCACGATTCCTGCAAAGGCCAATGATACCTCAGCTGCAGACAAGGATTAATGTCAAAGCAAGATCTTATTAAAGAAAAGACTTCTAATTTAAATTTCGCTGAATATTGGCTCCTTTCATTTCTTTGCTTTCTCTCCTTCCCATATAACGACCCACAGTAATGACAGAGTATCAAAACCTGGGGGCACTGGAGTTGTGATTGTTTGGAGGGGTTGATTTTAAAAGCTTTACTGTTCATGCCTTTCTTATGCTAAGGTTTTCAAATAGAAATATACACACACCTTCACAACAAAAGGCTATAATGACTGCATTGTCACCAGATAAAACTGTACTAAAAATAAATAAATTCTGCAGTTTAACATGATTCAGTAGGCAGGGTCCTTATTATTCTTCCACCATTCAAAGGAAGATTCAATTTCAGCATAATACACTCCGTATCTCTGTAGCATCCCTCATCCGACTAGTGCTTCTTTCAGAGTTTCTATCTGCTCATGAATGCAGAGGGTTAAGAATAACCACAGGCGCGAGTGTTGTGGTCACTGATGCATATTTTTAAGTGGTAGGACACAGTGAAGAATCTTGGTTTAAGTGTAATAAAAGTGAGGTCCCGATTTGTTAATGAGGAGCATTGTCTGCTGCAGACACTAATTTCACTACAGGGTGCAGTCTTCAAACTTTTCATTCTAATTAGAATGCATTTCCATATTCTTTATCAATTTCTTCTCTTACTGAAATCTTCTCAAATGACCTTTTTTTCTTCACTTATGACTCATCCAAAGATTTTTATTTTTCCCAAAACAATCATTCAGATGCAAACGCATTTTTCCAGTAAACACGTTCAAAAATAAATGACCTTGCCAGCTCATGCCTACACAGTGGGAGAAGGGCATTAGCAGTGCAGAGGCAGCTACTAATAATACACAGGAAAATTAAGTATGGGAGAAGACCGTCTTCTTCTAATTCCTTGAGCATTTAATTTCCAAACGCCCTGCAGTGGAATGTGTCTCGAGCCGGAGCTTAATGGCTACCAATGGAGTTCCAGCAGTGGGGAAACAAGTCCCGACAGAACAAGGAGCATTTTGTGCACAGAGGAAAATAGCTTATCTGCTAAGGAGGCATTTTTTTCCTTTCCTCCAGTACTCCACGGCTGTGTCCAGTTCCAATTTTTATAATAAAGTAAATTATTAACTCAAGTTGACGGATTGGTTGGTGTTGGTAATAGGCTTTCAAAATGATTAGTGATGTATACTCATTACCCAAATTAAAAAGCCATATTAAAAATAAGAAGAGGAAATGTAGCAGCATTATCAAAGTAATAATTTCTACTTAGTGCGTATCTTTCCTGAACTTTGGCAAATGTTGAATTATGCAAGACAAACACTAATCTGAAAGCATTCTAATTAATGATGGTATTTCTTCACTATCAAATTAAAACCAACACATTCACAGTGTATCTGACTTAAATGTTATTGCAAGTTCTTCACAGTTGGAGGAACGTTGTTGACGTGTTTTAAAATATTATACCTATACCCAAGTTACCAGGCTTGAGCCACATTCTTCCCTTGAAGAATAATTATTAACGGGAAAGACTTATATAACTCAAAGTTCACGCAAATATTTGTTTTGTTATTCAGTACTTCAACCATCTCACCAAAAAAAAAAAAAAAGAAAAGCAGAGATGAGTATCTTGACATCAATTAATCACAGTGCTTTGTTATCCAGGGTTTGCTGTAGTTTTCACCAACTAACAGAATCAAACAGTTGCTTTCACTTTAAAGATGCTTTATAGATGAAAACACATTTACAAAACTTCTTTCAGAATAAAACAGTAATCAGGCAGCTAATTAAGCACATTGTAAGTACTGAGCTTTTGAGTTAAAGACCTGTCCAGGCTGTAACATCATTTTTACTTTGTTATTATATGCAGAGAGCTAATAAAAATATAATTTTGAAAAAAATCACATTAGTGATTTGCCAGAGTGAATGTAGATGTCAAAAATGCTAATCTAGAGAAGCTGTCAGGAGTTTAAATAGATTTTTCACTGACTTGCCGTTCTTAATTATAGCTCAGCACCCTGTACAGGTTAAAAATGCCGGGTTCCTTCGAAACAAACTATGAGCTCCTTACCATCCCATCGAAATTCTCCTTCTCTTCCTTTCAAATGGATCAATCAGATGCCAACACATAACATTTTTCATTTACATCTTTTCTTAAGCTTCCTTATCCACCGCAATTATATTTTTACCCAAACCTATCCTGAAGGGGATAGAAGAGATTTCATGGAAGAAGCATAATTGGCAATTGAGCTTGCTCTTTCATGGGCTGCTTTTATGAGAAAATATAGCGGGTTTTGTTGTAGAAATTCAGCACTTAAATTAGGGGGTATGCTGGCTACTTAGTTAAATAATCTAGAATAATCAGGTCAGGAGGGAATAGCACATAGCTTTCACTTAATGTTTTTTATTAATTTTTCAGATAATGTAATTCTACATACTATGCAAGTATTCAAGAGCGCATCAAAAAAGAGCTGCAAACCAGAGGATTGACAAGTTGCTAATCCAATCCTCTGACTGTCACAGGGTGCCATGTAAAAGGGATCCTTTGTTCTTTAAGAGCTGATTGAGTTCCATTAGTATCCATATTCAGAGCCCTGGGCACAATATTAATGCTAATACTGTTGTTACGGAGATGGAAAGCCGTTAAGAATGAACAATAATCAGCTCACAATATCATTGGACATATTCATGCAGCTTGTAGTGTGGTGAGATCCGATAGCTCTGAACCTTTCTAAAGAGAAAACGAAAATCCAATTAACATCCTCTGTGTAAACCTCCTCGGCTACTTTCACTGGAGATGACCTTGGGCAGCTGTGTTGCAATTTTGCCAAAACCTCAATTATGTCTTTAATTCAGCAGTGTTGTTGGGTTTTGCCCAAACAGAAGGCCTGGCTCCGCAGCCCGCCCCTCGTGCTGGGTAATAGTTGCTCACACAAGTTGCCTCAGCAGCCATTGGCGTGCTCTGCGCCGAGCTGTAACACAGACGGGCAGCAACCCGTCTTCGGGCTTTCCAAGTCCATGGGGATGCACAAGCCAACCAGCAAGAAAACTCCTTTTCTCTCCCTCTCCCACCTCCAGTCAAAACCCCAGCTCTCTGATGTGCCCTTCCGTCATGACTAGGGCAGTGCCCCTCTTTCTGGGGCAGATGGCTGGTGTGACCTGGCAAGTGGCTAATTGTTTCCTGCTGATGAAGTATGCGGTGATGGGAGGAGAGGCTCCACGTGCCCCTGTGCAGGGCTTTGCTCCAGCCCAATGGGGACGACAGACCCAGGCCTTGCAGCCCAGCTCCCCGGACTCAGGGTCAAAGGAAAATCTGCTCCTTTAGAACACAGGTTCCTTGCAATCAGTTTGAATTGGACCTAGAAAAAGTCTAATTATGAGCAAAATTTGGCCTGATGGAAAAATAAAAGGAGACTTTTTCTTTGGGGCAGGATATGAATTTACCGGCATTAATTGCCCAAGGTAGGGTGGGAAAGTAACTGCCATGAAAGAACTCATGAAGAAAGAATTTATTTTTGAAGTATTTTACTGTACTCTCCACTTGCTATTTTTCATTCAGCCAGAATGTAAACACAAGTTTCCACAGCCTGCCCTCCATATCTCGTTTTTTTGACAAGCAGCCTGCAATTAGACTAGCAGATATTGCCTGACAGTGAGCACTCATCCTGGTGGCCACATGGCCCAAGACTCTTCCACTAGGCAACATCATCTATAGCGAGGTCTGGTCCTAATCACCACGAGTAGGACTCTTAAAGAAGTGAGGATCTTGATGGGAAGAAGCGCATTCATTTCCAGCCAGCATGGACAGCTTCTGGACATAAAGCTTTTCCCTCTTGTGACTGTACAATTCACAGGAAAAGAGGTGAAAGACTTGTTACTGACTGTGCTAATGCCACTGAGATGTTCAACGTGAATTGTAAGTTGTGTTCAACCTGAAACTTTGTTACAGCTGCTGTCAACGCCACAAGTGAAGGATCCCAAAATGTAAAGCATTTTGAACTCTTTCTTTTCATTTCCTTTTCATTACACCAGGACGATACTGCCTTATCTCAATCACACACTTGCATATTTGCACTCTATAATGGAGAAACAGCACTACATACAGGTCCCTAAAAGTAAACACCAAACTCTGCAGATCTTGTGTATAATTAGGAAGAGTCTTCTGGATTTATTATTTTTTCCCCAGAGCTGTTACTGCTTGATTTGGCTGTCATCTGTGTCACTTCTACGGAAAGATTTTCTCTGTGTTAGAAAGTGAAAATCAGAACAGCAAGCTAATAACTTGTTACAACAGTGAGATTTAAGGAAGAAAATAACGAAGCCGAGCTGCTGACAGCACTATGGTTGTTGTAGCTCCTCCTTAAATGAAACAGGTCAGGATCACCCTCTGCTTTAGAGGGTCTCTCTTGGGAAGGACCAGCACAGACCTTCCACCCGATGGGCACAAACATCCTTTGAGTACTTGTATCTTTTGCTGGCCAGGCACATGCACTTTGAGCTGAATACTGGTTGTGACTTCAGACTGAAAAGAAAACAGCTTCCCCTTAAATATCGCCAGCCCAAGACCAACAAAACAAATTCAGTCTCAACTTTATCCTTTTGATTTAATTTCCTAGTGTATTAATGTTGGCCGTTCAATCTCATTGATCTATTGAGTCCATCTCAGCTGTGACCTTGATTTGATTGCTTAATTGGCTTAGCAAAGCCTGAATGCATTAGCTCTGTAACATGCTTGCTTGATTTCTGTACGTGCTTGCTTATTCTTTCTTGTAAGATCTATAAAAAGTAAACAGAACTTATTTTACATAAAATGGCAGTCAAGCTTAGAAATTCCAGGGCAAAGATAATCTCACGTATGTGCACGCCACTACTCTCCTCCTAGCACAAGCAGAATAGTTTAATCTTGCCGTGTTCAGATCTGAAGATGTTTGAACGTTGACATGTGCCCTTCAGTAAAACTTTCTAGTTAAACAGATCACTGTCCAGTAACAGCTTGGCTGAGGCATGAGCTCTCATTTTCCTCAGATGACTGCTGTGGCGTTGTTTCCGCTGGTAGAAGTAGAGTAAGGAACAGCCGGTGGCAATGTCTTCTGCAGATACAGTAAAACTTTCTCATCTGTTTCACTCAGGATCCCATCATCATTATACCTGACTGAACCAAATCTCTGCTGCTGCTGTGATTTTAAGCATGCTGATGCAATGCACTGGCATTTCTATGTTTGCTTCATTTGCATTGAAACAATCAAGATTTTTAATTAAAATGCATAAATGAATCATCCAGTAAAAGTCCTATCTCCCATGTTATTTATTTTTTACACTAAAACTTCAGTTTGATGGATAAGCACTGTCATTGGTCATTTCTGCTAAAATGATCCCATCCGCAGTGAAATATTTGACAAATCTGATGTTAAATTTTTCATCCCTAGCTTTCAGCAGTTGTGGTCCATTAAGATAAATAGTACGTCTCACACTTTTGATCTATCCTTTGAAGCTCTCTGGGACCAGCACTCTGTTAAAGAGGGGGAGGTACAGGTCAAAAGGCTGGTTTGTGATCCAAACAGCGGTCTCCTTATGGCTTTATATAGCCCAGCACATCCATGGTGGCAAGTGTCCTTTGCTTCTTCAGTGTCTTCTGTCTGTGACAACTATCACTCCAAATTCCATATAGTGACAGAATTTGGGGGTTTGGTACCGACCTGTTGATGGAACAGAAAGTAACGTGGACTTTCTCCTAAGTGAAACACGTTTTCCTTATGCTTTTTTTTTTTTTTTTTGTTAACCCTTGTGACAGTGGTATCTGCAGTCATCACGAAAGTTCCTACTACTTCCAGCAGTACCTTCTAGCTGGGCACTGAAATTTAACTCCAGGGAAAGTAATTTGTCCCAAGAACTGCATCCTAATATAGAGAATAAAGCAGAAAACATACTCTGCTGCTAGCTTCTCTCAGAGGATTACTGTAAAACTAAACTAATAACAATGCAGCATTCCTTCAAAAACTGAAATCTTGCTCACATGCTAAGAAGCTGTAAGAGTAACAGCATCATCTGGTGGCTTCTGCCAAAAAGAATGGATTAATTGATTTTTTTTGTTCTACTTTCATTTAAATTCCTCATCTCTCAGGTGAGGCCAGGTCCTGAAGGAATGTGTGAGAGGAAAAACAGACAGAAAATCATAAAAATGAGAGAAGGTAGTAATGAAATCCTCAGCTATACTGAAACATTAAACTGTATCTGATTATCTCAGATCTTTTTAAAAGGATTTTTAAAAGAACATTGAAAAACACCATCCTCATTGAAGTCAAGCTTCATTTAAGGCAATGCCAGATGTGGTTGGGATTTTCGAAGCATACATTAAGAACAGGAATGATGCTGCTAAAGGCCTTGAACATTAGATAAGGACTGGTGTAAATCTCAACAAAATCTCAAGGCAATTCCTTTCCACCGTTTCTTTTGTAAGTGCAAACCCAAATCCTTCCAACTCCTCCTGCAACTTCCTTTTGGAATTCTTATTATTGATCCTCTTAACTTTTAGAGAGGTGGTATGTAAAAAGGAGATGAGCATACATTAGTTTGCAAAAGAGTTTCAGCTGTGAACAAGTGCTATTATGATTATGATTGTAAAACAAGCTAATCCACCAAAGCTTACATGTACAGTTAGTGTAGTACTAGAGGTTGAGTCAGCCTGCTTTAGGTATTAAACCTCCCTGACCTAAACGGGCTGAAGTATTCCCAGAAGTGTCCGAGATCCCCAGTAAGAAGTTCACCGCCATCCAGTTGAAGCAGAAGGGCCACACTAGCCTATAGAACCCAAAGTCTTCAGGATTAGTTGTTGCAAAAGCTTACTAACAAGGCAATAAAATGAAAATTATTCCTTCTGGCTTTATTGGTGCACAATGTCTGTTTTACATTCATACAGTTTCTGTCCTATCCTTGGCAGTTGTCTTCTTTGTTGTATTCTTACAAAGAGAGAAATATCAAAACATTAATTTAAGCTGTCACAATGCAAAGGGCTGACAGTCATATAAAGAATTATCATTATGGCAGAGAATGGAGACAAGTTAGCGAAGGAAAATTAAAGTGACTAGCTAAACGGAACCGAACTTCTTGAAAAATCTAGGATATTGCCATGACAATTCGAATTGCTCCAACTTTTTCTTTTTGTGTTTTTCAGCACTTTCCTACACAGTCTATTATCAATCTGATAGGGGGAAGAAAGAAAAAGAAATCAGCTCATATGTATGCTAGTTTTAGTGAAATATGTATTTCAAAAGGGAAGGTTCATCCTGTACAAGCTTGTGCAATGAGACAAATTGCAACTAACATCAATCTTTGTAATTTTCCATAATTGTAGAAGTCAGACTGACCAAGATTACAGCCTGTCTAATCCTTCTTACCAATGCACGCAATATAGAAATGTTTCTTTGTCCTCTTCAGGGCTTTTTTTGGAAAACAGAAATGATTCCTTTCAAGCAAATAATAAGATTCCTGCAGGTGGTGGGTCAGGGTCTCAAAATGCTTTGTATATTCCTAAGAATCATTTTAATTATTTTACAAATAAGGTAAGGAAGAGAGTGGTTAAAAGAAGAAAATAACCACTTCACTCTTGTGTTATGCTTTTCAACAATAGCTCTTGGAACACTTTACTATGGCTCTGAAGAAAGTGAGAGCACAAGAGTCTCAAGGTGCACGTCCATGCCCAGCAAGCTAGACCTCTGCAGCCTGAGTAGCTTGTTTTCTCCGGTAAAGTAAACCAACAGATTTTTTGTTTTCAGCAGGGAACACAATGCTTTGTCTTGTGCTCTGTCCTCTCATCATATGCTATCCAGGTAAGAGGAGGATATGAATTTAATGCAAGGAGTTGGTGAAACTCCGCATCCTGTGTTCCACACAAATGTCCACTGCCTTCTAGCTATAGTATCTGCAGTGCAAATTAAGTCAGTTAGCATTGCAGTGTCTAACTGATCAGACTACTAATGAAGCATGAGTCCACAAGATTGCTTTATATAGTCAAGATTTATAATTAATTCCCATACACATAAGCAATCACTGAGTTAGTTCAGCTAGCACATCAAAAACAGATGAAAACACCAAAGGCTGAGCAAATCAGTCTTCCCAAGGTAGATGAATGAGAGGCTTACATGACTAATGCCAACAGGACAGAGGCACAAAACTCCCTCTGGATGTAAGGACATAAGATCCTTTCCACTTGTTCGTCATCCTTATGTGCCTTTAAGCACTGTAATCCTGGAATTAGAAAAGCAGACTGTTTAGAAACACCACAGTAGGTAGCCTTGAGGTTGTGTGTATGTTCAGTAGCAGTAGGCACTCAATTCAATAACTGCCAAGACCAACCTGCCAGCATTGCCAGCCAGAGCTGTCTGGCCAAGGCCTGGTATGTCCTCAGAGAAGTCACAGGGTCGGACCCTCTGCACAGCGAAGTCACACCTAAAACATCTGCACAGATCATAAGATAAAAAAGGAACAGGGAAGGGCTGCAAATCACTATTATTCTCCAAATAAATCAGACGTACATTATGACTTGGGAAAGCAGACAAGAAAACACTTAGAAATGTAATAAATGTGAATTGCTGCAGTCACACCAAATGTAGCTTCAGTGCCCTAATTGTATCAATTATTTTTTATGATTGTGATCTCAAAGATGTTAAGTTTTCCTAAGATGATGTATTTGCAAATCACTTTGATTACTATCTGTGAATAATGTGAATGTGTTTAAGAGCTTCTGCATATTCACTTTGGCCCTCTGACCCCTCTTTGCAGTGTCCTGAATCAGTTGGCAGAACATTAGGCACTTTAGACACTCCTCCTTGAAGCATTCAGACGGTCCTGGAATTATTTGGGCTACTCAGATGGAGAGTTTTTGTATAAGCTGTCCTTTTACTGGTCTCAGGGCTCTTACAACTGACTTTGCCTTTCATACTTCTCTCTCTTTTTCTTTCATTTTTTAATCAGATATGTTTTACTGTGAGGAAGAATTTGACCATTTACTATTGTATTCTAAGAAATAAGCCTACTGGACCAAGCATTCAAGGTAATTTCATTTTTGCAATAGGAGGTATAATTGAAGAATCATATTTTCAATGTAAGACACTATCTAAAACTAGTCCCTGGTATGAACCCTGGTCAACTATATACAATCCTTTTAATACAGCCTTTGATAGTATTCGTTTAGCACTCTAGTGCAAAGCCTCAAAAAGGGTATTGAATGAAATTAGTTTCCAAAAGAACTGGAATAGTAACAGAAGTCTCCTTCTCTAAATTAATGACAATCTTAAAATCTCAACTGCTTTGAAACAGCACATTAATCCACAATGAAAATGTTTGCATAGCATTTAAAAAATACAAACAGGATTAACAAAGAACTTTCCAAGGACAAGATATATTTGATTTGATTTTAAGACCAAAAGGAAAGTTCAGTGCCTTAACTTTTTTTTTTAAAGAGGTTTAGAGAGAGAGGCTATAACTAGATGAGGGGAAAAAACAACCCTCCCCTCCTCTCCCCCAAACACCAATTTGAATATTGTAAAGTTTATTTAGTAACCATATATCAACATAGTAAATATAAACCTAACTGCTGATTGATGTAGCGTGATTGGCAATAGGTCCGCAGCAGCATTACCCACAATCACTCTTTCCAGCCGCTGCTGTAAGGCAGCCCGAGTCTGTAAGAGCCTCCTGTACCCCAGAGCTCTCCAGTGCTCGTACCAAGATCACTAACAGCAACTTAACTGGCCCAAGGACAGGATCTGTGAGCAAGTACTTTTGGATCTTTTTAATTAGGCAGCTCTACAGCCTATAAAGGGAAGCACCTAGCTCATCACGTAAAAATTTTGTGCCAAAGGAAAGGGAGGTACTTTCAGGGCAGGAAGCCACCCCTTCTATCTCAGACCTCTATTTTACGATGGGATGAATCGGCTCCTCTCTCTGTTGACTGCAGGAGAAGATTAAGCAATAAGCTTGGACTAGAGAACCAAGCTTCAGAAGGCTAAAATTAGATTAGGAGAATCCTACCCAAAACATTTTTGGTCCTGATCTTCAGCTATTTTAAGTACCCCATGACCATTCCCCTTGCTGGAGAGCATACTGGTTTCCCCCAGCAAAAGTTTTGGCCCGTGTAATACACACAGCATTCTGGATCCAGAAAGCACTGAGGGAAAATCTTCTGTAGGAGAGAAAACAAAAGGCAGCCAAAAGAGGAGTAGCAACTGCCTTGACTGCACCTCCATGAGGACGCTGGTCCCACCTGGAGAGCACGTTTCTCCCTGAGGCTTTTCACCGGCTTCTCATTTCTCCTTCATGTTCCCTTTTGGGCTGAGCAGAGCTGCAGCCCCAGATCTGAACTTACTATCACTGTTCAAAGAGAGATTGCAGTGCTGCAAAGTGCGAGTGAAGGAGAGAGGCAGATTGGAATAAAGGTGAGCCCCAGGAAGGTGAAACAGAGCATCATCTACAAATTGCCATGTCTGAAAGGTATAGGCTTAAGAAAGCTCATCCTCATACAGAAGCAGCGATTTCTTACCCCGCACCAGTCTCTGGCTTCATTTCTGCAGCAAGTCAGGACTGGCCTGGTGACCACACTGCTGAATGCGAGATGACGTCTTCCTGCCCTCTCTCCCCTGTTCCTCACTTTTAAACTTGCACATCTGCACACACATCTCAGCGCCTGCACCGGGGGACCCTGTTTCTTAAAGTGAATTTAGAATGAGATGAACAGGGATTGTTTTGGGAGCAAAGAGCAAACCTCTGCTAGGTCTTAAAACCTGTTCTTAGTAGACTTTTTGATTGCTCCGGGGGTGTATATGCTCATACGTATGTTCTTCTGCAGTAAAAAAAGTGCAGCAAAAGTGATTAAACACATGAGGGAGGAGGCTTCCATCTAAAAGGTGATTAAAAAGCCTAGCATTGTTTAGTTTGCAAAACACAAGAGTAAAGATGATATAACAGAAGCAGGGAGAAAGGGCTATTTATTCTGTTTTCTCTCAAGAACAAATATGCATGGAAAGGTGAAAGAAAACATTTCTGCAGTGTATAATCCACCCTGCAACTCATTGCTACAGGACATTACGCAAATTTTTCAGAAATATTTCTAAATGTATTAGACGCTACAAATAATAAGCCTCAGTTACCTAGGTGAAGGAAAAACAAAAACAAAACAAAAACAAAACCAAAACCAACGTCCAAACTGTAAGGACAGTTAGTCCCTGTCCTTGTGCTTAGATTGGTTAGAGATGGAATTTTTGTCTCCAGAGGGACGGCATTATTTATTTATCAAGTGCATGATATGGGAGTGCTCGCTTCCTTCAAGCAGGAGGTTCTGTAGAAGGCAATTAAAAGGGTCAGTAAATGCAGCTGTGTGAAGTCATTGCCAATAGATTTCTCCCAGAATACATAAACTTAGTAATGGTCAAGCGTTATTTTGTTCTCAGCTGGTTATTTTCCCCAAGGAACTTCAGCCACAGCTAGGTAACAGTCAAGACTGCGAATGAGAACGGAATTAAATATATTCATGTCCTTGGAACATTCTTTGTCAATCCTGCTTGTTTCTATGCACTTGTAAATGCTAAGTAAACATTTTCACTGTGGATATAGCCTATTTTGAGTATGTAAGAGAAACTGTTATACCTCCAATATTGCTCCAAGTTAGCAGTGAGTGGAGTCTGAATTTTAATGGTCCCCTCTGCATCAACCAGTGCTGAAAGTAGCCTCGGAGAAGTGGATCAGGGTGCTGATGAGACACGGCAGTCCTGTGCCGTGCGGATGGAGCTGCTGGAGGTTGCGTTCCCCGCAGCTTGCGTGTCTTCAGTTTGTGCTGTCAGATCTGGAATGCGCTGGAAAGGAGGGAAGGTGCTGCTGCGAACAGAATTAGTACCTGCTTAAAATGTACATGTATACGGAGAACAAACTGTCTTTCTAAAAGAATTTTAAATGCTACTTTTGGCTTATGAATAGTTTTCTTGCAACTGTCAGGCCATCTGCTTGGAGAGGGGTCTGTACAGTCGTGAAAAGGATCTTAAAATATACTCTCCTCATAAACATCTTTTGTTTGGAAAATCCACATGCATCACATAATGCAGTAAACGGCAGCACAGGCTGAACTGAAACATTTTTAAATGCCGAGGATGCAACCTTGGATACAGCTCCCCCCGCCCCCCTCTATTAATAAGCACGCTTTAAATGCACACTTAGACACATTCTCTTACAGACTCAGATTGGCAGCACCCACCTGCTGGGAAACATGTTAAGATAACTTCCTTGGGTACATCCAAAATACCAAACTGGGTTGTGGGCAGAAAAGAAACAGGCTTCTGCAAAGCAGCTCTCTCAGAGATTACATCATTCTCCCAGCCAATTTTCTGCCTACACTGCACCATTTTGTATGGGGTGTGTGTGAAAAAAAAAAAAAGCGTGCGTCCGTGTGGATACAATCAAAAAGGCCAAATTAAGGGTGTGCAAGCACATCTAATTCTAGCATTACCTAACTTTTGGGAGCTTAGCTTTTCAGAACTGCTTGGTATGTGAATATATACAATACATACATATGCACATAAACATTTATTTTGTTTGCATGCTTAGAATATAAAATGGTGTGTATGAGAACAGTCTTATGCTTTCCTTACATTTCCTTCTGTCTATTCTCATCGTTCTTTGGTCATTTTTTGTTTACCTGTTTTTTGTTATTTTAATGCAAGTTCAAATATACAAAATGCTAATTTTCTTTTACATAAAAATGCAATAAAACTTTTTGGCTTTCCTTATAAACAAATTTCAGCAGGAATGTTGATGGGGTGCCGTATAACAAGTAAAGAAGAAATACTGTTTAATTATCTTCCATATAAAATCCAATAAAACGTTCTGGCTTTTCTTATTTTTCTGTACTGGGGATTAACATCAGTGTCTTTGTGATGAGAAATCTGCATTCATGGCTCCTCTATTTAGATTTAAATAGGAATTATAGTTCTTGGCAGAAAGGGATCTGTCAAATATCACAGCATTTGTGGCAGGTGGTCACTGCATTGCTTAGTACAGACACTGCCTGCTTAACCATAGCCTGAAGTAAACATCAAAAGTCAATTATTCCCTTTGTAAATATTTTATTTATATTTTGGAGGCTAACAAACATCTTTTCAGGGCTTGGCTGAGATCTTCCTCCATGGATCAAAAGCCTACTGAACCTGCATTTGGGTGGTTAAAGATGTGTTTAGCAATCCAGCGATACCAGTGCAGCTACCAGTGTATGTGAGGCTTCGTAACACAATCCTCTGCTTGGAAACCTTTAATGACTTGGCTGGGTTGAAGTGGACAGAGCTAAAACTTGTCATGGTTGTTATCATTGCAGCTGCCAATTAGTACGACAATCATGTATTATTTTGCCAAAATCCTTTCCTCAGTTAAACTGTATTTTGAATATAAATACTGCAAAAGGAAAAAAAAAAAGTGTCTGTTTCCTTGGATTTAACATTTTGGGGGTGGGAAAGCAGGAGGTCCGGTTTAATAGCAAGATGAATGTGTGGGCATGGTGGCCCTACAGTGGTAACTTGAACACTGAGTAGCAAATGTGGAACAAGAGCTGAGCTCTGAGGGTCAAATGCCTTGAAGAAGTGTCTTGTTGCAATGTAAACCTACTAAAATAAAATGACAGTATCTGGCAACAGTTATGCATACATGGCAGAATCTGTCCCAAAACCACTATTGTGGGGAAAACGTCTAAAGATGCTGCAACGCATTTTAGATCCTTATATGAACCCTAGCTGAACTCTTCAGGCCATTAACTAATCATCTCATTTAAACAATGTTATAAAAATAATCAAGTAGTGCTGCCTACATAAATATATGTTGAATATATTTACCTTAAAGAACCGGGATTTTCTTGGGTATTTACTCCTGACATTCAAGAAACAGAAGGAGTACAAAATGTTAAGGAGAAGCAGAATTCTCTGAGATGGGGCTGTGGGTAATTTTCCCTGCAAGCCTGTTTGGTGGTAAGTTAATTGACTCCCACATTACCGAAACTGCAATGTACTAAAGCACTGGGTGCTCGCTTTCCTTCGCTATTTGACTGGCAAAGGCCATCTGTTCTACCCCATCCATCCACATGCACAGCCTCTATTGTTGTCAACAGGATTCACACACACGTGGATCAAGGCAAGCATGTGGCTCTAACTGTTTTGATCCCTAGAACATGGATTTTTCATTTTCTTTGTTTCTTTGTGCTCACCCAGTAATAATACTTGTCATCTGAGAATTCATATTGATCTTGTCATTGCCTTAAAATTGGATGACAATTACTATCTTTGTCAAAATTCGATCTGATGAAATGGCTCCAATTAGGAAGGAAAAAGAAGGAATCCATCACAGCAGGGAATGTTGCATTTGGCTTTAAAACAGAGAAGCTTCTCTTAAAGAGGTACTGTTGGAACAAGCAAATGGGAACAAGCATAACAGAGATTAGGATGCAAGTCTCAAAATCCACACAAATTAGGTATATATATGAAGCCATTTAATTTTTGCAGTCCATATCTGTCTGGAGAACTGAGTTGGAGCTCCTCTGACAATAAATGCCAGTAACTGTTGTTTTCATTTTCTGATCTGGTCAGACACACAGTGGCAGTTGACGCCAGCCCTTGTGCATTTTCAAATCCAGTTCTGATCATCAGTATAATTATAATACATTATTGGGAGTAGATTTGCTGAAGCTCATGAAATGATAACAGCATAAATTGCATCATGTTTCCAGATACTGATCTCACCTTGAAACTAAATGTAAAGAGGCAGTGAAAGAACTGAAAACAAAAGAGCGAGTGCACTTCCATTGCTGCTAATATTGGCACTAAAGCAAACAACTCATCCTTGCTAATTACAAATAAAATTGTGCTAATTGCAGATTTTTTAGTTTATAAATCAGCCCTAAAAATGAGTGTGTGCATTTGTGTGTGTGTGTAGGGGCGAGGGTACCTTTTTCCAAAACAAAGATGTTTTTTTCATGTTGAATGAATGTTTTGTTCAATAAAAAAACTGTCAGTGTTTTGCTTCCAAGCAGGAAATGAAGGGCCAGAGTCACTGCTGGTCTGTAATTTTGGCGAGGCCTCACCTGGCAGCTGGGAGATGTATGTTGGTGCTCAGCTCTCCCTGGAGGACCGGAAGCCTCCACCCACCCAGCAGAACGATCTCAGCTCAAGACCGTTCTTGCGTGGGTTTCTCTGAATCGGGCCAGTAAATGCTGTTTCCTCACAAATAAAAGTGTGGCAGGAACTGGGCTTTTGGAGTTGTACAATCATGTGAGGTCCTGAACATGAGACTACACAGTTTACCTCCCGGATAAATCACGTTTTCTTAACTACCTGGAAGAGCTCCACAAGAGACTGAGGGAACCCAACCAAGCCCACCACGCTTTGAGCAGGTGGTTACTTTCTGAGCTAAAAATGTAGCACTAGTGTGATGCAGAGATGAGTCACCACGCCTCATACAGCAACAGGCTCTTTGGTAAAAGAAGGTGGGAGAGCTGATGCTAACAGGTCTTCCTCTTGCAAGCTGGGCGGACATAATTTCCCTTTCCCAAAATCTTCCCCCCCGCCCCGTTTTCATTAGCTAAACCTACTTACTGACTCTGACCTACATTTGCAATGGTTCCAGAATGCAACAGAACTGTGTTTCTGGGGAATTCGCTATTTGCTAAAAATTTTAATCCAACCTATTTGAAAATGTTATATGCTAACTGAGCAAACACAGCAATCAGAAAAGTATACAAAACCCATGCAATTGTCCTGGACTTGTTTGCAACACACTGCTATTAATGAGCATCTGGGATGAGTATGGTATCTTCTACTATGGATCTCATGAACTGTACAATAATGGCTGATTTTAATTGACTTTTGCTTCATATAGCAAATCCCAATTGGAGAAGTTCCAGGATGCCGCTAGTGAAGAACTGTGGGCGGGTGCATGTTTTGAAGTGATGGTAAACATTGTGACATATACTGTGTGTACCACATATTCTCATATGCACATTTTGACTTTTGTTGCCTTGGCTTTCACACAGCATTTCTAACATAGACGTTCCTATTTGCCAGTTTGAGTGGAAATCTGTTAATATGTGAATGTTGCTCGCCAGCATGTACCACCATCACTGGACTTTCAGTACTTATCTTCTCCCACGAAACAACCAGCCCTGCATGCTCAGAGGGGCCCCACAGGAGCATGGCATCTGTGCGTGCGAGACTGGTGGAACTGGGCAAATGGGGAGTGATGGGAGCTGCTATGAGAAACCATAAATTTGAGAACTTGTAACTCACAGCTCAATATGATCCACCAATTTCCAATGTAAGTAACATCGCCAAGAAGGCCTCGCTCTTTTACTGCCATGAATTCCTTCCTCCTTTCAAGAGATGCTGGTAACTAATGCCAAGTTTGGACAAGCCATTTTAGTGCTTAAAGTACTATGGGTATTAAAATACTTTTAAAGGTCTGAGACTAAGAGCCAGATTACCTATTTGATGTATTTTAATGATTAGCCAATGTTTCTGCTTGAACTGAAATTTGTCCTGAATCCACAATGGCTCTTTGGGAACCTGGACTCAGCCAAGATTTGCACAGTTTTTTTCATCTGACGCATTAAAAAGTCCCCTGTTACATATCCTATCCTGCCTGGCTGAAATATCATGTGGCCAATATTAGACAAACAATTTGCTTTTAGGCTCTTTCTAGAAAAACATTTGCATCACACGCAGCAAAGCTATAAGGTATTTATAGGCATCGAAGCTATGTGCATCCTCTCCCTAGCAATCAGGTGCCCAGAGCACACAGAGAGGGTGCCCTGCTGCTGCCCATGCCGCTGCCCATGGTCCCCAGAGATGTAGCCAGAGAGCCTCCGAGAGCATCGAGGCAGCTCCTCCACTTTACTACAGAAATATTTTTTTTAAAAAGGAAGGAAAAAAAAGGATACATTTTTCCTCACTGCAGCATAACCACTTCTCACAGAGACCACCTGGTTGCAGACGACTGTTAGGAGAGATTCATGCAAGAGAGATTTGTATGTGAGCGCAGTGCGAGGAAGCCAGTGCCAGTGCAAAGTAGCTGCTCAAATCTACTGTGCTGAACACAATGAAATGAATGCTGGTGAATGGGTGTTTCTGTGAGGTAATACTTCCATCACGTCCAATTCTAACGTTATGCAGCAAACTGCCTTGCCAGGAGCCTTCTTTGTATTGCAGGAAGCCATCTGTGATGGTAACTAAAATGAGAACAGAACAGGATTCACTATGAAACGCTCGTCAGAAGTACTCCCCTCAAGCGCCCGCTCTGTGGTTCCCACGTTGCCAGCAGCAGCATCTCTCTGAAGGTGAGAAAGGCATCATCACCACAAGCCCCAGAACTACCCCAAATGGATGTTGTGCCTTTCATCTGCTGCCTGTCATGGGGGGTCCATACAATCTCCACGGCTAGAACCATAATTTGTCCTTGGCCAGGACCATTAATTGCTATGGAGATGGTGGGTGGGACGATGGATCATTTTGAATACATTATCTAAAGCCTTGGTTTCAGTCTTTTTAACATATCTCCTGGCAGAAAGTGCTGATTGTTTTCATTGATCTCTGCTGCTTCTGGTTTAATTTTCCTTTCTCTACCACCGAGTCTCTATCTTTGGTCTCTTTCTTTGCCAAACTATTCATTTGTTGCGGGATAATCACAGGTTTGTGTTTCAGATAGCTTCCTATTTTCTCCATCTTTTCGTTCTATTGTCCACATATTTTTTCTCTGCAAATTTTGTCTTATTGTGCAGTGGCAAGTGGCTATCTGCTAATGCCAATATTACTCCCCGAGAATTCTTTTTCCTTGCATCATCAAGGGTTTAAGTGGAAAGCCTTCAGCACAGTGCAAATTTCACTCCTGAGAATATCCATCTTTTGAGGTAGCTGATTTTAATTAAAGAATACTCTTTCTCCCTCTCTCTCTCTGGATTATACTTTAATTTCAGTCTCTATCACAACAGTAGATACTTCTTAGATAAAACATATTTTTGTCTCCTTTCATCCATGATTATCTGTAGTTCTTAAACACTTGGGGTCAGCAGCTGGTCCCCAGTTGATGTAGTTCAGGAATAATTCTATTCAAAGGAATTAATTCAGAATAAAATTGGCTTTAAGTTCAAAACAAGGCAAAATGTTCATAATATTTTGCCCTGATTATATATGGGAGAGTGAAACTCTCGAAATAGCAGTGATAACAATTGTGGTAATAAACAATAATCTCTGAAATGTATAGCACCTTTCACCTGAGCATTTTAGACGTAAATACATTAAGCTGCTGTCATATGAAGAAATGTCATTATCCTAATTTTACACAAGGGAAAAGAAAAAGGTGGCAGGAAGTTAAGAAAGAAGCTGAAAGTCATAGAACAAGAACTGAACCTACATCTCATTGATCTCCTGTTTCTAATCCCCTAAGCACAGGGAGAATCTGTTCCCAAGGGACCTAAATTTGAGATCTTGAGAGTTAACAGTTACAAAAGAATCAACACTATTCAAACACAAGTACAGTTTGAGTTTCTGCCTCCATCATCTTGCCAAATTATGACTGAAATAATATTGGTATCGTATCTTAAATTGTTTATGCATGATTAATTTGCACAGTTAAACCATTTCCAGATTTCTCACAGAAGTGGTTGAATTACAGTCCTGGGCAGAGGAAGCCTAGCTACAGATTTAAAGCTTTACTGCTGCAAAGCAAGCTGGAGTGAAACCCTGCCACCTTTGAAGCCAAAGGCAAAACTTCTTATTCTGATAGAACAAGGATCCTGGCCAGCGTCCCCACGGCCATGAGGACCCCCCGCAACCAATCGGTGCTTCTTCATGTGAAACAGTAATATATGGGTATGTATATATATACACCTATATATACACGTATGTATATATGTGTATATACACACCCGTATATCACCCATCTACAAATGTGTGACCGAGGTACAGATGCATATATACCCACACAGAACTTATAGGATGAGTTCAAGCTGGCAAGATGGGGTTGTTCTATTTTCTGTGTACTGAGTGAAATGAAGCAAGTCATTGCCCCAGTCATTTGAGATTTTTTTTTTCCCTTTCTTTTGTCGGCTTTTTGTTTGTTTATTTTAATGCCCACTCCAGCCTGTACACATCTCTGCTTGGTCATGCACTTCTGATCTAAACAGAATTACAGAAAAAAATATGTATGTAGGTTAAGTGTAGGAATAAAATGTGCCTTGGCAAAGTGATTTAAACTGCCTTTCTGCCAGTAATCCATTAATTTGTGCTTCTTTGTTTTCTCCAAGCTCAGAATAATTCCCATCTGCCTTGACTCCGCTATCTAGCGCAGAAAGGAAGAGGTCTCTTTTCTGAGCATGGATGAAATAGGAAACTTTTTGTATTAATGAAGAACGGGACTTGGAATTCTGGGGTTTCTACCACAGGGACCTAAAATATCTTGAGGTCCTGCTATTTTAATTAACTTCATTATGACGAGTCTGCCTCTTCTGTTCGTGTATGTTTTTCCAGCTTTTGTGTTCCTGGCCTGCCTGTAATACATACGTATTCCCCTTCTTTCCTCTCAGTGAAGCTGAAGATGCAATCACATCTTTGAACCATCTGTTTTTTAATTTATTATTTTCCCCCATTGCATTGATGGGCTTTCTCATTTTTCTGGCAGGCTAACAGTTTGGCTCCTGTTTATCTAAGTTATGTTAACATGCTGTTCCTCTTCTGGGCACTCAGTCAGTCTATTGTATTTTCTGAAATTAAACACCAGGGATTTTTTAATATTATTTTCTTCATCAGCCCAGGGAATATCCTCTACCTTTACAGCCTCTCTTCCTCCTTTTGTTTTTCCAGTGCACATTTCATGACCCTTGCTAAATTTAGGCTAATATCTTATTTTTCTGTCCTCTCCAGATCATTCCCAGTCGGAGCCTGCCTGGGAATGTTCCCGTACCCTGTGAGGAACCTACTGACGCGAGGCCAGAGACAGGCCAGGATTCCCTGAAGGAGGCAGAGGAATCCCTGCAGAGCTCCTCGCAGGTCCCCGCGGGGCAGGACACGAGGTGGCAGGAGCCCATGACGAGCACAGTGAGGTGCTTGCCCTACCCCTGTTGCTCATTTCTGTTCCTCACCTTTGAGCTTGGGAAAAAGCTTTTAGGCCTTGGTTCGCTCACCCACGAAATGAGGAGATACATGCAGCGAAGCCCCTTGCATCGCCGCAGCCAGCCACCGTCACAGCCGGCTGAGGCTGTGCCACGGAGGGCAGACTTGTAATCCTGAGCCATAGCAGGGAGCTGTATATCCCCAAGATGGCTGGGAAGTTCCAGGTAATCACAGTATGGAGCATAATGTGGATTTATATTTGTTACCTTACTTTTCTATAGTACCTCCCAAGAGTCTTCTGAGGCATACCATTCTTTAATAAGCAGAAAGTGCTCTGAGATTTTTCTAATGAAAATGATATAGGAGCACACAGTGTTGTTATTAAAACTTCTCCCTTTTTCTCTAAAGGGGAACTGCTAAAATACGTTTACAGTTTATATCCTTTTTGGTGAACATTAAACTTTCTAATTTAAAATAATAAAGCCTGGTTTGCTTTCTTTCTTTCCCTTCTATTTCAAAAATATAAAAAACTGTCAGTTTTTAAACTATTCTTATTTTGCTGAGTGATTTTTGGATTTCAATAAAAGTAACACTGTGGTTACAACACTTTGTGAGATAAGCAAAGATTTTTTTTTTACAGCACAATTATGGAAATTTCAAAGAGCATTATAAATATCCTGCTATTTGCATATATGAGATAAGCATATTTTAGTAATGGTTATGACAGGCTAGCAAGGAAAATGTGTGGGACAGTTATATAGCAAATACATGCAAACATAGACAGAGAGGGGGTGTGTGCACTTTTCCAGAGAAGCCCATGCTCGGTGGGCGCAGGATCCCCGGGAATGCATGGGGCTCCCCAAGGAGAGGGACCACCCCTATCCTAAGACTCAGTTTCCCCGCTTGCAGATGCAAAATTAGCATTATTTTTCCAATGTAACAAGGCATTTTGGTAGGTCCAGATGGTGTGCACTAGATAAGAGTTAATATGCCGGCTTTTCGTTTTGTTTCCACTTCCCCAGGTACAAAGACTCGGTTTTGCCGGGACCTCGGGGTGCAGCCGTGCCGTATCTCGGCTGGCCAGGCTCAGGGCTGGGTGCCGCGGGGACGCCTGCGGCTTGGGCTGCCCGTCCCAGGCGCTCTGCCTGCCTGCAGCCATCACGCCTTGTCGTGGCAAGGCTTTAGGGCCTCTCCGAAGCACGCCGCGGCTGCCAGGGCACAGAGGAGGCCTGCCCAGCTGCACTGCAGGCTGATGGTCACTCCGGGCTGCAGGAAAGACTAACACAGCCCTAAGTGTCCCTGAAAAACCCACGGGGCAGCTAAGGCTGGCTTGGTCTTCAGCACAGGCCCAAGTCTCCACTCAAAATGCAAGGGGAATGTAGACATGGCTGCCTAAAGTTCTCAAGGGGGCTTTCTGAACTGAACCAGTCTGTGCTTTATTCTTTTGTTTGCCTTTGTATTTTTAAGTTGGAAATTGCTCTTCTGGTTATGCTCGAGAGCTGCTAGGAAGCTCAGAGAATTAGTGTGGCAATTTCCTCAGTCCTTTGTTGAAAAGGAAGAGTCCACACAAAAAATGCACCGGCATTTCAGCTGCATAAATAATGTAAATTGCTGTCAAACAAAAAGACGATTTAACTAAAAGAAACCCCAAACAAACAACCCCTCCCCACACACTTTTCTGTCCCCATTAGAACTGCATGTTTCCGTTCTGTGGATCTCCCAGACATCTGCTTGGCCCTTGAAAGAGTCCTTGAGAAACTGAAAAATGAAAACCACTTACTTTCTGAAAACTAATCTTGGCTTCCCGGTGCCTTGCTTTCAGGGGAGTTCCACTCGAGGCTTGATTTCTGTAAGTGCAGATACTCAGTATGTCCTGAACAATTAGATGCCTTTGAGGATGTTGAAAGCTAGACATAAAAAAACAAATCAATCAGGAGTCTTGTTTGACAACTGACACTATTTCTAATGCAAAAAAAACAACAACTGCCAAATAAAATAATAAAAAAAACCCCAACCAACCAAAAAAAAAAAAAAAAGCCCAAAACTTAACAGAAAATCTACCAAACAAACCCTTTTCTCCTTAGGTTTTTAAACAGACATTTTTCCTATAAGGTTTTCATTAGCCTGTCTAGAAAAAAATTAGAGAGGTACATGTCCATCTTTTCCTTCCCCTGCTGAGGGAGGTGACCTTTACCAGAAGCCAAAGTCCCTCGGCTTGTGCAGCACAGCCAGGGACCCTCAGAGAGGTGCTTGGGGGTTGCTAATGGATTTCCTCTGGCCCCTGGTGCCTGCAGATAGCTCCTTTCTCACCACTCCAATTGGGAGGAGATGGGGTGACAGCAGCACCCAGCCCCTGCGGGCTCTCAGGAGCCCATCAACACAGCCTCTGGGCAGTGCTGGCATGAGGAATGTGAAGGCAGCGAGCGGGACTGCGAGCTGCCCAAACTGCAGGCAATTATGTTGTAATTTTTTCCCAAGCTCTCATAGAAACCTGCACTGTCTGTAATGGAGACAGGAAGGATTACAAGCAATCGCTGCCTCCCAAGCAGTTGATATTCACAAGAGAAATAGAAGAGCAAGGGAAGGGGCAGTTTTGCCTCGTCAGCTAATGATCCTTGACTCTTTTACTTTGTGTTTTTGGTAGCAACCACAGAGAGGTCACACATGAAACTGTGGAAGTGTGAGGTGTCTTTATTAAATATATCAATGGGGTTTATTAAATGGAACACGCGGTACTGGGTAGTGTAAGCCACCGTCGGACGGGCTCGGGGTCACACAGGCCTCCTGCCTTGATGTCACCGGCTGCCGGATTAATACCATGAGCTCACAGCATGGGCCTGATTAGAAGGCCGGGTCCCGGTTGGTTTTACCTCTGCCCTCTGCTAAGTCTTTGTTTGCAACGTGAGCAACAAGCTTTTCAGCTCATCGCCAAGGCGCCCGGTTCAGAGCCGAGGCGGATCACGTAGGTCTTTTACCACCTCTGCCAGACGCAGGGTTTAAAATTCCCGTCCGGCAGGAGGAGGGCACAGAGGTGGAATCATTACCTCCTATTGTCCGATTGATTGTTTGGGCTCTGGAAAAGTCTTCCTTTTTGAAGAATTTTTTCTTTTCTTTTTTTTTTTTTTTAATCTTTTCCCCCTTTTCTTCTCAGGCACCAGAAGGGCAGAACAGAAAAGGCTGCTGAAAGACTCTTTTAGCTTGCTTCCTCTCAAGGGATTCTAGTTCATGGCAGAAGAAACTAGTCTCTCTGACAGGAAAAAGCAGTGAGCTAGAGACCCTCCACTGTAACGAGGCAGTTTCCCTCCCAGTTTGGAGCCTGGATTGCTTGCCCAGGGTGGGGAGGACCAAAGGTGGAGAAAGCAAAGAGCAGCTCAGGCTGCACTGAGGGTGAGGGAGTATTTCGTGTAACTCAGAGGAAGGCGGATGGGAGGAAGGGATTTAGTGTGATGGTGATCATGATTAGAGGTGACAGGAACAACAGTGCATGCTGGCCTCCCAGGAAAGAGGGATGTCTCCTGTTAAATACAACACTTCTAAAATAAAGTGGGTGGGACTCTGTAAAATGGAGGGAAGAGCAAAGGAAACCAAACATGGGGACTTTCGAACTGTTGGGTGAGACTGTGTTCTTCTAACAGCCACAGCAAAGCATGACTAGCTCTGGAAAAGCGGGACTAATGCAGCTTTAAGCCATCCCTGCATGCATCCACTTCTGGATGATCAGGGAACTTGGACATCTCCGAGAAACAGGCTAGAAAGCTCCGTCGGCAGGCCATGCTGCTGTCCAGTATCCAGCGTGTCAAGGCCTGCACAACGGTTTTATCACACAGACCACCCATACCGACTGCAGAAAGTGCTTCGCTCAGACAGGGAGGGTGCAAACCGGCAAGGAGGCGAACGCGCCTATCTCGGGCAGCATCCCTGACAGCTCTGCTCCTTCCAGGCCCGTTCTCCCTACTGCAAAATGCAGGCAACACCGTGCTGCACGCAGACCCTGCCCTGACAGAGCAGGCAGAACAGAAGGAGCCTGACATTGTTCAACAGTGTTCCCAACTTCGGTAACATTGGTGCCCCGTACAACAGCTTACACACCACAGCAAATCCGTGTTTCTGTGCTGATCCAGGTCTGGTGACTGGTTGACACTCGCTCCTTTATGTGATCCTGAAAAATAAAGACAGCTTTTCATATAGCTTAGTCTTTTTCTTCTCTCTAAAGCTTTGCTTGTGATTGATGAAACCGCCTTGCGTTGTCAGAACTTACTTGAACTAATAAATTTTTTTATTTGGAAATTACTTTATTTGTGCTAGTGCCAGATCCATCCCGCTCGCAGCCCAAGTTGTGCTTCTTTCCAGGAAACCCGTGCTATACTAACTTGACCCCCTACTTGCCATTCTTCATGTTGCTTATTTACCTTTTGCTACCTTTTATCTATTCTATGAACATTTTGCCCTAATTGCTCAGCTATTTGTTGATTATCCTGCTGCAGTTGTTCATCTAATTCTTTTATCCATTAATCTGTGAGACCTTTCAGTTGCTATTCATCTGATAGGGAAGTTTTTAACCACTGATGCTGTCAGAGTCACATCTCCCTTCATGTTATGACCTTAAAAGGAATACAATCACGGCTGGCTGCAGTTGTTTGTGGAGCCATTTAGATGGGAACACCACATCCTAATTTTTGCCATTCACCCTTTACTAACTTCTGTAAAGCTTCCTTTGGAATCAAATTCTTCATTCTCCGTTCCT
This sequence comes from Calonectris borealis, assembly GCF_964195595.1. Classification (NCBI taxonomy): domain Eukaryota; kingdom Metazoa; phylum Chordata; class Aves; order Procellariiformes; family Procellariidae; genus Calonectris; species Calonectris borealis. Next base: position 7,307,407 of record NC_134324.1, on the reverse strand, counting down.
GAGGTTTGTAGGTATTCTGCTACGTGTAGTTGCTGCTTTACACCTAGCTGGGCAAAAAACGTGTTCAGTAAAATGAAATCCTTCACCCTTGTTTGCTCTTACCGCTGGGAAGCACACCTGACAATGCCGCTGGGATTTCTGCCACTTGCACTGGGTGAGGTGAGACCTGCCGCACTCCCTCCTGCTCTTCCTTTCATGGACGGGAGCAAATCTTGTGCAAGCCTTATCCTATGGGAACTTGAACCACCTGTAAAGCAGATTTCTGTGGATATATTTTGACAGAGGCAATTAAACTTGCACAGGCCACCGCACATCAGGAGGTTGCAATATCTGACACTCACGTTCAGCACCCTCCACCATTACGCTGTGGAGGTGCTTGTGCCACGTGTCCTTTTCCAGGTCTAACTCCCAAGTCATTAACGTGAGGGTCCATTTCACCAGCCTAGAGCTAGATATGTGCCATCATTTGCTTTATCGAACACAATGTATTTCAAGGAAGCGCGACAAGTGTGTTCTGCCATTGGCCTTCTTCCAATGATATAATACAATTTTTTCTGATTTCCAGACTAAAGATACTCATTCCTTTTGACAAGGAGTTGTAGTGTCGATAAGATTTGAGATGCACAAACAATAGCCTATAACACGGTATCTTTCTTTTGTGCCAAATTGGCACTTTCTTTCTGGCTACCAGAGGGAAACCACACATGAAGAGGTTTCCTGGGTCCAGATAGCCCACCACTGCAGCTTGGGCTAGGGCCAGCTTCAGCTCGACCAAGCTGCCTGCTTTTCTGCACCCTGCTCCCACTGCCTAGTTTTCTCTAAAAGCTTAGCTGGAGGACGACTCACTTCAGTGAACATCAGAATAAAATCCTGCATACAATTAAATGTGCCCTACAGTGCTTTTAGCTAGACAGAGCGGTGGGGTTGGGTAGCTTTTGAATTAATTCCACACTCTGTTTATCGGGAGTTTGGCCTTCAATACCTAGTATTGCTCCTAAATATTTTACCTCTTGTTTCACTAATTGAACCTTTTGTTTGTTGACTTTCAATCCTTCCTCCTGGATTGCAGCCAAAACTTTCTGTCTGCTGACACACTTGTTCTTCAGAATTCCCCCAATTCAGGTGTGATCCACATATGATGTTCCATGCTTCCTGGACCTCCAGGCTAATTTCTCCCACATTTGGGTTATGTGTATGACAGAGCACAGGAGCTTGTGAAATCCTTGAGGAACTCATGTGAAACAATTCTGTTTCTCCTGAAATGTAAAAACAAACTTTTACCAACATTTCTCTGCTAAAGAGCTAAAGAAAAATGCATTTGCTAGATCTATGACTGAAAACCACTTACCTCTTTGTACTATTGCAGCCTTAATTTCTGGCATTTTAAGAAGAAGAGGTGATGTTTGCAGAGTTACAGCATTTAATGGTCTGAAATGCACAGTCAGATGCATCTTTCTCTCTCCCTTTAATACTAGCCACATAGGGGAATTACACACACTGGGTCATTGCACTGGCACTCCTTGATCCACCAGGCTATTAATAGTGGACAACAATCCCTTCTGGGCTTCGCTTGGGTACTTACATCATTTCTGCAATCTTGGATCAAGCCCTGTTATTAAAGCAAAAGCATTAATCTTTCCACACTCCAACTTATCTCAAGCTTATACTTGCAGAAAGGTAACTCACCCTCATCTTGAGGTGTTCTGATTACTTCAGGAGCCTTTACAGGAGTACATAATTCTGTAGGTAAGACAATGATGAGTCCTTCTGTTTCTGTATTATCCTCCCACAGTTAGTCAGATCTAAAGTAATCTATTTTGTTTAAGGAATAGGCTGCTGAAAAGCCCATTTTTTATCCTGCACATGATGCTGAATACAAGAAAACTCAACTGCACTGTCCAGTAAGCAGTTTGCACTGGGACCGGGTGAAGGAGCAGAGCTGATAGGCTCCCTGCACCGTAGGAGACCACTGTACACTTTTGCTTGTATGGTATACGTTGTAGGCACCCACACTCTTGCAAAATAATTTCAACAGTCACTGAGGCACCAGAATCTAATAACAGTTTGGGCTCCCAGTATCTTGTTTTTCATTGCTATTATACAGTTCTACCAATTTATGCATTAAGACACTAATGGGTTTTATATTCCACCTAGCCATATCTTCTCCCTGGCTCTCTAGTTCCTTCCAAACCCTGTTTCACATCTACTTCAAACGCCGTTTCCAAGACTTATCCAGTCCAGACAAAATACCCTCTGCCTTCCCGCGGGCAGAGTGCCACATACTGCAGGACTATAAAGGTCCCTCTCATCCTCCAGAGCTTTGGGTTTGTTTGCCTTCAGGATCCTGATTAGTGAAAGTGATTATTACTGGTACTGATTGCTTTGACTAGCTTTGTTTCAAGTTCCTTTTCTTTCCAGAGAATTCTTCCAGCCCTCCCAGCATGTCCTTCCACCCCTGCCCCTTGTTTATATTAGCAGAGTTCCCAGGTCCTGCAGTCATGCCTAACCTCTAGCACTGCGATTCTGAATCCCAGTTCATCACCAATAGGACCTCAGTCTCCCCCAGCAATAATGCAGCAGCTATCCCAGGAGTCGTTTTCTAGCAATACATGACTCCCGTGCCTCATCTGATTCTTTCTTTTTCTTCCAGCTTAGATACCAAACCAGTTCAAAATCTTGACGCTCATCACAACAATTGTAGCCTATTCTCTCTCCCCGCTGCACGATCGTGGAGCTCAGCCTCATGCAGAGTACAGTCAGTGGGCATTTAGCCAACTTAAGCTCCAGCATTTTCATCAGAATTGGTCTAACTGGGCTGTTCGCCTAAAGACACAATCCACTCCACACAAATATCCCTATTTAAAGTCCCAGTTCCATAGAGAAAGCTCAGCCTTGAGAGGTTACCAACTCCGTTTCAACAGTGAGTCTTTCAGTCGTCCCTCATGCTGGTCCCTGTCTCCCTGAATTAGCAGTATTCTTTACCACGATGGGATCCCCCTTGCCTGTACGCGTGTAGCTCATTATGCAAAGGAGCATAAGTTCCAGGGTATGGGCTGGCTGAAATGGGATCATTCCAAATGTCTCCATCCCAGTCATCAGGGTCGCTACTCCTCCAGTTTGTACTGCAGTCAATATATCCAGTTTAACTGACAGCTTCTGTTTATTTTTCTCACTCACTTGCTTACTGGAGTCTCAGAATTCAAGTGTCCTTGTTCGCCCTATGTGGCAATGATTTGATTTCTATTCCTGCTCCACTCAGACTCTCATGGACTTGACTGCTGGGTTGCCACCAATCTGCCACAAGTAAACGCAGTCTGATGATGCGTTTGGACACCCCCTTCCCCGCCAGCACAGAGCAGAATAAAAATGGCTTGGCTAATATCTCTTACTAAACAAAATCGGAGAAACCGACAATTGCTAGTGCTGCCCTTGTACCAGACAATTTTTTGGCATTTACACGTACATTAACACACCCAAATGCCAAAGCCAAAGGAAGACCAAGCCTGACAGTGGTGAGTCCTTGTTCAGATGGTAGGTGGCATCTTCTGGCTACTGATGAGGACTGTGGTGCCGGTGCATTATTACATCCTCAGGTTTTTCTTTATATAGTCTAGTTTCAAAGGAAAACACTCCTGATCTGCCAGTCCAACCCACTTTTTTTTAGGGTTAGCTTTGCAAATACAGCAGTGGGTATATGACTATATTATGTACAACTAAATGATCATTCTGTGAAACAGCCCCTAGTTTCCAACAGTTTTCCAACCTTCTCGCTTCAGATCTACCAAGTTACTTTGAGCTGGCAAGAGACCCATTGTGTGGCTAAGGCGTTCACGGTAAGTGGTGCTGTAGCCAATGTCATTCTCTGTATCATATGACCCTTCCCACGAATGAGCTCCTTACCTGGCCTCTGTAACCCTTCCTTGTTCATCCAGGCTGCACAGCTCCGTCAAAAATGTGCTGCTGAACACGTGAAGCACGCAGAAAATAGCTCTTCCTGCCCTTCCATGGCATAGCCCAAGGACCACATTGCCCTTCCTTGTCTGTCCGACAGGGTCTGGTGGCTGAAGGACCATGCGGAGGAGCAGCTGCCTGCGAGGGCTCGCCTGCCCCACGGTGATCCTCTTGCAGTTTGGGGGTCCCTGATGGCACTGGTTCCTCTGCAGATCTGCATGTGAAAGTTGTGATCTGCCATGCTACACTGTGGCAGCAATGCTGCTTGTACAGTGAAGGACCCTGTGATTTGTGGTGCTATAAAAGCTGAAAAACTCCATCATTGCCTTTTATATATAATTGAAAACACAATAATTGACTGCAGTGTCAACTAAAGAAGGCAGGCAGCACCCTTGGAAATACACACACAAGTTCGCGCACACACACAGCCTCCTACTGCCAGCCAGGCAGTGCTGCGTGACTTGTCTTAATAGAAGGCTTAAAATAAATCAGAATTATTTCCAGATTAGAGGAAAAAAAAATCCTGTGAAGATGTTTCAGTCTAAGCACAAAGAACACAAAGACAGCAGTCTCTTTGCCAGTCAGCACAGCATTTTCTTTCCTCTGGTCCTTTGCTCTCTGCCCTCCTGCTCCCACAACCTGGCTTAACCTTTTTTTTCTGTCTGATGCAGGTGAACATATGACACTGTAAAGCTGCTGCATCCACACCGGTGTATCTGTGAGCAAGTTACGTGTCTCCCAGACTTTCCCTTTTCATTTCCTTGACAGAGGTCTCAGCCAAGCCCTCCAAACCAATGTGGTTCCTTTCTGAACTCAGTTTCAGCAGCTTAAAATGCCCATCTACGGCCACAGTATCCAAGACCATAAACTCTGTTCCTCCTGGTATCACCTGACCAGGCCCTAACCCTACAGACCCTTCGACCCATGGCCATGTCACCTGGCAGAGTTCACAGCAGAGGATCAGGAATACATGGGAGCGCTGTCCATATCTTTGCCAGCTCAAAGGTCCCAAATGCATCACATCGTCTGATGGAGCTGGTGCTCCCACCTCTGTTTGATGGACACTGCTGGCATTTCAGAGCAATACGAAAAGGTTTTCTCTTCTCCAATGGTGGGGGAGCCACTGCCGGCAATTCACTAATTTCAGTGTCAAAGCACGTGGGGATCTTGCACGATTCCCTTGATGCTTTCACTGGGGGACAAAGCCTGGAAGTCACTCTGCATGGTAGTATGTAGTACGCCGTAGGAGTAACGGGGCATTGAAGGAGATAGGAAGGATGATGGAAGAGGGACAAAGGCTGAAAGAAAAGCAAAAAACCCTTCCCGAGCCCCCACCAACCCCCCCCCACTTCAGCTATTTACATTAGGAGAATTTTTCATATTTGACTACTTAGGTGTGCCATTTTGTTTACCTTAGGTGGTTTTAGGGCAAATTATAGAAACAGGCCAGTTTACTTCACTCTCATTTTTAGACAGTTTCACCTTCAGCTTCTTCTGCACAAACAATATGCTACAATTTGGGGGTTTGTGCTGGTTTTGGCTGTGAGTTAGTTTTCTTCATAGCAGCTAGTATGGGGCTATGGTCTGGATTTGTGCTGGAAACAGTGTTGATAACACAGGGATGTTTCCGTTCCTGCTGAGCAGGGCTTACACAGAGTCAAGGCCTTTTCTGCTCCTCACCCCACCCCACCAGTGAGAAAGCTGGGGGTGCACAAAGAGTTGGGAGGGGACACAGCCGGGACACCTGACCCCAACAGACCAAAGGGATATTCCATACCATATGATGTCACGCTCAGTATATAAAGCAGGAGGAAGAAGAAGGAAGGGGGGGACGTTCGGAGTGATGGCGTTTGTCTTCCCAAGTAACCGTTACGCGTGATGGAGCCCTGCTTTCCTGGCGATGGCTGAACACCTGCCTGCCGATGGGAAGTGGTGAATGAATTCCTTGTTTTGCTTTGCTTGCGTGTGCGGCTTTTGCTTTACCTATTAAACTGTCTTTATCTCAACCCACGAGTTTTCTCATTTTACTCTTCTGATTCTCTCCCCCATCCCACCGGGGGAAAGTGAGCGAGTGGCTGTGCAGTGCTTAGCTGCCGGCTGGGGTTAAACCATGACAGGGTTGCAAAGGCTGCAGGGAAATATTGATTTCCTCACAATAACACTAAAACTGTTCGACCCAACGTTTTCTGAAGGCTTTTACAAAACATACATTTTGAGGGACAAGTTTGACTTGACAGACTTCTTTAAAAGAGACCTGCCTTTCTTGCAGCTGCAGTAGAGCTGTTATTTACTACTTTTTATTACAGAAAGAGAATTGTTGATGCTACAGATTTCTTTTACTCAGGTAAATAGCCCTAAAGTTTCAGATTATCTGGCTATGTGAAAAGCTGCACTGTAATGCAAGAAAAATTCTAATTATTCAGCTAATTAAAAAAGTCTTAATTATAATATAGAATAATTAATTTCTTTTGATACTTACAACTCAGACACTCCCTTGTATACCTCAGGGGTCCAGAAGTCTTAGCGAATGTAACAATGGGAATTGCTTCTTAGAAAAGCCAGCTTTCTCTGAGGCTTTTCTCAGCTGGGCAATAGTTCTGTATACAAGAATAGGGACTGATGGCCAATAGTATAACTGGAGATTCCTAAGCCATCAGATCTTAAATGCAGAAGGTCATATGCCACCTCTACTATCAAAAGCATTCCAAAAAAAGACACCAAAGTATCACGAACTGCGTTACTACTAGTGCACTACTGCACTACGCGAACTGCAGCTCATCTCATCTTGCCATCACAGCCCCAGTCACAGCCCCCTGTGGGGTAGCACTGGACTTGGAACTCCAGAGCCAGTCTTTCTTTAAACCCCTCTGTCCCATGGTCTCATCACAGACTTCCAGTCTATTCCTGCCTTGCGAAACTGCTCCGTGTCATCCGGCCAACTGACACTCCAGGAGCAGTGCTGCTCCTCTGCCACACACTACCAGCTTTAATGTACCTTCTGCCAGAGCTGCACTCACGGGGGCACTGGGGATCACAGCTAACCCCTGCAGAGATGAGTAGCTGGGATGGACACACAAGGTCAGGAGATGCCAGGATGGGAAGGAGGCTTATGCTTCCCCTCAGAGCCATTGCAGGGACCTTTTTCCTCATTTCATGCCATTTGCCTCAACCACAGAGCCCAAACCAGTTTAATTCAAGGAAACAGATCTAGCTTCTGTCCTCCTCATCTCATTTAGCCCAGTGAGCTGGTTGGTGACTGCTGTTGCCAGCTGCTCCGACATTCTGAGGCTTAGCTGCTCCTCTTAGCCAGGAAAACAGTCCAACTATGAAGGACATGGGCTTTATTTGCACCCTGGTCCCTCACGTCCAAAAGCATACAGAGTGTCAGTTTGGGGGGGGGAAGCTAACAGACATTCTAAAGACAGCTGGGAAATATTAAGTATACTCAGATGTTACAAACTTTGAGAGTAAGGGGTGGGAGAAGGCAGTGCAAGTTCTCTGGGTCTGCCAAGAAAGGAGTTATTTCTTGGGACATTTGCATTTTTCCAAAGTTAGCTAATAGAAAGGACTTGATTTGGTGAAGGCCTCCAAACACTTGCTCAGTGAGATCAATATCAGCTAACATATTAACTCCAGCATTCGATACACCCTCACTCTCACATGTTCTCCCTTTCCAGATCCAAATATCAGCACAAAGCAGCCACTGGGAAGTGTGACATGCCCAGGGAGAGCCTGCTGACAGGAAGCCAGCAGATACTGAAGGTTCATGTTATGCTCTTTTCTTCCAAAAAGCATTTTAAAAGGACAGATTTCTGAAAGCTTTTGAGGCTCTCAGGTACAGCATCTTAGCCTTAGACTTGTGACGCTTTAGCAGCACCTGTATCTTTCTATGTTTCTTACATCACGTAATAGGATCCTTCCCCACCCCTTCATCCTCTTGGAGGCTTCTGGAGGTCAAGGCAGGACAATAATACAACACACAGCCATATGTACTGACGGGCACTCAGCGGAACTGGTAGTTAATATTACTCATAAAGAACAATACACGTTTGCCCCATTTCTGCTCCTGGTGGGACACTAATTCCCAGTGAAAGCAATTGTGGCATCTTATTTCTTGCTCAAGGCTCTAAATCTCCTCTCCACCCATTCATGTGTCATAGATAAAAGCTGCATTTACATCCCGTCAGTCACACCCTGCTGCACAAGAAGGCAAAGCCACTTTACGCAGGTTAGTTAGTAATGCAAGACTCTTTCCCAGAACCGTAAACTTCTTTCTGACATCTTTGATGGCAAAATAGGAAAAGGAAAATTCAATTACATTTCAAACCCTAATAAAATTCACTTATCTTTCCCCTTTTTCTATTTTTAAAATATACCTGCCTTTGCTACTTTTACTGGATCTTCTCCCTCTTAAAATTCAGTAAACCTTGTGTGCATCCTCACTCATCTCCTTCTCTGTGAAGAATTAGAAAGAATTAATAAGCTGGGATATTTGAATAAAATCCTTTTTATTTCATGGCCTGATTTTACTTCCATAAACTCTGCATTTGTAATAACCTCATAAATTACCAACGTATATGGAAAATAAATACTCCTTGTCTCTCCTATTAAGCCTGCAGATTTAGCAAACAGATCTCTCAAAATCACAGGAAGAGGAAAGGGTATTTTCTTTTCAACTCATTCAACTGGAAATACAATTTTGAGAAAAGCAAAGCAGTGTTTCCCTTTCACTGTTTCCATTTCATTTGGGCTGATAAATGCCTCTGGGACATAGCATTTCTGGTTTCACTTCTTCCCAGCCATCTGTCTTTCTCTCTTTCCTTCTCTCTCTCTCTTTCTCTCTCTCTGCCTTTCCCCCTTTTTCAATTCGCCTAAAAATAAGTGGCGCCTGACAGCTGCAGAGTGTTGGCTGTCATAGGGATTGTTGGTATATGACCTTCTGTCTGTAGCAGAAGAGGACTGGTTTCCCTTAGATAGGCGCTGAGCAAGCTGAGAAGTGGTTTGACTATCTTCGTTGATGACATTAACCAAAGGATGTTTCAGAGATGTCAAAGTCCTGTGGTTAGGTAGGCAGCCAGATGTGAATGATGGGACTTTATTACAAACAGTCCCATCCAATGAAAGCATGTTAAGACTTTGAACGAAAAGAAAGCCACTGTGAATTCATGTCCTCCTTCGTGCTTCTGCTGCCAACAAGGCACTGAATTAGTGTGAAAATTGAGCAAAAATTAATCTTTGCCTCATAATCCATTATTTAAAAGGGAACACTCACTCACTATAATTTTCAAGTCACTGCCGTAGCAAAGACATTCTGAAATCTGTAAGTTTGCCATAGGGGAAAAATAGCAACATAAGACTAGGTCTTGAGATTTGCCAGAGTGCCAGACTCTTAGTCTGCTCGCTGCACGTACCATTTGTAATTTTGCGTTGTAGTTAGAGCCTCCCCAAGGTCACCCCAAACATCCCAAAGCTCTTAACCATCTGTCTCTGATTCCTAAAAATTAGACTGACTGACTCGTTAGGGTCACACTCATTTACCAGAAGAAAGCACCTGTGCCAGCTGTACCAGGAGCAGAGCCCTGGGCAGCCACAGCAGCAAACCAGAAGCCTTCGGTCCTCACAGCTAAACCCACAGCCACACCACACCTCTGTCACCACAGTGTCTGGCTGCACGCTCCCTGCTGGCACCCGCAAGGAAATGATGGGCAAGCTGGGATCACACACCAGCTTCACCAGCACTCACCTCTGCTAGCCCCGAATCCTGTTGCAGGTAGAGATGTGGGACTCAGGACCTCTTCACGCCTGCCGTGAAGTCATCGTGTAGGAGGGCCTCAGACACAGAGTGTGTTTAGTCAGGGTTTCCCTTCAGCACAGTTGTCACTTTTAACATCAATATCTTAGTATATACCATGCTTAAAATGAGCAGACTTGTATAAGAGACAAACTACATAGCTGTGTTTCATTTATCATATGACTGCCTGCTGTCCTTCAGCTTTCCGAGTGATTTTGGAGAGCGGGAATAAGGTTGAGAGGATAAATCAAACAGAGAAAGAGTCTTGTGGCTACAGGAACCAATCCCAGGTCTTTAGAAAGGCTTGAACCAGGTCACTGAATCTTTCTGCGTCTGCTTTCCCTTCCTGAACCATGGCAGTAAAATACATTTCTTGCCTATGCATGTAGATTGTGATGTTGTTTGGTCTCCTGCTAGCTGTCTTGCAACCTGGGATGCCAATGTCTGTTGGGGTCCATAAGATTTGACGTAATACAACAACATTACTAACAACAAAATACATATGTTACTGAGCACGACAGACATGCACACAAATCTAGCTCCTGCTATGACACAAGAAAGGACTAGCAGGGAAATTTGTATTTTGTTTCTGCTTTTAGGAAAAAGAAAAGGAAACAAACAGACAATAATGGTAGACTATAAAACAGCAATAAAAAGAATGGAGATTAAACTGCAGCATGCAGGCACTTTAAAAGAAATAAATAGCAAAAAAAGTCTAAATTTGTTTCCACTGCGTCTGAAAAACAAATCCAGGACAAAAAAAAAGCCAAAAAAAAAAAAAAAAAGCCACAGGCTGCCTAAAAAAAGATATTATGGGAGGAAAAGACTGATGAATACTTTGAGAATGTGTTAACTTTTAAACAGCTTGAATATTCAAATTGGAATAAAAATATTCCTTCAATTAAAAATTATTAAAATTAGCTCAAAGTATTTTTTGGTGTGTTCACTGCAAGAATTTAATAGGATCTAGTACTCAGCAAAGCTTTGAAGCGAAAATAACGTCTCAGGAGCTCATTACGCATTAAATCCTATCAAAAAGCAGGGTCCCACTATGAAATTAACACAATTTGCAAATCATTATTGCAGGCTACTTCTTCCCCTGCTCTTTTTGGTCACTTTTAACTTGAATCTGTGATGCTGTCAAAACCACCACCAACAAAAACCACTCACAGAAAAATGGGTATTGTATCTTGAAACATCCTGAGCTGTGAACAGCACGGTACAATGGTCACACAGAACAATGTACACAGGAGAAGCTGTCAGGAAAGCCGAGAAGTAGAAAGTGAAGTGAAGTGAACCAGGGGATGTGGATCAAAATCTTGGTTGGGAACTTTTTATACAGTAGGAAATTTTGAACCTTGTGCTTTCCCAGGCTTCTATAAATGTAGTGGTGTAGTTTTCAGTTTTCATCCTGAGTCTTAACATGGCTGAATTAATTGGTTATTTTACAGGACATGTTCGCTCACAAGTATTCATGAAATATGAATCACTGGACAAAGGCTCCTTTTAATGAAATGCTGGTTCTTGTTTCCTCTTGCCTGAAACGGAGGAAGAGAAAAAAAGGACAATCAATACGGTCTGAAACAGCTATTGCTCATTAAAATTCTAGGCTGTCAATACAGTATATGTCTATCACTTTGGAGGCTACTGAAGTGTTGGTGGTAATGGCACTTTACTACTGTATTTGTAAAAGTACTTGTGGTGTATTGCTAAAACTTAGCAGGAGTTGGCTGCCTTCAGTGTTTCCGGGGGCCAAAAGGAGGTGATAGTTAAGGGAGAGTCATCAGTCTCCTTAACTGTCCTCGGCTAATGTGAAAACCAATGTAGTTGAGTTAGGGGATCCATCTCCATAGAGCCCAGCTGTTATTTTTAATGCAGTATGTGGAATATTAAACTGTTTATCTTGTTATTGAAGCCATAAGAAGGCTCTTTCATGTCATCATTTCTATTTTATTTTGTTTAGAGTCCTTCATTAACTTTTCATATGAAAGATCTGTAATTTACATCTTCAAAGAACTTTCAAAATGTAAGTTTTAGGGACGACAAGTGCTGTATGTGTGCAGTTCTATTCTGATGGCAAAGTCAAATCGCAAAAATACCATCAAAAATGTTTCTTCCTTTTCTTCTTTATTTATGAGTAAAACAGAGGGGATTTCTCTGGGGAAAAAAGAATTATTCTGACTTCATACTAATCAGCACAAACAGAAGGCTAAAACAGTGCTGCCTCTGAAAGGCTAAAGAAGGCTTTATGATCTACGGTCCAGGGCAAAAAGCCCTAACTTAATTAGAGGTAGTTTAGGACCAGGAATGTTCTGCATATAAGTATGGGTTTTGCTTTGCAATCCTAATTCTGAGCAGTCAAAACCCAAAACCAATCCCCTCAAACCTGCAGGAGGTTTAATTCCTCCCTGTTAGGTCAGGGAACATGGCCTGATTTTCGGACACCTGGGAGCAGAGAAAAACCCTGGCCAGTGCTGTTAATCTTTATTTCTCTGTTACAGTGTTCAGCCCCAATAAGAAGTGCAGCTTGGAAGACCATTTCACTGGGACTTTTCATCAGCAACCACAGCAGGGTTCAGAAGCTGTACACCAAATCCTTGCCCTACAGAAATCAGCACCAACATCCTGACCATCTGAAAAGGTTCATATTACTACATCTAAGGGCGATAACCCCTCTCAGGTCAAGTCCCTTATTATAAATCAGTCGATCAATCCCAAAGATTGCTAAAGCATTTAGTTTCACATTGTGATGGTAAAGCAATTAAAAGCTCGGCCCTAAACAAATTAGATTTTGTATGTTTGGTTTTACAAATGCCCAGAAAGGGGTCAGATCTTTTATCACTGTTGTCAAGGGGGAGGGAGAGAATCCATCAAGTCACACAGAACTAATTTACACCACTTAGTGAAAAAAATTGGAGCTATAAATGGTAATCCAAGTAGAAAGGTTTCTTTCAGTACAGAAATGCACCAGACTCTATAGAAGCTGGTTGGTACTAGCTGAGGAATCAAAAGAACAAGGGACATGCTGGGGAAAAGGGACCTCTAGCAATGACTGGAAAAACCCTGGAATCTGGAGTTGCCTGGCCATGTTTGTATAGGTAATCTGTTATGTCAGGGTGGTATTTTGTTATCGTGCCCTAGAGCTATACCACCATGAACGCAGCTCTGGGGGTTGCTTTACTGCACTCGTCTGCACGGTGGAGGCAGATGTGCCCATCTGTGCTCACCGGGCATCTCTCTGGGGTTGTTGTGCTCTCACGGCACTCAGTGCCCTCATTCCTCTCTTTGATCCCGTCCTGCTGTCTTCTCTTGCCTGTCGGGTGCTGAGACAAAAGCAATATCCCACTGAGATGGGGTGGGACTGGCGCAGGGCTGGGTAAATCTGACAAGACTTGGAGACTGTATCCAACCCCGAGTGATGCTAATGTGGGTCTGGGTTAAATTTCTCCTTAAATTCTCCCAGCAAGTCCACCTAGGCTTAGGAGTGCAAACTGCTCAGAGTAGGGACTATCATTCACTGTGCCTTTACTCATCAAGGCACATGCCTAATGCCTTATCTTTAATGAAAGTCTCCGCATGTTCCTGTACTATAAATAATAATTTAAATATTGTATGTCTCAGCTCCAGTGGCTGAGGTTGAAGTGATCATTTTGGAAAGATGGAACAGTTCTCATCTAAAAATACGTATCTGAAAAACTATTCTGGAAGAAGCGAGACTTATAAATTGATAAATGAGTTGAAACTGGGATGAAGACTGTGATGAGAGGAAAAATTCAGCTCTCAGAGGGAAGGAAACTAAAGAAAAGCAAGAACTGTTCCAAGACTGTTATTGTTTAAAATTAAGGATTTGAGGCATACAACAAATACAACAACTGGGAAACTGGCATTCTGAAAATGCTGACCTAGATGAGGAGTTTTTGAATCAAAAAAAACATCATTAAAGATACTTTCCACTTAATGAAAATAAGCAGGAAAAATGGAAATGTTTTTTATGGAAATGTAACTTTGTAGGAGATTAGAGAAGCATGACAGAAACCCAAAATGAGGATTCAGAGGAAGCGTATCTCAGCCAACTAAGTAGCTTTGATCCTGACCGATAGGAAGCACAGATAGAATTACTCTCTTTCCAGTTCCCTCCGTGTGAGCAATACAGTCAGACACGAACCTGCAGAGGGAAGGAGTCCGTCCCTCCGCTGGCTCACACTGGATTTATGCCACCACACGCAGACCGCTGCCACTGTTTTGTGAATGAGGCTTTGGAGTTGTACAAAATGATATACCTTTCATAAATGAACAGGTTGTTTTACCTTAAAATTACTTTTTTTTCATGGACAAATATGAAATATTTCACATGTTCTTCTGAGACTAAATAGCACTGAGTACAAATAGCCTCCCCGACACATTTCCTTTAATAATCCAGTAAAATTCTAGCACATTTTTTTTTTACATTCCATGTAAAGACCAGAAAACGTTTCTCATTTCCGTTTGAATCTCATCACTTCACTAATACAAAAGACATGTACTTCTAAGCATGACCTACCAAAGGTCTTCGAACCAAATTAATTGCCTTATTAATGATTATGATAAAACCAGAGTTTTACTTCCTACTTATGAAACCTGTTTCTCTGAGAACCTTTAAAATGTAAACATGTGAAGGCTCTGAGGTGAATGCACCCAGTGATACTGGCACTCCAGACGGTAAAACCGGCGGGGAGGGAATACGCAGAGAGATTCAAAGGTAAAGAAGACAAGAACACGCTGTGGGCCACAGCAGAATATGGAGAAGAATCCACTTCTGTGGTCGTAATGAATGGAAAACTTTTGTTTTCAGGAGCAAGACAACCTCCCCGCAGTCTAACGTGAAACCAATTACATAGATGGAGGCGATATTTATAGGGTGGTGAGTTGTTTGACAGAGATTCATTTGAAGCACACAGAAATCAGTGAGAAGCTGTAGTACTGCAGTAGGTTTTGCTTTAGCCCTAAAAACTTATAGCACCCACCAAAATGTCGACGAACTTGGCATGTCATTGGAGTGGTGAGCAATAACTGCAGAAGACCATTTTATTGACTCAGAAATCCCACACTAGCAAACGGAGAGAAAGAGTGAGCAGATGATGGAGAGCTCGAACAGCTTAAGCTGAAGTAGGGAGATAGAAAATTAATTGGCATTAAGGCTGGGCACTCGTGGGAAGGGTTAAAAGTCTGCATTTAGCCTTGATTGCAGTTCAAGACGGGAGACTTTTATGCTGACAGAATGCAGCATGGAGAGGGAAAAGAAGGCTGATTGATAGGAAAGAATCAAGCTAGTGAAAGTGAATAATAGAGGAGGAGACAGTAATTGTTGAAGGAGATTTGATAAACTGTTTCAGAGCAAGACAAGGAGCAGAGAGTCAAATGTTGTGCTGCCACAAAAGCCAAAAGTCAGAAAAAAAGGGTAGAAGCGATGCTTTTTTTCCCTTCTCAGAAAACACCTAACGGGCCACATGAGAGGGAAGAATCAATAGGGCTGATTTAAGATGTGTTAAAAATTACTTTTATAAAAATCCAAATTATTCTGCTCAATTTAATTGGTGAATCAGCAAAATCTATCATAGAATATTTGAGGTCAGGATGGAGGATTATGAAATGAACTACAGGGAAGAGCAGGGTTCCCACAGGAGCCCTTTGTAAAAAGAAGGGCTAAGAAAGAAAAGATTGGGAAGGTTTAAGCAAGAAGTTTTTAGCATGCTCTAAAAACATAACCAAAAAGTCAGCCTTGAGGAGCTCACAAAATAGTGAAGAAAGGGGAGATAAGAAACTATAGTTAAATGGGCCCAGACTGGACAAGACAAGATACCTCTGTTAGCTAGATGCCACGGCAGGAGGAACCAAGAAGGAAGGAGCTGGTTTGATGGATGCCATAAGTTTCAAAGACCGTCCCTAGTTGATGGATGCCGTTACAAACATGGCAGGAGGGCTGGAAGGGCAGAAGGGTGTACCACCACTGTCTCCCTGCCATGGGGGCTGGTAACCGAGGAAACAACGAGGACTTGGGCAGTCTAGGTTCTGAAGGATGAAGTCAGCAACAGCGCTGATTTTTTTAATTAAACAGTTAAAAAGTTGTTTCACCTATTGCTTTTTCCCCTTCTGCATGCTCTTCTGAGAAAGAACATGAAGCAAAGAGCTTGCTCTGCAGTCTCAAAGGTCTGGGCCCACAGCATATACAGACATGTATTCCCATCATCAGAGCTTACGTGTTCATGCTCTAAGAGAGCAGACTGTGGGGTTGAGCTGAAAGTTTGCCATTACGCATGACTGCAGGTACAGTTTGCACTTGCATTTTACCAGTTGCTGGATCGTAATCTAGAACTGTAGCTGGCCTGCAGGTCCAGACATCATCCTGGTGGGCTGGCACTGACCAGGGATCGCTGAGGCTCCCTTTGAAGGACCACCGTTGGCCTTCCCAACCACACTGAACTCCCTGTGTCCACAGATTAGACAAGATCTTAGAGCTGGAATGAGCTCAAATGTAAAATAATGCAGTTGGCCCCTTTCCAGAGAAAGCTGACTCTCTTTAAGGCAGGCTTTATAGCTAAGCGTGGCTGTCCTGCTTTCTCCCCCATCCCAAATGCTTACCGCTGGAAAGGCCCAGATCATATACAGCCCTGGATAATCCCATGCCTTGACAAAGGTAGAGTAACACTAGCAAGGAATACAGGAATAAGAAAGAGTTGTTTTCTCCTTTAGAGTGCAGATTGCCTTTAAAAGTAGAAAATCAACTGCAGAAAGAATGTCAGCAATGTAATGAAGCAGCGCACTGGGAGAGCGCACACAGGAGCCTCGCACCTCCCAGCATGTGTGAAACACAAGCAAGTGTAAAAGCAATCACAGATTAAAGTTTGTCTCTTCTCAGTTCGACTGGCCTAGGGGAGACAATAGCAGGATTAAAAAGAATAATAATAACAACCAGCCTATAGGAGTAATTTTTAATAAAAATACTCAGCTCAGGAGGAAGTCCTGGCCTGTACCTGTCTGTACGGAGGCTCCCAGGAGGGCAGCTGCTGCTGCTTTGTGATCAAAAGGAGCCGTGGTAGGGACACAGGAGAGTACAACATCAGGGCTGTAAGAGTCTAGAACGTGCGGGCAGGGGGAAGGTATGGTCTCAGCCACAAATGCACTGTGTGGGAGTAAAGGCACAGCCGACAATTTCAATGGGGTAACACTTCAAGCGCATGGGGGGGCTGATAAAAGCACTGACAGCATACAGACGCTAATGAAGGCATGAACTGTGTGGTAGGGCTTTTTTTAAGGACTGCTTAATGAACTCTGCTTTTAGATACATCAAGTAAAATGTGTAAAATATTCACTACAGGGGTGAATCTCTGAGAGATCAGGAATAGATGCCACCGGGAAAACACAGCTGCACCTGAGACTGCAGAACTGCACAAAGGGGCCATCAGACACCCTGCAGTTGCCTCGCTGGGCTGTGGCAGGCTTACACGGCAGAAGAGGAACACCGAGTCGACACCAGTGGTGTATATGCCACAGTGGGGGAATCATATCACTTCTGTGTCTCTTTTTGCCAATCTAATAATGGATCTAATCATATTTACCCACCTTACAATAGCACAGTGGAACTTAATGGGGTGCTTTGAATTCTTGGACAATACGCCCTATAGAATTACAAAATTATAACAGACTCTTTCTCAAAGATCCTGCAGTATTTTATCTTACTGCAACTGCCATGGTAACTCACTGCCCAGAAAACCTTTGATAAAAATCTCAGTTGTCTGTTGCACATCTGCTTCTAAATCAATAGTAACCCCGAGTGTCTGTTATTGTGATCAGACACACCGCTTATGTGATGCTTTCTGATGAATGCCCTAACAGAGCTCCCACCAGATCCCTGTCTATGGCATTTCAGAACAGCAAATAGACTTCCATCCCCAAAACACAACTGATGAATTAATGTGACTTGATGGGCAAAGGAAACTTAAGTGACACAAATGAACAAGTGCAAAAATGCCCCAAAACTAAGTACTCTATTTAGGGATTGTTAGTTCTTTTCCCTATGCAGGAAAAATTTGCCAAGGAGCTGTCGCAACAGAACAATATCACAAGTATGCATTCTTCTTCTCAGCTGTTGAATACATCATGGCAAACACTGTCCTGCCTTTTAAACTTTCTTTTTGATACTTATTTTTTTAGACATTCAACCAGTATGTGCCAACACCTCTATGGACCTAACCTTCCTTAAAGGAAAATAATCACAAAATGTCAGAAGCAGAAAAACCTGACCCTTTGTGTACAACTCCTGCAATTCTGCAAATGCTATCAAATTAGTTTAGTCTTTATTCCTCTCACAAAGATGGCAAAAGTAGAAATGAAACTTATTTCAGCTTTGTTCTAGAACAAGAAGGATAACCTCCAAGTCTGTAAACTGTTTTTTTGAGGGATAGGCTTTCCTACAGAGTTAGCCTATAGTGTCACCCCCTTCAAAAGGGGCTGAAAATAGAGAAGATTGCACCACTTGCCTAAAATTCAGCAGAAAAAGGGAAGGAGCTTAATCGGCACAAATCTGATCCCAGCGCTGGATAGAGTAGCCACCAGATAGACAAACTCATTGCCTTGAGAAGTGAGTTGCCTTCATGAGATGAGATGTGAGCACAGTGGCAAGGGCTAGGACAGACGGGGAAGGCAGCCACCTCAGCAATGATAACCCGCTCAAACCCCTACATTTGAGTACCCTGTGACGGGAGGGGCAGTGGTGGTGATGGAGAGGGACACTTTGCTCGGGGTTACATCAACAGGCGAGGAAGAGAGAGCTCTTCACAGGGCAGAGAATAGGCTCTTCACAGGGCACACAATAGGCTCTTCACAGAAACTGTGTTTTCTTCTCACATCAAAGCTGCTACTACTCTCCACTGAAACACACTTTGAGATAAACTAGCAAAAAGCTCTATTTAAGATAAAGCCAGTAAAGTTTGTTTCAAGTACTCACAGATCTTGAGAAATCTAAAAAGCCACCTTCCCCAATCTCCAGTGCAGCCAGGCGGGTTAATGTGGAGAGACCTCTGCGAGACGGCACGTACAGCACGGCTGCTCAGCGCACCGGCTGCAGGAGGGCTTTGTCATGGTCCTCAGAGCCACCCAGCCTCCATCCCGGGCAACAGGACCGCTCATGGAAATCCTGCTTAGCATGAGCAAAGGGTTGCAGCATCTGGGCCTTGGCCTTCAGCAGAGAGGCTGGCATACAGGATTAAAAATCCTGGCTGGCTGAGCTGACAACACCTGCTACTGCGTCCTGATAAGCTGGGCTACACAAGGACAATTATAAATGTCTCCAAGACATGTTAGAATACATGTTTTAATTTAATCAGAGAGAACAAAAAAGCACATTAATCACTGCTCTCTTAACAGCAAAGATGTCCAGATATTTGCCAAGATACCAGCATTTTTCCCGAACGCGTCAGGTACAAAAGGACAACAACAAAAAATTATAGCCTTACAGGGGTGGGTACAAGGCCAAATTCCACCTCGTGTTACGCTGAGCAGTTGCCAGCACAGACAGCTGGGGGAAGGGAGAAGCCTGGCAAGGCTGCTGGAAAGGTGTGAGATGAAGGTCTTGGACAAAGATCTTTAGCTTTGTCCACTGCAAAACAACCCAGTGCTTTGACACTCCTTCACACTAATACACCTAACCTCAGAGGACCTTTGCAGTAAGTGTTCTCTCTCCGATTCTTCTGTATGGTAAAATGAAAATTAACAAGAAAACATTCACAGAAATGACAATTGAATGCTGATGTACCAATCACAGGGCTGATCAAGGAGCTTTCTGATGCATGATGGAATGATCAAGGAGCTCTCTGATGTTGGAGCTGAGATATGTCCTTTCCTTACCATTCACAGGAGAGAAAAAAGCTCTCATCGTAATAACTTAAATTTTTTGCATTCTGCGCTCTGCTTTAATCACTAGTTGCCCTTTTATAGCACCCACCATTTGTTTTTAATGCGACCACCTTCTGGCTTGTTCTTGATTCTGCTGATGAGTTTTTACAGGGGAACTGAGTCTGTAGCTGCCTATTTGCCTTGAGCAGATGCATTTAGGTTGGAAGCTAAACTGCGTACTCACTGGAAATGTACCAGTAGGTGCTGAGTATTAATACCTGAGTGTGAAGCATCTTGTCAAGCCTTCAATAAAATAAAGAAGCAACAATGAAGAGAACTAAACACCATAGAGGTAACACAGATGAAGCGCCACTTTCCCAAAGGGAATGCTGAGACCACACGCAGAAAGAAGCAAGCTCAGCTCTGAAAATTGCCTTGGTGGGTCCTACAAGAAAGAATCTTTAAGAAAGTCCGGTCTATTACCTCCAAGTGCTAATGTCTCTTCTGCCAATTACAGTGTCATGCTTCTAGCATGGCCTGACCACGTAATGTAAAACCAGGCACCTGCAAAAATGTGCCGAGTTTAACAGTGTAGGCAATCATCTAGACTGGTTTTTGCTGCATAACTCCCTGTAGGAAGTTAAACTCCTCAAATTGAGCTTGTTATGACATGAGGTCTTCTTTCTTCTTACTGTTGTTATTTTTCCTCCTTTAAATTAACGCATGCAGCTGAGTTTGGAGGAGCAGAGTAGTGAGTAAAGAGGCACTAAGTAATAATCATCTTTCCTAACTGTCAAAGGATTGTTTTTGTTAATGTAAAATGCAGAAAATTTATTGACAGAGATATGCTGCTGAGAGATGATTTTGCTTTACTTTCATAGGCAAAAAAAGTACACAGAGAAGTTAGATGGATGGACTGGTTTGATCTCAAATGGACAGCAAATTATAATGATACGTTCCACCGAGAGGCTCAACCGGATCGACAGCTGAGAACATTTGGCAGTAAGAGATAAGTGATAATGATCTCCATCGTACATTTCTACAGCACCTTTTATTCCGAACCACTCCTAATGTAACAAGAGGTTCTTTCCTTTTCCCTTCTTACTCTGGGCTACATTTCATATGGGGAGAGGGGGAGCGGGGAGGGAAGGGACTTACCTGTTTAAAACAGCTATAGAGGAAGAAGTGCTGAGTGGCAAACGAAGGTGCAAGAGGCTGCACTTTGATAGGCACACTTAGATGCCATTCCTGATCTAAGGCCTGGGAGAAGTCCAACTGAAGTCAGTGAGACTGTTCATGTGAGAAATGATGAGAAGGATTAGGTATAGCTGGAACGCACTGATAGCACAGCATTTCTGAAGCATTTTCCTGAGCCTTGGAGCTGGGCATTCCTCGCTTGGGTGATTTAACAGAATTACTAGAAATGTAAATTCTAACAGGCACAAGATCACCCTGTGTCTCCTTCAGGTTGACTTCAGAAATTTAACATGTGTTTTTTGTTCTTCTGACCATCCTCACGTAGCCCTGAGAAATAAAGAACAACCTCCACAAGGGTTTATTTGGAGGCACTGCTTTACATGCATCCAGCACATGTGATGCAGTTGTGCTGTGGCATGTGTTAGCACTACCCAAGTTCATCTGACAGGAACTAGAAAACATCTTTTCCATTTGAGGCCACAAGGGAATTTAAAGAGGGAAAGGAGAAAGTACAGGAAAAAAGTGCAGAAAGTACAAAATCAATTTGAAAGTACAGGAAAAAAGTGCAGAAAGTACAAGATCAATTTATCTGTGGGATTTTGGCAATTCAAAATAACCTCAGCTTATTTAACACATTGTCCTTCATTAATTTTCTTTTTTTACTCTATAGGCTGGCAAATGAATGAGCTAAATGAATGACTATTGCTATGAATGACTATATGTGATCAAACAAGCTACTACTGTTTCCATTCCACTTCCTACAAAAGTCTGAGGAAAAACAGTAAATACAAACAGGTGAGGAACACACTGGAAACATGATCACACAAAAAACCTGATGTATGTTTTCGCATATTTCTTTTCCTGAATCGTACCTCACAGAAGGTTACCTAAATGGGAATTTATTGGGATGACCTCTTTCAAAAGTGCACTCAGATATCTAATGACAGTATGTGCTCAGCAGCTTGTTTCCATGTTGTTTGAAAGACTGCATCTTTAGTAGCACAGAGAAAAGCGTCACCTATTGAATCACACAGAGATTATTTTTCAGCAGCCCAGCTATTTCTTAGAAGCCATCCATCCGAGTAACCTGGACTAACGCTCCTTATGTTATACAAGCTGACAAAATCATAATGGAAGGTGGCCGCAGGATGTAGAAAAGCTATGGAAGAAAACATTTCTTTATCAGGAAGAAGATGAAATGGCCACACAGCTCTTTGGTCTCTTTGGCCTTTGTTTCTGCAAAAAGTGAAACTGGTAGCTCATGACAAATATCACTGCCTTAAGATGAATATCAAATTACTGGAGAGTACAGAACAGTACTTGATCATTTATTGAAGAGTCTTGTAAAACGAATAGAAACTAGCTTCCAGAGGCTTTTGCAAGTCATATCAGTATGTCTGGAGGCTGTGCAGTGGTGTGCCAGCTACTGGCTCACTTCAGTGATGTGCTGGCACACCTCGACACAGCCTCCAGAGAAGGCAGTTGGGTTCCAGGTTTGTAACTAGGCTTCCTAACTTGTCAATTAAATATGGAGGTATGAATTAAAATACAATTACTGAATATTAGAAAGAGTGAGTAGGGAAATGATCTTAGAAGTATCAGGTAAAAGTCTTTATTTTAAAGGTAGATTTTATTGTTCCCTGAAACCAAACTGTTAACAGAAGGGAAGAAAATAAAACAGCTCTTCTGCATAAGCCAGGAACAAACAACGGATAGGACCATGAGTCTGTATTCTGGCTAACTACAACTTAACAATTTCTTAGGTATGTCAGTGCTTCCAAGATTACAAGTAGTTACTTGTGAGGCTACGTAAACAATCACTGCTACCATCTAGCTTTCCTTCATTTAAGAGAGCTGCAAGCCTCTGCTCCCTTTGTCATTCAAAATGCAGGTATATTCCAGCGGCCAGTCCTGACTCCAACTTGTATTGAAGCACAACTCAGGAAGTTTCTCAACACAACCACCAGAAAAGCAAAGCTCTCTGTTTCCTGCAGTCTCTCCACCAGCCGTACAGGGGTGTTGACAGCAGTTGAACAAGCAGCAGCTGTGCTTGCAACAGCCACAGCAAGGAACCAGTGTCCAAGGATGTCAGAGAACATCAGAGATGTCAGCAGACTCCTGCCAGCACCTTTCCCTTCAAACCCTTGCTTTGTACTTCTTACGTTTTAAACATATGTCTGTGCATGGCAAAGAAGAAAAGAGGTGGGAAGATGTGCTTTATTTTCTGTTTATACAACATGTAAAGCTATGGATCCACACCTTACAGATTTTACTGGGTCAACTAAAATCTTTCTGGTATATTCACATCAGTGCTTTCAAAAGGATTATCCTGGTAATTGCCAAAACATGGGTCACCTGCATGGGAACTCCTCTGGGTGGAGGAACATGGTACCTGCTCCATTCATTTAGTCAGCAACTGAGTATTTAAGAACAGAGATTGCAGCTTTCTCTGGGCTTTTCTCTTGGATGATTCCGAGGTTAATACCTAGGTGCTGTTAATGAGCAGGCTGAGCACTGCAACTGCAGGAGAGATGGGAAGGAAAAGGTCAGATGCTCGCTCTTATAGCAAAAGCATTTGTCACGCGTGGAGCTGAATCTAGAGATAGATAGATGTTGCCTTCAAAATTCCTTAATCTCTTTGAGGAGTTCATTACTAAAAGGACCCATTTCCTGCTTCACCAGGAGCTCAGCAATACAGGGGATTTTGTTCTCTTAGCTTTCTGCTTCAGCCTCTCCTTACTGGAAAGTAAAACCCATCTACCCACCTTTCAAAGATATTAGAAATCTCCTGTTATATTCTTTAGCTGGCAGCTCATCACCACCCTCCTCTCACATCACCTGATCCTTCAAAAACTTCGGTTTCAAAACTGCTTGCTACCCTGCCATACACCATCTCCCAAACCTGGCTGAACTCTCTTTTGGGGCAGTTAAAGACCCTGCCAGAAACCTCCAAGAGTAACAGGCATGAGCTCTCCACCCCCAGAAGCAGGAGGCCTTTGGCCCTGACAGCATCCCTGATACAAAGGTGAGTTTCTCTATGAGGATCTATACTAATCCCTATTTCCTTTTCCAGGTATTAAGTTCTGTGAAGTCTTCAATTTCCACCTAAATCACGGTCCACGGAGTGCAGAAGGACAGGGAATAGAGAGCCACTACATTGCTTAGGGGGCTGGAGTACACGATGCACAAGGAGAGGCTGAGAAAACTGGATGTGGCCAGCCTTAAAAAGGGAAGGGTGAGAGGAACTCATTGCTGTCCTCAACCGCCTGGGTGCAGAGAAGTCAGAGCTGGACCGCTGGAGGTGCACAGACGATAGGATGAGTGGCAGTGGACGAGAGTTGCAATAAGAGAAATTCTGAGTACATGTTGGGAAAAAAAATGTCACCAGTCCAACACTGGACCAGGTACACAGTGAGGTTGTGAAACCTCTATTCTAAGAGCTACTCAGCTCTTGACTAGACAGGGCCCTGAGCAACCTGATTTAGCTGGCCCACCTTTCGCAGGGGATTTGACCAGGTGATTTCCAGAGGTCCCTTCAACATCCACCGCTCTAAGAGTCCACTGCTTTGTCAGAAGAGTCAATACGTTCAGGTTGTGGGGGCAAGCCTGGCCATACAGACTGATTGTTCCACCCCAGTCCTAGCTCGTTCAACAATACATTAACCAGATCCATTACCTTGATGTAAAGCCTCCCATAGAAACTGCTGTCAGCAGTGAGGGGCTGTGGAGCCTTTCAGAATTCTTTCTGCAGGGGTGCCATGATTATGATCATAAGTTTGCAATAATGATAATGGAGCAGTAGCCATAATACCATTTCCAACTGAGGTAAGCTATGGATTTGTATAAAATACGTATCAAATTATTTCCAGATTTTTTTAAGTTCAGAGCCGACAGGAGTTTTTTTTTTTTCTCTAATGATTTTGTATTGACAAAACAACGACTTTCAGCTAAGCAGTTAGGACTATATATTTCCCTCATGGCCTCCAAAAGCACTGTAAATTGAAACGTACATTAAAAACAGTCAATCTTTGTTTGCTGGCAACGTTGAAGGAGAATTGACTGTATTTTTATTAAAAAAGTTCATATCTTACAGTGACTGGACTACAATGAGGAGGAGTCTTAACAAAGTGCTCATTTAAGATTTAAAAAAATTTTCTCTATTTGTCTAGATCCACAGAAGCATCATTTTGCTCAACAAAAGTGTAAAGATGCTTGTTAATGTCTTCACAAAACCGATGACTTGATACAAAGCACTGGACTAAAGAAAACAAGGACCCAAATACTCTATCCTGCATTGACCCAACCCATAAACATGTCATCCGCAGCTCCTCCAGCAAACAGGACATCCCGTTTCCTGCTCTGTCCAGGTGCCAGGAGAGGTCTCTGTTCAAGCTCCTTGGTTCAAACACTTCAGTGGAAAGCCGTGTTCACCTACCATGAACCTACATGCTCAGTCCTAACATGGTGGTAAAAAGAATAGGGAAAAGCTGGGATCGGTAATGAAAAAATCCCCCTGGACCTTAAAAACTTCACTCAGGTAAAGCAAAAAAAAAGTATCTAAAAAACTAGAAAGGATGAATGACAGGACTTGGCCAGGCCCTAAAGCTGCCTCTTCTGCAAACAAAGTCTTCTATGCAGAAATGATAGGTGCTAATTAATAAATAGCGCTGGTTTTTCTTTACCAATTACTTACTGATACACCCGATACTCCTCTGATAAGCCAGTCTAAATTGGTAATAGCTTTTATCACAGCTGTGAGCAAGCAGAATCAAGTATACAGTGCCTTTCCTTTTAAGCTGTTTATCTTCTGCTGTTATAGAATTCTCTGCAGAGTTTGTTTGGAATTGCAATGAATTAAACACCTTATTTTTTATTATTATTATTTGTATTGTAGTAATGCCTAGAAATCCCACTGTGGACAAGGGCTTTGCTGTTCTGTGAATACAACTCTGAACACAGAAAAGGCTGTGTCCCAGAGAGCTTACCCCGGAGCTTTGTGATTGATTGCTTATACATATTCATTCCAAATGTTATCTCTGAGCGAATGTTTTCTTTAATTTATGTCATATTCTATCTCCTGCCTTATTTTGTGTCTGTATTTGGGGATGCAGTTTGCACGAAGCAGCCGAAAACATAAAGTTGTATTGCACAGGCTAGCAGACAAACTCCACAAAGCCCTGAGATCTGCACTCTCTGGAGAATGAAACTAAATTCAAAGTAGAAGAATAGAAGATTTTCTAACCACACTAAATAAGTTCATCAGGTAAAGACCACTGGGAAAAAAAAAAAGGGAGACATCAAGATCCTTAACCAGTACACCAGACCTGATTTGAAAAACTCAATACACTGTCACAGAATGTGATCATTTCACTTTGTTTTCTTCAGGAAAAACAAAACCAAAACCCAACATAGTAAACAGAGCAAGCAGATTGCTGACCTTGGAGCAGTGAGTCTCCAGAGCACTGATTAAAGGCATCCACCCTCCAAACACACACAACTCCTCCAAGAACTAGAGATATAACGAATGCCCTCACAACCTATTAGCAAGCTTTGTATTTTGAACACGAGAACCCCCGGGGCCCAGCCCTGAAAGGTCATGAAATTTCTTAGGCTCAAACTAGACCTAATCAAGGGCTTCCCAAAAGCAAATGCAGGAAAATAATGAATTGTAAGAGGAAAATCTAAAGAAATAACGTAATTCTCCCATTCTTTAGAGTCTCCGAGCATAGCTGTGAACGGTATGTGGCTCTGAAGAGGAAAACAATCCGAAATTTCGTTCTGGAGAAAGACGGAGGGGCTTGTTTCTGCGAGGGAGTGCCAATGAACAAGCCAACACCCACGAAGCTGCGCTTCAGTGATGTAAAAGGGTTTGAAAAAATTCTGAATCATGTTCATTACTTTCAATGGCCATGGGGGTACTCTGTCAGTCTAGCCTGCTTTATCCTATTTTTTGTTATTCTCAGCAAATTTTAAAGTTAATCTCAAAGAAGCAACCTTTTCTTTGTTAAAAACAAAAAGAGTCTCTCTTCTTTTTCTTTGACTGCATATATAATTCTCACACCAAACTGTCCTCTCACACATATGCTTTCTCATGAACAGAGAACACCTCTTCAAACTCCTCCTAATTTGTCACTGGTGGTATTTTCTACATCTTTTGTTAATGAAAAAGAATTAAGATGGGCTCACTGGGCCAAACAGAACTAGTTAGAACGTTTGATGGTTTATGGAAGAAAATATGTCAAATGACAAAACCAGGTTTACCACACACATCTTTTGACCTTCTCTCCCCTTTTTTTAATATTCAAATACATCCCACAAGGACTATTAGTTGCAAAAGAAAAGTATTTGCTAATGATACAGCTTAAAAGCAAAACCAAAAAATTACAGCTGCCTGCCTCAAAAATACCCTCCTACAGTTCATTTACGGGTTTTCAAAGTAAAGGATTTTAGAAATGTAAAGAATAACTGACAGTTTTATATCCATAATGCATTCCTCCCTAGGCACATTTACAGTCTATATAGTGTGTGGTATTTAAAAAAA
Source organism: Calonectris borealis (assembly GCF_964195595.1). Lineage (NCBI taxonomy): Eukaryota > Metazoa > Chordata > Aves > Procellariiformes > Procellariidae > Calonectris > Calonectris borealis. Next base: position 7,280,057 of record NC_134324.1, on the reverse strand, counting down.
ATCACGAGATATAAAACCAGTGACTTAAATACAAAATCACTTTTTGAGGCTAATGTAGTTTTATCAGTGGCAAGGATCCTACACTGTCTCTTCGACTGTGACCTATGCTTCATTTATATTAATTTCTTTGTTGGCTAGCCCTGTTTATCATGAATTTGGTATTTGAGGTGAAGTTCTTTTTCAGATTCTTTCCACTGCACCATTTGTCTTCATAGCACAGATTCTCTTTTCTCTCGACTATTCCACTGACATCTTTGCTTGACTTCATGTTCTTCTATCCACCCTCCAGGCTATGGCTGCCTGCTTATTTATGCTGTCGGCTTAATTTCTTGATTGATATTCTCACATTCCCCCTGCTACTTACTTATTTACATCGTCTGCTTGTTTCCAAGTCCTGCTTCTTTAAGATCACAATGCTATTTTATTTATGGAAGACAATCACTGTTTTCCACAACACGTTCTTTATGCTTCTGCCACAACTTTCTACAGTACCAGTTAATCAGCCCAAATATTTCTATGCTCAAAGTGCTGTGCTTTTCAATCCTCTGTGCCTCTCTGGTGGAATTCTCTTCCTGGGGACACCTCACCAGCTGAAGCAGTGCATTTTTTTATTATACTCATTATTTAGCACGTAAACAACACTACCTTCTCTAGGTAAATAGAAGATAAGGTCCTTATACTACATTACTCGTGACCTATGGATCTGATTTATCCTTCTCTAGGGTAAATCAGCAATAGCTCCTACAGTCAAAGGGTTTACCCCTGGGAAAACGAATCGGCAAAGAAAGAAGTACTATATGAGCATATGTGGCAGCCTGATGGCAAAAGATACGACATCCCATGTAGGGAGAGAAATGGCTACTCTTGTCTATAATACAAATGTTTTGGAAGGCCTACAAACACATGGGGTAAAACGCTGGCTCAGGAAAGGCAAGAGGACTACGGGTTTCAGTGGCATCACAGTTTCACGGGGCTGTTTGGCAGCTGAAGGATGAACTGGGGTGTGAATGTCAGGACAGGAATCTCAAAGGATTCTCTGAGATGAGAGAAAGGGTCTGGAGGCACACTTCAGAGGAATTTGGAGATTTACGGGGTAATGATGTATACCTGAGGGCTTAAGCAAGACTTGTACTGGCCAGCCACCGAGAGAGAGCTTCACCTTGACTGAGTAGCCAGAAATCGTCCTACCCAAAGTGCACTGCTCCTTTTAGCTATTGCCAGAACATTTTGATTACTCTAGCCAAAGGTTTGTCATGAGAAAGGTTGTACCAAGTTCTCTTTGTACGTAACAAAATGTACTGTGAGCTTCTCCTAATTAATGCTGCTGATTTCTATTAAAGCGATGACCTTGCACCTCTCAACCAACACAGTGAAGCTTAGCTCTACTTCTCAAGAACAACGTCCTGCTGCCAGTGCTTGCCATGCCCTTGGGTGCAACGCTGGACTAACAGTGATGACAAGGAGGAAGGCAGGGGAGGAGAACAAACAGGGAATGTGACTCTAGGTGAATTCCCAAGTATACCATGCATCCCACGTAGGTTCTTCTTTAGCACTGTCAAATGGAGCACACTCAGAATGATGTCTGAGTGGTATCTGGCCCTGGTTATAGCCAAGTTCACTGCCTGGTGCCCCAAGCTCTCCTCAACCTGCTGGAGACATACTCCCAGGTCTGATGTGATATTTAAGAAGTACTAGTGGAGTGCTTTGAGATGGACACGCTGAGTTGAGGTAGGGAAGCCTGTCTTTCTTTCACAGGTGAAAAATGTGGAATGCTCTAACCCAAAGTTAGAGTTAAACCCAATTTGATAAAAAGACTAATTTGTGGCCTTATTTAACTGCCTTGCTTAATTTGTTGGCTGTTAAAAAGTCAGACTATTTGCTTTGCTCTGGGGTGGAGAGCAGAGTCCAAGTCCGTCCTGCTTTTGTACTGCACAGAAGGGGGAAGGAATCAGCAGTGGCTATTCATTTAACAAGTGGCAAAGTGGTGATGCCACAGGGGGGAAAAATAGATGCAGCTGTGCCCGCAGCATTACTTAATCTTTCTCTCTCCATTGCGTTCAATCAAGATTGAGCCCCAGCCAGCAAAGGAACAGCTGCTGGTGGTTATACAAAATATCATGCCTGAGTCCAGCCTGAGGCTGGGAGATATGTGTTTGGTTTTCTGCATAGTGCCTTTCATAGCTAAAGGTTCACAAAGCTATCCTCGTTGACTCTGCCCCAGGACTCTGCCTCAGTGCTGGCATGGAGTTGGGGAATGTAGAAGAGGAATTTGTTTTGAAGCCAAACTGCGGCCAACAGTGCAATAGCTGGGCCACCAGCAGCAGGGCTGATAGCACTGCCCTCACCGCACTGAACGCCCTTAGTGGCTGACAGGGTATCTCACTTGAAGCTGTCTTCAAAAATCTGTTCCCCCTCTCCGTGCCACCACACTGTAAGCTCTGTATCCATGTCACACTGCATGGCCCAGGATCCTGCTGCCTTCAGTGGAGGAGTGCGGGACTGGGTTACAACCCGCTATGAAAGACAAGCATTTAATCACAAAGACGAAATAATAATAAAAAAGCATAAATACTCATTTTTAATTCTCAGTTATATAAAGGCACATCCAAATATAAATCACAATGAAAACTTCAAAGAGAACTAAATTGCATGATCCAGTGAAATAAATCGGATCCTAAGCAGCCTACTATCTAGCTGCAGAAATACAGCCCACAAGACATTAATTAATATAGAAGCAGAAGGAAAGATTGATGCCAGATTTAAATAGGTGTATCTCAAATCACAATCTGGTCCAAAGCATCTTGAGTTATATTCTTGAATGAGACAATTAGTAGTGGGTGGCAGGGGGTGTCCTGCCCAATTGGAAGATTGTCCCCTGTCATTTTGGCTACCATCAAACTTCAGAGCACTGAGATTTCAGAGGTCTGGTTTCGCTTGTTTACCCATGAGCTCATCTGCTCAGACAGAACAGAAAGCTTCTTTCTCCCATTCTTTGATGTAAAAGAAAAATGATAAAATCTGACAGCAAAATCCAACTATCAAGAGTCTGCCAGAATATGCAAAAAGGAAAGAAACAAAGATTAATGGATCCCAGCACCATTTATTCACTTTATATCCTGTTTGGAGATGGACAATAGAGATACTGTGGCTCCACCCTGGATATTTTACCATTGCATTTGCAAGAACACAGGACGCGATGGAAGAGGCCTGGCCATGCCTCCATCTTGTCCCACCCTTGTACATCTTACACGAGGGCTCCTACTGTTATCTTTCTGCTACAAGTAACTGGCTTCGCCCTCTCCCGCAGTGCTTAACTGCTTCCAGGCGGCTGTGCTGAGATGGAGAGAGCTCCTTCCATTTCTTACTGCACCAGCTTGCTGTAGATGTACCCTAGCGTGAAAGCGGTCAGAACTCCAGTTAGCACCAGTTGGCATTTCACAAGCGAGTGAAGAGAGAAAAGATCTCCACTGCTCTACTGACATGGCCTTCTCACTGCTCTACCTTTGGATCCAAGGGGGATGAACGCTTGAGGATCAACGGTTTCCAAGTGTCGCTGACTACTGACTCCTTAACAGTAGGTCAGGAATGTTCTTTACTTAAGAAAGGGCTTTTTTAGTTCCTCGGAGTGGTAATGCTTTGTTCACACCTCATCTTTAATTCTTGCAGCGGTATTTTCTTTCACTGAGAGAGCTCCCAGAGGACCCTCCCTCAGTATGACTAACACGCTTCACTGTACTTCAGCACATTATCCTGTGCTTGCATATTTGCAAAGCAGCCTGGATGTAACAACCGACAGACCCTGTGCACAGTGCCTGGCCCAAGTCTAAGGATGACATGTTCTATTCATCCACAGAGACATCTATTGAACTTACTATTGTCTACCCTAAGGGGAGAGTAAGTTGTACAGTAGTCAGACCTTCAAGAAATCCTCGAGGCCAGCTGAGATGCCAAATCTGTGCACACAGCCTCTGAGCACCTGGGAAATTCCAAATGAATCACAGACATAAGTCCTGACTTAAGTGAAGTGATGATGAACGTGTGGGAGTAAGAGCAATACATTCATGAGACTTAAACGATTTATAAAAGAAAATCTGGCTTGAAAAGAAAACAACCAGTTGGTTTAGTCAGATACTTATTAAAACGTTGTGCATTACCTCTTGACCAAGGTGGTTTTAAGATCTTACCATACAAAGCACTGGCACCTTCTCAGAGGTAATGAATGTTCTTACCTGACAGTGAAGCTGGACAGAGGGAGCACTCGGTGACCCTCACAATGAGACTCTGAGAGAAGATGGAACAATGAGAAAAGCAAAGCCTCAGGTTTGGATGATCAGAAAATCCTGAAGGAGTTCAGATCCTTTTCTGAACCTGTTCTGCCTAGAAATCACAAAGGATCTGCTTCTCTCATGTGATTCACAATACTGTTCTGGTTTCAGCTGGAAACTATGCTGTATTTCAGCAGATTTTTCTGCTTCCAGCCTAAAAACAAAAATTGCAAGAGCACAATAAACACTGTTAAGTTTGACCAAACTTCTTCTAGCCTCAGAAAAAATATCTATCCTTGCTTTATTAGACCCAATTTGGATCACCCATCTGTTGTCTGAGGGAGTTTGAAAGCTCATGGGTGGAATTAAAAAAATCTTTCCATCTTCTTAACTATTCCACTGGCATTTGCTTACTGGTTTCGTGCCAGCCAAGAAGTGTCTGAAGGGGACAGCACCTGAAGCTTTTTGGAACTGGTTTAGTTCAAGCTCTAAGTAACAAGCGACAAGTGTATTGTGTATTGTCACGGGCATCTTGCCTCATGAAGAAAAAAAGGCATGTATAGATCTGGAGTTATTTTCCCCACTCCTCTTTATTACTTTTCCTTTGTTCTCTTGCTTATCTATTCCTTTTTAATGCAGAAGATAATACAATTCCTATTCTCCTGGCTTGTGATGTTCAATGCATTTTGACATGTGATGCTGGTTGATGAAATTGGAGGAGAAAAGCTGCATGATGATTTAAAGTGTTATTTTCACGATTGTGCCACTCTTGAGTATGGCACAAAGGCAAACATGACACATGAGCCTCCCAAAGAAAATAATCAGGGTGACAGAACGTTAAATTAAAAATTAGACTGTCCTGGTTAAACCAGGGTGTCTGGACATCTAACCTTATAGGATTATATCTAACATCCTTTTACCAGCGACAGTTAATGCTTGAAGGGATTTTATTCTCATGTAATCCCTGCATTGCTTTCAAATCTGCTTGTTTGGGGAGATATAATTAAAACTTATTATTCCTCCTTTCTCTGCCAACCAACTGTCAGAGAGCAGGAACAGAGAAAACAAGATTTCTTTACCAGCAAAAAACCTTGTTATTTTATAACTAAACCCTTATATATCTACTTAATTTCAAATCAAAGGATCAGTACAACCCTTTTCACTGGCAAAATGAAGTGGACATGACAGGCACTGATATCAAACTTCCTTTAAGGAAAAAAAAAATGTTGACAGATCAAATGTTGAGAAATAGGAGTTTCAGAAACGATCTCTTTCTCCTCCTTTCTCTTTGTTCTGCATCTTAGAATGTATCAGCTGGCTTTTGCATATGATGCAGTAAAATGACTAGACAATTGCTTTTGTTCACACCTCGCTACCTGTTTTGTGTATTTAGTACAAAAGAATAAGGGAGTGTTATATATAGTATAGGCATGTCACTGGATAAAAGTGGAAACCCCACATGAAATTTAGGAGGAACACTGTAATGTACATATAGTACATATGAGCGATACTGTGCTGTTAAGATCCCTGGAGGAGTTTCAGAGATTTGACAACCTTAAACCAGGGATTCAGGACTTTTTCATTGCTGATACACTCTCGCATGTCAGTTCAGGTTGATCATAATAGCTCAAATCCAGGATATGAAGGATGGCATCTCTACTAGTTTCAGAGAGGATAGAGAAACCTGCAAGGAAAGCTTTAGATATCATGTGGCCAGAAGAAATTAAAGCTTTGCTTTTATGTTTTACTGGCATTTAAATGAACTGATAAAGGCAAAACCCAGATACTGAGGAGTAAAGGGTAGCTGGAAAATTTCTAGTGTCTATTAGATATATTACAGCAAACAGACTTTTATTCCTCCTCTTTACAAACGTTTGTCTCCTCCTCAGTACTGAAGCAGACAAACTTCTCCCTCTCTTCCACTTCCCTCCTAACCGCCCATCCTTGCTCAGCACACACTGGCTCTCCTTTCGCCCAATACCCAGAAGCAGACGAAGCACAGCTCAAGGTCTTGTCCTGGGACAGCAATGTACAAATGGACCTCCCCCATGCTAGCCCCCAGCCGTTCACCTCACACGCTGCTTTCGACTTCCCTGATAAAGTGCCACAGGAGATGTGGCTTTATATTGCTGTGACACATTTTCCCCCACTTTTCAAGGCTGACACATTCTACATAAAACTGTTCTGTTGTGGTTAGCTGAATCACCTCGTGCCTCATGGGGTGCTCACAGCTTTGCCATTCGTGTGATATTAATATTGCCCCCGTCCCTGGTGGACAGGCAACGCGTGAGTAATCCTGCCCACGCTCCTCGCCTCTTCCTGAGTCACCGGGACCCTTTAGTTACAGGTCTGAGCCGCACTCACAACTGTCTGCAAAAAGCCTAACACAACATCTCTGGAAGCAAATAAGACCAGTCCCCGTGTGCCGAGACACTTCTGCTGTGTGGGCACAGCCACCCAACTGTGTCCAGCAGGATCCCAGCCACGGGTAGCAGTCCACGCTGCCTGCTCTGCCTGCAGGCAGCTCTGACCCCACCATTTTGGCACAGCGGGTGCCTTGGGGAGGCCTTGCTTCCCCCGGAGAGAAAACTGCAGCCTGCCTGTAATTATTTTTCAGCAGATTTCAAAGGACAAGCCAGTCAATGCTTCTAGGAAGAAATCCACAGTAGTAAATGATCCTATTAAGTTTGGTGTGCAACAAAGTCCCAAAGCTGAAAAAAAGAATGATTTAATAAATAAAAGAGGGTAGTTTGAAGACACACTCATAGCCACTAAAGGTCAGTGATTGCAACAGTTACCATATGGCACTATGTGAAGGTGGGAGGCAGGAGGGAAAATGCAGGATCCCAGTTATCGCTGTGTGGTATCTGGCAGATGATGGGCTTTCAGTGGTGATACCATATACATCACCGAACAGATTCTGCAGTTATACCATAGCAACCCTCATTCAATCAATGAGGTCACAGCAGTGTCAATGCCAAGAAACTACAGCTTCTTGTTTTCTTCAGATAAGAATTTCTGAACAACAAAAGAATAAAAATACCCAAACCAATCTTCCCTGCAAAAGTGTGGGTGTGATTATCACATGGTGTGTATCGCTCAGCTCAGCCCCATGTTAATTGATGGGGCTGTACTCATTTAATACAGCTTGGATCTGATACATAAACATCTAGCATTCCTTTTAGCAGTCAAAATTAAACAGAGGTTTGGGTTTTTTGAAAGATAGGACTGAATTCACCAAATACTTCATTTTTTTGAAGAACACTATTGCTTATATAAGTAAAGAAATTCCCAAAGAAGTAAACTTCCCGACAGCTCTTCCTTCAAAGAAAGAAAACAAGTAGCTTTTTATTTACCTGGGAAAACCCCTAACTAGCCATTCTCACTCACCCACAGATGGCTGATTGAAATATCGATTAAGGTCTATTTCCTGCATCGTGCTCGTGTGGCAGCTTTGCTGCAGCTCATTTTTACACGCTAAAAGAATACATTATTAGGGAAAGAATGCAGTATACTAGATCAGGTTTTGAAGTCATTTTAAGGCTAAACTAAATTCAGCCTGCCTTTTCTAACTCTTTAGCAGACATCAGCAATACAACCCTTTTCTTCACAGGTCTTCATCCTGTGGTGGAGAGTTTATCTTTATAAAGGATGAGAAGATACCTTAGTTTCAATGTGCTAAATAGCTGCCCCAGAGACTAATACTACAGTACAGTCTAAGCTATTTATACTGGTTTTGGGGTTTGTAGAGCTTGGCTACAACCGTGGATATAACACATTTCACTCTTCTTCATTCCTTGCTGTCCTTTGTTCTTCCCTCTTAGATCCTGAAATTCAATCCCGTGTTTAAATACATCCCTGTTAAGAACAGACCATAAATCATAAAATTCCTTCTGACCTCTCAGTTTTAGTCTGAATCAGGAGCTCAGTAGTAAAACCAACATTTTGACATCACTTTTGGTCATCTTTAAGGAAAATTCAAACTTCTGTTTCTGGGCACAACCCAAAATCTGAATGATGAGAGCCAGAAGAAACTTCGGCAAAAATGCTGTAGAGATTGCAGACGGTCTCTCCCTTAAAGCAGCTCGAAGTAGCAATAGCTTTGAAAAAAGTCCAGACAAGCCTTCAGTCTGTACAGTAATCCGGTAGGTTCATATTCACTTTTCATGAGCCATGAAGCAGGTATTAGACTGTAAAAACTAACAACAGAAAAAACAGTTCCCTTCATCCCAGAAAAAGCTCTTTAGATAGGGGACTATGAAAAATAATCAGGAAGTTTTTAATCAGTTTGTGACTATAAAAATAAGTAAAATTTGAATAGATAACATATCCATTCTCAATTTTTCCCTTGTGTGCAGTAATGAATTTAAGTCATCACTGAGACAGGGCCAGATTCTACTAACAAAAGTTGAGGGGGTTAAATAAGTGATTTATGTAAAGGCAGAATTTGCCTTGTAATCTGGATTTGAACCAGATGACCTATTCAGGAGAAGCTACATCACCTGTTGCTTGAACCCACGCTAACCTATCTATATTGTGATATTGATTTCTCCACTCTTGTTACTTTCTTTCACACATTAAATCATTGAGTAGTCACCTTTTTATCATATCATCCCTATTTTTGCTATGATATTTTATCTACTTTTAAACAGCAGATACAGGCCATATTAACCCATTGCTGAAATCCTTCTTATACAAGGACATGTAATCCTTTTTATTAACTTACTTGGTTAATAGACCATTCATTTCAAATAGTTTGATACAGCAGTTCCCGATTGGATTTAGTAGTTAGCAAAAAGCTATGTTACCCTTTCAGAAATGCAAATATATAATTTCATTCCTACATGTATATCCAGATTTTAACCTAACATATGATTAAGATTAACATGAAATAAACGCATTTTAGCAGCAATGCGTTTTTCCAGAATGCATGCTTCATTGTCGAATTAATACTAGAGCTGGGTAATCTGCAACTTCTGCTGAAGTAAGCAAGAAAATGTCACACGGCAGCTGCAGAGATGAGAGAGGGTGAAGATCATGATAACTGAAACTACCAGAGGAACTCAGATAAGAAGTTAAACACAAAGACTGGAATTTGGCCAGCAGATCTAGGTTAATGCTCTTACCCTTGAAAAACTTAATAGCAAGGGTTCAGCACCTAGGTTTTACAACTCATCTTGGATAGCTAGGTGATCATCTGCACTGTAAAGATGGCTTTATTTCAGGGTTAAAGTCTGAAGGAGCGGAAAAGGGCAAGAACAACGTATAGCATTGCCAGCTTTGCTCTGTAAACCTGGACTGTTCCTCAGAGGTTTGCCAGTCATGTGTAGTCCAGAATCTAAATGTGTAGCTCAAAATATAGCTTCAGATCTTCAAAATACTCAAACAGGGATATTTAAATATAAAGCAAAATACCAGAGCGTGCTAGATTTCAGTTTGTCACTGCCATAGGGTTCAAATAATTACCTAAATACAACACTCATTATATATTCAATTAAAACTCTGTCAACCACAAAAGCTTAGAAACACAAACCTGTCCCAGTCTACATTCAACAAAATGAAAACCAGTTAACTAAATACCATAAGACTCAGTGGGAACACTGACATATGTATGTAAGTTATTTTAATTAGACTATACAAGAGAGACACACACAATCTGCTCCCTTATGAAAACCCAGATGTAGGCTTAGTACATACTACACCTAGAGTGAGGAACACTACCAAATGCTAAGACTTCTCAGGAAAACATTCCAATCGGCAACTTCTGGAAAAATCAACATTTCTTTCTAAATTTCTAGGCCAGTCCAGCCTCTCCAGCATTCACCCTGAAATAACTCTTGCAGGCAACCAGTCAATTACTACGGCCAGCTCTCCTATCTGCTTTTATTTAAAGTATCAGCAAACAGCCAGATATTTTGACATCAGCAGGTAGAAGAGCCTCATTACTTTGCAGACCTAAACCCACAGCTTAATTAGTAACATAAACACCTATAAAGGAACAAAAGGTGAGGGACAGCTTGTTTAGCTGAGCTCCCATTAAATGATTGCCTAAATTTATGTGTACTGATCTACCTGCTATAATAGCTTGGCCTCTTTCTCCCATATCCTTCTCTGGTACGGTGCCAGGTTCATAATGTGGGGATCATACTGAGTTAAATGAGTAGTGTGGGGTGCCTTATCTGCAAAAACACACTTTCCCACTGCTCATGGTATTATGAGATTCATACTAGTCATTGCAAATTTTGCTGACTCGAGTTTTGTGAAAAAGTAATTAGAGGTAAGTAGCATTGCCAACCAGTAGTTTGAGAAACTTCAAATGAGAACGCAGATTAGGCGCTCACTCAAGTAAGGAAGATTTTCAGTGCTGGTGGAGCTTCTGCCTTCTGGGAAAGAATAACCAGATGAAGCCCCAGAGCCAGGGTGGCTGGTACAGAAAGAACGTCTTGCAGCACATCACAAAACTGCAGAGCATGAGACAAGCATTTTGTAACTTTACCGACTGAAAGTCACATTTCTTTCTAAAATGGGTGGAAGTCAATAAATTCCTATGGATAGAAGTAGTTAATTGATTTTGCTGCCACCTGTGAGCCAAAGTAAGCCGTGAGTATAATATTACTTACTGGCTTCTTTACACTATTGTGAATATTTCACACAAGAGAACTCTAGACAAATTATTCTAGTCCTGTGTCTTTTTATTGCTGCTAATAGCTTGTTTCAACAGAGTCAGACATTCCAAAATTGATGGGAAGAATATTGACACTGGCTTAATAAATCCTTCCAACCAGAAAGAGTTGAACAAAGGGAAATAGGTTATGGTTTTCCTTGTGGACCTGTTCCATAATTAAGAGCTTGGGGCAGATTCTAAAGTCGGAGAATTCCAAAACATGTGTCAGTTTGTAATTCCTCTGATCATTTCTTCTCTCAGTGTGCCCCTCTACCATCTAAATGCCTTTTAAAGTCTGCTCCTTGAACATATCTTTCCTTGGCAATTTATCTCTGTGCATATCCTTTTTGATGTGCAGGAAGCTTAGATATACTACATACTGATGGCTAAAAGTGATGGGCTGCAGAAATAAAGTTTAACTAAGATGAAATTAGAAAATCTGGAAAACTACAGTGACAAGGTTGCCTGAGCAGCTTGTTCCAAGATTAGTGGTGTGCAAAGTTAAGGTTTTAAGACAGACAACCTTAGGTTTTTCAGATATTCAGAACAGAAATTGTGTGGCCTTGAATTCAGCCCATCACAGGCTGCTTAGCACCACTTGACTGCCAGAGCCAAACTGATTGTTATGATGATCATTAATATCGGTCACATAATCAGCTCATATGTGAACATCACACACAATCTTTATTAATACTTACGTGACAATATAGTAGTAAAACAGGAGAGGTATCCAGGGGCAGAGGTAGAAAAGGGAGGACTCACCCACTTTGCGATCTGTGTCACACGGTGCGATATCGCTCCATCTCGCTCAGCTGCATAAAGAAAAGGAAAACAACATTTTCTTAAAAGAGATCCAGTTTTTCTAAGACAAGAGTATCTGGAGGTCAACAGAATAGCAACAGGGTCTGTCGTGCCGGTGAAAGATGGATAAATGCTTTTTAAGCTCTTTGTGGACACTTGACAATGAACCTCAGAGGTACAGTGTAAAAAAATACCTTGCAGTTTCCACAATCTTGTAGACAGAGCTGTAGTTGATAACTTATAAGAAGATCTTAAAAAACATACATTTACAAGCAAATTTCTTTCTATCCAGGGAATTAATGTAAGAAGGTAATTTTCTAACCACGTCTTCCGCTGCCAGCCGTTTTGGTCTCTGAAGGACGAGCCCATGTTCAAGCAGACTAGGATTTACAAAGACCTTAAAAAGCACAAAGGATTTTTTCTAAACCCTTCTCCGCTCTGTTGCATGTAGAGTTTCGCCTGCCTCATTCTTCTTTTATTCTCTCTCCTACATGATACCTCTTATCTCTCCCTTGCTCAGTCTCTGTGACTGGTCCTTCTCAAAACTCTGCATCTCTGCTTGGCCCATTGCCTCAGCTGTAGGGACAAAGCTCTGCTCGTTGATCTCTCTCAATCATGAAGCATCAAGCTTAGGGCACTTTTGGAAAAGATGCGAGCTATCTCATCTGCCTTCTTGTCTACCTGGAATGCCATAGTCAGAAGGGATAATAGAGACATTTGGGACAGGAACAGGAGCCCTCCCACACAGCAGGAAATTGTGCTTATAAATGTTGTCTCACATGGAAGGAGTAACTAAATTTTTACTCCATATCTGGCTGGACCTGTCATCACTCCAGCAAATAAATAGTGAGGATGGGTGGGAAGACTGGCTTTCAGCCTGATCTGAAAATCATTTCTGAGCCACAGGAATGACAGTGCTTTGAGGCTGGCTGCTAGAGGAAAATGTGGCTCTTGCATGTGAGAAGGGGGTATAAGGAGAAAGCTATGGTGGTTGGGCCGTGCACAAAAAGCCTGAAGCTATGCCTCACTAATTTTCACCTCTCAGTGAAAATTTCCTCTCCCCGGGTTATAGAAAACACAGGTCTATTTTCCGAATGGCTGTTTGTTCAAGAACAGTTTTCTTTGAAGTTCTGGCAAACGGTCCCTGTGAAAACTGCTGAAAATTCCAGTACCACTGCTTTAGAAATGGGCTTTTAATAAGCAAATATCAAATTACCTTGCTATCTTCATATGAGGCATTATTCAGTAAATAAAGAGTACTGATAATTGACACAAAAGCCAGACATCTAAATTCCAGAAGGTGAAAAAAAATTCCTCCGTATTGGCCCTTTGATTCCACCCCAATGCAGCTGTACTCTGCCTACAGAGAACTTCTATTTCAAAACCAGCAACAAAATATCCTTTTCTTTCCTTTGTACATTTTTCTGCTTTGTGTTAGGGAGTTGTACTGACTTTGCGGAGTCATTGCAGTTACTTGTAAATGATGTATGAAAAGAAAAATTCCTGTCCTTTCCATGCACCAAGAGAATACTGGCAGCTCTCAGCAAACCCAAGTATGCTGCTTGTTTATATTAAATTCAAACTCATCAAGTAAAGAACCTGAATTGAAAGATAATTCTCATCCATCCAATTACCTCTATTGTTACATCAAAGGAGACACATTTCAGGAGAGCCTTCCTTTGTCCCTTTATCTCTCCCCCAGCCCACCTTCAGGTTTTAAATATTTTATTTTTAAAGGGCAGGTTTCATAGTTTAGAGGGTAAAGCTTGGGGAGGGGGATTTCTAAAGGCTTGGGTGTGGTTCCGTCTGACAGCACAGGCAAGAATTCCCCCAAAGACTGATCTTACAACCAGAGAAGCCATTGGCACAGTTGTAAAAAACAGGAAAAGACCCCATGAGAGAGACTGTGAGCCAAACTCAGTTGTTTTCCCTTTTAAATTCACCCTCTCTTGGTCCAGTGGAAAATCCAAGCTATTCTGTATAGGTACTTGATTTTCACAGTAGTTAAAGATTTCATTGTGTAACCACAGGAGTCTCTTATTTAAAAAAATAAAAAATTAATATGATCCCCTGTTCTCTAGGAACACGCCGAGATGCAGTACCTACATTTGGCTGTGTTACGTTTAGACTGTTGCAATAGCAATTTTTGAAAAGGGAGACACGCTGAATACAGCACACTGTCTTGCTCTCAGCTACAGGTGAAACCGCAGCCTCTGTTGTTGCAGCTCTGTTGATCTCAAAGCCCCAGAATTACATCTGTGCTTTTCTCCCTGCCATGCCATTTGATTAGGGAAAAAGTCACCACAGCTCTGCTCTCCTGCATTTAAGCATCTTCAACACATTGCCAGCCAGCTGACAAAATGACTCTTAAGCTTAAAACACTCCACCTTCTCAAAGCTGCATGTAAAGGGGAATGCAGTTTTTTTTTTTTTAACTTCCTTTTAATGCTTAAATAAGAAGTCTATTCTTTCAGAGACATGAACTGTCCCCTTTCAGTTAGCTACTTTCTCTAACAAGCTGTTCCACTATACAGGCATGTAAATAAATTACCTTATTTTTCTCATGTGAATAACACACTGACATTTAATTCTAACTGATGCTTTAAGGGGGTAAAAAATGGGAAGAGCTGGGTCAGAAAAAAGTATCCTCCTGCCGTTTGGAATGAGAAGCAAGGGAGGCACAGATGGCAGCTTTCCTTTCTTTCTGAAGCAGTAGTGTTCTTAAAGCTCTTGGATGCTGTATTCTTAAATCTGTAAAGAGGTTTGAAAGTGCCTGTGTGTGAGAGGCTGGCAAGGGTGGACTTGTTTGTGGGAAGTATTCCTGCTCTGGGTAGGGTAAGAAAAAACAAGGAAGAAATGGCTGGGACATTGGGACTGTAGGTTTGCAATGCTCTGCACTGACCAGCTACATTTAGATTTCAGTTCAGCAGCTGGGTATTAATGAAAAAAGAAAGAAATATCTCTAACCAAACAACTCATCTTAAAAAAAATCACCCCTGCAAATGCTCCTCCATTATTGCTTTTGATCCCACCTCACCTTCCCCCTTGCCTCCCTGGGGGTTTTAGAAAGAAAGCTAAAAGAGCTTCAGCAGAGAGTGATCCTTCACCTCCTTCCTGGGCTGCTCTACACCTGCAAGCCATTCTCCAAAAGGGTGTGTGGGCAGACTTGGAAGTCAGACACAAAGAAGTCCAGGTAGAAATTCCATCCAAAGCCAGCACCAAATACTGCACACACTCGTCTCCCTGATCCTTCCACAGCTCCAGACAGCAGTGATCATTTTTGTTGCAGTCTGCCACAACCTGGACAGGACAAAACAATTTGGCAGAAATCCTGTTTTTAAGATTCTATTTCAGGGTGAGTCACGTTCTGTCTTCTGTGCTGTGTGGAGCTGTGATGTCTGTCCACAGAAATACTCAGGGCTCACGACCCACGGTGTCAGAGACTGTATGAAAACAGTTTTAGTGAGAAAAGAGAATATGGAACAATTAAAGGTGTTTGGCAAGAAACTCTTTGCACCTGTTTTAACACTTCCTACATCATTCAGAGTCAAATCCAGTTGGCAGCCGGTCACAAGTGGTGTTCCCCAGGTCTCAGTATTGGGGCCAGTTCTGTTTAATATCTTTATCAATGATCTGGACGAGGAGATCAAGTGCACCCTCAGTAAGTTTGGAGACGACACCAAGTTGGGTGGGAGCGTTGATCTGCTCGAGGGTAGGAAGGCTCTGCAGAGGGACCTGGACAGGCTGGATCGATGGGCCGAGGCCAACTGTATGAGGTTCAACAAGGCCAAGTGTCGGGTCCTGCACTTGGGTCACAACAACCCCATGCGACGCTACTGGCGTGAGCAAGAGTGGTTGGAGAGCTGCCCGGCGGAAAAGGACCTGGGGGTGTTGGTCGACAGCCACCTGAATATGAGCCAGCAGTGTGCCCAGGTGGCCAAGAAGGCCCACAGCATCCTGGTCTGTATCAGAAATAGTGTGGCCAGCAGGAGCAGGGAGGTGATCGTGCCCCTGTACTCGGCACTGGTGAGGCCGCACCTCGAATACTGTGTTCAGTTTTGGGCCCCTCACTACAAGAAGGACATGGAGGTGCTGGAGCGTGTCCAGAGACGGGCAACGAAGCTGGTGAAGGGTCTAGAGCACAAGTGTTTTGAGGAACTGCTGAGGGAACTGGGGTTGTTCAGCCTGGAGAAGAGGAGGCTGAGGGGAGACCATATTGCTCTCTACAACTCCCTGAAAGGAGGTTGTAATGGGGTGGGTGTTGGTCTCTTCTCCCAAGTTACAAGCAATAGGACGAGAGGAAACGGTCTCAAGTTGCACCAGGGGAGGTTTAGATTGGATATTAGGAAAAATTTCTTCACCGAAAGGGTTGTCAAGCATTGGAACAGGCTGCCCAGGGAAGTGGTTGAGTCACCATCCCAGGAGGTATTTAAAAGACGTGTAGATGTGGTGCTTAGGGACATGGTTTAGTGGTGGACTTGGCAGTGCTAGGTTAAAGGTTGAACTTGATGATCTTAAAGGTCTTTTCCAACATGAACGATTCTATGATTCTATTCTATGATTCAGTTCTGTAGTTAAGCCTTCAGTGACTGAAAGCTCTTGCCAGTTCTTGCTTGCTCCAGGTAGCTACTGTGGTCCAGGCACAAGTACAAGGAAAATTACTACCTTAATTAGCTCCACTGCTGCTGCTCCTTGGTGTTTCCTTTGTCTCCTGTGGCCTGTGACGTTGCTCTGAGTCACCCAAAGGCTACACAGGTCTCCCTGCACAGGCCTGAAATGCAGGCAGAGGAAAGGCAGCTTGCAGGCAGCTCTCCCACCCTCATCCCCTCCTGTCCTACACATAGAAGGGAATCTTAGAAACCAGACCTTACATGTTGTACTTTCTTCAGGAAAGAAGAGTATTTCAGAGTCATGTTTGTGAATACACTGACCAACACACACCAAGATTTTATAACAAGAAAGGCAAATTACAACTTTAATTCAATTATACTGGCTATGGGATGGATAGTGGACTTTGAGCTACATTGCTGTCTCTCCAGCATCTCTCAGAAACATTACATTAATTCAAATGATGGAAATAAGAAGTTCAAGTTTTGCTCTAGAGCAGATCTTCTGGTCTACTAACTGAGTAACAATTGCAATAGTTTGTTTTTTGACTGAGGCAGCCAGATCTCAAAAGCATTACCTTGCAGGTCTCTTTATCCCAGTAAGTAAAACCAAGGTACTTCACAATACACTTGATTGCATCCATAGAGAATTGTTAGTGCATTTTAAAGACCCGAGTCTGCAGGGCTCCTAGTGCGGGAAGACACTAAGAAAACAAGGTTTTCTAAGTAAAGATGAAGAAGTGACTTTCTGTTTGCAAGAGTTATGCTGCCTTGCTGGGCAAACAGCTCGTTGTTTGAGTTTGTATGCTCGAGTTTACTTAAACTTGACATGGTTGATCTCTGTGCCAATCACACACAAATATGTACATCAAACTGTGTTTGCATAAAGCAATCTTGCAGTTAATTAAGAAATATAGAAAGATTTAATCTGGATTTACACTGTCAAATTAGCTAAAATGCCGAGTTATGTTTTTCTATTCTATATCAGTTCTTGAATAAGGAATCCCATATTTCAAACTTGTATTTAACTTCACCCATTCACATGTACAATCACTATGGACTTATGATTACAGTAGAGGCATGATGCCAGACTTCCTAGGTGACATTTGTATTTTTGCCAAGTCATTAACCTTACATCAAATTAATTTTCAATCTACTGTACCTCCTGAAGGCTTAGGATATTTGTTTGGTCGATCAGTTCTTGTAAATCACAGGCTCATTTGAGACCTGATTGTAGTTTTGCCACTGGAACATATCACAGTCCTAAACATAAGCTCAAGAACAGCACTTCCTTGTATAAGCTAAAGAAAAGCTACTTCAGGAGAGAGAGGCTCCAGCTTTACATTGCCTATACCTTTAAGAAAGTGTATACAACAGAACTACATACAGCGTTGATTGTAAGACAGTTTGCTATAGGTAGCCGATACAATGTATAAACTTATTTCAGATGTTTTTAAAGTATCATATATAAAACACTAAAGGAGTACAGCTATCTGGCATTCTCGTGAAAGCTGGAACATTGGACGTTATGTATAAAATATTTAAGAAATGTAGTTTTGATGTGTTATTTTCCATGTCTTTTTGCCTGCAAGCGGAGAGGTGGATGCGATTCCCAGAGAGTCTCTTTTATAGATTCTGCTGACAGCTCTACAGATCCGCTTCCTTTCAAGCCCTGTTGGTTCTCTTTTTAAGGAAAACACAAACCAAAACAAAACAGGTGCATCTTCTCCAAACTTTACAAAGAAAAATAAAAGAAACTTTGCCTACGGAGAAGTTTGGTTTTAACCATTTCATTTTTATGTGGTTTCATTAACTCTGGGTGCCCTGGAGCACTAGGCACACATAGAAAACAAAAACCAGGGCCTTTTGCCCTTATACAAAACCTTACCCTAGCCACCAACGTTAAACATGGCCGTCTCACAGAGCCGGGTTGCTAGTAGGTTTGGATGTCTTTAAGACAATGCATGAAAGATAAAACAATATATGAAGCCTTTTTAAAGTCTATACTCCATTCCTTTCATTTGAACCCCCAAATGAGTAGTGGCTAGGAAATGTGAAACTTCATGATTAAAACCAAAATATCTAGCTGTTCAGTGTGACTTTTTTTCTGACGTACTCCTCACTCTACTGTTGTGTGTGTCAATTGACTTCGCTTGTATTAGGAGTTATCAGGGTACTGAGTTTTAGCTTATCACTACTAGGCACCTGGCTGATCTGCAGATGAGACCAAAGAGCAGCACGCACTGTCTGGAGAAGGAGCAGAGGGATGGAGGAAAGACTTCGGGTTCTGCTTTGAGCTCTGCTACTGATTTTCCACATACTATTTGGCAAACTGTGTAACTTCCCTTTTCCCTAGCCTTATACTTAACTAGCAAACCAGTTGTGACGGTCAATGTCTAGAAAGCATTTTGAGATCCACGGATTAAAAGTTTCCAAAAGTTTTCAAAGTTTCACCTCCTGTAACTGCCAAGTATTATTATTGGCTAGAATCGCTGTCAAATGTTAGGGGAAGTGGCAGAGAGGGATGAGGAACAATCAATAACAATACAAATCTTCCACCTCCGCAGTCTTCTAAATTTATGACCCCTTTCATGGGTTAAGGGTGGTCTTATGTTCATTAGTGTCTGTCATACATTAAAGGTGCTGCTGGAGATTGGCACAATACAGGTAGAGGTTGAGAAATCCAGGTATCAGCCTAAAATCATAATGGCAATGCTACCCAGAAGGAAGGAAGGAGGAAATATTCCCTCTCCTCTCAGCTTTAATTGCCATTCTGCTCTATCACCAGCTACCCACTGCAACATTAGTCTCAATTAGCACCCCTGATGGTAGATGCCCTGTTGCATGAGTGATTTATGTCTCATGCCAACAACTTTGTAAGGGCCTGAGTTAGACAATGAATCTGAAATCTTTCTAGAGTTAATTCAGACGAAGGCGGACTCACAAGACATTTTTGCTTTACATAGCTGCTCCCACCCACCCAGTTCTGAATGAAAACACAGAAAAGTTGGTAAAGTTCCCTTTTGCCAGTGATTTGGACTCCCTTCTGCAAAGCTCACTACAAGCTGGCAGTATGGCACTGGGCCTTTGCCAGCATAAGTTTTTAAAAAGCTTTACCCTGAATCACTGATGCTTGTTGTATCGATCCCTGTAAATAATGGTTTATAGCATTCCTCAGGTTTTATGTGTTAGGACAACCGCTGCATAATATTGTTGTCACTACTGAAGGTTTTGCAGGAAGTGGAGTCAAGAATATGGTCTGCATCTCAGCTGAAATAGTAAAACAGCCACCTAGGAAATGATTAGGTTTACATTTGGGGAGTCACCTGGACAAAAATAAAAAATTTTCTAAGTAAGTTTTTCAGTTCAGCTATTTATTGGTTGCCTTTTTAACTCCGGTTTGCAAACATCTGCTCACACTGTTTTTTTTTTTTACAAGATCCCAAATGTTTCCATAAGCAAGGTATCAGAAGGCAGCTTGTTTCACAGGTGGATTTCACCTGTAGAAGCTCATACATTACAAAAACTAGCGTAGCCGGCCTCAAAGCCCGGCAAACAAGCAGGAAGCCTCTCTGTTCCAGGATCCAAGCCGTCACAGACGGAAACCAGCCTGCCTCCATCCATCAGCGGAGCCACGCTGATTTTCAGCAGCTGGCAATCTGGCCCCATATGTCTTAGCTGACCAGTCACATAGCACAAATAATGAACAGTCACAGCAAAAGATTAATGAACTCCAGACCACAAATCACCCATGCAAATGATCCTGGGATTACTAGTGTTTGGGAACAGCGAACGCAACTGCAGCTTCTCGCACAGCTTACAATTGAGCCACAAAGCCCATGTGAAACAACGCGTATGTGAAAACCTCAGCGGGACAGAGCCATTATCACAGGATTTCAAACCACAGAGACAAGAGCAATGCATACAAATTTGATCAGGAAATCAAACGCAAACTTTGGCTAAAAAAATTAGTGAATAACAAGTTTGCCAAGAAATGCTGTTTTAGGATGATTGTAACCACCCATGAATTCAGATTGAATTTGATAAAATTGTTTTGTCTCTAAACAATGAAGAAATGTTTCCAGTACATGTAAAATATTTACTTCTGTTATTTTCCAAGGAAAATGTTAGGGCTTTTTATTTTTCAGTGAGACTTCTACTTACGATTTGAATACCTTATTTTAAAATGGTAATAGAAAGTGTTTATCATCCTGAAAACGAAACTAAATATTTAATTTTGGACCAAAGTGTTCCCATTTGGATCAAATTTGGGTCTTCACCCATAATAATAAGAACACACACACGATATATATATATGTACACACGGATGCACGCCCGCTTTCCTTTCAACTGGTTAGGCCAACGAAGTGGAAAAACCCTTCTGACAGCTCTACACAAATATCTCTATCAAAATGGCAAAGCCCTTCCTTCACACCCAGAACATGTAAAAATCCCATTTGCTTTTCCGATCCTTTGCAGATCCCCAACCTTGCACTACAGCCCCATCCTCCCGGCTCTGCGTGATGAGCTGAACAGATCGGATGGGTGTGCGGCGTCCCCAGAGGAGCCCGGGCAGGTTAGAAAGCACACAACTCTCCTAGCCTGAGTGGCCCTGCAAGTCTCTCGGCATTTGGGACTGCCTCAGCTAGGATGCCTTGGATCCTCCATGGTAAGCAAGCAGTCTTGGGAAGCCTCTCTGTCTGACCAGATCAGGGTGCCAGGGGAAGACTGAAGCTATTATTACACCAGGCTGAAGCAGGGAGAATCAGACGGTATCCGAGAGGTTGCAAGCGTATGGCGCAAAAATTCAAGATGAATTTTGTAGTCGCTAAATTTAGATTGCTCTCCTGAGGCACCAGCCTTCAGCGATTTCTGCTGTGGGAAATAAAGTGGCAGGCACGTGTGGAGGGGAACTTGTTTCTGCTCTCCTGAAAGCCTCCCTGAATGTGCTGTGGGGAAAGACAAGAGGACAGAGCAGGACTGACATTGGAACAATTCTTTCCAAAGTCTGGAGTTTAATTTGCCCAAAAATGAAGCAATTTGTCATTGGTGCAAAACAGTGCTTCTGACCTTTAACATCTACAATGTGTATATGAAATAACATATATTCTGTCATATTCCCCTTTCCCCTCTTCACTTTAGAAATATTGCAGGATACGTATGGAAATAATCACATAAAAAACAAGCAGTCACTGAAGGTTTTCCACCAAACAGGATACCAACCTCTTGGTTAACAGCAATGTCACAAAGAAGCTGTAAAACCCCCAAAGTCATTTCCTCCTTCTAATTCACAATGACATTAACAAGATCTGAACCCTGACCTGCAGGTGACTAAATTATGTTGCTAAGCAACTACACTTTCAAAAAAGAGAGAGAAAAGGAGCGAGCGGCACACGCACACCAGGCTGCCGGTATGGGGTAAATACGCATTGTGTCCAACTCCCTACGCCTGAGATCCAGCGCAGGAGCTGGCTCCCCCCTCTGCCGCGGGAACGGAGTGGGGCTCCTGACAGGTGCACACGCTGCTTTGGGTTTTTCTTTTCTTAAGAGTCCACACAGATAGGTATACAAGAACATTGCTACAGCTAAAAATGACAAAATGAAATATAGCAGCCATTTTTCTTTGGAGAAGAGGTGCTTATAAATTCGCTTCGTCCAAAGTATCTCTCGCTTCGGCAATATATCAAACTACGCAGCCCCATCAGTCTGAATCAATTAGAAATTACTCACCAAGAAATTACATTGAAAAGCTTTGATTTGTTACTGGAGTTTGTTACTGTTCTCTTCAATCTTAAAAGACTGAAAGCAAAAAAGTAATAATGTGACAGTGATAGTGAAATGTAACTTTTATTGAGATTGATGGGAACCTATTTGCCACAATATTTGCTTTTAATAATTTAATTTTTCAAACACTGCAAAGAGAGCCATAAATATTTGGTTATGAAGTTCTTCCAATTTATGGTACGTTGGTTTGCACTGGTTGCCTATTTTTTCAACATTTTTATATTTCATTTCTAAAAATAATTCTACCAACCATATGTTCATAACTACCTTTTACTTTGCCTTCTAACTGTGTTCTTTTAACTTTCATCTGTTGCAGGTTAGTAACCTTTCTACAAAAGGCACTTCAGGCACTGAAAGAAAACACAAAAGGATGACTCCCTTAAGAAAATATTATGGTTTTTACAGCTTTAGTTTATTTTTGAATTCTGTAAAAGGGCTAGCTCTTTCTGACATGAAGGTCACTGACAAAACTTACAGTGATTTTGGTGGGAGCAAGGCTCGCTTCCCTCATTAGCATTGCTTACGGTTACTGTGACTGCTGCACGACTGGAACGCAGGATTTTGTAATTGGTAAACAGAAAGCATTTCTCAGGCTAAAACATAAAATAATATGAATACCAACAGAATTTATGTTAATCATAGACAGTTTCTAGCTAGAAATATTTCTTCTTGTATGGAATAGGTTTGCAACTGCTCTTTAGACCAGAGGACTTTGCCATTTTTGAGGACACAAAACAGCAGATTAAATTGCATGACTGGACTTTTCTGATGTGACAGTTCCTACAGATGTGTGCAGAAAACAGATGCAAGGGCTAACCTTGTCACTCTTCACCTGGTCTTCAGCCATATCTTAAATGTAAGGAAGGGTATGAGCTGAAACAGCATTTATCCCCTGTTATACCCCGGTTGTTAACAAAGCAAGGAAAAACACAACAGGCATTGCTGCTGAGTGTTCAGGTTGCTGGATTTCACGTACTGACAAAGATGCTTTCACCCCTCATTGACGACTGGATGCTACCAGCTTCTACTTGGCTGCCTCAACTGGATATTAAACTAGGTCATTTTACAGATGCCAACTACACATTTTCTGGTAAAATGTGTTAGTGTCCAAAGAGCCTTTCTGACAGGTTGGCTGCCTTCTAGGTGAATTATTCCATCTCGTACCTGGTAGGAAGTTCTGGTGCTGGAGATACCGTACCAACCTCCTCCCACTCCCAAACCCCTACCATTCCCAACCTGATATTCTTACGGGAGAATTAAACAATGCAATCTAAAAGCGCTTCTAACATAAGATACAGTGTCCTACATAAATGTCAAGTTCTAAGGTGTGTCAATTGTAGAAAAAATGACTCAAAAACTGAAAGACAAGGCAAAAGGAAGAGTCAGGCTAGTAAGTAGATGACAAATGTAGTTCAAATAGTGCAGGTGAAGAATGAGTCATAATTAATGACCAAGGGCTTTAGTTATTGGTGTTGAATGGAAAAAAATCATTATGTTTGAAGCTTTATACTGGCATAGAGTGGAAATTATATGCAATCCCTGCTAAGTGCCCGATTTTACTGCTAGAAAATCCCTCTGACTGAAATGTACTTCAAAGTAAACTACTTTAGAATTTCTTTGCACTGTTGGATGCCCAACCAAAGGTCATTTTCTCTCTCTCTTTCTGCATCATTGTAGCAATTTTTAAACTTTTTTCCTCCCCTTCTTCTGCAGTTTACTTCTATTTTTCTACACTTCAGAGGGCCTAAAACTGAAAATTGGATAACTGCGTTTGGAAATGAAATGCAAAATCAGGAGCCTACAGTGATTTAAAATGAAGATGTTTATTCATTACGGACCTTTCCCTGCAAGGCACTGGCCACCCTCTTGTGCCATTGAACTCAATAGGTGCAAAGGGGTTACAGAGCAGCAGCCCCAGGAGGGAGCCACGGGCTGGAATCCAGCTCTTCCTCTCCTCCCCCACTCACAGCCCACAAGATTTACTGTTCCCTACAGCAAATTGCCACCATGCCCAGTAAAAATCCTTCATCAAGGAAGCTTTTTTTTTAACATTTGGGGATTCTCTGGCTCTAACAGCTTTCTCACTCGCTCAGTGTATTTTTTCCTCTCCTGATAATCGCAGCACTGATACAGCACCCTGGTTAGAGGCTGAAGGGAGAGTTTCTCACTTTAGTTTTAAACACATCTGCTACTAGTAATAGTAGCACTGGAGAGGCGGCAGTGTTCGGAGCGAAGCAGAGGGCTGCGTGGAGGAAGTGTCGGGCATGCCATCCTCTTTTGTCATTTCAAGAGAAACCTCATCCCAAACCTTCCAGGAACAGCAAAGCTCCTCAGGGCATAAATTGGGGTACACTTCAGTGTAGGTGCAGATGGCTTACATCTCACTTTGGCTCTGCTGCTGCTCTGTTTAAGACACTGTAGAGTAGCCTGAACATTACTCTGATTTATCATGGCCGAATATCAAAGGTATCTGGGCACTTTTCCCTCCCCACCTATGACATATATGAGTAGGTGAGAGAAACACATGATTAAAAACCTGTATCAGAACACAGCAACTGAAGATTCCCCTCAGAGCAAGACAATGGTGCTCCTGGGTCTAGGAAGAGCATTAGCTGCTCTGATTTGATGGTTGCTCCAAGACTATCTCTTGGACTGCTATCAAAACAGCTAATTGAGCTGAAAAGTAATGTTGCCAATCTTCTTACCCCTCTGGAAAAAAAAGGTTAGTGTTCGTCCACTGTTTCTTGATCCAGCTTACCAGGTAGCTTACACAAGCACTAGCACCAGCAACTCTGGTCCCTGAGCATGTGAACGCTCCCTTTGGCAGCCTTCCACACTACAGGCAGTCATAAACCTGTAGTGAAAAATCCCATTCCTTTATTTATTTTCTTTCTCTGATGCACAAAACAGCAAGTAGCTTTTGACCAGCATGTGATCCGAAGGAGAGAAGGAACGCCAGGAACAAAAGAACAGTTAATAGTCATGAGAAAAGGACAGACATGCACGTTTGAACAACATGGACTGCTGCAATACATGGCATTATGTTTTTTCTTACTATTTTCAGTAACAGCAATATGACTTTTGTTTTGCAAAATGACATCATATGTTGCAAATACAGTCTGTCCTGAGGCCTTTCAATTTTTTTGGTAGAATACGAAGCTGTGCTTACATGGATCTCTGTACTACACTGACAGGAGGGAAAGAAAGGGGAAAGAAATAGGACGAAAAGAAAAACTCTTCAGGGCAAGCTAGTAATAAAAGAAATGTGAAGTTTTTAAACCGGCTAGGGCATTGGCATAGCACTCGGGAAACCTACGTTCAGTTTCCAATTTCTGGTGCAGTACGATCCTGACTAGCTCTCTTCATCTCTCACCACTTCCATTTTTTTAAACCAAAAATGACACTACTAACCACCTTTCCTTATATTTGTATTGTGAAGATTAATTCATTGTTAATAACAGAGAGGTTCAGAAACACAATGATGCGTGCCATATGAGCCGGCAGAAACTCTTCTATCCCCCCTGCACCATGCTTCATACAAAAAGAGATAAAGGGACTGATTTCTAGCAGGAGAGCTGTGACTGCTGCAGATGAAGGTTCCCTACAGACTACAGAAGGCACTATTTGAAGGCATTTAGTGCTATAGCTTTTCTTACACAGCCATCTTTATTCTACATAAAAGCATATTTACAGAATCCAGGCTTCAATGTGTTATGGAGTGGCAGGGAAGGGGATTTGTTTTCCCCCTTTCTCCCACCAGTTTTCCCCCTAAGGCTGATCTGGCTCTACCCCCTGCCCCAAGCCATTGCTGGGGGCAGCTTTCTTCTCACCTGTCCCCTCAAAAAGCCACACAAAAAAACCCACCTTCAGAGCACAGCCTTATAGTGCTCCCTGCCTCTGAAGCCATTTTAGTTTACCTAAGAACACTCAGTGGATCATGACTTGAGACCTGAATTTGTCCTTGAGAAAATCACGTATCAAAGAACAAATCCAAAATCTTTCTGAGAGAATGCACAATTCTCGTCTGACAGCCTGTGCAAAGGAGGGCAGAGGATGGAAAAAACCACACACCACGTTTCTAACTGAATTAGTGGAAGTCACTGATACACAGTGATAATGGCAGGTAAACACCTATGCAGCGACAACTACCATCCTCAGCCGGCACATATTTACAAGAATCCCTCTGTGAGGAATCAGGCTGCAACCATTTTGGGAGCAGCACAGAGCGGCCATCAGGAGGGCCTGGAAGTGGGGAAGGTGTTTGTCATGGAGAAATGCAGGCTGAAAGGGGATCCTGTCAGCCCAGACCGTGGCTCAGAGGCAGAGTGAAGGGATCATTTGGAACTTTAATTGGAGTTAACTCTGCCTTTTTGTAATTTCCTCCCATTTCTGAATAATGTAGTTGTCAAATCCTTTTTTTTTTTTTTTTCCTTTCTTTAATTAAAAAAAACAAAAACTAGTTTTAGTGATGTGAAGCTAAGTTGGAACATGTAGCCACAGCTGTGGTAGGGAATTTAAATGTGTGATGGTAGGAATAGTGGCTGGAAGTTTTGGCATTTCAGAATTCATAAAAGTAAAAAAAAAAACCCTCAAGAGTTACCTGAAGAACTTACAAAAAGTTGCACTGTGGGTGACAAGGACAGGCAAGGAGCCTAAGCAGTGTCCAGACGAGTACGAAACATCTTGTGACACTCCACCAAACTCCCTGAGCTTTTGCAAGGGTAGTCAACCAACTCTTCAAGGTGTTCAAGGTCAGGAGGTTGGATGGGGCTTTGAGCAACCTGATCTAATGAACGATGTCCCTGCCCATGGCAGGGGGGTTGGACTAGATGATCTTTAAAGGTCCCTTCCAACCCAAGCCATTCTATGATTCTGTGATCCTCCTGACCTTAGATTAGGCTGCACAGGAACAAGGACGACACAGAGACCAAAAGCAAGCAAATATATTCCAGTACTTTGTAAACGCAAACACTCCTCCTCACAGGATTTCTGCCAGTTGACATTAGGATTAACTTATTTCTTAATTAGGATTACACACACTTTGCTAATACAAAATGAAAAGAAATCCACTGCCTGATAAAATATGGCCCTATATGCCATCTCATAAAGGTCTTAATGTAAATCTCCATCCAAACAGGAAAAGCTCAGCGGTGAAATATGAGCCAACCTCCAGGCATCTGGAGGACTTTCTGCCCTTCAGATAAGGTGAGTGTTTTGGAAAGCAAATGCTAACAACTGTACGGTAGGTTCAGGGGCAGGAACAAGGTCCACTGCGACCCATACCTTCAGAATTCCTGGGATAACCTCATTTCTCATCATCAGTCCTCTCATGCCTAGAACTAATTTGTCTAGTACAGTGGTATAAAATGGTAGGTTGGGCAGAATCCAACCTAGTATACTCATCATAGAATTATTTCTGTAAATAATACCTCTAAACTCGCAAGAGTGCCTGGAAAATGCCCT
This sequence comes from Calonectris borealis, assembly GCF_964195595.1. Taxonomy (NCBI): domain Eukaryota; kingdom Metazoa; phylum Chordata; class Aves; order Procellariiformes; family Procellariidae; genus Calonectris; species Calonectris borealis. Next base: position 7,252,474 of record NC_134324.1, on the reverse strand, counting down.
CTGGTTTATGTACACAGAAACTGGATTAAATCCTCTAAAAAATCCACACCGCATTTTACAAAGCTTCCTGCTGGTAAAGAAGTTTGTGATTTTTAATTAGTACTATGCAGACATGAGGCCAGACATGCAATGTTCAATAAACCAGTTAGTTTTTACATCAGTAATGAGTCTTAGAATATTAATGTAGGGCTTCAGAAGTCGGAAACAGAAGAGTGAATGTGCAGTGATCCTAACATTACCCCTAGGTGGATATGAGTAGCAGAGATATTAACAACCTCAAGAGTGTAAAGTTTAAAAAAAAAAACCAAAAATCCGTAGAGGTGGAAATGTATATTTCTTGTGGGTTAATATAATCAGCTGCAGGTAGATTTCAGAGGATTATTTTCAATCTTTTGAGAAGAGATTTCTTTTGTGGGCATGATAAAAATTGTTAATATGTTGCTGCTGTTTTATTCAAGGTGAAAATTTTACTTTAATCACTTTCAAATAAATGCGAAACTCAACCATTACTCCCTTCTAATAATACTGAAGAAAATAGTTCACACTAAATCTAACATAATGAACACAGCATGTTCATAGAGAACTGAGTGTTCTGAGCTTAAGTCCCCTTTAATCCATAATTCCTTTGGAACTACATATTACATCCACATGAATACCAAAGAGGTTTATGATTAATGTTATTTTAATGAATAATAAAAGAATTGATGATTTACACAGAGTTATTTTCAGGTTTTTTTTGCATAAAGATTTGTTAGTTAGAGACTCTAATATATATAAAATAGAGCACTACAATCTGATTGGGATGGTAATACTTTTGCAAAATCTTCTAAGCAATGTGAATGCGTAGCTGAACTGAGCTGAGAATAACTGCCCCAGGTACTCCCTGAATTCTTCCCTTGCCCAAGCTGCGCTGAGGAAGCACGATAAGAGAAGCACGTTCTCAGGAGAAGTGACTTTGCAAGCATGAGTAGCTGGGCCTGATTATCACCTTGCACTGGTTTGACTCCAGGATTCCTACCCAGTTACTCCTCACGTATGGCGACACATGTGAGATGAGACCTGGCCATGCTATGCATTGCTCAGTGCAGAGGAATGCTGGGTCCCAGGTCCTGCCCTTGAGCAAGATCCTCAGCTGTTCTAAATGCCAGCAAGGTCACTGGCAATTAGTTACACCAGCACAACAAGCAACAGCAAGTCACAAATGGTGTGATTTCCAAAAATAACAGGCAGTTAGAGAGCTTTCGTATAAAGACTGGAGCTGGAGTTTCCCAGTCCCTCAGTATAGTTACGTTACAAACTTTAGGAGGGCTTTTACTGCATCCGCCAACTCGGATGTGCAGACATGGAAAACTGTCCTGCAAATGCTCTGCACATGGAGTGGGATTACAGTGACTGGTGATCTCGAGGGCTGTGCTTCTCACCCTGCTCTCTGTACAGAACTGCATTACTGGCTGCCTCTCACCACTTGCTTTCTTGCCTTCTAATTTGAGGCACTGGCTCCGGCCGAATCTATTTGGCTCATCTTTCCAAGAAAGTCAAGAAAGTGAAAGAAGGTCTGTGAAGCAGTGATAGCACAGCATAAGCCTGCATATACGGTATCCAAATAACCTATTAATGAAAACCCTTTGGCAGCTGTTTAAATGCTGTGAGTAGAGAAACGTCTGCAGTCAGAACTCTGTGGGACCCTTCCTGAAAATGCCATCACATGTTGTTATAATTAAAATAACATCTCCTCCAATGCCAGCTATCTTTATTAGGTACCAAACACTGAACCTCTTCCCAAATCACTGGGGTGCAAATTACTTTTCAAGACCATTTTTGGAACTGATTTAACCATAAGCTTTCACACTGGAATGAACTTTCCCAGGGACAACAGTTGCGTTTCTTCCCCCAGGCTCTGTGCTAGAGACTTCTGTATGGTTATCGACATCCGGCTGGATGCTGGAGCTGGTTTTCTGGACTTAATTGTTGGTAGACTCTAGGTCGTATTCCATAGTGATCTTTTTTTGATGTTTTTGTCCAAAAAACAAACAGCCACCACAATACCTCCCGGGGAACTCCAAACAAAGGCTTAGTCTGGGAAAAAGATTGCAAGCGTGGAACCAGGAGAGGCATGAGTTGGACACAAATGCCCATCAAAATTAACTCAAGTAGTACAATTTACTGTAAAATAATCAATTAATCATTCACATTTTTGGTGTGCAGCCATGAAAGTTTCTCTCTGGAGGAAAGTTAGGGTGGTGTCTGCTTTCCCACATGCCTGTCCAGAGTTGAGATCTAGGCCAAATCCTGTGTGTGGCTAAAGGCTTTCAAGCCCCTCCTAGCATCGACAGTATTTGATAGGGTTCATCACTTCAGAAGGTAAGAGTGGCTGTCTGCAAAAACTGCACTCCTGTTACTCACTGTTGGTGTTTGAATCCCTAACTCACAGCCAGCCCAGGGACGTCCAACCTACTTACCTCTCCGGTAAGAGAACTTGGCGCTTACTCTGGAAACATCCCTCTCTGGACCAAACGTGGTGAGGCAGAGCCTGGGGTAGAATTGCTGAGTCCTCTTCCTTAAAACAAAGACCCCAGAAGGATTCTGAATCTCCACACATGACCTAGAACAATCCACTTTTTAACTAGAGATCTGCTGCACAAAACAGAATCAAAGAGTTTGAAAGCAGATCTCCCTCTGCCTTCCCTTCTGTGGTGTTCTCATCACAGCGAGTATTCAGTGGCTTCCTTTGCTGCAACAAGCTACGTACAGGTGACAGAAAGCTACTGGGAAGGGACTCATGTATCTATGCACTGGCATGCTGTGCCTTTTGAGAAGCCACAGGGTATCTGAGGGATCAGGTCTTCAGAGGGTGCAGGTCTCCCATAGGCCTTGTGTCTCATCATCTGGTTCCTTGCAGACAGCTCAATGCCTTTAGGTATTTAAAACCACACTGTGTATCAGTGGTTAAGTAAATGATTCCCACACTTTGTATCATGTCTGAGTCCTGGCTTCTCTCTGCTATTCTCATAAGTTGCTGCCAAACCTCTCATCATCTCTTTGTGCCCTCTCTGTACTCCAGGAGCATCCCTCAGGTCGGCCTGTGTTCACAGAGCTCGTCTGACCAAAGCACAGCAGATGGTACCACAGACAGAAAAAGTCCCCCTCCCTGCTGCCTACCTACACACTTTTAGAGGACACAGTAAGCTGCAAACAAACAAGTAAAACACACGCCAGGACTCTCAAAGGAAACATACAATTTGAAGGCTTCTAATCAAATTTCACAGGCTGAACACCCTCAGTATTTGTGGGAGATGCTGATCGTGCCCTACCTCCTTTCCAAGTAATCGCATGCTAGTGGTCAAACTTTCTCCATCCCCCTTCCCATGCAGACTGCAAGACCTTTACCAAGTAAATATCTACTGAAATAATCACAAAGTGTTTTAATAACATCAATTTTATATTCTACAATTCAATCTACATTCAGTCAACAAGCTAAGAAGCAGAACGAGATGTGGTCTGCAGGAAACAGGAGCAGCTTTTCCTGAAGCCAAAGAGAGCTACTCAATTTACCCTGTTTTTTCTGAGGGCACAGACCATCAGACTGGAGAACATTTAATAGCTGAAAATACATCTCCTTGTAACTTTTATATCGCCACTTAGGTTATTTGGCCCTCTCCCAGTTTTTTTAGATTACCTCAGTTTTCTAGAACAACTTGGGTACTTCATAAACCAAATGCCATTCCTGTGCCTCACAAGATACACAGCGAGGCACTGTGTAGATATATCTGCTAAAAAGGTCAAAGCCATCTTTCAGAAACTTAGGCAAGCACGCCCCAGAATGACTTTTCCTGTTAAAAAATACTGGACCACATTTTGTTGCAACTAAATGTTTAAAACTCTTGTTCTAAATGTTTGGAACCATTAAAAAAAAAAGATAAATGTTAAGGGGAACGAGCAAGCAAACAGACTGTGTGTGTGTTGGATGACCTCATTCTGCTGTGACCAGCTGGAAACCTGCTGGTTTGCAGCCAGCCTCTCCCATGTCTGTAAGACCAACATATAGCTGATGCAAGCTTCTGCTGGATGGACTGTGCCAGGTGGAAAGAAAGTTTCACAACTGACTTGCTTCTTTCTAAAGGGTTTGTGTCCTCCCCTTTGGAGCAAAGAGCAAGAACCTTTGCTCACTGTCTCCTACTAACAAACAGCTGACAATTCCTCTGGTTTCCCACACATCTGGCAACTCTCCAGCCTGGCCTTCCAAACATCATCTGGGCTGCTACAGCTATTGCCAGCTCCAGAAATGTAATTTCTAACAGAGGAACATCAGAGGTTTCTATTTTATCATCAACATTTTCTGCACTGGTGTTTCACCTTCAGTGTTTTGCTATCATCTTTGCCACAATCACGTTTTAGCATCTGCTGTGTCAGCATCATGTTTCAGCATCAGCATTTAACCATCAGCTGTTCCACCATATGGCATTAGAAGCATCAGCAACCTAGCACTTAAAACACATACGAGCAAACAAAAAGCACTTGTAATTCTCCTCCACTCCCCATTACCCTTTTTTCATGCCATGGCCTCCTTTCCCTGGGACAATACCATCCCTCAATCATCTTTCTTTTTCCAGGAAGAAATACAGTCTGGAAGGAAGAAAAAACAAAACAAACCCAAACAACTCAGTTCCTCTAGGCAAATTTGAAAGAGTCTCTCTTGTGATCTGAATTTCCTCTGAGGTTCACTGAAGCATTTTTAAGGTCCTATGCTATGAGAGCAAGCTAAGGGTCACTGACTGTCATGCTTTTAATCACGGCTGCCATTTGGCATGGGAGCTTCCCAGAAGCAGTGACAGGAAGCCTCCCGGAGACCTGGATTCAATTTCCAACTAGCGCAATCTTTTACTACCTTGGAGGGTAAATTTAGGACACTCTTTAGACTAAAGTTCTTCAAAAGGATCCAATTTATTTTGCAAATGTTTAGCGTGCAGGACAGGTTGGGTTAAAGTAAGCAATACCAACCTTGTTTGCAACTACATGAGGCTTTTGTTTTTGCTACTCAAGGGATTCACAAAACCTTTCAAACAGAAAAGGAGAGCACTCTTTCATGATCTTTCCTGATCATGCAAGGCAGGGAGGTCCACACAGCCTACTGCCTAAATAGCAACAGCATATATAACAGCTTGGTTCTACCACAAATCCTCAAGGCACTATAATCTGCAGCTATATCCTTTCATACTCCGGACATGTATTTTATTCTCCTGATGCAGTCTGACTACCTGAAGCTCAAAAAAGCTCTTCCTAAGCCAACTTTGCACAACGGAGGGCCAGCTAATAAGCCTTCCAATCCATTAGCACAACCGTCCTTGTGACTGGGCAACATTTCAGACCAATGTTGAAATGTTGGTTAGGTACAGAAGTCTGGGAAGAGTCAGGCTGTCTTTATGTCTGAAGATGATATAGGAGTCTTGGTATTCCATTAGTCACATCATATACCATCCATTTTTTCAGATGGTACTAAACCCCCCAGCGAATGGTAGCAAACATGGTCCTTTTGTGGGGGCTGCAATCTGCAAAACCAAAGCATGATTTAACACATGACCAAATGAATTTGATATCTGCTTAGCTTACAAGCAATTATTTCTCAAGTTTGTTCTGAGTAAAGAGCGCAGTTTTTCCACCTCATTGTAAAATTTGACAAATGCAAATTTTGTAGGCTTCACTTTGAGTGTGAAATTTTCTGACGCGGTGCCTGTTTATCTATAGAAAGCTGTAGCTAGCAAGATATCTTTAAGAAAAATGCAGCAGAAAAGGAATTAAATGAGACATAGGACTTTTCACCATTGTGGTCAGAGTCTAATCACTCCTTCCCATGCTTTGAAGAACAGTCAGTATGAATCAGTAGTTTTCCACATTAGAGTATACCAAGGGAAAATGTCGATCTTTGGAAACCACTTAGGAGCAAAGAAGCCAAACTGAGATTACCAGAGCACCAGAGAGCTGACAAAACCCATGAATGAAAGGACAGCATTAGTTAGCCTCTAATGGTGTAAATCATCGTTGGCAATGCCATTGACACTGGTGCCAACAATTTAAAGGAGGAGGATTAATAGAAAAACTGACAGAATTTACTCTTTGTATTATTACATCTTCAACGATGCAACAATCTTATTTACTTTGATTCAAAGTTTTAGATCAGAAAATCTGAATTTGCAACAGTAAAAGATAGTAACTTAGTTAGTTGACAGTATACTAGTCTCTAAAGCCACCTTCATTTTCACATGAAGGGTGTGTCTGATCAAGATGTTAGATGAAAGGCCCTACATAGCTGGAAGCCTAGTTTAGACATGAAGATGTCCAGAACAGCAACAAGAAGCGTCTGTCTGTAAAGATATAGTTCAATGGAAATTGAGAATTACCCGTGCAAGTTTTACACTGTTATAAGGTATTGTTGCGTTCCTTCTAAATGGACAGGCTGAAGTGAGGAATGTCCACAGCTACTCCAAAATAAAACCCAACCAGATTCTGTAGTGACTGCCAGGCTCTTAGCCATGCCTCATAATGAAGAAATTTTTCCATGTAACTATGCTCCTGGAAGACCTGACTTATTGTCATCATGCAGATTATAGGGATTTGCCAGTTAAGCGCTTTCAGAACCAGTTTATTTCATAACTTTCTGGAATGTATGTTGCTATGTGACATCCCAGTTAGTGGGAGGGGAATCCCAACAGCATGTTATCAACGGTTATTTTACTTCTGTTAATAGATCCTTAACGAGCCTGAGATTCTCCACACCCAGCAACACCTTTTACTGTAACATACTGTATTTTTCTTCCAGAAAATGAATCCACTATGCTTTCCAGCCAACATAGGCTTTTGTCACCAGCGGAGCCTGCATCTGCTCTACTAATCACTCCAACCTTGTAAATCGTAAACAGGTCTCTCACAAAGCCAGAAGTAACACTTCCAGTGTAATGCTATTAACTTAATCTCTGGTAGTTATTACAGGAACTCGTGACACACAGCTTAGCAGATACCAGAAAATACAGTTTTTCCTCAGTAAAGTTGGAGATGTCTTTGTATGTTATAAGCATTATTAAAACCAGCTGAATTAAAATGTTGAAAGTTGAAGCTTCTACAGCTTTGGTGCCAAGATGTAGAAGTGGGTTGTATCAGCTTTCCTGGTGTGTAAAGATAATGATACAGGGGAGCACGTTGCCCGCGTGGTGCATTCAGGTTTTAATGTTTTGCATTTAAACCCATACTACAACAATTTCCTTATATGCAACTCAAATTCACCATATTCTCTTCTCTGTATGTGTCTTACTGTCTTTTCCACCCTGAGAAACACAGGGTAAAATCACGGCCAAACTAAGTAAGAAGATAACAACACTTTAAATCTTCTTATGTTAAGTGTATTGGTAGATCCGCATTTATTTTGAGAAACTTCCAGATCACTGTTAAAATGCAAAGGTACCATAAAGCGGGTGAAAACAGGACTTACCCTAGCGCAGCTAAATACATCTGATTGCCACAAATTTATATTGTTCTAAAAACAAGTGCCTTGAAACTATAAAGTCTCATACATTTCTAGGGGGTGCAAGGGTATCAGGCATTTAGTTCTAAAATCACTGGAGAGAGCTTCAGGAGACAGGTGTTTCCTGTGGCCTTTCCTGGAAATTTTGTTTTTGTTGGTTTCTAATGTTTTTCTTCTACTAAATTAAATTACTTTAGACTGAAATTCTCTGTTTGCCTTTTTTCTAGGGAACTGTAACTCCCACAGATATAATTCTTGGCAGTCCAACTGCAGAAGACGACTGGAAGCCTCACAGATGTGATATGAAAACCCAGGATTATCTCAGAGATAAATAACGATACACTCTGTTCCTACGTCACTCAGTAATGCAGACCCCACTCTTACTGGGGCCAGCTAGTTGGAAAAAATTTTCCACTACAAGCCTGTGCAGTAGTTTGAGATACATGGGAAGCTACTGGTTTAGATGTGAAATGTAAGATGTTTAATACATTTACTGTGGGTCAGACTATCAAAGTTTCACTTAGAGAACTGATTCCACTTTCTGTGACTGCTGAGTTGGGTAAGACTGCCAGGTATTTGGATGAAGCTCTCATGTGAGGAGCACAGTGCAGGTCTTGCTGGCTAAGGTGTTATCTTAGAAGAAATCTGTGAAGAAAACTACACCTTCTTCCAGCTGTAGGATCTTATTCTCTCCCAGAGTGAGGGACAAATTGAAGGAAGGGGAGGAGAGGGAGCAACAGGAGCGATGCCTCAGAAGCAGGGTGAACGCCAGTGTGATTCATGGTGTGGTACAGCCTCAGGAGCAAACCTTGCTCAAAGCTGGACCCAAGACTTGAAGGTATAAATTCATGGCACCAGAGGCTTCTAATATTTCATTAGCACCTGAGCTGATAGTACAAATGGAATGAACACAAAGAAGAGTGAAAAAGCAGAGCACTCACAGCTCTTTGTTGTGTCTCACGTTTTGACTGTTGTGCTCTCTGTAAATCTGAACAAGACGATGTTTTTCTCTTCTGAGAATCAGACATTTAGTTCTGGAAAGTGGCCCACAGAAGAGGTTTCCCTCCAGAAAAGGAAGGAACATTCTTGTAATTTTAAATTAAAGTGTGCAATTACTGTTCTTTATTGTTGCCAGTTAAAAGAGATTTGCTACAGTTGCTTACATACACGTATAGGAGCTGAAAGAAACCAGCAGATTCCATAAGAAGTTTCCTCCTGAGAGGTGTGAATTTCACAACAGCAATAAAAATGTTTGCTACAGTGCGAGAGCTATGATTTAAACACAGACAAATACTTATTTCCCTTCTGATAGCATTTTCCTTAGTTCTTTCTGACACATATAAATACACTGCTTGGGAAAAAGACCTGGGATATTATTTTAAGATAAGATAGTACAAATTCATAGTAATTAAGTCAAACTCTTTTTCTATGAAAAGAAGTGAGCGAGCACGTTTCCATGGTAATTCTTTTCTTACCTTTTAAGACAAAGGACAGCTTAGAGCTACAGAATTAAGTCTTTTTCATCCCTTTCTTCTAATGCTTATACAGAAGCTGTTTCTGCTTTAAACCATCAGAGGCTCATCTTTTCTGATAAATCCAGCTTCAATGCCAATTTCTAATGTAAATTTGCATCAAATATTTAATGATTTAAAAAATGAAGACATACAAAGAGTCAACGAAAATACCGAGTCCTGATTTTTCACAACCAAATTATTTTCAGGTTAGCATTGGAGGGAGGGTGGGGGTGGCAGAAGTCTAACTGAAAGAATTTTACCTAATCATTGAGTTATTCCAAGGTGCAACTTCAGTGAGTTAATTAGCACTGCAACAAAGATGAATTTGGCCCAATGTAAATCATCCCTTCTCCATTGTTAAGACTGCTCAAAAGAATGTTTTTGTAACCTATTTCTGAATCCAACCATTGTGTTTCATTATGATTTGCTTTTGATTCTGTTACCATGTGAACAGTGAAATACACATAACCACAGCTCATGATCTCAGAATGTCAACCAAGGGGTATTTTGTGCTTCAGATCTGCTTGGAGTGACTCAGAGCGTTCTTTGAAAGTTCTTTGAAAAAGTCACATGTGTGTTTAGATCTAAAAATTAATTGGGGATTAAGGAACCAAGAAGCAGGCAAGGGAAAATTTTCATCACCTCAAACTCTATACAAGAACTTTGTTTGAGAAATCCTTTACTTTAAACCCAGTCCTAATTGTGGATTAGATCCTGGGCTGAAGTAAACTGGATTAGTTCCATTGACTAAAATGACCCAAATTTAGTGGAGTTACAACATGCAGCAGTGTGAAGCCAATTTATATGAGTGCAAAAATGGCTCTATATTTAAGACACTAGTTTGCAAGTTCTCAGTATGTGGATTACTGACTGCATTTACGTTCTATTTAAATACACACCACCCATAAATCTACCCTGCTAAGTGCCATACTGTCCATTTACTCTTCATATAAATTCTGATTACTTATTTATTAATTTTGCTGTAACGTTTCTTAAAGACACAGGCCAAGATGTCTAACTACAGCTGAGGAGCTCATCACACAGACTGCAAATGCTCAGGACTGCATGTTTACAGAGGGTAACACGACAGACTCAGTGAAACAATGCAAGAGCAAATGGATCCTGGACTCTTTCGAGAACTAGCAGTAAAATTACTGGCCACCTTCAGCTGTTGGAATCTTTACTGTTTGTGACAGTGCAAGAAATAATAGAAACTAGCAAGAATTTCAGATCCCATATTGAATTCAGAGGGATTCTAATTATAAAGGCATCCTTTTGGTATTCAAACTGAGTCAGTTCAAAAGTGGAATCACCTAAGAACAAGTATAGATGAAAGCAATGGCACTCGCTTGATATTGAACAACTAATATAACTGCTGACTACATAAAGCTTCAGCAAGCTCCTTCACCAGACTGACTCAATAGCTCCCACACAGGAAAGTGAAGACCCAGGCTAGGAAATGCACAGGGGACACTACAGCACTGTGCAGGTTTACCAGCATGGGTCCAGAAGCCCATTCTTGCATTGTTGCACTTAAGTAGCAGCGACTGAAGATGACTGCTTTGCACCGCATCCTTTAGCACTTCTACTCTTGGGATGAGGTTACGTGGATCCGGGCTTGCGTGCCCCCATGCTGGGGGAACTCTGCCTGGCCACCTTCCGTTCCACGCAGGGGAACACGGCAGTCATCAGTCTGGGTGAGTCTCAGTCTCAGCTTTGTTCTGAAGTCCTACAGCACACACAAATTGCAACGGCCCACAACGACTCGCATAGCAGTTAGCAACAGAAGGAAGAGGACTGCATGGTTTTGGCCTCTGCTGTCTTTTGCCAGTTTACCTACTGCTTCATTATTCTCAGGGAAACTTGGTGCTCACAACAAACTGGGGAAAGCTGAGCTGGGTCACAAGACCTTTCTTTTACAGCCAAAAGGTCACTTCATGGTTGCAATTAAATACATTTTTCAGAAACTAGTTGGAAGCTTTTCAGGGGCTGCTCAGCTTCTCCTGCTCCTTTCCTGATTTAGTTCCTCCAATTTGCATCATTCTTTCTAATAGAAAGTGTAAGTGGGATTGTTTTCTGTGGTTTTTTTTCATGTAGTTACCTGAGAGTTACCAGACATGTACATTAACAAAGAAAGTGTTTTGCCCTGTGACAGACATGGATACGGTAATACAGAAGGAATCTGAGCAGTAGTTTCCGTACTGCTTTTAGTACTGCAAAAAGCTCAGCAGAGACCAAGAGCAAAAAAGATGAGATGAAAATATTCACGCCTCTTGTGCCCTTTGGACTATGACCTCTTTTGTTTAGCAACAGCTGTTCTTAACCTGTGTTTTGTAGTTTGCTACAAACTACATGTAGTTCTCCAGCCATTTCATGCAGCTGTTAGATGACAGAACCATCTCTAGAAGAACTGGTGGGAGAGAGTGGAGGAGAAACATTACTCCCTTCAGTAATTCATTTCTCCTTAGGAATGCTGAAGGGTTTCTCTCACCTTCACTGGAGAAAAGCAAGCAGTTCAAAACACTGTCAGAGCTGAAAAACTACTGGGGTTGCGTAATTCCTTCAAAGAGCAGAGAAAGAAAAATTGCTTGCATTTGAGAGAAGCTGTGAAAGATTTCTGGAAGTGTTTCTGGATCAGGAGAGAGAGACAGATCTGGGATGCGTTCAAGATAGATTTCTGAGTGCCAGCAAAGGCATTGGGCTGGGTTCAATGACCTGACTATAAAATAAGATGGGTAATACTGCCAGCTCTTTGAAAGAAAGATTATCCGGGTTTATTCCCAGCTGTGCTACAGAAATCCACATGTAACTCTGGACAAGTCACTTAAATTTAATTTTCTTCTGTTTACCTCTTTAAAAAATGTGAGCAGAGTAGTTAGTTTTCCCCGTTCACTTCCTATTCAGATTATAAATGCTCCAGCGCAAGATTGCTCTTCCTTTACGTGGAGTGCCAAACACCAGGTCAGCAAGGCTTTTGCCTCAGCTGGAGCCCCTTGTTTCTAACGTAATACAAATAACAGTAACTGCTCCCCTCCTCCTCCTGTGCCAAAATCTCCCTTCCCCCTTGCTTTTTCTTCCTTCCCAAAATTAATCCTTAGGTACTCCCACTTCCACACTGTCCTCTGCCACCATCCACAGCCAAACTCAGACCACGTCTTCTCTACTCTCCTCGTTTCAAGTACAAAGAGAACAGTGGGCAGCCAGCTTCGCTATTCCAGCTCCACTTCCACATTTAAATGCCATTTCTTTCCAAGGAGGAGACAAGGAAGAACAATTATAGATGGCTGTTATTTTTATTTAGGAGCAAAACCAATGACTTTTATATAACTTTTCTTGTATTATCATAATAATAGCAGTTTTAGCAAACATCTTAAACCAGAAAAGCCGCCAAATTCTCAAGTGGCCACACTTGATTTATAAGCTGCAATTATGTTTGTCAGCTGATAACCAGAGACCCGATCAGTTTTCACCAACTCAGTGGACTGGAAGTGAATACTTTATTACCTTCTACCCAATATTTCTTTTCAGATACAAAGTGCTTTCAGTAGGCAGCGACTTTTCTAGCTGGAGCAGCAGGAGATGATTCTTGGTCAGCAGGGCAGAAACTGAATGCCTTTGTCACGTGGCAATGCTAAGAAATCACAAAAGCAATTCTTCTAATCTTTCTAATATTTAACAAGGAACTTTAAGAGCTGTTCTCAACACCACACTTCCACACACTTCTCTCACTTTATTCTGTACTATAAACCTTCTTTCCAGGACTTTCCTGCCTGATCAGTGTCGTTCGCTGACTGATTTTCTGCTATGGACACTGAGGTTGTGTGAACAATCTCCCTCCTTGATGTCTCTGCCTACCTATCTTGCAGTCTGGATGCACCACAAGTGTTACCACAAAAGAATCCTAGGTATGCTCCAGAAATAAATTAACTTTCCATTTTCAGATAATAATTGCCTGGAAAAAATAAAGCAAGCTATTCTTCCTGTAGTTCGCAGTAAGATTGACATTCACTGAAGATTACCGTTCATTTCAAACATATTCCTTTAGTGCAAAGACTTGATCCATGGCACATGCTGGGGTAAGATACCACTGCAAAGCCTAACTTCCACGAAAACACAGTGAAATTAAAATTGAAATTAAAAAGAGAAAGAGATCTACCTGAAGCAGAAGTTCCAGGATAACAAAGAATAAAGATTCAACAGAGAAATATTCATAAGTGTGGTGTCAGCTCTGCAATCTGGAGCAAGTGCTGCTTTTTTGACTTAATAACAGTGAATGTCAAATTTTTCAGGAAAGGAATTTGCAAAGTCTTGGTAACAAGTCTGCTGTGGAACTAAATCGCAGTGCATTCACCACAGCAGATTATCTGTCACTCATAAAATCAGTACTTTCCAAGTCGCCTCTTAGCGTGGCTCAATATATAGACACAGATAAAAATATTTACAAAAACCAAGCACATCCACCAATATGATGCCACTTTCTTAACTGATTTCTAACTTCAATCTTCAAAGGGAGATCTGCAACAAGCAATCTTACACTTGTATGACAGTAATAAAATTATCTGCTTAGAGGAAAAATACCATTTTCATTGGCCAGATAATATAAAAGAATGGAGAAAACAACAGCTGGATCATACTTTAAAGACAAGCAAAAAAACCTCCAAACCTCTCTAGAGGAATCAAATTCCTAAACTGGAGAAAGTCAGCTAGCCTGATTCTCATCCCATACAGGCATAAATCAGGACTAAACATGCCAAAAGCCAGACCGGGATGTTAATCACACTGACAGAATTGCAGATGTCATCAGTGGGATGGAGAAAACGAAAGTAGTGTTAATGAGATTAGAGCCCATCCAAATGGTACTACCTCCACGCGAAAGGATAATCAGGCTCTGATTAGACAACTCCTGTATTATCACTTCAAAGCAGATGCAGCAAAACATGTTGATGGAAGAAACAGAATGGATAGGGAGCGTCCTCTGTGTGATGAATGAGGAAAGAATAAAACAGAAACCTATCACCACTGGCCAAAAAGAAAAGAAAAACTTGACATATGAGGGACAGTCAGGACTGAAGACGTCAGCCTTAAAGCAAGTGATGATGGTATCACATTGCTTAGAAGAGGTAACAGCAAAATGCCTAATGGACTTAAAAATTTCAGTTCTGACAATCATTCAAACAAGGGTGGATTGGTTCAACTAAAATTTTTAGACAAAGGTACATGGAAAAGAGGGGAGTTTTATTATTTTTATTTTCTGATATAGTTTGCCTATAATCCTTGATGAAGCCTAAGTAAGCTGCAAACAGGATGTTTGCAGCCTCGGTGGCAGTGGGGCCCTGGAAGAATGGGGTATTACTGCTGCACTAGCATCACTCATGTCCACAAAGCATGGGTTTGCCTCGGGGCAATCACTTGTTGCAATCATGGAGGACAGAAATGCCACTTCTGGAGGGTATCATAGTAAAGAATGGTGAAACCCTCCCCTGGTACAGGAGGACAATACAGAGGGGCAGATATAGAAACACTGGCTAGGAAAGAGAGCTGGCTGAGACTGGCAGCCGCTGATCTGACCAGGCTCTCTGTACTCCACCAGCAGAGGTGATGTGGTATCTGTATGGTAAGTACTGAGGAGGCACTTACCTTGGGCACTGTGGAATTCATCCCCATCCCCACCAGAACTGGGTAACTCCTGGTAAAATCTGAGCCTTACTTCCCATCTGCGCTAAGCACAGCAGTGGATGTGCTAGCACCAAGCCTGGCACAGGAGATATAAGCAGCAGAAGGGCATACCCACCCAAAGGAGGAGTGCTCACTGGTCCCACACACTGCAGAGCCACTGCCACTAAATAATTGTGTGTTTATACACTGCCTATAACCTTTAGTTCCTGTATAACTGGAGAGACTACAGGTATAGACTAAAAACTGCTCCCTGCTACAGTATCCCTGGATACAAATTGAAAATATCTCCCTTTCTTGTTTTTGATTGAGATAAATCAGCACACCCCTACAGCTCCCATTCCTCCCTGGTTAGCTGGTGCACTGGGACTTCATACTCCGCCTCACTCTGCTTTAACCGCATGTGATGGTAACATGTCCAACCACACAGCAAAATACTGGAAGGAAGGTCTGGCGGGAGGAAGGAGATGTATCTCATATCTCTGTGCCAGCACAAGCAATCCTTGCATTGCATTTCAAGAAACAGGTTTAGTCAAATAACTTGCAGAAGTGCTTAGGTCAAATTGGGGGCTGGTTGAAACTCAGCATGGTCCCACTGATTTCAGGGAAATAGCAGAGAATTTGTCTTTCTGAGCATGTTTTGCCAAATTAAGCTGTGGAGAACTATTTCCATAGTTTGAATGAAGATATACAACTTACTACCTAGTGGAGACTTAATTCTCTGTCTGATAGGCAGGAAAATCCTTTCAGTGAATTATATCAATGTCTAGCTTTTCTTATACGCTGCCAGTGCAGGTTTCTTGTAACACAATGGCCATAACTGTGAAATTTCATGATATTTGCCAGGCAAATTGGAACCACAAATGATGCTGTAGCTGCAGTCCTTGCTTGGCTAGTAGACCTGAAAAGCCACACTGATCCTTCTTGAGTGCAGTAAGATGTAACCTTTACTTTTTCACTACATCTTCTTTCTTTAGATCATTTTTGTCATTCAGAGCGTTGGCAATCTTTCTGGCTAGGTGAGCACAGAAATGTTCAGGTTATATTATATGGAGCATCTGAAAGGTATGACAAGGAAAGGAAGCACTGTAAGTATCTCAGAGAGATTACAGGGAAGGGAGATGTGGTATTATAAGAAGCATTTGAGAGGCAGGATGGGGAACAGATATGCAGTGTAAGGGGATCTATAAAGAGCACTCAGCATCAAGGGATAGAAGGCATTTGAGAGATACAGTAAGGAACGGAATTACTATACAGAGTATCTGAATGATGGGACAAGGAAAGGAGATACGTGATATTCCTGAACTTTTAATCATAACTGTAGTATTCATCGCCAGTTGCAAGCTGTTCAGGAACCAGTACATTTCACTGGGTGGTGTGGGACTGATAAAAACACTGAAAAGGCTGTTGGCAGCTTTGGAGTTACTTAGCCATGATGTATGACTGAAAATGTGCTGGGAGAAGCCTGATGTGGCAAGGTGCTGAGCACCTTCACTGAGGACAGCAGGGGACAGACTTTACAAAGGTGCTGAGCAGCCACAATTCCACTGAAATCAATCAGACCTGCAGGGAGTCACCACCTCTGAAAAATCAAGTTGTGGGAGTTGAAGGCACCCAGCAGGTTCAGGTCTGAAGTGTCACATTAGGGATGTGACAGCAATATCTAATAAATCCCTCTCCACACACATATACATGAGCACGCGCACGCGTGCACACATATATTTTGCCATACTCCTCCATCTTCCATTGTTAAAATGATAGAAGTGTAACATTTAGCGAAGGCAATCAGAGAAGTGGTAATTATCACAGTGGGTCTGAAAACCTTTGGCGGCCCATTAGTGGGAGGGAAATACAGTATACCTTGAAAGACAGTACAGATACGAAGAAAACTTCTTCCTTAACTACAGCAACCTGCTTTTGATTATTTTATTCCTCCTTTGATATATTTTATTCCTCCTTTGATAACCGGCAATTGTGAATTGCAGCACAGTTGTGCACATGCCTTGAGGTGAGAAAAATTCTCTGCTTCCGTCCACCAAATAGTCTCAAACCTTGATATACATGTTAAGTCAAGATCTTACAGCAATCCTTCTCTTGGTTAAACATTTCCTACCTCCCAAAGTACTGTCCCATCCCACCCAAAGTGTGTACAACAATGGCGCTGTACAAATACAGTGTGACAACGCTAATATAAGTGTGGGTCAAAGCACTGTCACCAACACGTGTTTTCTTAGGGTGGACAAAAAGGAGATAAACATGGTGACCCAAATCCTGCAACAGTGTAAGTCATGGTGGGCTTAGCTTCTTGGAAAATGCATTTGCAGTGAGCAGCAAGATAAAACACCTTGCCTATTCATACTAATTTTTACACTTGCTGTTTACTAAATGATGGCAAGTGGCCTTTCCCGCAAATGGTATCTCCTTTTTGCTCATGTCTTCTAACAGACGACATGACACCTCATTTCTGCCAGCATAACTTTTGATAGACAGTCTCCTGTGGCACCTGCTTATAGCAGGGTAATCTGTGCCAGTTCCTGGAGGCTTAGCGCACTTGTCAGAGGTAGCTGTCTTAGCTCTCCTCTGTTGCACTAGTTTGAATTCGCTATCATGCTCACCCTGCATAAGCATGGAAAGCATTGTACGTTCTCCAGAAACTTCAGCCCATGTGGAGCAAGTCCCTTTGCTTGGCACATTCTCACTGCTTTCCTGAGGGGTATGTTCTGCAAGTTTGAGTAGACACTTGAGAAAAACCTGTTTCAGATCTCAGTCACAAGCTGATCTTTTGTTTGGGACTCAATCCCTAAAGATCACAAGAAGGGCTCTTTAAACTTGGATTAGTACAATTTGCCTTTTTCACCTTTCTTTTGTAATTTTTAAAACTGCTCTTATACAATTCCTTTTGCAAGAAGTGCAGCACTTCTCAAACCTGAATATAAAATTAACTGGAAATACTAACACTGTAAAATGACTGTTCTTACTGATCAGCCCTCAGATGTGTTCTGATATATCTTACCTTCCGTACAATAAAAAATGTAGTTCCACTTGACTCATAGGAATGCCTCTTCATGATAACACTTTCCATAATGTTTGACAAAGCCAGACCAGTCAGTCAAAGACTGTTCTCAACCTAATGTCTCTCCAGACTCCTTGGCTTAGACAAGAAGATTTCTGAAGAGGTGTCAAGGTTACTATGAATTCTTGGAGCTATCAGGAAGTCATAGTAAAGTAATGATTTAATATCTGCCCATTAAAAGATAACTGATAAAGCACCATCTACCGCAGCTAGGGCAATCTCCTACTACAAACAGGTAAGTCTGACTGATTTCAGAAGGATGAACAGAGCAAAACCAGAAAGTCTACAGCTAGCAAGCCAGCTGCTGTTGCCTAAGGGAAATTGCCAGTCAGTTAATGCGTGGCTATTCGTGTGAGTAAATTAGATGTCAAGTCACTTCTGTTTTCATGCTGTTGTACTTTGTAGAACTGAACAATCAGCAGACTGATCTCACCCCAGAAGCAATGCTTTTTGGTGGCATTTGATCTTGAAGAAGACATTGCTGTAGAAGAGAGCTGCTCAAAGATAAGACAGAGTAATCATGATACCAGCTCAGCTAACTGCAATAAATCTGTTTTTTCTACCTTTTAACATCCCTGGCATTTCTCTAGATAAGGCACAGATTCCCTCTTTGAGCACATTTGGACTGAGAGAACAGCATGTTAGGAACTCTTTTGCCTTTTGCAGATCTTTTTCTTATTCTGCTGCATGTTTATTTATCATTAGCATGAATTATGATGGATGTCTATGCAATTTGAACAACCTTTTCTCCAACAGCATGATCTCAGTCTTTCTTCTCTTTAAGCTGTGGTTCACTACGAGGGCTGTGACAGCTTTTATGTTTAACAGAATCTTTAGTCTGGCAATCATGATTAACTCGTCTCTACAGAGAAGTGCTATTTTAATAAGACCGAGTGAAGAGTTCTAAGAAAATCTTTTCCTTTTTTTTTTAGAAGACTTTTATATATCTAAGAATTAAGACTCTGTAACTAAAGTTTAGATACAGCATAGCCAATTCTTCTGTTGGCCCCTTGAAATCTTTTGGAAGGTTTCCAACAGACCCAATTATTTCAAATATGCTTCTGAAGTTACATTAAGGCCAGCATAACAGAACCTGTGAATGTATTCAGTCCTTGCCCTCTTCTGACCTCTGATTTCTTCCCAAATAAAATGTTTAACATTACTTTTTCTTTTCTTTTTTTTTTTTTTTTTTTTTTTAAATAGGAGCTTCTGGGGCTCAGGCACTGACATTATTTGGGATGTAAATTATCCAAAACCTAATAGCTTCTTTAGGGTCATGGTTATGTTTTGGAGCAATAACAAACCAGGAAACCTTGTTTCATGATGCTTAGACAAAATAACATATTATCCTTTCTTAGGAGGCTCTTGAAAAGCTTCATAAATACCAGCATGCCTTGCACTAGCCTCATTCTCCAGGCTGTAAAGTCGTTGTCCCAAAAAACCAAACATCCTCCTCAAAGTTCGAGAAAGAGCAAGACCAGGAAAAGGTAAGGAACTAAGGTGACCTGAATGCTAGAAACTACCTTATCTCCACTAATATTATTCAAAACAGGGTGAATAACTTCTCATTACACAGGAAGATTTGGAAATTAAAAAATAATGATGTTGAAGGAAGGCAAATATGAGTCTTCATCTCACTCGTTCCTCTTCCCTCCCCCAATTCATAGCCCAGTGCTGTTAGATGTTTAGCCTGAATTGTAGGATTTAGGCAATCTCTGTACAATACCTACCTGGCGGCCCAAAAGTTTCTGAACAGCTAGGCCAGACAGAGGATGAGGTCAGGTTAGGAAAAGTTTGAGAAAGAAAATAAAAGCACAGCAGGGCTCCTACTTTTCAGGTCTTTATCACGCACCATGATGCTACACAGAAAGATTTTTATAAAAAGAGCATAAATGAAGGAGAAATCTGGAGTATCTAATAACTCTGTAACTCAATAGCCTGATAAAGTTTTTGTTTGGTTTGTTTTATTGGAAATCCTACAGAAATTGATCTGAAAGCAAAGCAAGGACCTGAGGGATTTCTCTTCTTTTGTCACTTTAGTTTGTTTCAATGCATGCGGCGTTCAGCTCCGGCCAGACTTCTTGAGACATCACAAAAAGATCAATAATCAGCAGAGATCTCTGATGTTTCAAAAAAGTGGGAAGAGTAAAGAAAAGGTAGGTGAAGCTATAACCAATATGAATCTACTGGTAGGACTGGTCAGACAGCTTCCTAAAGCAGCTTACCTTTTCTGTGGAGTAGAGAGATTTCTGGTCCTTGCCTTTCTTGTAAAATTGCATTCCTGCATGAACAGTGTAAGATAATCACATTGGAACTGGATCAGTGGAGAAGTGTGAAAAATGTGGCAGCATTCAAGTTTCTATTTGAGAAGAGGCACTTACCAGTCTTGGGAGAGAGAGAATAAGAAAGTGTATAATTCAACATTTCCTTTTGATCTGTAAAGTACTTTTTTCTTCTGAGTTAATTTGCTTAAAAAATGCACAAAGAGGGAGGGCAAAGCAAAAAGTAAATGTGCTAAAATGTTTGACAGAAACTCAAATGTTTGTGAGGAAATGCATTTGTTATTCCATGCACAGAGAACATGAGTATTTGCTTTGCTTAGTTGGATGCATAAATCTAATGGCAGAAGAGGTCTTAACACAGTATTAGATTTGAGACAAATTCACAAAACTGATGCCCTTTGCCCATTAAAGAAACGTGATCCACTCTAACAACATCATTGTGAAGTCACAGTGCAAGCCATTAACACGGATGCTGTGCACTGGGGCAAACCTAGGTTTTCAAAGATATTGCTTAATCCAGTAAATTACTGGAGAGTGCATTGATAGAACCACAGTAATGGAAGCACTGTAGTGTAAATTCCCATACAGAAAACATGGCCTGAGGAAATGACAAAGAGATGGGTAATACCCTAAACAAAAATGTTAAAGAAACTGTCTTGGATCAGATTAAGCTCTTAAGAAGATAACATCACCTGTATTGGGCTGCCCAACCTCTTCTTAATAACACTTTGGATGAGTATCATGCACGGAAACACCGCATGCAATATGAGCTCCACAATATTAAATGCAGAAGGATTGACAACACTGCTGCCCTGAGTCACGTTCTTTCCGTGAGCACAAAGACCAGCAGCCTCAAGGAAGGTTTCTTGGGAGATCAAGAAGATTGGATGTGGAGGTCCACTGCTGAATGGAATATTTCTTAGCTAGCAACTATTTGGGACAGAGGTGAAGGGGAAGGACATTTGAAACGCACTATTTGTGTTATGGTAAGTCTTGCTCGTGAAAAACGCCCTTTTTCCCTAACCCACATGGACAGGAGATGGCAAAAGATCAATTTTAATAAGAGAAGGATCACCCTTGCCTATCCATCACCCATTTGATACAGTTTGTTGAGGAGTGAACAGTCCATATCGCTGTGCAAGGCAGGATCAGGAGCTTCTCATTCCCTTGCAGCCAGGCTAGCGAAGCCAAAAGTACACTGAATTCCATTTGCGCTAGACACGCTATATAAATACATGATCACAATCACTCCCGAGTTCATCACATTACTGCTCACATTACTGTTGTAGAGCTAAAAATCAGATCTCCAGTACATCTGCAAACAAACCTATTAACTGCAAACCTAACTCTAATATCACCATAATATACTGTACAAATGCGGGAAAAGTACAAATGAAATGTTAGGTGAGAGTGTTGAGGGCAGTCACTCTAAATGGTAAACCCTTTCTTTACACTCGCTGCTCCTACCTAAATTGACCGTACCAATTCATCCCACCTGAAGTCAGTCAGCCAACCGAGCACCTAAGTTAAGAACCAAAAAATGCCGGGGTCCCAGTTTGCGCTGTGCACCAGAGCTGCTTATTCTCTTCACTGACAGAAGGAACCCATGAATTACAGTCTAACATAAATGCTGTATGACAAATGCTGTGGGACAAAACCAGGCTACAATATATAAAAGCTTAGTCCCTAAGGCACAGGAGAACTGGCTTCAAGTAGGTTATATTTGCTGGTTCCATACAAGCCACTGGAAATACATCAGAGCAATCTCCAATTTCTAGCATCTCTGAACTGTTTGAAATTTTTTTTTTTAAAGAAAAATCAAGGTTCTTGCTATGCTACAATAAATTAAAGCGAAACCCCACATTAAGTCTGCTTGGACTCTGGAGTATTTAAAATCTGTATCCCAATTTTGTGGTTTAGATCTATTTATATGTAAATTAAAAAAAGGAAAATATTACTTCCCTATTATTTCCCCTATGATAAATTAGTCTGAATTAGTGATGAATATAAAGAATTAACTCTTATAGTCCTTATGTTTTGCCTCATTTACAAATGTCATAAGAGCCCATTAGACACTCAAAAAAGTATGTCAAGTAAAAATAAAATTCTCTACAGAAAACAAAGTAAAATGTTTAATGATGTAATGAAGACTCATTAATGTAATGTTTATTTTTAATATTAAAAATTCACAAGAATTGTCACAGCTCTTGTCTTAATCAGATGAGCTTTTGTAATATTTATTTGTGTTGTAATTTCATAAATATTTATACATTCATTTTCAATCTTTACTGGTCTTTGCTTTATTAAATACATTTTAAACTTGTTAATATTTGAGGAATATTTTCTCCATGTGTGCAAACCAGCCATTTTACAATGCCATGTGATCACAGGTGTGGGTAGAGAAACTCACAGGTACAAGAGCAACCTTCTGAGAGTAACCTTCCTATACCAACCTACTACACAATATACCCTATTTCTTCCAGGATTTACATGGACTTGGAAATGGTGTTAAATGTGGAGGGCAGAGAATCAGTCCCCACACCCCTTCCCCTCCCCTCTTCCTGCGCTCTGTGGAAAGCCTGTCAGCAGCCTCTTTCTCCTGTGCGTTTCCCAGATGGTGTAAGTAGCTGGTCCAGTGGTCAGGGGCTTAATGTCCTATCTTGCACTCCTAGGTACACAAACAGGGCCATAATCTTGCCTTAAGTGGTACTTCCACAGAAACCCCAATATACAAGAATGAAACAATCTATTACTGAGAGATATGAGAGAGTCTTCTGTTTCTGGCCTCTTGGCTCCACGGGCTATGCTCTGCTCAGAGACATTAAGGCACAGGGCAGCAGTCTGTTCTATTGTGTGCCTGATCTCATCAGAGTTTGCAAACTTAGCAAGACGGAGTTCAAGCAGGATGTGAACAGGAGACTTTCTTGAAAGACAAAAGTATTTGAGATAGCATTCAGCATTCTGATTTTAATGTATTTATGAATAAATATGGTATGGAGTCTTTCAAGTAAAAAAATCAAACATTATCCCTAACCACGGGAAACCCTTAAAGAGTCCTTTCATCACAGAAAATCTCCCAAACAAGTAACTATTACAGATGAATGAAATTAACAGCATACATTTTGGGCGAAAACTGGCACAAATTCATACAATGCTTTAGAGAATAATGGGCACAAGGCACAAAACTCCTTTAGTCTTCTCTCAGCTTTGCCACTTCCTACATCTTTACCTGTAGGCTGAAATAAGATTTCCCACTGTATTAATTAAGGATAAATTCGGCAAACATGTAAAAAGCGTGTGACACAAATGCAAAGCTGTGAGTGATACTCAAAGTGCCTTTGAGCTAATGAGCTTGAATACTATAAGTGCTACCCACTGTACTAGGCTGGTACTGCCCAGGCTACTACACGCTGGTTCTCAGCAGAAATAATTACCCCGGGTGAGCATATATATGCCTAAATGTGTAGCTGTGGCTATGTGTACCTGTGCCACTCTGCATTGCCTCGGGTATTGCTGAGAGGAATATGCGATGAGCACTGCGCTGTGCCAGGTAAACACACCCTTTAAGAAGGGCCACAGCACTTGCTGAGATCACAGCCCTCTCTCCTCAGCTCCTATATTGGGTATCCAAGCACCACTGTGCTCGTGCTCTCTGCAGCAAGTATGAAGAAACTTTAAGTTACCCAGCAGATCAAGGTCCAACAAGTAATTTCCTTTTAGGTCTCCTGCTCATGCCAAATGAACTGGAGAGGTTTTATACCTTAGCTTATGCTAAGAGCACTGATGCTTCTGGGCCCCTCCAGTTACCGCAGGGGAGAGGCTGCCAGCTCCAGCAGCCAAATTGGCCTCCTCTGGACACAGAGCTAAGCTAAAGGTGCCTGTTTACCCGCATGATTATACGTGGGGCCAGTGGTGACTGCCTTGCTCACACAAGCTCCTCAGTTAATTGCTTGAAATTAGATGGGAGAATTTCCTCTAAAAGGCCCAATTGCTAATAGCACACAAATAGACAACCAGAAGATATAAACCTGCCTATACTTCTAAGCCCTTCTGATACACCACTGTGAGGTAAATACCTAGGTAACTTTCAGGAGAGTTTTTCACTTCACCTCTCTTGATTTGCCATCCTTTTTATAATTCGTGTAGTAATATTCATAAACAGTAATTATTTATACACAGTTATGGACCTCTTGAATTTGATTCTCTTCTCACTTAAGCTATAAATATGGAATAAAATTAATATGAGTCAGAAAAATGAGGACCCTAAAGACTGGAATATATGTAAAATCACTTACAGTCCTCTAACTTTTTAAAGTGATTTTTTACTTTAATATTCTCTTGGGTTGCAAACACTACAGGGGAAAATTTACATCCAATCAAGAACACATTTATTGAAGTGCTTAAAAATGCACGAGAGCAGTTCTGCTAATATTAAGTTTTCTAACTCAATCTCTCCCGGATTAAAAACAAAGCAAGCCCTTTTATCCCTGACATTTTAGTATTTGGAACACATCAAAATGTTTCTTCTACCTTCTTTCTAATTTTCTTGTCTTCCCGTGTTCGAGGCAAAGAAGCTAACACAGAATTTACAAATGGAACTCCTTTGCATTTTCAGGCAGAAAAGAAGGAAGATACAGAATCCAAACAGAGAGAGAGATCTATCCCTCTGGGTTGGTACCTAAGACACAAAATCAGCCTGTGCGCCTTCTGAACCTGGTTTCGGTATCTTTTTGAAATACAACTTTAAATCATGCACATTTTATCGGACTCACAGAGTGCCTAAATAAATAGCTGTGCTATTTAGGATGTCAGACTAGATGATCTAACCCCTTCTGGCCTTAGAACTTACAAATCTAAAGACCAGTTCTTCCGAGGTTCAGATTTAAAATGGAAGAAATACCTGGCAGGCTCAGGAGACATTGAGAGGATTTCACCACTTCGGTTCAGAGCTCATGAAATCTTTTTCACCATGGAAAAAGCAAACCTGAATCATACTTCTTTCGAGGCTTTTAAAAAACACTGAAAACACAGTACTAATCTAGATCAGAACAGGCTTTCCTGTCCATCACCACTTTGAATTTAACACTCAACTTTGAAGTTTACAAATTAGATATTTCTTTTTTTTGCACTGAACTGAGACATACTGAAAACAGATGAGATGGAGGAAGAAAACAGGTAGAAAATAATTCTGAGAATGAAACCTTGATGTTCGTATACAAATAGAGTATATGTCCATCTGCAGAGATTAGCAGTACCCTGTTTAGCAGCAATCTACCTTTTCAGCTTCTAACCTCAAGGATGACACCATTAAATCCCACTCCAGTCCTAGGCTGCAACATTTCATGTGGTTCTAATTCACTGTGACTTCTGTAATGTATTCATCCGAAGCAGCACTTGCACATATGCAGTTGCTGTTAATTTTAATCTGCTTTGTTATTATCTTTGCAATTTTATAAATATGAGCTCAACTGAAAAGGACATTCAAAGAGTTGTTTTTTGGTTCTTGGTTTTTGTTTTTTTTTTCCCCTGGAAATGAGCGCTGAGTGATGCTCACCATAAATTAATTTTTCAAGCTTTGTAGAGGTTATGTAAATGTGCAGAATGTTCTTCTGATGTTTAAGCTACAATTTGACAACAGCTTCAGAAATTGGTCGAAGAACTCTTCTTACTAGCATCTGCTTGTTGAAATACATGTAATGACATGGTTGTGTAACACTTCCCATTGATCTCTGGATGCCAGATGATCACTCAAGCTAAAAAAATGCATGTGCACACAATGGAAAAGGGGAATTTAGATCTTAAAAGCCATGGAATGAGGGGGGAAAAAAGTGGTAAATTTCTTTCACCTTCTTTAAATTAGTATTTTAAAAGACCCAGTAACAGATATAGCCACAATGGTAACTAAAATCCCTTCGACTATTGTTATTCATTCCTGCTACTGTTCTTAGTAACTATTTTGTCTTCCTTATCACAGCCTAGAAAAATATTTTAAATTGGGATCCTCAAAACAACTCCCAGTTTAGTTTTTTTTAAGTAAAGTTTAAAGCAGCTTGTGGAAAAATGGGAATCACTGCGATTTCCTTTGAGGTTCAGCTGTTTGAGAAACCACGCACTTAATTAAAGCAGAAGGGAAACTGTTTTACAGTGTCTGACATTCAACGTCTGTAATGCTTTTGTCACAAATGATGTCTCTCTTCAGCAACATGGTCTCTGTGCCACCAACATAAGGCTTAGTTTAATTTAAAATACAATTTAAAGTTTTATACATGGTGGGAACTCTCTCTGTCAAAACACTCTGCTGAACACAATGGGTGCAGCCTCCTTTCAAGCATGCTGTGCTACTTTGGAGCAACGCAGACCCACAGTCAGTGCTGCACAAGTATCTGAAATTACACTTAGAGGATAGCTGATGCTGCTGGGCATTTCCGGTAGATAAAGATTTCAGTATATGGACAGATGTGACAATAAATAATAGAATTCCAATGCTACCAAAATAATCTGTCTTATTTGATAAGCTGGCAATTTTTTACTTTCAAGTATATAATTTTTAATTATACTTATATATAAAAATGTAAATAAATCTGCAACTTTATTCACCAGGAAATTAAAGGATTTGAGACTCTCAAGTGAATATGTATCAGAAAATACAATGCAGAAAATATTTTTCCCCTGTAAACAACCTAACTTTGTTTTCAGATAGCTTTCTTTTATCATGGAAGTAAAAAACTCAGCGTGACTTGTCTAAAAAGCAGCAAAGAGGATTTGGGATTAGTTATCAGGGAGAAAGAATTGTGTAAAATACTGCAGGTGACAAAAGTGTATAGCAAGACATGCTTGGCTTTATTACTTCTTCAAAGCAGACAGGCTGTATATGATACATACATTAGCAAATCCGTTTCAGAAAAATACATTGCTCTTCTATCAAAAGAAAAAAACCCTATTGCGACGAAACCCTCATCCACTTCCCTAGCCGAGAGTCAATTATTTATGGAATTTCTAAATAATGAATAATGGCATTTTTTTTAGAGATGTGCTTTTGATTCTTAAAACGTGCTTGTGTTCTCCATGACAACAGGTTACATTAACTGGTGACCTAAGTAATGCCATACATCGTCTTGCACAAATGAATGCTCACTGTCCAGTGGAGTTACACCATCGCGAGCTGAACCATAGGCTTTCAGGGAGCATTATTCATATGCTCTGTGACAGAATTTGGAGTAAGGTCGAAACTACTATTTAGTCAGTAAATTGACCTGAATCCCTTGCTTCCAAAATATGGAAAAACACTTAAGAACTCACACTCCACAGCACAGCAAAAATGACAAGCAGAACTACTGTGGATTTCTACCTAAAAAAGCGAGCAACAAATCTATCAAATCTTTCTTTCAGCACACAGACAAACTATTGCCTTTTGACAATGTGTGGAGCCTGAATTTGGAGATATTAAAAAATAAAATACTGGGAAATGGGCATTGTTGATATTGGACATTCCTGATCGCATTAACCTTGTTAAATGGCATTGTATTTCTGTGGATAAGTCACGATGTCATTTGTCACATTTTCACTAGTAGTGCAGATGAACATGCGTGGCAGATACTCAGTGAGACCAGGATGACTTCCCTGATGGGGTAGATAGCTCCCTCTATACTTTTGCTGATTTCGGTGTCTTCATCTTGACTTGACCTGAAAGATGGTAATGGTTTGTTTGCTGGGGTTTTTTTAATGTTTTCTTTCTTCAGTATCTATTCTGTCAGTGTTCTTATAGCTTTTTGGCGTGTTGTGTCCTTGTGTTTTTCAGTGAATACTTAGGTTAATTATTTATATTATTTTGAAAAGTGATGAGATTTTGAAAGCTATTGTTATACTCAAAGTCATTGGAAAAGTCAGTATCAGCACCAGATGTTAACTTTTATAAAAGGACACGAATACAGATTTAAACAGTAATTGGCAAAGATCCAAAGTTTGGAAGGGAGCATGTGGATAAGCCCACCCAAAAAAGGTGTCCTTCCCAGACCCTCATCTCAACTATTTTCTAATTCCTTTGCTTTTCAAAATTTGGTGGAAAATCTTTTTAGACTAGGTTTAGCACAAGATTCCCAATATTACCCACATCTGGTCAGGTTAGTCAAACTGTCAAGACAGACTTTCTAATGGCAATTCAACACTTTATCTGAGCTGAAGCTGGCAGCAGAGGAACGTGAAAACACAGCATGACAGGAGACAAAGAGACAGATCTCTTCCAGAATCCACAGATACACTCTGAATTTCTGGTAAAATTTTGGGCTGGTTATTTCTCCTGACAAACTGGTGATGAATTTCCATGGAGCCAGACACCGAGTTTGATTTACAAACACTGCTCTTTTGCTCATTAAAGCTTTAATTTAGCTTTTGTTATGATAACAGGAACCTAGTATATCTGACTAAATAAATTCTAGTTTAGTTTATACAAAATACTGCATGAATAACTACAATGAGCTATAACCCTCACTCCGCCCCAGATAAACTGAAATAAATAAATAAATAAAAAGTCTTCAGAAGTCAAAAGTTAAGGACACCATACTAGGTGGGGTGTCCTCCAGATAGAACTACTTCGGTAGCTTTTTTATTTGTGTATTGTGTATTCTGTCTGTGCCATTTTCCTGTATCTGAAACTCATCCTTTAAAATGTTCACCTGCATGTTCTGCAGGTGAACATTTTGTAAGCATAAATTCATGTGTTTCCCATCTCCTTTTTCTTTGAGAGTAACTAATTTCTACTGCTTATTTAAACTGGCAGAGTGCCTGCTTTATTATCAGTTAAGAACTTGTGCACAAAAATGACACCAGTTTGCATAATTATCATGAAATAAGACAGGCTTTTTTAGGGGTAACAATCTGGTAACTTCATAATAAATCTGTCTGGAGCAATCGTAATTACACAGTAACTCATCTTAATACATTTGTATTCGCAGCAGATAAGTGTGGTGATAAGAAGTCCCACTATCATCTGTGATTCACTGAAATGAGAAACTGCATACAGAACTATCATATAATACAATTTCTAGAGCTTTCTACCCTGTCTTAAAGGCTTACCGCAAGAGCCCAAGGGTTTGTTTATCTAATCTCGAAAACAATTTGAATTTTGTTTTAATTTTTTCCCCATAGCCAATGATATAAAATACCATCAGAAGTAAAATTTCCAGTGTGTGTTAAATTTGTATACATTCAAAAATCTGAACATATGCTCCTTAGTTCAATCAGTACCACCAGTTGTGCATGTAAATCGGTTAATTGCCTGTTTACCTCTTAATGTAATAAGGAACTATTCAATGAATACAGGGACATGTACATATACGTATCTTTTGCAGCATCCAAATGGAAGACTCTTTGCAAATGCAGTAATATGTTAACTCTGCTTTTATAGGGGATGATGATAAGAAACAAGTCTGAGGAAGAAGTCTTTGCTTGGCAGAGGAGCATAACAGAGAAAGGAAGAGTAAAAGTTGTGATGTATTCCATACAACTGGATAATGAAAGGATGCTCTAAAACATGTTCCTATGAAAGGAAAGTTGAAAGCAGCTATATAAGCTCACATCAGTGCTGATAAGAACACAGAAGATAAGACAGATTTTACCATATAAAAGACAAGCAGGAAACCACACAAAGTTGCACAAAGTTGGTTGTTAGTAACCACAAGCAAAAACTCGAGGAAAAACAGCTTAGAGAAGCACCACAACCTCTCAATGATATTCTTACAAAGTTCTAAAACTGGGGCCCTAAACTGATACTGTATTCTTCTTCTACAATAGTCTCACTTCTTGCTGGACGTGGCTTTTATCAGTCATCGTGCCACCGCAGCCACTTAATGTATTGTTCTCCTCACTGTGCCTTCCAAATTGTTTGTTCTTCACCCCTGGTCTTCCCTCTCATGTACTTCCCACATTACTAAATCACATAAAGCAGATCCAGAGAAATCGCACAGTGCGTATCACTGCCTAAAGCAGGAATAACCACACCCAAGACATTCCTGAGAGATGTTTATCTGAGTTGCTTTTAAAAATTTGCAGTGAGTGAAAATCCATAACCTTCAGAACGGCTGTCACCAGAAGAAATGTTTTCTTAATGTATCTTTTAAATTCTGCTTGCTAAAATTTAAGTCTCACTTCTCACGTT
Organism: Calonectris borealis; assembly: GCF_964195595.1. Taxonomy (NCBI): domain Eukaryota; kingdom Metazoa; phylum Chordata; class Aves; order Procellariiformes; family Procellariidae; genus Calonectris; species Calonectris borealis. The sequence continues at coordinate 7,222,266 of NC_134324.1, read as the reverse complement.
ATCCACTTCTATTTTCTCTAAGTCTCCCCGGTTCTTTCTCACTTCCTATTTCATCTCTATCTGTTATCAACCCCATTTATTCCTCAGAAAGTAAACCCAAGGTTTTATTTTCAATGACAGACAAAGCTCAGAAAGAGATACACCCACCTTCATTCTTCTTTGGATGGTACTCTTCTTTCCTGCTTCCTTCCACTTTTTCTTTTTTTTTTTTTTTTTTTAACCCTTCAGGCTGTGCGAGCGAGCACACATACAGAACCCAGGAAGTTATCAGTGGCTCAGAAAAAAAAAATCACTAGATTTCCCAAAACCCTGAGATCCAACAGACTGATGGTATTCTATGGACAGAGTTATGAGAAGAAAAGGTGCCAAGTATTTAAATCAAGAAAAAATGTAATCTAACATTCATATATCCCATACCAGTTTATCATCTCTGGCACTACAAATGTTAAGCACAAAACTGTCAAAAGAGAAGATACATAGTCTACAAATCTGGTCCCCTGAACATGGACTTAGTACAGCAATTCTTAATTGCCACTAAGGTAAGTCTGAGAAGATTCAGAAGAGAAGTTCATGTGCAATGAAATGTTATTGAAAGTTGTGGGTGGGGGAATGTAAAGGATATATAGGATTAATATAATGTTGATGAGAAAATTTAAGATTGAGGCTCAGGGAATTAACTCCAGATGCAATCTGATCTTTTATGACATATAACTAATTACACAGGCAATAAAAAGAAATTAAATTGATTATTTTCTTTGACTCTTCAGTTCTAGGATTAATGTGTAAAGCACAATATTTGGTTCTATTTTCACAGAGCAAGAATGACTTTTTCAAGGAAAAACACCTAAACTTAATTTGGAGGCATAGAGAGGCAGTGGCAGAACAGTATAAAAGCTCGCTCTCTCTCTAAAAGGGAGAAACCTGCATGTATGAAGTAGAGGATCAGACCTGCAGACAGAAGTTTCTTTAAAAAATTGAAAATTAATACGCTTTAAGTAATGATTGGGGGAAAGTAAACAAAGACACTTCCTTGTCAGTTCTGGTTAAGAATGACTGCAAAAAAAATCTCCTTTGTTCTTTCTGAATTGGATGAAGAGCTAAAATATAAATAATAATAAAAATACAGAACAGTGTCTCCCAAAGAAGTAGCAGCCTCCACTGCTGCAATGGAAGAGGCAGAGATCTTGATGGTTTGGTGTCAATTCTTCAGGAATTTATTTATTTTATGGTAGTAGCTAGAAATACTGAGCAGGCATGAGGGCCCTATTGTACTAATCACTGTACACATGATAATCTCTGCCTCAAAAATCTGCACTGGAGATGGCTAAAATAAGTTACAGGTACATAAAACATAAGTGAGGTGGAGGGAAGGAGAGGGAGAGGGAAAAGCTATGCCATCGGAGCGGATGGTTTCAGTTGGTACTCACTCACTGCTGTGCATCAGTAGCTTGTCATGTATGTCAAAGACCAAGAGGAAAGAAAGCTTTTTCTCAGCTCGGAAAGAAACACATATTCTTGGAAAGACGATGATTACAGTTTTCAAACAGAGGAGGAGGGGAAAAACAGGACTAGTAACTATCTTTTTAGGGCTCAAGCAGTTCACCCTTATTTTGCATTCATTCCACACATGGCCACGGTCAATGGTGCAATGCTGCACTGTTGAGATAGTACTAATTTCAAGCTATATTTAGTTTTTACCAAAAACATGTAGATGTATCATTATAAGATGTCTTGAAAATGTTACCCTGGTAGTCTACAACACATTTCAAAACTATTGTTTTGATATCAGTTATCTCTTGTCCACGTGCCTAGGCTAACCTCATCTCTATCATACCAGTCTCAGCTACCTTTGCACCACATTCACAACCAACTCTGCCAGCACACTTTGAGTTTCAGAACAGACTGAGGCTGAAATGTGACTTGGCTTAAGAAACTTCCCCTTATTTTTAAATAGCCCTGACAAACTCAGGTCACAATACAGAATGTCCTGTTGGATAAATGCACACTGGGCCAAAGACACCTCTAGTGCAACTCTGCCAAGCTTGAGATGACGCAAGGGATGCATTTAATGTTTTTCTCCTCTTGTTCAAGCTGGCATGAAGTCATTATGAGAGCCAGAATTGAGACTGGATACAGTTTTACTGCTACAAGTAAACCAACATGACTAAAAGGAGGAAATAGGAACAATGAAGAATTTCGTTTCATTATTTCCTCTCCAAACCCCGAAGCTGATGCTTTTTCTTTGACACTACCACTAAATTTCTGGTGACCCACAAAATGTCATAAGCACATGGACAAGACCTCTCAATGATCAAAGAGAAGGCAAATACAGACTGTGGAAACTCCTTGCCAAAGATTAAATAGACTTTCATATAAATTGAACACAACACTTTCAGCAAGTTACAAACAGACCCCGTTTAACTGATTACCATGTAAGTATTTTCCTCACACTTAGAGCTCTGTTGTATTTAGCAGATTTCTATAGATCTGATTTCAGAAGAGTCATTAACACAGAGAATGCCCCAATACTAGTTTGTATTATTTCCTGACCTTGTGGTGTTCCTGACTACTGCTATAATATAACTATATGATCTCCTGACTCACTTTATTGATTTGTTCTTCATTGTTTTAATGCAGACAGGCACGAGGGTGCCTTCAGCTGCTATAGAGCTTCATTAGCCAAACATAACTGCATTTACAAGAAAGCTTAGTGCAGAGTCTTCTCATAGGCTTCCATTGGAAGAAACATGCCTGGTCACTACATTTCCTTGGCCGCTACCGCACTGTAACGTCGCACACGTGGAATTACCAGGCTTCACGTTAAAATCTCAGAGGATTTGCTTATTTACATGGTATATATCTGAGATGAAACTTGGAAAAATCTCCATAAGTCCTGCCTGTCTTCCTCTGTGCAACAGAATCAAACCTGCCTGTTAGGCCTCCTGTGCCTGTGTCAGGGAAAACAAAGGAGCACTGACTTTTCTCTGCTTAATTTAAGTACAGGCATTCAGGATCTGGGAAGGGCTTTTTGATGTCTGCCACCATAAACATTGCTTTTGAAGTACAGAGCTATACTTTCAAGAACAGTGTCCTGATTTTGGTCCTACAGAAGGTAGAAAAGCATCAATAATCTTGCCAATGCAAAAGGACTCTCAAGAACCACCTCTGGCAACCATGTTTGGGAAACATGAAGGGTGTGACAAATTAGCCAGGAGATGCTGGGGTCTTTGCTTCTTGACCACCTCTTACCTGTGGGGGGTCTACGTTTTCACAGTTTGTTGATATTCTGGAGCTGCAGAAAGCCATTTTGACTTTCTCCTTCAACTTTCAAATCTTCAAATAGCAGTTGGTAATTTTATTTTTCAAAATTTCTACATAAGCATTTATCTCAAGGACTGAATAAAATTATTCAAGTAACCTTAGAATATAGATAGCTGGGCAGTAACTAATTTGCTATCTTTGATACACCAGAGGTGAACAGATTAAGCAAGCTAGTTTGCCATCTACTAGATAAGAGAGGAATGTATTATCATTTTCTCTGATTAGTATCTTGTGCAGGTAATTATACTTCTCCTTTGCACATAATTAAAGTGAAGGTTGATTTCCATTCATTCTTCACAGTGGTAAAATTATCAAGTTACTTCTCAACTAATTATTTTCTGTAGTATAGCAGTGTTTCAGATCCCTGTCACATTCCATTTAGCAAACACAAAATAGCTCTGAATAAGACTTATCACAGCCTAGGACTTTTACGCTATTAATTTGTAGGGGAAAAAAATCTTTAGATGGATGCTATCCAAGCTGAAAATGAATTTCATTCCAAAACATCCAATCAGTTTTCTTTTTTCTAATCTAGCACTGAATCTTTTGCCTTTTTACAATCTCTATCTTTTGTTTGTTTAATTTGTCCTTAATTTGTTCAAGTTCACAACATTTTATCTGCAAAGATTCAGTGAATTAACTTCTTAGGATAAACTTCTTTTCTGATTATATTCATTTCATATAAGCTACACCTTGTTTTAAGACTCTCAGGGTGCTAAATATAGCAGCGATATGTGTTTGTTGGGATTACTTTTTTGAGACACAGGTAGAAACACCACCAGCATTGTGATTTTTAGAGAAGTAGCCATGCAGAATAAATTGGCAAGAAACCCCTACATTATCAACACATGCAATTGTTGGTTGAAACCACTTTTTTAAAAGACAATTTCTTTTATATTTTTTCTGCCAGAAGCACTTAAAGGACTCTGACTGAAACTGCTGTCATTTGCAGGAGGAAAATTTAGCTCCTGCTATTATTTTCCATCTTTCCATTTAGCATCCTTTTGAAATAGCTCTAAATTACATAGTCTGCCCCACTCCTGATTCTTAGATTTTATGTCACCCTACTTCAATGGTTTTTCCCCTTTCTAACAGTAAGAACAAAACATAATTACTATTACCATTCTGCAGGTGTCAAATTTAAAGCCATCCTTCAGCTGCTACCACTTGTGGTGATTTTTCTTCTCCTGTTCATTGTCCTGCTTGGCCATTGTGGTTCTTTGTTGTGCTTCAAAAGCACAAGTTCTGCACGTTATTTTTTCTGCTCAAATGTAGTTCTTCTCTGCCAATTGGATCAATTTGATGCCATTACAGACCTCTCAGAGCTGGATTCTCCCCTCTTATTCCAGAGTAACTCCATTGAAAATGATCTTTTTCTTGACTTGCCTCAGCAAAAATTAGAGTAGAAACTCCCTGTCCTTTTTACCCCTTTTCTTTTTTTCTTTCTTTTCCTTTCACAGCACTGAGATGTAGTATTTGTCTGCAACAGTCCTTTAACTGTGGTAGACAGTAACAAATTTCAGTTCCCCCCATCTCCACTGCTATATCCCTGCAGACATAACTTGATAGCTTGAGATTTTAACATGACCCTCCACACCAGCTTTTGCTTCACTCCCAGCTACTGCAGTTATCTGGCGTCTGATTTGCTATGAATTATTTTTCCTTCTCCTTTATTTCACTCTATATTATTATAATTGGACATATTGTTTCAAAGATCTGATACCCTTCACCCTCCTTTCTCCTATAGCTTTTTGAGTCTGTTTTCATTGGAGTCCAGGCAAGATGCCATCAAAAGCCTTGAACAATCCTGAAAAGTGCAACCTGCCTCTGTCAGCTCCCACTTCCATCTTGAAAATTCTGATGTCTGCAAATTACAGAGCAAATCAACCTACCTTCCCTATGACCCTCACAATTTATGTCTCACTTACAAAATATTTAAAAAATAAGAACTTTTAATCAGGTACACCACTCAATAACCTTTTTTTCCCCCCAGTTAATTTAGTGCCAAGAACATTGCTAGACAGGCAGCATAGAAGAATTAAGCCAATTTATCCACAGACAAGGTACAGCACAAGCAACACATACTTCCCAATACCATTTGATCATTAGGCTTCAGGGACAGTCCATGGAGAAACCATATTTAAAATATAAGAGGTAGAGCTGTGTCACCCTTCCTGCAGGCACTGATCCAGCAGAGCACTTGAGTACATCCACAGCCTGATTGATTTCAGTGGAACTATTAGATGCTCAAAGTTTCTCATGTATTTAAGTGTTTTGCTGGATTAAAGCCACAATCCCTTGATTCTGATAAAACTGGCCAGTGACTGTTAACTTCCTCACAGAGGGTTTTGGGAAGATACGTTTGTTCACTGGGACATGGATTGTGATCACCAGTTTGATCACGCAGTTGACATTCAGCTGTCCTAAAATAACTGTTCTGTTCTGGTGGTAACACCTAGAAGCAAAAAGATCCTCCTGTCCTGTTGCCCTTAACCTAAGCTAGCCAAAGGAAGTCTTAACCTCCTCAAACTTAATAAGTTTATTTTACAGAAGTTAAGGAAAATGTCTAGGTTCTTTCTTAGAAAATGATCAATGAAGAACTGCACTCTAAAATATGTTTTGTATCTGGCATTTCAAATTGCTTTTATTAATGCTCAAGCTAGTTCTTTCTTTCCTTTTTCCTAAGGGGTACTGCATATGTGTCTGACTTTGTTTGACAAGAAATAATTGCGAATATAGGAAAGCGAAGTGAGAAAAATATATTCTACCCTTTTCATACCTGAAAGCAAACTAATGCTATCAATTTGGGTTTTTTTAAAGAAAAATAGATTTAAGAGATACCTCTCTCAAAAGAATCCTGTCCATGGATATTGAAACTGTAAGTCATTTAAGTTCACGAATGAAGGCCCTCTAAGGCAAAAGAGTGCAAAGCTCAAAGACTGAGCACCCGTCCAGGAAAGGAATTTAAATTCAAAGAAGAAATAAGGCACTACAGGGTATGAATTACCTGGCCACTGGTGCGTACCTTTGGTGCTTTGTTAGGATCAGCGCCAGGTTTCAAACAGCCAATAGCTGAGGCAATATCCAATTAATAGGCACTCCAGCAAGATTAACTGTAGCTTACTCTGAGAAAAAACTACGCTTTCTAATTATTGCAATGCTTTGAATGCTGTAAAGAGATAGAACACAAATGAGAATTGTAAGAATTGTGCTTCTACATTGAAAACTATTGACAAAATTGCATCATCTTATATATGCATTTTGTCGATTTGCTAATTGTTGTTAGCAGTGATGATTTAACACACACACAAGAGTAATTCTTTGTTGCCTCATTCTGCACCAATGTAATTTTCAAATGGATATCAACTGCAGAGCAATTGCACAAGTGTCCTCCAGAAATTTTGTTACAGTGAGTGAAACAACAGGAGGCAAAAATACTACTTTTCTTTAAAAAAACAAAAAGTCCTTGTTTGCTTGAGACAATAATCAGTATGTGTCAAAACTGAGTATACTGCATTTAGCTATTTATTTATCTTCTAGTACACAGACACAGGGAAGGAAGGAAATACTGAAATCTCTGAAGTGATTTCTGAGAAGTTTCAACAATTGGGCATGAATTGAAATTGGTCCTATTCATCCCCCAAATTTGCATATTTTCAGGTAGAAGAGCAATTGTTTCCAACAAATAAAGGAAAGCAAGGATCAAGAAAAACAAGCAATCGTAATAGCCAGTTCTTTTTCAGAGCTTTTCATCAGCAGATATCAAAACAAGATGGTTTACTTGGCAAATATGGATTGCAGAGCATTGTGGCTACTTGTGCAAAAAAAAAAAAAAAAAATTCCAAAGAACAGGGCAGATTTCTGCATCAAAATTGAGCATGATGTTTGCCATTGCTATCAAGCCTGTTCTCCAACTCTTCCAGACCTGGAAAACTCAGCAATAGATGCAGATCCCTTATTTTTTCTTCCTTAAAACCTAAGCAACTATGGAACCCTAGCCTTGTTCTCAAGTATATTCAATCCAGTATTCAAATCAAAGTTAGACTTACACCATCATCACTGCTGATACTAGGGTTCATCCCAGGTTTCTGGGCATGCAGCATTAAGCAGCGTGTTGTGACTTTAAATCCTTTCTTTCACAAATCCTAATCCTAACTTTAAAAGCACAAAAATGACTTTCATCAAAATAAAATACGGACCATCAGCCCTGCCCACATCAATCCTTAAACTAACTGTCCAATGCCCAGAAAATCCAGCCATAAACTGAGCTCTTTCCAATCCCACCTCAACATCAGGTTCATACTACCTTTAACCATTTTCAAGTGATGAGAGTGTAAATGAGAACTGCATACAAACTGCTCCTCCCTTGTTTATTTTCAGACTACACAGACTACAGCAGTTTCAGGATTCAGCAGTAAACTTAACTCAGCTATATTTCCTTCCCAAAATCCTGCCCTAATGCTAACCCTGTTCTTTGTTGTAGCTGGAATTCTGCATCACACCAAAGCATCAAATACTCCCTTGACACTGCTATTAAAGTTATACATCTGGATCCAGAACGATGTCACAATAAATCTCAGTAAAAAATTATTTTTTCCTCCTAAATCTTAATCCTAATCATTTCATTAGCTGAACCTCACTCAAGAGGACTAGAAAAAACAGGTTTTTAACATTCATCTTTGCTGACATTATCACTTACACAAAACTATCCAAACTTACCCAAAGCAAACTCATAAACGCTTCTTTTGCCAAAATTAGCCTGAAATTAACCACAGACATCACTATACCAGGGAGTCTAAACACAAGCAACTTCTCCCCACTGACCTCAGCCCTCATCCCAGATTTCATGGACTGGGAGAATACTGCAATAAACCTAACTCAGAAATTCTTCTTTTCCAAATCTAACTTAACATAACCATTTCCCTCATCTGAATCCAGATGATTTGTCCCTGATGAAAACAAAACATTATCTGTTCTTCCATACCTATACTCACATTTATCCTAGAAAACCAGCAGTACTGCAGCAATAAACCTGATTCATAAATACATCTTTTCTCTATCCCTAATCCTATCACTAGCCTTAACAACACCAAGGAGAGCAGAATCCAGAAGAAAAACAAACAGTTGTCATTCATCACTGCTGACAACCTCACTTATCCTACAGTTCCACTCGGCGTAGAAAACAGCATTCAGCCTAACTCAGAAATGTCTCTGTTCACAAATTCTTAACTCTAACCATAATCTCTTAACCACAACCCTAGTGCTAACCTTCACCATACCAGGGGGCCAATACCTAGAGGGAAGCTGATATCAGTCCCTCAAACATCATACATTTAAGATGAATGCAAACTCATCCTGCATTTCCCTGCCCTAGAGAATATAGAAATAAATTTGACTTAGAAATGTTTGATTCCCCAGACTTCCCTTATACCTGGCTTTCACTGCATCTGAGGGACCGCTACTTAGCCAAATACTGAACATCAGTCACTCATTCCTGATAAGACTTGTGGTTATTCCACATTTCTGAGCCTCAATTGATACAGGTGGGTTTTTCCACAGCCCATTCTTAGTCAATTCTAGGTGACCAGTAGCAATTATTTAATTCATTTTTTATTTCCTGTCCAAACAGAAACCCTAAGTCATACATGCTTTCTTTAACCCTAAACCTGAACCTTAATTTCAACCTTAACTCAACATGTAACTATATCTGTGTGACCAAGGCAGAGAAGAAAACATATTAGTCATTCATTTTGTTTGACAAAAGACCTAAAAACCTCCTGGAAATGATATGTACTCCTCTGCCTAGAGGGAAAACGAGCATCAATCGTTCCTCACTGCTAACACTTTCTCTTACATTTCCAGTCCATACAGAATGTGGAATTAAAATCAATTCAGACACGACTCCTTTCCAAACACTAGTCTTAATCATAACCTTTTTCTCCAAACTGAACTGTTATGCTAGCCTTTATGGTACTTATGATATTGGTACTTGCACAAAAAGTCATCTTTACCAGCATTACAAGCACCTCTAGTTTCTTCACCTTCTAGAATGCAGCTTTAAACCCAGCTCCTCTGTCTGCAGCCTCAACTCCAACAACAGCCCCAAACATAGCTGTAACCTTCACCGGGCCATCAGGACATAGCTGAAAATCATATGTCAGTCTCTTGTCCCTGCTGGTAACTCTACTCATTCCTAATTCTGGATGTCGCTGAATGAAACACAAATGCAATGTATAAATGCGTATTTTCCTACCTTTAGCTCTACCCCTTCCCTGGTTAGGCTTCTTTTGACCAATACTGAAAATCAGCCTTTAGCCCTTGCAGTCACTAGTGCCCACCTTAGGTTTTGAGGCTGCACAGAATACAAGAACAGACTTGTTAATTTAATGCTTGCATCTTTTCCAAAGCCCTAACCCCAATCTTCGCTAGATACTTAATGGCAGCAAGAACTTACACTAAAACCAACACCTGTTATAAATCCTTGCCAATACTTGCACTCATCCTACTTTTCTGGGCTATGCAGACTGCAGTGACAAGCTAAATATATAAACCTTGATTTTCCCACACTCAGGCTGGCACCTAGTTCTAACTTTAAAGTCAGTTATGTGGCGTAAGCAGTACCTACAGCAAAATTACTCATTAGCCATACTTCCCTGTTGACATACAGGCTTACCCCAGATTTCCAGACTTTGTAGAGATATCAGTTTCTCTACCAAGCATGGCATTGCATGTGTGTTTGTGCGTGTGTGTTTATGCACACGTACACATATATATGTAGCATATGATACAATGCATTTCTGTGGTGTTTGTTCCCCTCGTTCCTTTCTCAACGCGTGACCATACCCTTAAGAAGGTTTATGTGGGGCAAGGCAAAACACTGGTATCCAACTACTGCCATGAAGACAACAGTCTCAGAATGGTTAAATGCCTGCTGGTAATTTGTTTTACAGCAACTGTACTGCTTTGGCGGAAAAGAGTAGCCATTCCTATGGCTGCTCCTCTGCTAGGGCTTGGCAATGCCCAAAGTTGTGCTCTCTCTCAGGGTCCTGTAGCAACCTTTTTCCTGGTGGGGACAAGGACTATTCAAGTTTTACAATGAAAGATTAACTTCCTGGCCTTTCCCAGCGGAAGGAAAGGCAGAAAAAACAGTGCCTTTCAGCATCACTTGGTCATTTTTCATCCAGAGCAGGAAAATGCAGAGCTGTTGGGACAATCCTCCTTATCACCTTGTGACTTCTTCACATTTTCTGTTCCCGTGTGGTACAGGCAATTGGACAAAAGTTATGAGGGCAGAACTGTGAGTGTCCACCCATTTCTTTGCATAGATAACTCAACTAAATTACAAAATTATAGCACTCTTATGTGATCATGAATATATTAACTATTTCTCTTATTGAACTCTGAGGGCTGCTGCTCATTACCCTGATGGAGGATCTTTTACACATTATAGATGAGGCATTTCTTAAATAATCTTGCATCTCGTATATAACACAAGGAATGTAAACCTAATGATAAACACAGAATATCAAATAATCGATAGAACACTCACACCGAACTGCTCTGCAAACAGTTTATCCACCAGATCAAATAAAAACTATTAATTGAGCAAGTTTGAACAAACAAATCCATAATAGTCTTGATCTCCTCAGACAATCTGCAAACAGTTTAAATAAGCTCAGTCACACTAGTTCCTCTTCACAAAACCTTCCTCTTTGAACCTGCTTGCTGACAGATCTCTCTTACCTCTATCTGAAGACACCTATAAGGTATGAAAATGACAAATAACAAGATGGAGCTGTTGTGGCAGTCACACAGCACCCTAATGTGAAAGGAGCCCCCCAGGCTCCCTCTGAGCCACGGCGTGACCTGCCACCTTTCAAACTCAGGTGCTCATTCTACACAGATGTGCATTTACTCATGTAATCCCAGGCAGATTGTGGGGCTTTTGCCTGGTAATTTTCTGAAACTCATTTGCTATCAAGACCTACCTACAACAAGAAAAACAAGGAATGCAAGCAAATACAAGCAAAGCAATAAACAATAAATCACCAACCACCAAGCCCACTGACTCAGTGGTCCACAAAGAACAGTCAGATAAGCTTTACCGTTCCTTCTCTTAACAATAGCTTTGAATTTTGAGCTAATGATTTTTCTTTTGAGTAAATTGATTGCCAGGTAAACCATCTACCCATCAGGCACTCCACACACTAGCAGCCAAGGTCTTCTAGAAGACAACAAAAGCACTTACGTGCACCCATTCAATTGCATTTAATAAGGTAGTAAGGAAGCAATCAGCCAAAATGTCACAGTAACAGCGTAACTTTGCAGCACTTATGACGTCTGACAGTTCAATGTTTTCGTTAAAGTGTATTGAGTGACAACAGTTAAAGCCAAAGGACAGGGAGCTGGTCTTCAGATGCAATAGTATGTCTTCTCTGAATATGTATCTCACACTCGGGTATGCAAAATGAACAGAATAATGCTGAAAACATAGCTTACATAGAGTAACACTTACACGGCATGAGTGTCAATCAGTTCAGGTTATGCATGACTTTCAGATTATCAGATGAAAGCAAAATTTTTTTTATCATCAGACGCATTAAAAATTAATTATTATTGCCATTTTTTGCAAGCTATAATATGCTTTGGTTTGTGTTTCTTACTTCAAGAGGCAGGGGCTTTTCCAATGACTTCATTTGTTTGAGGACACAGGAAAGGAAATTTGTGAAATACCTCTGGGTACCACATCATTTCAGAAATTAACTAACTACTTGATCTTTTAAAGCTTCTGAAAGTTGCTAGAGAACTACCTAACTTGTCAGGATTCACATGCTAAGCACATAAAAGTAAATACTTTCAGGCTGAACAGCATGCATAAATTAGGAATCAGTACTGATAGCTATTAAGAACAGGTGAGAGTTAATGGTAGACATCTCTAATTTTTTTCAGACTATGTAGATTTTTGAAAAACATTTTTTAAAGATAACAGGAGCTGCTGTGAGATTTTTAAATTAGATTTCTGTTGTGTACAGCACTGAACAATGCAAAGCACATATTATTCAAGAGATCTATCACCCACAGAATCAGTATGCAACTCACTCATTATTAGAGTGAAACATTTCAGTTTGCCATCTCTAGGTTTAACTTATTTTGAAAATACTCAGCCTTTCTGCTTTTTCTTATCCTTTTTGGCTATGTAGAGGGTTGGTTAATAAATAAGCAGCTCAGGCAGAAAGATATGGAGCAGAAAAGCAAACCATGAAATTAATTTGGTAAGCAAAGCAAACCTTAAAATCAAGGTAAGACAAAGGAAAAAAAAAAGATTATGAAGTTAAAAAACTGAAAAGAGGACTGGGGAAGTGAGCGAGTGGCTCTGTGGTGTTTGGCTGCCTGCTGGGCTAAACCGCAACAGGCATGTTCCTGAGTGCTATAAATTGGTTGAATGTTTTTCAACAAGAAAATACTTTTGTAAAAGAAGATTTTTCTTTCACACAGAAATAACAACTTTGGCAAAGTAAATTTTAAAAGTGAAAATATGATTTACAAAAAACATAGCTTTCTATGCTTTCTGTAAATGGCTTGCATCTTTCGGTACATGGAAAACAGTAAATAAGCCGAGGCTATGTTTTTCCTCACATTTTTAATTTCTTGCAGCTTTGCTGTCTAAAAAAACAAGTACAAGAAAGCAGAAGAAAATGTAGTTTTGTAATTGCACATGGTTTTCCAGGAGATGGAAAAAAGTAGCAAAAATGAGAAAAGTTTTTCCCCCTCCCCCAACCTCCCCCTGTCCTTTTTAATTTTCACACAGAAGAAAGTTACTTCTCAAGAAAATTTTCAATGAGGTTTCCTCTGAAAATCCCCCTGGGAGAATTCTCATTTCTACCCAGCTCTATTGAGAGTTATTCTCGTCCCTTGAGATAAGCATGCCTTGTGCCTGTGCCATGCTGCTTTACAGATTCTTTAGTATGACAGATGCTTAAGTCAGTGATTTTATAGCCCCATTTACTTCATTGGCATTTTCAGGTACTGAACTCCAGGGCCAAACATCAATTTCCACTTATTTATCAATAATTGAGATTACCCATAGGAGCCTTTTCCCTTAACCTCCCCTCATGAACAGCGGGGGGTGAGATAGCTGTGCAGAAGTTCAGCCGATACGCCTTTCTCTGCCCCCTCCGATGTTCACCGCTTTATTCCAAGAAGCCTGACATATCCAGGTTTTATCTGAAGAAGAGAAGAAAAATGAGGGGCAAAAAACCCAGTAAGGTTCTCTGATGTACTGCTCCTTTCCAGGTAGCTACATTGTACTATGATGTACTGCTTTCAAAAGCTGGCTACTGCTGCTTTAAGAATAAAGATAAAGGACTCTCAGAGGTTTCAGATGGGAGAAGTGCAATGGTTTAAACAGCAACAGGTCGTTCTTTGCTCCTACAAGACACTGGAATTTCACAGCTGACTTTACAAGCACTGTGGAAGCCTAGCACACATGCTTGCGTGTATCCAGAGATGTCCAAGTCATTAAAAAGTCAGTTTTTCCATATCGTTCCCTATACACAGATGCTTTCCCTGGCTAGATTGTAAAGGTATTAACCTGCCTGCCTTCAAGTTCCTTTCCAAGGTATCAGGAGGCCAATTCATATCAGCCAAGATGGGTGACCTGTATGAATCAGTGACATTGATTTTTATTCCCTTTTTGGTTTAAGTGTATTTAACAAGAGACAACTTTAAAATGAACAATAGTAAGTGATCATACTCATAACTAGTGTATATTTATACGGCGCACTGCTGAGCCCAGGTCAATATTATTTAACTCCCAGCAGGACTCAATGGCTTAGGATCAGTGACCAGGTTGTAGAGCTGTTGACTGACTCACCGGGAGTGCAGGCAGAGCAAGCTCACAGCTGCCTTCACATCACTGTGTGAATGCATGAATTCGCTGTAACTGTGAACTTGGCCCTTTCTACTAATTTTCCAGTCGTTAGTACCTGTTTCTTTGTATACAAGTACTTTAGAGGAAGGAGCATCTATTAAACTGCATCTAAATAATATCATATAGTCAGAGGTATTTGAGCTGGACATCCCTCAAAAAATGGAAATAACCTAAAAGCAGTCAACAGAAACAAAGCAGATGCCATAGCAGTTCAAGCACAGAAAGCAGGAAAATTAAAGAGGGAATTTCAAGGTGTTCCACATCAGAAAACTTGTCGCCCCTTCAGACTTCTCCAGGTGAGGAGAATATGGGGAAGCCAGCAGAGACTCAGGATCTGGCACAGATCTGGCATCCTTGTGTGCCGCTTTCAGCGTTCTCACATTTGAATGAGGCACAAAACCTGTTTTATGAACGTATAATGATGATGATAATACTTTGCACTTCAAAAGCTCCTTCTCTTATACAGTCTGAAAGATTAACGAATGAGACTTCACAAACCTACGCTAGTTAGCATTTAACTGATCACAGTGTTTACACTGACACACACGTCTTTATTTTTGAGAAATAATTTCACTGAAAGCTTCAGTAAATTGCTGAGAAGAGGGAATTATAATTATCAAGGGCCAAATCCTGCCTGCTATCTTCATACCAATTCACAGAGCATCAGGATTTGGTCCAAACCATTTCCCACAAGCAGCAGCACATTTCCTAGTTTATTTTCCTTTCTCGTATATCCTCATACACTACAATCTCTTTTGACTCATTCTCTTTCCGTTGATTTGATATCATTATTTCTCTTTCTTCCTCTTGTGATAGTAACTGTGCCTGAGAAGACTAAAGTGAGATCAGTACTCGAATTGCTTTCCTTGGCTGCTGAGTTTTCTTTTAAGCTGCAAATATTCCAAAATCTACAGCATATCTGTCAAGCAGAAACCACAGCATGCAAATCAATAGACATGCCTAGGCTGCTAAGAGCGAAACTCTTGACAAGTCCGAAATAGAGCTTGAAAACATGTATTGGAGCATGGTGATTTCTTGCTTCCCCCCCAATGACCACATATACTTGTTATCCTTGCTCTGACTCCAGCTCTAGCAGCAGTCAGCTAGTCCTGGTTACAAACTACAGTCTGCTCTTTATGCTCCGATCTAAGCTATTTTAGTCATTACTGATCTGCAGGAGAATTTTTTTTTTTTGCTCCTGAGCGTTCAGTTCCTTTGAGACATTCAAACTCATTTGAAATACTTATGGAAAATGTAAAGGACAGAGGGGAGGATGGTGCTGTCTGCAGAGACCTGCCAGACTAACCTTGCAAAAACATGTCCATCACAAACACTGATCTTTCTCTGAAGACTAAAGCAGGTGCTTCCTTCAATTTTTCTCCTGTTTACAAATGGTGGCCCAATTCTGTCCTGCTCACTCAGACACAACTCCCAGTGAAATCCGTCTCCCTCTCTCAAGTTCAGAAATGTTGTCTCAGTAGATAGGACAATATGTCTCTATTGACTGGGGGTGACGGGCCTCATTTTCCCTTGCTATCATCATAATGTCACTGATTAAAGTGAAATAACTCAAAAGATACATCTAAGTGGGAAAACACAGTGCTGTGGGTGAATACAGAACTATTACCAAGCTAGTTTAGACCCAAGAGCAATAAAGCTAACGAATGCCACATCTACCTGGGCAGGTATGGGCAGTAACATGATAGACCTGTACTGATACAAGCTGGTAGACGTTAGCCAGCTCTGATCTGGCAACTGGGTAGCGGCATTAGTCTTGGAACACAGGAGAAAAGCAGGGCTTTCTCAAGCAGCACATGGTGAACTGTCTGTGCAATTGCCACACTACACCTGGTTGGTGTTCAACTGGCCCTGTCCTCGCTTCCAGCTGACGTGTGACAGTGCAGATGCTCGGCCCTGCTCAGCATGTCACTGCTGTTGCTCTGGACAATTTTGCACTTCTGTTTCTAGTGAGTGAAATATTGGTAGAGTTTCCAGAGACTCTTCTCCCCTTCCGTGCCATTATTCTGCTAGTTTCATGAACAATCATGAAACCATGATTGTAACCAAATTTTTAGTGTAGTATCCTCCAAGCAAAGAGAGCAAAATAAGAAATTCCTTCCAGAAGATGGATGGCAGAAGGGTGGGTCCAAGCAACAGAGTAAGATGTGAGGGGAAGAAATTCTTCCTAAGGCTGCAAGTAATATCTTACAGGACGCTACTACAGAAAGATCACCTCTTTGTAAACCATGTGTATACTATGGTAGAAAATAACTTCCTTTGAAAAAAGAAATACAGTGCTAAAAGGTAAAAATATGCTCAATATACCTTGTTCAGATACACATGGAGATGAAAACCGTACTCAAAATCACAGTATCTTCATATTATTTTACTAGGAACTGTAACGACAATATCGAACAGAACCTACTCATAGCTGCTCCACCAACAGTGAGTGGGGAGAAGTTGGGGAGTACACACCAGGGCCAGGGAGAGACCGGCACCTCTCCCTGGCTAAAGCAAGAACGTCTAAATGCAGCAGTTAAGGTAGATGCAATTAAAGTCCTTCAAAAAAGCTGCAATGGCAATATAGCCTCTCTGAGAGATGAATATGATGGTAAAACCACTAATGAGAGACCTAATTGATTCAGCAGGTTAGAGTAGTAATGAAGAATCATCTAGTGGATGCCTAAATCAGATCATCTGACACCTGCAGAGTACGAGTGTGGCTCGTCCAAAGTAATGGGCCTGCTGTTAGCCTATTAATAATTTCATTGTTCACTTCTTGCTTCTTAATCTATTTGTTTCACCCAACTTTGTGTGTTTGATTAAAAAGAAAAGCAAACAAACAAACAGCCACATGCTCTCTCACTGAAACAATGACATTTCACAACAGCTACCGCTCTTGATTAATGCAATTTTCAACTACTTGCAATGAATCGAGTAATCTGGTTTTTACTAGATCTTAACCATTTTTCTTTCCCAAGCTAGAAACGGGGCACCCTCAGGGGATTGTTGTAGCTTTTATATGTTGTCATTTTATATACTATTTTATATATTGTTTTTTGAAATACTGTGAATTTCAGTTTTGCCAGAAATTTGTTCATTTTTCTTGGTGTTACCACCAGTTTTCCTAGGTGACCAAAGAAGACTAAATTAAAATTCTGTCTGGCCAACTGCAACCTCCAATCATTGGCAGAAAGCCTGCATGTGAATAAGAATGGTGAGTAAGAAATGGAATGTTTGTGTCTTTCTGCCGTTATGAGGGTGGGTTTATGAAAGTAGAAAAACAACCCAAGTTTTCATCACGGGATCAAAAGCTAAATCAGGTAGTGATGTCTGCCAGAAAGTCACCTCCTATAAGAGAGTGTGGCCATTGTGCACATTTCATTGAGAAATAATCCTGCAGCATTTTATAACCCTGATTCAGAATACCAAAGTATCAATATCTTAAGTGTCACTGCAGAGAAAGAAGCACAACTGAGAATTCCCCATTGTGTGAAGAATGTGCTATCCTTGGGAAGCAAGCAAACATTCTTTCCTTTCATATGAAATATGTCAATAAGCACATCATAAAGTACTGATCCTGGAAGGTAACCAGTATTTTGCGCTTCACTAGTTGTTTCCACTGGAAGACAAAGTTGCTTGTATGAACTAGGTATATATTCGGAACAAGTCAGTTATACAGCAAGAGTACAGACAAAATTCTCTTTCTGTGAGATCCAAATGGGAAAAATGGGAAAAAAAAGAATCCTAAAAATGATCGAGAGTTTCTTGTTCAGAAACCCAAGCCGTCTTACCATTCAGGTCCTGTGTCAAAAGAAACTATTCTCAAGCTTATTTGGGGGACAATACTTGTACTCACTGCTCTTGAGATCTGGCATACTTCTCTTCCACCCACCATCCTACTCCTGCATCTACAACAAGGCTCAGGGAACTCTTTATTTGTCAGACCTCTCTGTGTTGTCCAGTGTTTTGGATGACAAGTCTGATTCTTCAGCTATCCTAAAATTAAACAATGTATACCTATTCCCCTATTTAATGTGAAAGAACAGTAGCTGGTAAACCAACCTGCTTCACTAAGGTTTACAATGAAATACATACTTTTAACTCCTCAACATCCAGCAGCATGTCAACAGAGAGAAATTCCATGATGGAAAAAAATGGGTCCCTCATAGAACAGTTGAGGCTTTATTACTGATGGAAACATTTAAATCATTGTAAAGTCCCAAATCAGACTTTCAAGCCATTTATCTCTATTCCTACTCAGGGTACCAACACTAGAACGTTATTTTATTCCCCAACTTTAGGTATACCGGTACATCTGTGTCTGTTTACCACCCACTTGGAATTAAAAGAACCAAATTCCATTTTTCTTTCCAATCAAAAGGCCAATGGTGTACATAAGCATTTTCAGTCGTGACACTGCCAGCTTAAACTGACCCACACGCCGTGATCAAGGTATGGATCCTGATTAAAAATACACACTTTTCTGGATCACTTGTGCCCTTTATCACTTCACCGATCTGGTTCACCACCTGCACCCCTGAGCAGTTTAGTGTCACAACAGACAGGGTGGCATGGAGATGGATACAAACTGCTTAAGCCAGTACTGCCACCAAAAGAAACGTTTGTCAAACTACAGCTTTAAGATACAAACCAAATCCATTTAACAGCTTTTTACTGCCACTCTGGAAGATGTTTTCTCTAAGAACAGACTGTCAATATCCTATTTACTCTTCAGTTCAGAAAGGTGGGGTTTTGTTTGTTTGCTTTAGCATGACAAACTATGCTCCTATTGCCACACTCTAAGCAAGAGAGCGCGACTCCCCGGGGTGTCAGCCAGAGGTTTGCAAGATCAGTCCATTGCAGCTTTAGAGACTCTCCCAGTCATTTGCTGGTGATGTCAATTCCTGACCGTGGCAGGTTGCTATATATTGCAGTGCTATCCCTTCTGCTTCTCCCCTTCCCAGTCAGGCAGAAACTGCTTTTTCTCATTGCCCTCTCATATGCCTTCTTTATTACCCTGGTTGCACTGTCATTTCTCCTAGTTTGGCCTTTCTCACGTGTCTTCCAATTGTCATTTGCAGTTTACAGTCACTGTTTCTGTGTTTGGAGGAAGTCAGTCTCAAATGTTGAACATTTTGCTGTAGCAAGGTAGTCTCTGCAGGGATACTTACAGCTTCTGCTCTTAGTGCCTTCCAGAAATGTTTCTTTAATAACACACATAAATATTAAAGGAAGAGAAGGAAAATTGGGAGGAAGAGAAGGAGGGTTTTGTTATTTTTTTCTGACCCAATTTCCATCCATCACTTCAATTAGGTTCTCAGAGACAGATGAATTTCTGCATCCTTTTTCCCTCCGATACCTTCTGTACAACTCCATATGGATCTTCAAAAAATCCTGTCTTGCTCAACCTTCCCTCCCTGTTCTCTGTCTGCATGAGTGCCCTATTTCTATTCCTTATTTCTTGGTAATTGTATTCAAACACTCTCTTTGTTCTTTGTTTGCTAACCTGCATTTTTTTTCCTCTAGTCAGCTTATCTCTTTTTTAGTCCTTTTGATTAAAGTTCTCAATTCATTTAGTATCTTTCTGTTTCTCCCCAGTCCTTCTAAAGTGAAACTATAAAGCACTGCAGGGAATGCTTGTATTTACCTCCCAATTCTCTTAGCCAGTCTTTCAGGCTGACTTGTGAGCTGTATACTACTACATCTTAAAAGTTTCCAATCCGACACTGAGCCATTTTACTCTTCCCTTCCCATTCTCCTCTGGCAATAGCAATAGCTTTACTTTCTACACCCATCACGGTCTTTTAGAATTGTGATTTGCTGCTACTAAAGTCCTTTCCTGATGATCAGATAAACTGAATAACCTGCACAATTTGGAGTGAACATCTCTGTGCACTGGCAGCATAACTGCGGCAGGAGCGGAGAGGTGACAGGTTGCTACACCGTGCATTTTTCAATGCACACATTATGTCGCAGTTTTTCATCCTTCATCTGTCTGAGGTAGCAAGGAAATTGGAGGAGCGTTAGACTGTAATTCTCCTTGGATTCGTCTTACATTTTTAAACAAAAACTAGGGGAAACAGCAAAGAAGTGTGCATCATAGTCAGCTTGGTTTGATTTGGGCTTTTATTGTTATTCTAAATGGTCATTTTTCTCTCTTCCACAGGCAACATCCTGGTTTGCAGCCTAGATGTGTTTCTACCCACCACATCAATACCAGTAAGTTCATCTTTCCATTTTCACTGAAGTTGCTTAGTAACAGAAGATGAGGGGAAAGCGTGTCCAGACTGCATTGCAATGTCTTATCTTCAGGTTCATTGAAAAAGATGGACTAATGGACCACCAATGTAAAAACATTGTTCACATATGAATCAGTGGATCCATTTGCTATTCCTCAAGGAGCTTTTAGAAGATTATTTTTGTCATATTTCTTTTCAGCACATATTTTTATGTGAATGCCTTTCAACTGTGCCACATCTAAGAAATAATAAAGTATTCTCTTTTTTTTTTTTTTCACATGACATTCTGACCACTTTGGTAAATATACAGGATGAGAGTTTCCATATTTTGGGCAGACACACTTTGAATCATTTTTAGTATCATTCTGAAAGTGAACTTGCAGTCCATTAAAAGGACAAGCAATCTCAAGAATTTTTAATAGTGTGGACCTGAGCTTAATAAAGATACAGTCTCACGGATGAGTTCCCTCACTACTGTGATCCTGAGAACGATCTCCACTCCCACAGTGACTGTATAACATCATTGAAAAGCAGTACTGCATTAAGGAAGTGTGCAGGTGGGATTTTCAGGTCTTCAGCTGTGGTCTAACTCTGCAGTTCCTAAAGGCAAACAGTCAGAGCATAGTGCTTCCAAAATCTATTACAAGATTTTTAATTACCTTTCAAGAAAATTTCCTATTAAAAAAAAAACCCAAACAAAACCCAAACAAGCAAAAAGAAAGGTCATGCAGAAAGGTCAACAGACACCATCCTTGATCACCAGTCTCCAGACTAGATTTAGGATAGAGTCAGCTCAGGACTCTTCAGGAATGCAATCAAAGCTGAATTTTATGTCCATGTCCTTCCTTTTGATCTTTCACTAAGGAAAGATCAGTGAATCCTCTAATTTCTGTCCTTGCATAAACTCATTCCCTACAGAAACATCGCTTTTCTAGACTAGTTCATTGCATCAAAAGACAACAGCAGCAGACATCAGAGCCACAAACCTAGATAGGAGTTTCTTCCTTTTTATCCTGCTAGGCCCAGGGAAAAGGGGGAATAAAGCCCAGGGCTGTTGTGCTGGTTTTGACTGGGATCAGTCAAAGAGTTAATTTTTTCCGTAGTAGCTTGTATGGGACTATGTTTTGGATTTGTGCTGAAAACGGTGTTTTCAGGGGTTGGTTTAGTTACTGCTGAGCAGTGCTTACACAGAGTCAAGGCTTTTTCTGCTTCTCACCCACCCCACCAGCGAGGAGGGGACACAGCCGGGACACCTGACCCCAACAGACCAAAGGGATACTCCATACCATATGACGTCATGCTCAGCATATAAAGCTGGGGGAAGAAGAAGGAAGGGGGGGACGTTCGGAGTGATGGCGTTTGTCTTCCCAAGTAACCATCACACTTGATGGAGCCCTGCTTTCCTGGAGATGGCTGAACACCTGCCTGCCAATGGGAAGTGGTGAATGAATTCCTTGTTTTGCTTTGTTTGCGTGCGCAGCTTTTGCTTTCCCTATTAAACTGTCTTTATCTCAACCCATGAGTTTTCTCACTTTTACTCTTCTGATTCTCTCCCCCATCCCACCGTGGGGGAGTGAGCGAGCGGCAGTGCGGTGCTTAGTTGCCAGCTGGGGTTAAACCATGACAAGTGTGTTTTTCCACTCCCTGCAGTGACAGCACATGACTGTGCACTCACCACCAGCCCCAGCAAGAGGACAAAGAGAGGGGCAAGGGCAGGCAGAGTGGAGCTGGCTGCACAAACGCTACAGCTCGGCAGCCTACTACTGCAGATGCTGTGCCCCCAGCACGGGAAAAACTTAGACAACTCCCCGCACTATATATAAAGCCAGCTGCAATTTGGAGCTCTTTATGTGTGTCTAGTGTGATGGCAGTAAATGGCCCAACCCATAATGTGAGTTATACAATTCGATTGCCTTGTAATATTATTATATGAACAATCTTTGCTAGTTCTTGTTGATCCATACCCTTGCCATGAAAGGCTTCTCCTACTTACACAGATGAAAAGTGGGTGATGGGAATAAATACTGAATATATGCTTGAATGTATGAGATATGTAACTATTACAAACACAGCTTTTCATTCATCTGTTAACAATGAATAATAAGCAGCGCTTTTAAAAGATGAGTGCTGGGTTCAGTTTTGGATATATTTTTGTTTTGAAAAGGAGAAATATGTCTCTATATCATTACAGAATACTTAAGGTCTCTGTGAGACTACCTCCTGATCATTAGTTTGTTTTTTATTTTTATGTTTGAATCTTAAGAGAAAATGTGTTGCTGCTCCACAGCACTACTTATTCAACATCCTCAAATCCCCAAAGCAAAGAGTTTGCTTAGACACAAGCTGGCAGAGTACAGATCATAATTATACTGAAAGGGAAGGTTTTTAAAATTCAAGATAAAAAAAAAATGTGATACGAAATACACAATTTGACTAAGAACTTGGAAACGGATGGTCAGGATCCTACAGGAATATCTTTAAATACTTAAGGGTGCATTATGCAAGGCCTTGCATTGTGCATTTATCACTACTCCCAACCTTAGTATTGTAGCAGAAAATACGTATGATAACAAATTATTCCTATAAATCCTAGCATATTCCTATAAATCCTAGCAAAGAGTTGATACTTCTATTACATGTTTCCCTCTGGAGTTTTCTAAAATTCTTTAGAAACTATAGCCTATATGTTGCAGAATGATAATTGTTTTATCTGTACTGAGATTACAGAAGTAGTTTTACTTGATAAATACATCCGAATTTGGCCCAATGAAGAAATTGCCTGATCTACTGAAACTTAGTCATACCTATAAACCACATGAAATCAAACACCCTTCAGAGCACACAGTTTAGGACAGGAATTGAAGATATTGAAAATAGGTGAAACTAAAAGGAACAAGGATATTAATGTGATACAAAAACAGCTTGAGCCTGTACTTTCTTCTTTGCCAAAAAGCCTCAAAGATTCTTAAATGTCTACACACACATGTTAAGAACAGAAACGTCTGCAAAAGTTAAGCCAGCATTATGTGGAAAGCTGTAACATGGCTGAAAGAACCAGCTCATGCGCTGGAAGCAGTACTGCCTTTTCATCCTCTGCCATCCAGCACCTAAGCTGTGATCCACTGTATTGCAGGTTGCTCGACACATACACAAGTGTAATAAAAAGAACTAGACCATGTCCCAAAGGGATGGAATGAAAGAGAGAAAAAAATATGAACAATAAAATTCCATTGCAGATACTTCCAGCTTTTCTGTATTTTCCCCCCCCAGTCTCCTCATCTTTAACAAGGGAGGTTCCCTTCTTATTTTGTGTGCTTTGTAAATAGTGGCAGCCATTATTTATTCAACATATTTGCCTTTTGTAATGTTGGCTTTAATTTTTAATATTCACACTGATATTCTTCTTCAATAGCATTGTGTACGGGGGCATATCTGTTTGTATTTATTCATTAGTGTGTTGCTAATTAAATATGTGTTTCATTAAACTTGTTTAAAAAAAAAGTTGAGAAGAATGAACATACTGAAGTACAACACCCCAAGGCTCTGAAAAAGCTTCCAAAGCTGAGTTGTTAAAAGTAATGTGGGCAGCAGGAGTGTCAAAAGCATCTAATGTTTTCTGCATAGTACCAACTTTAAACAAAATGCATGTGCTAAAGGTAGCAGGTAAAGTTAACATGTACCTGTCTACTTAGAATATTCATGCAGGGGAATCAAAGCGCTTCAGTTACTTTTCCTCTGGCTGCTCCCCTGGCTGGCTTTTTGCCACATGCATTATTTTCTTAGAAGATTCCTTTACAGGGATGTACAGAGATACATCACAGATAAATGAGTATAAAGTGATCGCCTGCTTTGACTGTCTTTGCATGGTGAATACTAAGGAACTGTTTTTCTCTTCAAAGCCTAGAAGTCCAAGTCCCTGCCCAGCTTCTTAAATGCCACTGAATCTTCAGTGTTGCCCTCCAACATCCCAATCTGGAAAACTGTATTCTGACACATTTGGATGTTCCTGCTGGCTGCGCAGCAGTCACTACATGCTTTCTACAGCAACGCAGCCCTGACGCGTAGCAAATGCAGCAATGGAATGGCTCAATGATAACCTTAACTTTAGGATGGGCACATGCTGAACCTCAAGGCACAAACCTGCAAGGCATATTTTACTAGTTTTTGATCCTGTGGCTGGCTGAACTTTCACAAGTAATTCTGTTGAGCTTTGCCGTGCAAGGCTATGCCCACTGATCCTGCCTTCACTAGCTTACCAATTTAGCATGACAGCTGACAGTGACAAGTTTTAGTGAAAAATGAAATTTGCTCTTCAAGTGTGTGTACGCTCCTGTATTTAAACTATCACCAAGCTAAAACCCTGGTGCCAACACCACCAGAACAACCTGTTGAATAGCTCAGGTCAGATACATGGGATACTCATAAAGACAAGTTGTTAGGTAAGCGTCTGATCACATGAACTGGATGGAAAGGAACACATCCCGAGATGGTAACTGCCAGCTGCACAAAGGCTGTATTTACCACTCGGGAGAAAGAGTGGGAAAACAAGCATGCGACTGGCACAGGAACAAATGCATCAAGCTGGAGCACTAGGAATTATGACATGAACTCAGCGTATCAGAGATTTGCAGGAACATTATAGCAATCTGTAGATCCTGCAGTAATGGCACATAAAATGAAAGGATATGCATGGGAAATCACCAGTTTATGCAAAACAAAAGGGTAGGCAGATGAGAAATTTTTCAGAAGGAACATTTATCATGCATTTACCATGACTACTAACAGACAGATATGATGATGGTGGACACAGAGAGAATGACCTGAGTGCTAGATGAAGTCAAATGGTACTAGCTACAAAAATGTGTTTGTTAGAAGGAATAATGATGGCTTCAAGAAAACAGAAATAAAAGATAAGTTTAAATAAAAGGTCTAGGGCATGAAGTGAGTCTGCTGCAAAAGGTTGCAAAAAGACAGTTGTAACAATCTCAGCATATGTGAAGAATGAACTTAGAAGGGTACTGTACATGATAATATATACTGGAGCGCAAGGAATGATAAACAGAAGAAAGATCAAGAGTGTGCAGAACAGGCAGAGTGAAGAATGGCACAGAACAAAAAGGTTTAGAGATAAACAGTTATGGAGCAGATGCAGAACACAAAGTGCAAGAATGTCATTCAGCTCCACTGTCACAGCTGCACTGGCAGATGGAAAAATACAAATAAGATATAAAACAATGCTCTAAGATCCATAAGGTGTCTGTTCCATGGTTACAATGGTCCTAAATGCACCAGTTTAGTTCTCAAAAAGAATCAGTATTTAATCTCTAAGTATTTAAATACAATATGTTCTGTGAACATATAGACAAACAAATACTGCTCACACGTGAATTTACTCTGTTTAGCCATTTACTTCTGTCTTGCCCTCAAGGATTTGGACAGCAGTAGGATCCAAAAGAAAAATCATGTAATAAAAGTTACAAATGATCACACAAAAAAGGGATGTCTTGGTCTTTATTCGTAGCCAACTGATCCTTATAAACAGCAGTTGGCTGAGACAGAAAACCAACAAAATTGAATTCAAATTTAGGCATATTTAACAACACATGGAGTGTTTTTGTTCAAATGGAAAATTAAATTTTTATTATTATTTCATCAAACTTTAACTATCATCTGGAAGAAGTAACTCGTTTTCATTATTTCCTTAGGATATTTAATTCTTTTACAGTAAAATATTAATGTTCAATCATGTATATTTTCCTTCTGTTCCTCATTCTCTCCAGTTTGTGTCCATTTAAATGTTAAAATAACGTAATTAAATAACTTCTTCCTTAGTGTTGAAAGACTATTTCCATGTTGAAATAAAATTTATTTACCGCTGCATGTTTATTGTACATTAATAGACTGAAACAGAAACTCTTCCTCAAAGACCTTATAATCTACTCTATACAGAAAAAAAAGGGCAATTTGATAATGGACAATAGTTTAAGTGACACTATCTGGGCTATTGGTAAGGGAAAGGTAAAAGACTGCTTAAGACATGCTGCAAAATCCTAAAGTCACTTAAGTGTCTCTACTGATTTCAGTGGACCTGATTTTCTAGGTAGAATTTACGGAAGAATTTAATGAAAAACAGAGAAGTTACTCAGTAGACAAGAAAAAAAGATCGTTCCAGATATGAACTAATTATCTCAGAGATCAAGATAAAGAAATAAAGGTCATATTAGGAAGAGGCATGAACAGATCAAGTGAAATAGCACAACAAAAGGTTGTTAGAATGAGAACACAGTTTTCACTGATGAACAATACTGATGAATCTATCGGAGGAGTGAGAACAAAAGG
The DNA here is from genome assembly GCF_964195595.1 of Calonectris borealis. Lineage (NCBI taxonomy): Eukaryota > Metazoa > Chordata > Aves > Procellariiformes > Procellariidae > Calonectris > Calonectris borealis. The sequence goes on along the minus strand of NC_134324.1, from coordinate 7,195,434 downwards.
AGGAAAGAACAACTGAAACGGAAACAAAATAATTTCTGCGCATCTGTAGGGGTAGCAAAGGAGACTCAGATTGGAGGATTATGATTAAGTCAATACATAGATTCCAGGGTAAGATATGAATAGAATGGAGAAAAGAAAACCAAACCATTATAAATGTCAAAGTTAACATAATATTTACAAGATAGACAATAAGGAATGACTAAATCAACACTGTAGAGATAACAGTAGAGGAAGTAGGTGATAAGATCAGCTACAAAGATGGTAACATTCAGATAGTGACAAAATAGCAGACAAATGATTTCAAAGTGATAGTTCAAGAAACTGGATGACAGGTCAGGAAAAGAGTTATTTAGGATTCATCTGAACATGAGTATTGGCTATGTCATTCATGCATGTCACAGAAGTCAAGAGAGAGCTAGAGGCAGAGTAATTTAACTGCAAACACCAGAAATTCTTCTTCTATCGTTATCACACTAGCAGAAGTCCCCTTACAAGCTGACTGTGATGGCCTATCAATTAAGACCTGAACTGTCTGCTTAAGAAAATGAAGTAATGGTTTCTTAGATTATTTTTGGATTCTACTTGACTGTGCTACAGATAACCTTAACACAGAGAAGTGTATTAATTCGTACATAGAGTAACTACTGATAGTAACATAACCTGCACAATAAATAGTCAATCTAAGTTAATATTATGCAGCTTTTACATAACTAAGTATTGCAGATATAGAACAGGGCACTGTGGTATCAGTCTAAGTACAGATGGAGAATTGAAGTCCAAAAACTTTTCCAAAAAATTAAACACAATAGTAACACATCTTAATCTTATTACAACAACAGTGATTAATCTACCACTGCTTAGCCAATCTTCAAAAGCACTTATTTCCCCATGATTCATTCTCTCATTATCATGCCTGATATAAAATGGAAACAAGAAACTATTTTGATATCCGTATTCTGAAGAGTATTTATAATTATTCTATATAGTTATTTCTAAAAATCAGGGAAGTATTAAAATAATGTTAGAATTTATCATTCTCTAGTTATGAGAAGTAAAACCATAAAGTCCAGAAGTAGCCTAGATTTGCTACAGCCTCCTGCTGAAACACTATATGGATATCCATAATTTAACCCTATATGGAAGCGAGGAGATCATCCCATTTCTATTTTGCTGCTGACATCAAACACAAGGCAAATACTAACACTGTGTTTTCCCTCACCATCAAGCCCTTTCATTCACTGCCCATATGTGAATGAGCAGCCACACCGTAGTACCAGCTCCTGGTCATTACTCGTTTCATTCCAGTGCAGAGGTCTGTACCTGCAGCAGATTCTGCTGAAATCAGTGAGCATTGCACTGCTTGAACAAACCAAAGAATGGATTTTTTTGCCATTTAGTTAGTCCTTAAAACATCCCTTTCTAAAACGTACTCTGGAAATCTAGCAAGGTTCCAATAACGGGGTGGCTGAACTTGGTGCCTCTCACCGCAGCCAATTCCATTTTATTGTCTGCCCCACCTCCAAGATTTCACTAGTTATCTTGTCTCATACACAGGTAGTAAATCCCTGGGGCACTCAGCAGAAGTTTTGCTCCAGTGCTTGTAGGACTCTACACAGTGAGATCATGGACTGTTTTGGGGACCCTTTAAACTACTAATACGAATGGCTGAAACCAAACAAAACCCCTTCCAACATCATCTAGAATGAGCCAATGAACATTTGGATATAAAATTAATACCTAAAGCTTTGAGGCACCTAAACCATGGGGACATGGGTACATAATCACCCCTGGAACCACACACACGAGAACATACACCTTCATTCATCTAATTACATTAAGGTACTCCTAATGTGACATGTTAAAACAATAAAATTATTTGAATGCTATCTCTACTGAGTATCACATAATTTATACCTTCATTTCAGTTTTGAGTGAAAATCTCTCTCTCTCCTTAGTGCTACATATATTAAACCAAAATCATTATTTGCTTTCAATCCCTGCTAGTAAAGATAATGTTATTCCACTTTTTACAATGAAGTTAAGTGCTTCAAAAAGTCCTTCATGTGGAAGCATCATCTATGTGCTAAGATGAAGTGTCCATATCTATCACTTCAAAAAGCATTCCCTTTGCTATGGATACTTATTGACATATGGCCTGCGCAAAAGACTCCTTCTCATTTCCTGGGAACTGAGCATGGTGCTTAGTGAAAAACTGTTCACCACCCATCTCAACTCATAAAAACATATCTAATGTTTGAGTACAAAGAACTCAAGTGACAACTGCACTAACATGATTTCAGTGCATCTAGTGTTCATAAAGAAATGACAATTTCAAGCTGTCACGCTGCTGAAGAATTCTAAAATTGCTGTTGATGCACCATGTAACCAGTGAACAGGTGCTAGAAATGATTGGAGCACGGTTCATATTAAACAGAGACCTTTGGAAAAGAAAGATACATTCTGCCAGGCAAATGTGGAGAGGTTCAGCTGATAACGCGCAAAAAGAACAGGAGATAGAAAGAAAAAAAAATCCTGGATGAACACAGTGATATCACAGCAGAAAAGCAGACTGTTTTCCACTGAGAGATTATAGCCATACACTATGCAGGACGGTCAAACCTTTAATAATAACAATGACACAGCACAAAAAAGACTTCCCTCTTGAAAAGAAAAATCAGCCACTGTATTTAATGAAAATCCTGTTTTCCTAACATTATCGGTATCTGAAGGACAATCTAGGTGCTTCGAGACACCCCATGATGATTATCTCACAGAAGGTTAAATGGAGTTACCAACTCTTCAGCAACTTCTCTCTTTTTACTAAACTCAACAGCTTAACAGATTCAACTACAGATCCAAAACAAAGATAGCCAAAGGTGTGTAGAAAGCTGTTTCAGCCAGCGTGTAAAACAGTGGGAAGCATTTGGCAGGTTTTAATCTAGAACTGAGACAGTCCCTTCCAAAGAAACCAGACAGTTCAATACCCCTTTTGTACCGCTCAGTCTCTACAGCTTCTACTGATCGTTTGACCAGCCTGCTTTTGCCAGAGTTACTACAATGTTGGGGATGGGGGCGTGGAGGGATTTGTGAGGGATGAAGAGAGAAAAGGTATTAACAGTTAGAAATAAAAATCAAGCAAGCTCATTCAGCTGTTGGAAGTGGAACTTAAATGGCTGATATCAAACACCCTCCATCCTGTTATCCCCTTCTCCAAAACACCTACAGGATGCTCAGTAATCTGGCATGTTTGTGCTGTACCTGCTAACCCCCATGAAAATTGTGCAGAGCTCTAAAACATACCACATATTATTTGGGTGCCACAATTGTGCCACTTTGATGTATGGGTTTACATTAGGCAAACAGGACAGAAAAATAGCTACAAGGAAAACAAAGATAATTTTCTATGTTCTTTCCTCACGTTCTGATTCAGCGTGTTAAACTGCCTCAGACTATCAGGTTGCAGAAGCCAGCACATGACTGGGTGCAACAGGTAGTACCCACTCACTAATTTTATGCACATATGGATTTGAAAAATGCAAAACCAAATTCCCCATCCATCTATCATAGACAGCCACAGCCAGATAATGCTCTACAGCAGATGGGCGGGTGTAAATTCCACCTTGATCCTTGGTCAGCCACAATATTTTACTCCTGTAGTTATCCTAGACTGGACAATAGCTGCAATAATAAACCCCTCCTTTCTGAAATCCCCTGACAACGTTTGCCTTCATGACCCTTTGTTTTAGTTAATTCCAGATTGTGAATATTGCATAAACAAGGTATTTTCTAATATAGAATTGCTTACCTTTATTTCAGTGGCTGAATCCTTGATCCTGTACTGTGGGATGGCAGAAGGTAGGGAATGATCTGATACTGTGGCAATGAAAGTGTTGATCAGATCTTATCAATTTTGTATTTCAGTCAACTGCCTCTAAATAAATCTAAATTTGCATAACTTCTATTCTTCTAGCCTTTTATAAATGCAAATAAAACATCAGCATTTGGGAAACAGAAGCAGGTTAACAAATATACCCTTGGGAAAGTCAAGTACTGCCAACTCCTTCTCTATGCCTGAATATTTCCCCTTTCAGACAGCCACAGTGGATAGCATTTTTCCAAGCCTATCTAAGACACATGGGTTTGATTTCAAGAACAACTGTGGAGAATCTAGAGAAGCTTCCAGTGAGATCTAGTTCACAAAATGTGTATTCAGAGCTCAACTTATGTAAAGTTCCTGCACACTCAAAGCTTCTGGGTTTGAACCCATCCTTAATGAGAACGAATCCTTCAGGTTTCCCTTACTATCCTTGAAATTTTGTTCTAGGTTAGCAGAAAAAGATATGGATAAGACTTTGACAGAGTAAAGAATACAAAACACAATGTCAAACACAAAGTGTCTGACAAGAACTTTACTAATGGCTTGTAACTGATATGACAGACATGGGTGATGAAAGTCTTGCATCCAACAGCCATGTATCAGGTTTTGGGTTCTACAGAAATGGTATTTGTTGATACCTTAACTGTCAGGCCACATGCAGGTGTAGCAAGAAGCATGTTTCTCGTTTCATCCAATGATCTGCACAGGAGATGTCACAAACTATTCCAATGACTTATGCAGCAAAGGCAGGAAAACAAGGATCTGTTAAGATTACTAAACGTATTGGTGGGATAAAGACAAAAGAAATGGCAAACAGAACACAAGGGAACACAGTGACCTTAACAGAATCACACACACATGCACCCCCATTGTAAGAGGCTCTCCTACTAATTATATGGGCATTTTGCTAATGTACCGGGAGGGGTTAGTGTAGAGAACCCAATCACTCTGCTGTGTCTGCTTCTCAAATCTTTCGAAGGTCAAAATGAAACTGGAAGTAATCTAAAATGCCCTGCGCTTACCCCTCCGTCCCCAGTGACATTTTGGAACCACGTGCTGAGTTAAGCAGCTTGCTACAGAATGTACTTGGCCATGTCTCCACAGAAAGGAATATATGAAAAAGCACTTAACATTGACCTATTTGTGCTCCCATTTTAATCAACTGGAAAACACAGGCTGGTCAAAAATGGATGCATCTGAAAGTCCTACCTGTATGCATTAATGTTATAAAAAATTAGATGTAAGTAATACTGATAACTCTGCAATGGTCTCCTAAGGCTCCACTCTCCCAAAAGAGATGAAATTACCATTTTTGCTTCTCAGATTCTCTAGCATAAGAGAGAGATTAGGCCTGGACAAAAGAGGAAGGGCAGATATACAGGCGAAGGAGACACCTGAGGAAATATAATGTGTGTTAAACCAGGTGCAGTAAAGCACATAGGTGTGTGCTGCAGAGTGGATGACAAGTTCTATGCTAGAAGTGACTGCCCTTAAACTGAATGAGAGAGATACTGTGGTATCTCAAGACGCAAGGTGTACCCTTTGATACAACTGCTTTTATATTTTTAAGATAAATCCTGACTTGAGTAGCAATCGTCATTTGTTTGAGTATGACTTTTTATTTTCAAATAAGGCTTTAACTTTCTTTGCCACAAGCCTCCCCTCCCTCTCTTTATACTTCATATGCTGTACAACATGCAATTTTGGTTTCCTGCTGAATTCACACTTTTTGTTTGCTTATATATTTCAAGATCTCAATCAATCATGTTGTCAAAACAGTCTTTTTGTATCATCTACCTACCACCACTTGTCATTAGAGATGTTTAAAGCTCCACTGCTGTAGAGAGTCTGATTTACACTCTGACATCTCCCACACTGAGCTTATTATAATTGTCTATAAACTGCCCTTTCACAAGCTTTAATCAGGAAATAACAAATGGTTCAGGAGCATGCTGTTAGGCAGTTTATTCTTTCTAAATTCAGTATTTCCACTGTACTCTACTGATCACAATGTCATGCTATGCAACAATCATGTTGATTTCTAAATTTTCACTTTAACATTTAAATCTCTTCATGACCTTTTCCCTTCTATTCCTCCTTCTCCTCTGCTCGAATACATTTTACAGCTTTCTGAATTGTTCTAGATGCAATATTTCTGAGCTGAAACAGGAATAAGCTAAAAATAAGTACTGCACCATCAGAAAACGTTTATTTTATTAAAGGCCCACTGGAGAGGTGGCTTTCTTGGTTACACACAGTACTCTCTGCATTCTAATACACCACTATAGCCTTACAATTTCACTGAGGACTTTAATAAAAAGGCTGAGATGAATTATATTGTTCAGTGGCTTGGAGTCACAAATTCCAGAAAGGGTTATATAGTTCAATTAACTAGTCACCACATTGCCAGAGCTTATTTTATACAGTAAAATTAACACTGGGGAGATGCATCTGTAGCAGCTGCTGCAGACCGCAGTATTATATCAAACAAGGTCTGAAGAGATAATCACGCAGATCCCAAAATAAATGGAGGAGGAAGTTCTAAAGGTCGAACATGAATGCAAGCTTTCGGATGCATGTCTATGCATCTCTTGTTTCCAAAACTTTGTTTTCCATGTCTGTAAATGGAACAGTTTATTTAGAGAAAAAAAAATTATTTGAACCTCACTGATACAAACATTCCTGCACTACCTATTTCCTTGAACTTCACAAAAGAATGTTTTTTAACATTTATGAGGAATAGTCACAGCCTAGTCCACCTGCAATCGGTCACTGCCTTTTTGCAGCAGAACAAAGACTTCTGAACAGATTCATCACTAGAATTGCGTATCTAACAATAATTCTATTCTAAAATCCTGTTTTCACTGCACAGCACTGATTGCAGCAACAGAAGGTTTGAATGGGCTCAAGATATTTCTCTAACTTGCTCAACTGCTATTTCTCATCTGAGAACTGGATATTGTTCAGGTATGTAGTACCCTTCTCTTCAGTAAGGTCAGATTACTTCAAACCACTGTTACAATTGTTTTGGTACCAAAAGAGCAGAGGAATACATATTTGGTTCAAATGTTTACTATTTCACAACCACTAGTTACTGTCTCGTGTGTAAGAAGCTTCTGCACAGCTTGATGTCCAAGTACATGTGGTGGCTGGGCTCTCCAACGGCATTCTGCTGCCACAGGCACTTTTGGAAGGGAAACTAGAGAAAGCATTAGGAGTTTTAGTATTTTGCGTAGTCTTTCAGTCGAGCTTACGCTCAGCAAAGACACAAGAATCAGCATGTATATTTTCAGCAGCAAGAAGCACAAATGGCAATGAATAACATCTAGGCTTCCGTGTTGTCTTTTATAGCAATATTCACACTAGCGACAAAAGTGTATGGATTGCACGCTGATAACTTGTTGAGATAAAGATGCTGCAACAGCAGCTTGCTTTGTCAATGCCTGACAATGTAGAATATTCCCCCACTTGATAACTGATACCATTTTCCTCCATGAAGACATGTTTTGGGATCTGTTCATAAAGCCTAAAATCTGTCTCTATGATGGACATTTTGCTGAGTTTCTTCTCTGTGATTTTCATACAGTAAAAAATATATACAGAAATACTAATACAATACTTCATTAAACCCACCATACGGCACTTTCCTTTATAATACACAAATATGCATTTGTTTGACATATGAAGATAGATGCATTGTTATAGAAGCGGTGTACTGGAGTGCACTGTTGATCAAACTAAGCCTAACCTGTTGAAAATAATATTTCTGCTTTGTTAGCTCCAATCATTCATCAGCTTGCACAGAAATTCAGTGAACATCTTTCTCAAAGGGTTCTTCAGGGAACTGAATACATAGCATGTTTTAAAATCTGATATATTTTGTTTTAATAAAATGTTTGGCTTTGAGTACATAGACTGATACACTCTGTCAAAATGTGTTAGATCCCTAGATAACTGCATAACACCAGCGTATTATCTGACACATTTTTGAAGTCTATTTTTACTTATTTTTATCTATTATTTTATTTATGTTTGGTGCTAGGCTTTATTTTTATTTATTCACATTTGTTACTTTAGAAGTTTAGCCCTGGCATTTCATCTGCACATACTGTGTACTTCTGGCATGCTCAAAGGGAAACTGTTAGGATTGGTACGTGTAAAATCTGTAGTAGCCCATATATCCCGTAGGATGTGGATCTAAAATGGTATAACAGAGTTAGGTTGAGAGAGGGCCAGATTCAACTGTGTGCTGAATGACTTCCAAAGGATGGTAATTTTCCACTTTCCGGGAATGTCTTTATGTTGCAGATATAAAGAACTAATTTCCATTTCTTCTAGATCTGACTCAAACTCTCATTTACTTATAAGGCCTGTTTTAAATCCTGTTTTTGTCTAGGTTATTTTGTGATACAATGTGTTATTATTCTTCTACATAAAATAAATGAGAATGAATATCTCAAGGATTAATTATTCTGTATCAAAACAAGTAGTGAAACAATATGGAAGTTATATGTTTCCAAAGTTCCAAGGAATAAAAATAATTAGGGAATTCTAAAATTCTAATAAATAACTGATTAGTTACCACTCTTTATAATCTCTCTACTCTGAAGAATGTTCTGCCAGATTGAGTTTCCCAAGGCAAAAATACAGTTCTAGTTTATAAATAAATTTCTGAATCCACAGGAACACCTATACAGAAGTTACAGGCAATAAACAATCTTACAGAAGTCTGGAACATCCTTCCTTTTTACCACTGGAGTTTTTTTGCTCTGGTCTGTTTTGGCAGACAGACTGACTGCAACCACCATTTCCTGAATATCTTGCTTACTCCTCATTACAGTACATATGCTTTTTTAGCAGGGAGATTTATTACACTAGCAACAATACTTTACAAAGTCCAGGAGGCAAAATTTGGTATCATTTGGAAGGATCCATCTGCATCAGTTTGAGGGACCACAAATGGCCTTATCCTGTAAACGCTGTATGTTGAAACATATGAAATCCAAGCAAGCATAACAAACTCAAAGGGGACTCTCTTAGTGTTCAGATACACATGCTAGTTTAGATACATAATTTAACCCAAACACTATCACTTGTAAATTTTTGTGTTGTTCTCTATAAGATTATTCCAGTAATTTGCACTGAGAAATCCCTATTTTTAATATGTAAACAAATGGAAGAATCTGAAGACAAGTTTCCCTTTTATTTCATTCTAATATTCAGCTCCTTCTTCATATTCAGAATTCATCCTCAATTCCTCAAAATCCCTTTGTTATAGGTGAACAATGATAGCTTGACAATGAAGTTATTTCTGCCATATATTACAATAATAGCACATTTTTCCTCTGAATGCATGTATATCTGAAAAGTCCTAAATGAAGTTTCCCTGTGTTATGAAGGAACATAGATTGAACTGTACATCAGCTGTATGTCTGCTCCTTCCAAATGCATGACAAAGACTCTGATACATAATGTACAACAGCTGTCACAGATGTAATGCCTGCACAGAATAATTCCGACAGATATTTGCACTAGTATTCGCTATATGAGATGTACTGTTTATTGCAAAATTTATCTGAAAAAGTAGCTTTTGTAAGTTAAGAACTTCCTGCCTTTCAGTATATGTAAGGTAGAGAACAGATGCACAAACCCATTCCCTCAGTGGGTGCTTTTAATGCTATCAAAAATTCCTTCCAGGAATTCAATTTTCTGAGTCAGTAAAAGCATAGAGAGGCCTAGAATTCAAGATAGCATGCGAGCACCAAAATACGAAGTCGTCTCTGAAAACTCTGAAAATTTAATGGATTCAAATAAAGAGAGAGAAAGAAGCAGGGATATTATTTTCCTGTGATCTTTGTTTTCTTCCCTCATTTTTCCATTCTGCTGTGCAGTCTCAAGCACAAGTACGTATAGTCCTTATTAGAGTTGGAAACTTTCATGGGGAGGAAGAACTGTGCCAAATGACACCACAGAGCTTCAAATCTGTAAGGCTAAATACCCCCATAATGTCGTAGTTAGATACGTCTGCACAGTCTTTTGCAAAGGGATGTGAGCTCACTGGTTGTGAGCTGAGGAAAAGCCACATAAAGTGAAAGGAAGAGGTAGATAGGCTCTTTCTTTCTGGTTCCAATACGTTCCATGTTGACTTTATGAGCTTTTTAAAAAAAAAAAAAAAAAGCACAGAAATCTTGGTGGGCCATGTAAGGAAATCATATAGTGGCTAAATAGTAGCAGAAGGGCTGACGGCTGTAAGGATCAGGACCAAAGCCCTAAAAGAGTGACAAATAAGCACTGAGAATCAGTGGAAGGTACTAAAATGTCAGGATGCTGAGAACCAGATGAATTACAGAGCCCATCAGTTTTGATAAACAGCTCTCTTAAAATAAAGCTGTAATACCTTATTGGATAAAGCACTGGTTGCTCTTCAGCTGAAAAAACAGGTCAAGTACATGTCCAGGCAAATATCTGTTCTTCAACATTAAAAAGAGAGTTGCAAGTCCGTTTCTCCTCTCCTCTCAGTTTGCTTTTAGATCCATTTTGACTTCTGCTGTACTTGTGGGGATTTAAATAGGACATATCAGAGCTGGAAGGGCCATTTAACTACGTCTCAGTAATGTGTGTATACCTCATTCAAAACTAGATTATTGATAAGAGTCATTCCTGATGTATATTTATACCTTGCACAAGGAACACAGTCCTGATATAATTGATTAGGCAAATATACTAGTTCGTTAAATAATACAAATCCAGAGAAGTGCTCACCACTTCTGTGAGGTAGCACTCACTATCCATTTATCCTGCCAAAATGACACATTTCTAAAGCTTTTACACCTGGCTAACTGAACTCTGCTATTTTTCTAGGGGTTTCTATGATACCCCAGCTAGAGTAGGTAAGATTTATAAAAGCACACAATATTTTATATTTATGTCATACCTTTCATCTTGAAATATTTCAAATCTTAAATTAAATTATAATTTGGACAAAGAGAATTTATTACACCTCTGTAGTACAGCCCTATTCTATGGTGGGATGAACTAACCATTATTTCAAAGACCACAGCACACCAGGTTTGCAAAAAAAAAAAACCCTAAATTGACTGTTAACCTAAATGCAGGTTAATATCAACAGCAAATCATTTGGGTATATAGCTTTCTTTCAGGACTGACTAAGGAAGTCCAAAATAATTTCTCACTTGTTGCTAAATGCCACTTAGTGGGGGGCTTTTTGCTTATTTGTTTGTCTTTTATATGAAGAAAGACTTTTGCCTATCTGAGGTAGACCCAGAACTGTCAGTTGCTCCACAGTTCCCGCAAAAACCACTGAGATGTCCAGATCCTGAGAAGTGTTTTAAATTAATATTTGAAACCATCTGGTCAAGCAAAATATACTGAAGCTTGACAAAAGACAACTAGCAGGAGACAGATGTATAATTAATTCAATTTTAATACACACACAGAGGCAATATTAAGGCATGAGTAGGAAAACCAAGAATTTAATTTCTCTGTTCCGAACTTTCTGCCACTCTGTAAAAATAACTACGACTACTGCTGTCTGAAAATGCTTTCAGCAAAAGCCTTAACGCTCCAAATGATCCTGCAAATCTCATTTCTGTATGCTTTTTAAGTTGTTTAGTTCTGAATCAGCAGTCTAAAAGTGTGTTTAAACACTGCAGGTAACCATTTCCCATGGAACAAATAGGGAGGAAATCAGGTTATAGCGAGGGCACCCAGCAGGACTCTTCCACTGTCTACTCAGTGTCAATGTAAACTGATTCCTTTAAGAAAGACACTCAGGGAGAAGTGAACAGATTGTGGGAAACATGTTCTGCATGCAAGAAAGAGCAAAGAGATAGAATACTGGATACTATAAGATAATTATGCACAGGAAAAAAAGAATCAGACAGGATAGCAACAGAATAACAATATTTCAGGAGATGGGAGCTGTACAAACTAGGCTGACTTACAGCAGCACAAAGCAGATAATAGATGAGCATCCTCTCTTTCGCTTCTGTGCTCACTTACTAATTCTTTCATGCAAAATAACTGCCACATTGCAAGTTTCTGATGGTTTCTTCATCATTGTTCAGGTTACTAAAATTACTTTTTTTGCCAAGCATTCAGTTATGAACTAAATAAGAAACATACCACAGAGAACTATAAATGTTTATGCATTAAAATAAAAAAAACCACTCTCTGATTGACCGAAAAATTGATTATGACAGCTGAAAAATTGAGAAAAGTTTGCTGTAATAAGCACAGAAGAACACCTAGAAAGACGCTAAGTAGGCACAGATCTTAAATGTAAGTAGCCCAATAATCTCTCTGCATGTGACCTTCACTAAGGTATATGGCGGCTATAAGGAACAGTATCTCTCCCCAAGTATAATCTCATGTCACACACTACAAAAAAAGTGAGAGCAATCAAAGGAGAATGCAACTGGAGATGTGCTTCTCTGATACAATATCAAGCTGTTTAAATAAGATCCAAATAGTTCTAACAATGATCTAGCAGAACAGAACACATCTAAAAGAGTGGGATTACCGTAGTGATTAATATGAGGTACTGTTACTTTTGACACAAAGTTTCATTATTTTGCAGTAGGCTCATTAAAGGGCCTACAAAAGTGATGCACATTCAACAGAAATGACCCATCAGAAACCTCCCTGGTGCAAACCAGCTTCTTTGGATACTGCAACAGCACCTGGAAGAGAGGGCCCTGCACACACAAGGACCAAAACTAGAATGCTACCATGATCTCATCCATACGAGTGAACTGAGCACAGCCTAAAGGTAAAGGCAAATAAATTCAACTGTTCTCTAATTTCAAATCCACTTGATTATTATGGGTTTGAAATGTCAACTCTTGAAGCATTTCTTTTTTAGCAGAGATAATATAATTAAAGAAGAGAGGCTGAAAATATCTATTGGGAAAAATGTGGTAAAAATGGAGCAGGGAAACAAAAGCTACTGACAAACAGAAAAGGCATTTTTTATATATATATGTATCTCTCTCTCTCTCTCTCTCTCAAGCATAGAGCACTGTGCATATGAGAGAGAACTGACCTGGGCCAACTGAGGACTCTGAGTATCCTTTTTCCTTTTCTGCATATACATAAGAAAAAAAAAAGTACTTTTAAACTGAATCATCCTTGAAACAAACGTAAGGCTTCCATGATAGGCAAAAATCTAGTCAAAGAAGTTCTTGAACCTTAAAACACAAGACCTCTCCTTGTCCGTTTTAAACAATCAGTACGCCTATGGCAAGGTCTGAGCTTTTGTTTACCTTATTTCTGAATCTGCTGCTTCCCTTCTAAAACCTCTATAAACACAGCAACAGCACAAAGCCAAATGGTTGTTTGAGCACTATGCTGCAATACGTGGCATATCAGAAAAATAAAACCTAATTTTAGACCGTCACAGAGTGAAAGCTATGATGTTGCTAGTTTGAAGCTTCTGCTTTAGGAAAAAGGAAGGGGACCATGGCACAAGTCATCACTAGACAGAATTCTGAGATTGTCCCACCTAATTCACAAATTCAAGTTATCTCAAGAGCACGAGGACAAGGGGAAAATAAAATTAAAAGGGAACACAGTAGATAGTCACTAAGGAATGGCAGCTGCATAAATACCACTATAACTACAGGTTCCCATTAAGTCACACAAATAACAGAGGGTGTATATACTACTGTGACTACAGAATGTGAAAGGTAAAGGACAAGTACAGCAAGCACTAGTAGCCTTGATACAATACAAATAATAGATTTCAAAATTGGAAAGATTTCAGAACTTATGAATTAAGAGTAAACAGGAACTCTCCGCATTGCTAAAAAACCAGTCAACAAAATTAGGGAGCAAATGAAACACTCTGGAATGGCTAGTAATTACGGAAGTTTACAAAAGACAAGTGTGATACTCAATCACAAAAAAACAGCAACAGAAGAAACCCCAATATTGTAATTTCAGGAAAAGATAATCGTGTGTATAATAAAGTAACAAAGAAAATTGTGGTAACCAGGAGATCAGAAAAGATTCTGTAAAGGGTAATACAAAAGAGGGAGTAATACAGAATAATTTCAGACACCAAAATGAGGAAGCTGGGGAGAAAGAATGATAAGGGAGTAAGAGGGATTTTATAACATGTTTGATAGAGCTTTTTTTTTTTTTTTTGGTTTTAAAGACCGAGCTAATTAGACACTGAATAGTCATCTAGAACAAAGGTTAAGCATCAGCTGTTAAGACAGAACAGAGCGCTCAAGGTGAACCCATCACAGGTTTGCAAGTTGCAGTAAAAGATAAAAGGAAGATGATGGAAGACTGGCTTAAAATTTTAGGGACAGAAATAGCATACGAAGTGAAAATTTCTCCTGTGGTTTTGCTATAGTTGGGAACAAGTGGTACCCATACCACTTATGAAGTATATCTTCTTGATGCACTTTTAAAAAGAACATAACATGGTGCAATAGGTTACTGTTAACGGAAATATTTTCAAATATATTCAATAATTAGAATAACATCCACATAAGTCAGAAGAATTTTATCTTGTAAAACGTAGTTGGTTTGCTTTCCTGATTATTATCACATGATTCCTGGAAATGTGATTTCAACCAAATATTCATGTTTATGCAGATCAGGACCTATACACCTCAGCTCCAAAGCAAAAGGGGAAATGAATCCTACATGGAAGAGAATTAGTTTGAGTAGCACTCCATTCCATACATAATAAGCCTTTATTTTGTTATCATTTGCACCAGTAAATTACTACTCCTCTAAAATAGAAGAATTTTACATCCTTTTTGCAGTCATATCCTAAGTATAGGCGTATTAGTTGGAAGAATCTCAGTGGAAACTCAGTACTGTATAAATACCAGAAACAAACACCGGCTCAAACAGTTCTCTGCTTTGTGTGATCGCTCAAACAATTCACCCCAGTCACGGATCATGCTTCTGGCAGTGTCATTTTGTGAAGGGTGTCTTCATCAACTTCTACAAGCACGTTGCATTAACCGCTTTAGGCTATACTTGGGCTCTTTCCTGATGTCCAGAGGAGGGGTGCCTTATTGCTGCTTTTTATCTTTCACTCAAATACAATGGTATTTGATGGATTTATACTGTATGTATTTATTAGAAATGTCTGCACTTCTAAAACCCTATAAAGATTTTCAAAGTATTATATTAAAATAAATAAAAGTATCAGCAAGTTCAGTGAGATTGCCTATACATTTTAAAAACTGTTTCAACATTTTTTCTAAAGAATCATTTTACTAAATGTAACAGAAATATATGTATACATAATTAATTTTATCTGAACGCATTGGTCATTGAAATGCAACTGAGCTTTATTTTAAGAGTCTAAACGGACTTAAGTTGTTTTTTCCTTGACGTGTTGCAAGGTGATATATTTCTGCTGCAAGAATTACAGATGCTAAATTTCTTGCTAAATATATATACTTTTGTATCTTTTTTCCTAAGAATATTTAAAGAGATTAAATATATTTTTTTAAAGTGACAGTTACGTTTTATAGCATCATAGGAAAATCAGGAGGTGGTTAATCCAAACTCCTATTCAAAGGAGGGCCGGCTATGAGATCAGTCCAGATTACTTAGCACTTAACCTACTCATGTCTTGAAAGCCTCTCAGGATGGAGACTACACAGCCTGTTTCTATGTTTGACTGTCCCAACAGTAAAAAAAAAAAAAAAAAAAAAAAAAAGTAAAAAAAAGTTTTCTTCCTATCCAGTCAGAGCCACTTTGCCCATTGTCTCTCATCTTCCCACCATGCACCACTGTGAGGACACTCACAGGCGTTGGAAGGCTGCTATTAGGTCCCCCCTAGACCTTCCCTTCTCCAGGCTAAACAAGCCCACTGCTCTCAGTCTCTCTGCACAGGGCAAGTGTTCCTGCCCCTTGAGCAGCTTGGCAGCCCTCTGCTGAGTTCACTCAGGGTAATCAATGTCTTTCTTGTACTGGGGGTCTGTAGGGACAAAATTGGGCACAGTAACCTAGACACGGTCTACCAACATCTGAGTAAAAGGTGGATAATCACTTTCCTCAATGTACTGGCTGTGCTCCTGTTCCTACAGCCCAGGTTGCTGCTGGCCTCCTTTGCTGCCAGGCTGTGGCTGTGCTGCTGGCTCCTGTTCAGCTTGCTGCCAGTTGCTTTTCAGCAGAGCTCTTCCCCAGCCAATTCTTGTCTGCCCATTCTTCCCCTGTCTAGTTCCCTCTGAATGGCAGCTTGTATTGACCGGTCCCCAGAAATTCCTGTCATCGAAAACGTGATGAGAGGTAGGTCTCATTAGCTACAGAAGGTTAAATTGCCTATTTGATAGAATAAATAAAATTGCCACTACCTTAAATAGGTGATTCCAAATATGGAATTTAATTTGAATGACTGATAACTAATTTCACGGGCACACATATAAAGAAGATGAGAAGAAAGACTCTCAAGTACAAATTTATGCTAAAATGCTGCCTCTAAAATGAGGGGCAGATCCTGAGTCCAACGGCTCACTCCTCTGCTGATGCTGCTCCAATTTAATCCAGAGTATTGCACAAGTAGAACTGAAGTAACCCAACAGGGGAATCTGTCTCATAATATCTGTAAGTGTGCAAAAGCTTTCTAAATAGGGTAAAAGCAGGTGAAAATAGAAAGCTGAAGAGACAAGAGTTGAGTATTTTCCTATGTAAACATTAGAAAACACAATATGACTATAAAACCTAAATCGTACACATTCGAGGTGTGATACTCCAAGTGCAGTATTTCTGGAACAACAAATTTGGTGAAACTTAGAAAATGACTACATCCATAAAATATCAAGCTGCAAAGTCAGTTAAGTGACAGGTACATTAAAGCACAATAGAACACGGACACTGATTTGGTTCAAAATTCTATGTCTGCAGCAAGAATTATATAAATAAATTGGCAAGCAGGCACAGACAATTCATATAGAAGATGACAACAAAACCAGCAGAGAGTTATGAAATCGTGAGTTGTTATTACAATTCTCTGAGACATTTTTTGATCTTCATCAAACTATTTACATTAGGGAAAACTCACATACAAAGACCAGAACACTGACCACACATAACTTCACTATTTGGTTGTGCAATCTTTGGAGACTGTAGTCTATAATGACTACAGTCAGCAGACCTGCTGACTTCAAGCCACGTTAGCCAGTTTATGATTCCATGGGTTGCGTCTGGCCTGCCAGGACAGCTTTCTGACCTGTTGCCATTCACTTTCCTAAAGGATTCACAAAGGCAGACAGCAGGATGGTGATGTATCCAATTGACTCTGGTGGCTCACAAGTTGTTCCCAACAACCCTCTTTCCTACAGACACGGTCAGAAGAGGTAGTCATGACAGGAACTCTTGTATGTTGATTAGCAGATGAACCAATCCCTAGGTAGTAACCATTACTCTATCATTACACTTGGGGAAAGGGCCATTGCAAAAGAGCCTTGAGTGGCTCTGTACCAGGCTATTCCACCTGCTTTTGCAAGAAAGACTGGAAAGACCTAGCAGGACTCTTGGATAAACAACTAATGTCATGGTTGTTAGCTGAGAGAAAATAAAGAAAAGAGAGAGAGAGAGAGAGAGAGAGGGGAGAACAGAAGAAAAAAGTAGGTTGCTTCAGCATCTGCAAGACCAAAATTGCCACAAATGTAATACTGCTGCTGAAAACGTCTGGAAAAACTTTCTACAGGAATGACCAGACACATAGAAATTACCAAGTCAGAAAGTTTAAGAACGTCCTGGATGAAAATAATCCCATCCTCAACTGAGACAAAATAATACTGCATTTATTCCCAGTCCAAATTGTGTAAACTGAAAACATCTTCATTAAAAGTGACTTAATCTATGAGGTATAATCTTATACTGTAATAAACTAGGAATTTACTCATGGTCAATTATCCCATATCAGCTGGAGCCTGGGGGCGGAGGGGGGGAGGATGAAATTCCCAGCTGAGCGTCAGTAATTTCTTAAATAGCTGAAACTCATTTGTTTGTTATAGTCCAAACATCATTTAAGTATCATAACAGTACAGAACATGTGGCAGTTACTGACCAAAGTCTCCAATTTAATTCTCTGGAGTCCAAATACACCAGGTATAAACCAAAAGTGAATTTGCCTTCTGAAAGGTACTATACATGCAACTCTCCACCCAGGATCCTAACGATTTTTGAGAGCTTCTGGGAGGAATGATTTGAATAAAAGTATAAGGAATTTGGTACCTTGAAGAAACAAGCCTACTTTAAAAGGTAAATTCTGTGTGCCTTGCGTGTGCAGAACTCCCCAAGTTTCAAATGAGCCCTGCTGTTACCGCATTCACACTGCTCTATTCACAGTAAGGAAAAAAGAAATGTAAACATGAAAGATCTTTAGAAAGTGTACTTCCTTAGAGATTTTTTCCTCTTTATATTTCAGCCTCTTGTTCCATTTCCACTAAGCTTGTTTTTTGTTTTCTCTGCTAAAAGAAGTTTAAGTCTGATTGCTTCAAAGAATGCCAATAATCACATATCACTATCCACAATATCTTGTAGGAAGCCCTAGTGTATGTAACTGTATTACCTTTCCCAACATTTTAGATCAGAATAGCATGAAACTGCTCTTTCTCATGTCACAGAGGTTAGTTCTCTTGTGAGTGTATGAAACAGCTAGTAAAAAGTAACTATTATCTGAATCCAAATACACAAAATAATCCTAAGTGGCTAGCATTTTGCTGATAGTCTGTGAGACTTGATTGTGTAATTTACTGAATCCAGCCACTAAATGACAACATGAGCTGGAATTGTGTGAACAATTCTTTTCAGAGCCATACATCTGCAAATTGTCTGAAAATTGCAAGCACAGTAAAAGGAAGAAAAAAAACAACAAAACAACAACCACCACCACCACCCCTCCCAAAATACACAAGTAGTTGTTTTGAAAATCCGATTCAGAATAATAGTGCTCCACCCAACTGAAATGACTTTCCACTTTTCCCTTCAAATGTTTATGTGTGAATCTACCAGGGTATGTTTCAGAGAAGTTACACATATAGCCCTAGCTAGAACAGTTAAAAGTCACAGAAAGTGATATTTCTTTGTGTGTTAATATGTGAGATCAAGATAACAGGATAAAATACAGTAAATAAAGATACAGCAGCATACATAGAGAGACCCAATCCTATAATCCCCCCAAAGACTCCAGAATACAGACATTATTTACACTGATTTATAATAGAAAATAACTTGTTCTTTGCTGGTAGTGGTGATTTTTTTTTTCCAGCAAGCAAAGCATGAACATTTACTCAAAGCTGAATCAAAGTTACTTAACAATTAGAGTTATTAGTACCTTGTGAGAGCCAAACCAAACATAAACCAAGCAGGTTTATCTTACTTGAAAGATCATGTTTCTGATCTGAGGTTTCACATCAAGACATTGTAACTCAAAGTCATGAAAAAGATGAGCTACCAGGAATTTTGTACATAGGGCTTGATTCACTGTCGCCATGTACGTATCCAGATCCTAGTTCAGTGAAAAGTTGCCATAAAACATAAGATTTATACTGGTTCTGCTTGGACCTATGTAAACACAAACAGTGACACAAACACATGCAATCTGGCCTTTCACTAACATCAATTCAAAACAAGATGAGAGGCTGCACAGATCATCACTGTCCGTTCCTGGAATGGCTGTTTGCATTCAGGGCCCTGCAGGATAACCAAGGATCCAGACACAGACTTCAGTTTTTAAAGCTTGGCTGCTTTTTCCAGCTACTTCACCTGGTCCAACTACTTCCAACTCTTCAAGAATCTGCTTTCCCGATATCCTTAGACACCAGTATTACTCTTGTCAGGCAAGAACTAAAGCACACAATATATGCCAATTTGACTTTCTTCCCCTACACTGTATGTCTGAGAAATAGCTGGCTAGCTGGGTCTGTGGAGGACGTCCTGCACCTGAAGAACACTCAGCAAATTACACATCTACAACTGTCACCGCAAAGGCAGCTGTTAGGAACTGCAAATCAGGTCGCAAGAGGTTGCAAGATCCTCCTATCTAATCTTAGCTACACATCATTTACAACTGTACTACAAAATACCAAATCAAAGCAAGATGCATGTGTTTTACAAGCCTTTTACAGCAAGCAGGTAGGCATCAATTATACTAAGCCATCATTTATATCCAATTCTTTCTGTCAGCTAGGTTTGCATTACTGTTGATTCTGGTTCTGAAGCAGTTATTTTAAAGAGTATTCAAAGGTAGGTAGCAAGCACTGTTACCTATGCATTTGCCTTGCAACTTGTTACTTCAAATTGCTAGATCACACTATGGGCAGACAGAAAGAGACCTGAGCGTTTCTGAGTAACAAGGACTGCATAGTCCAGGAATCTCTCTTTTGGCATTTCTTTGAGGTGACAAGCCTACACGGTGTTGCTGCACCCGTCCCTTGAGAACGCTCTTGACTGGCTGATCTCTCTGGGGGTCGTACACAGCACAGTACACAACAGCACTATCACCACTCAACATCACTTCCGTTACTGTTTTTAGAACCCAAGTGTTCTTTAGTTCACAACAAAGTTAGAATAACAACAACAAAAATGGTGTAGTAGCTGACAAACATCTAAATCTCAACTTTTCCAATTTAAAA
Organism: Calonectris borealis; assembly: GCF_964195595.1. Lineage (NCBI taxonomy): Eukaryota > Metazoa > Chordata > Aves > Procellariiformes > Procellariidae > Calonectris > Calonectris borealis. The sequence goes on along the minus strand of NC_134324.1, from coordinate 7,174,923 downwards.
ACATTCAGAACTGGAGTTGCCTGTGTATGTTCTCAATACATGCCAATTCCACTTTCAAGTAAAAGACATGATATCGACTATTCTTTGGGACAAAGACTATCAGTCTTTCATGCTGATCTCAAAGCACTCCCACAGTGTGGAACAGGGTCTTGGTTTAGCTCACTACAGTGTGAAAAGCTAATCACAAAAATCACAGCTGAGTCTTGATCACCTGCCTCTTATTAGAGAGAGATTTAAATAAAGTATTTAATTTGTGACATTTCTTGGTGAAAGGTGAACAATGGAAAATATTGAGCACAATTATTACTTTGCATTGCACATACAATTATTCCTCCATATTAACACAGTTGTGACTATTTGAGAAAACAAATTGTTAAGCTTGTACATGTGAAGATGCACAGGAAATATTTTAAATTCAATTTCCATGAGCTCATTTGAATTATTTGAGTTGTTCAAATATTATTCAAGTTAGACTCATCTTATCGGGAACTGAAACAATGCCACGTGACTTACTATTTTAGATTTCTGTATCTAATCAGTGCAGCTGGAAAAGTGAATATTGAATTAACAATTGATCATTAATTCATGACAAATGGTGCTGAATAAATCCACAGAGAAAACAACTGTGAACACTCACTATTCTGGCAAGTGAACACTTACTCTTCCATTCATCGGCCGATAGGGCCAAAATCTGCCTGGTAAATTTCAGACTACACATTCAGCGCTAAGTTGCAGATTAATACTGCCGAAGCGGAATTTCATTTTGACACTTCATTTTCAGTGGGATGGTCTGAGAAACTGTTTTGTACATTCCAGAACACAGATCTCAAGAGATCTTTTAAACATGGAGTACCTGATGCTACACAAGGAAACAAAATTTCTTTTCAGTTCACTTAATTCCATCAGCTTTGATTAACATTTCAGGGTATTGCTCCTTCCTGTCTGAACAGGCACAGCTTAGTACTGCGGTACGTGTGCTAAGCTGTCCTGCTGAAACCCACTCCTTCTGCCTCCCGCTGTGACGTCTCAGATGGCAGCCACCCCCAAATGCTCAACCCTGCCCCTCTAACAGTCATTATTTTGCCTTCAGTTTGCAAGTTTAAATTAAATTACAATTTAAAATGCTTACGTTAATCAAACTTATTTTAATAAAATTTGTTAGAAAACAAACAGTAGAGAAATCAGAGGGGACAGCCACCTCCACCCACACAGTAGCAATAGGGAGCTCAGGGCTGACGCAGGGTGCTAACTTCTTTAGCAAGAAAAGTTGCAGTTGGGAGAGAACATTGAAGTGGACCTTTAATGCTATAGCTATAACACTTATTTTGGTGTAAGATGGCCCTTTTCTAGTTACGTCACATTTATCGCTGATTAAAAGCATCCACATGGGAAATTATACACTGGACTGTAGCAGTAAAGCTGCACTAATACAGCTATATTGGTAAATCACTTCATTTAGACAAGTTGTACATTTTTTTTTCTCCATATATAATTCTGCTAAAATCAATGTATTATCAAATTTACTTCAGGGTAGAGGTAACTAGACTAATTGGCAATTGAAGAGACTATCTAAGCTAAAATACTACAAACATGGTACACTTTGCCAAAAAGGAGGTGTCTAGGGAACTTTTCCTCCAAAGTAGTTCTGAAACAGCACATCCTATTGCTACAATGCAGAGAGAGCTTGGGGAAAGGAAAAAGAAGTGAACACACAGTTGTACACACAGATGCAGAGAGATATCTGGAATCCATCATTCTCCTCCTAATTGACAGCTAGTTAAAGCCAAATGCTCTCTGATCCAGTTACATTTGTAGTTTTTGGATGTCTTTATTGGCAGAAGACCTACAAACACCAGCCGGTCATAATTAGAAGCATGTGAACTGGATGAAATTCAGTTTGCCATTGACTTTCAGACAGTTGCATTCAGCTAGCATAATGGCTTGGTGACTTAATCATGTATCCCACAGCATGGAGCTGCCGAATTACATCCTTTCTTAAACCAGCAAGGCATTCTACACTAAACAGAGATGCAAGTGTCAGGGCTTTAGTCTGGTCTCAAGGAAAAAAACAAGGCAAAGATATTGGAACTTTCTCAAAGCTACACCAGTAAACCATAAACTCCCTAAGTGAAGGAATGTTTCTGTTTGGTGAAATCTGTAACTCAGATACCCAATAAACGTTAGCTCAGAGGATATACATGAATTAGGTCAAACTGGCAACAGTGATGTCAAACCACAAGATCATGAGAGAGTTCGGAGGTTTTGCAACTGGCTCAACCTGTTTGCCTAATCTTTGGCTAATAGGTAACATGAGCCTCCCTTACGTTGCTCATCATCACAGAAACCACCATTGCTCTTCCTGTCAACTCAGATTGGAACAAAGTGCAATACTGCCCTTGAGCATGTTATTTTTCTGGTGTATCACCCATGGGAACAATTGCTATTTACCAATTCTCTGCCTCTCCCCGTTCTATGAGAGAGAGTCTGAAATTTCTGCATCTTGAGGAAAACTGGCTCCTCTACTAGAGGACAAAAGGAATAAATCTCCTGTGCACAAATGCATGTACCCTTACAAATTACAGCAGCCAACTTTGCTGGGCTTTTTTTTTAAATACAAGTTGAGCAAAGAATTCCTAGCTTAATGCAGTTTTCATTAAAAAAAAAAAAAAGATAAAAAAAAGATATTTCAGAGTGAGCTGCACTTCAAGGCTCCTAGGCACAGGCAGTATCCCGTTGTTGTGGCAGCTTCACCCCTCCCCTACCAAACGGCACGTCTGCAATGTTGACCACAACTTTCAAACAACTGATGCAAAGCTGACTGTTGCAGATTCTATCCTTGAGTTTATACGTGAGCTGTTGGGAGCATTTTAATTCAAATAGTCTTATTTCCTTTCAGAAATAAAAAAGTGAAACATAATACAACTACAGCTAAGCTGGCTGTGCTCATCAAAGCCACCTACCATTTATTCTGAATAGAACAGTCATCAAACCAAATCTTGCTCTCATGTACACATTCTGAAAAAGCTTTATTGAAATGGTAAGTGGGGGCATTGGTGCAAAACTCTAAAGGAATTTAGACGCTGATGCTCACTTAGGTAGGAACTGCACAGGCATATCTGGAAGTAAGATTCGACCCTTAAAAAGACATTACAGAACACTACTTGTATTGGCAATCAGTGTTGCACTAACTGTTGAAAATCAGGAAATCACACTGCCTCTTATAAATTGCCACTGGCACAAATGCAAACTCACGTGCATAGACAGGCTTAATATATGACTCGCTGAGAAAAAAAAATAATTATTACTCATTAATTGTTTAACAGTAACTTTTACGTTAATTGTTATGACTGAGTAACAAAAAATTATTCTTATTACTACATCTTGATAAAGCTGAAAACATGCCACACAGATTTAAAACATAGAATTTCACAATTCTAATGCAGTTTAAGGATTCTGAAAAAAAAAAAGGGGACATACATATTCCAGAATATGGCTGTATTTTTCCCAAGTAGGATTACCATTGTGCTCAGTCTATAGTAAGTCTCACTGACTTCAGCAGAAGGAGAACTGCACAAACATTGACTGCCTCTGAAAAGTCAATTCTATTTATTTACAGAGTTTTCTGCACTGGGTACCTAGGAGATTTGCACATGAAGGGAAGCAGCCTCTGCCTACTTTTCTATACTATATTGAAAGAAAACACCCGATTTCACTGAAAAAAGGGAAGCAAGGGAAATGAAACCAAGCAAGACATAAACCAAAACCAGTGGCTTCAAAAACCAGAGACTTGCTAAGGGGTTAAGCATAGCGATGTTCTCACTATACAAGGTATTATTGTGTGCCGCTGTAGCTATGTTAGCAACCAGCACCGCGCAATAGTGATGGATCTGTAGAGTGGGACATCTAGTGATGTGCACCTGACAGTTGCACTACACGCCTTTTGAGTCTGATTGAATGGACCGAGCACCCACTTTCAGCTGGAACAAACACTTCCAGCGCATTTCTGGAGCCCTTTTACATATGCTGGGCTCAGCCGCCTCCAAGAGCAAATAGTATTTTCTCTCCTGGACTTGTGCTAGTGGCTTATCTGCCCCCAAGTTCCAGAAAGCTGCCCAGAGAAATCAGGCTGTAGTTACCAATACCAGTTTGTGTTTAGATTTGTAGAAATACATAAATGACACATATCTGCTTACAGTAGAACAACTCAAGAGACACGAAGGAAAAGTATTACACAAGTACGCAATCATTTCAGGTAGAAGTTTATACTGTATTAAGTTCAGTGAACATTAATAGATTACAAAGAGGCCCAGATGAGTGAATGCTGTGAGGAATCACACAAATAGCAGCAGCAATGTAATATAAGTTACTGTTGCCTGACCTCAAGAAATAACCATATTTGCTTGTAGGAATGTTAGGTTATAATCCTCCACAAACTACTGGAGAGGGAAACATTTTATATTCCACCTGTCCGATCCACAATGATAGATTACATATTCTGCTTTCTGTGAGAAATGAGAACACACTATGTTGAAAGTTAGCTGATCCCACCACTATATTTAGGAAAAAAAAATACTTTAAAGAGGCACAGAAGCAACCAAGACAAATCACATGGAGGCATCACAATCTAATAAGCAGGGCACTGGCATGTTCCTGAGATCTGCATTCTTTTCTTGATTAAACAGTAGGAGTGGACTGTTTTGCAAATATTTAATTTTCAAGCGTCTAATTACAGTGGCTGAGCTTTTTCTCCTGAGAAAACAGGTGTTGACACAAGATCTGACAGATCCTAGCAACTGGCATTTGTTGGTCCCTTTCTCAGTTTTACAAACACACATGGAAAAAAGGAAAATGCGTGATCTAACCTAAGAGACAAATATTTGGGCAAGAATTTTTTTGATCTGTGTTTGCACGGTGAGCTGTTCATAATCTGGCTCGGTTCTTCCAGAGATGGAAGTTTCAGCATGCCCCATTTTGAAATGGCATTATCCTGGCTGAGAAAACCTTCACTCATGGGTCAGTTAATAGGAAGTAATTAAATACATCCACAATTATATGCTTTCAGTGAGGGGGATTTAATCTTGTCATCTTCCCTAGGCACATCAAAAAGGGAAATAAAACGCATAGAAGAAAATATAAAGAGGATATTTGTTGTACTTCAAAAAAACCTGAAACCCTACGATGCTTCCAGTTCAGATTTAAACTACAAATGTGAGTGAAGTCAAATTTACAGTTTAAAGTATATCTTAGTTCATTTGCATGCTCTAATACTGCTAAAATTTTAATGCATTTGATGGAAGCAGGATAACCAGGAAAAAATGCTACCTCTTGTACATTGTATCGCTGCACATTGTTTTGCTGCACTGCCTACATGTAGCTAATTACAGCTTCCGTGCCTTCACTCTAAAATCTCTTGCTTTTGTGGGTTTTATTCATTGTCCTTAATGTTGTGTAAATGTAGGGGTTTGTCTGAATTACCATTTTATTGTAGTATTAAACTTGTGTTGAGACACATGAATAGCACTGTGTTATCACATGTCAGTCAGTTCAGTCATTAATATATGTAACCACTATATTTAGTTTATTTCTGTGTCGTGTCCCCATTCCTCCCCCCCCAAAAAAAATATTATTTGCTTATCCACTGGAACTGTTGCAGTCTATCAATTAAATACATGCATTCTTTGGTTTGAGTACTAATTTGGAAATGCACAGTACTTATCCAGTGTAGTAGCCTATTGTTTATATTCCTACCGAGATGTTTTTGAAAGCGCATTTTTGGCACAAAGCACTAAAAGCTCTATGGGCTGGCTACTGTATACACACACTAAATCCATTCTTTGTTCAGGCTTCTGCCGCAATAACATAAAAATCAGCTAAGTATATTTTACACTACTAAAACACTCAATGGCTGATGAAGCTGCCCTGCTTCAGTTTTTTTCTGATGTTGAAATATTATTATCCATTGCCCCTCCATTCCCCTCATTAGATCAAGAAGACTCTATTAATATAATCTAGATGCTTTGATATCCTCAAATGAGAGATGATAGTTCTTGACATCAAAGAGTCTCATGTCTGCATCACACAACTCAATCTTAACCAGAGGTAGCCCGTCCAGCAAGTGCACTCTGCAACTGAAGGTTGACCAGCTCAGATGGAAGCCATGCTGTCACAGCTATATCGCTTGAGGGATCTGAGCTCACACCCTTGTAGGTATTTCTTGAAACTAGCTATTTCAGAGCTATCTGAAGGAGTTCAAAATGGCACTGAGCCATATGGCATATGTACTAAAGAAAGGGTTTTTTTAATCTTGTTCAAACCTATTCTCTTTTATATTGCATTCCTTGCGATGTAAATAAGAAATCAGTTCAAGGTCTGTTAGATTATTTGTTACTTCCACATCATTCAAAGGCATGCCAAACTCAGAGTTTAATTCAGCCAGAAGGGACTTTGAAAATGTCCGGTCTGACCTCTCATGTAACACAGAATCCAAAATACAAGAGCATAGAAGTTAATGTCTTTACAACAGGGATGGATCCAGATGATTTGGCCTGAACTGCACAAAATGCATCCATTTTTAGCACTGCCAAGTGATGCAAGTCACACACAATTATTCAGGTCCCTGTGGTGCATTACCAGAGGTGATCTTTCTGGGTTTTACAGAATCTAAGCCTTCACAGAACCATATGCTTCATGTGTTTTGTTTGCTCTTCTATGCATTTCAGGTTGTTAAATTTTGTCCAGCCCACCGTTTTCAGGAATGCAGAATATTTCAGTTCTAAATTTACTAAAATGTGCACAATAGGTAAAGGAGAGACCAAGGCTTAAGCCTATGAAGCAGACATGGTCCCAACAGATGGAATATACCGATGCTGCAGAAAAAGACAAAAATCCCCACAAGATCAAATAATCAGAAATCTGGTAGTCAGTCTGCACTAACCATATGAATATGATATAAAAAGAGAACCTGCTCAAGAACATGCTTGCAATGTCCAGGCACTGGTCCATCTTCTTCATATCCCATCTTCACCTCCTTTTCATATCTACTTCCATACAACAGCCATGTGATTTCTCAGCCTCTTCTTAAATTAACTGAACGATAAACTGAATGTAAACTTCCCTTCCAATCCCAGGAACATTTCTAATCCATTTAAAAACTCTGCTTAGTATTTCTGCATCCCTTGAAGCTCCAACACCAGAACAAGGCACAAAAATTCTAGTGACAATCTTGGTAAGGTCGACCCAGAAGCAAGATCACTTTCCTACTTACGTTTTCAAAAACTTTCTTCATTTATCTAAAAGATCTTGTTTCCTTTCAGCCACAGCACTGTACTAAGAGCTCATGTTTAGGGCCTTTCTTACGGCAGCCCCCTGAACCTCACCCGAGCACGTTCAAAAACTTCAGGAGTCTACGCTTATTGTTCCCACACAAGTTACCTTGCATTGGTTTTATTAAAGACAGCCCTTTGCAATTGTGATCAACTGACTAACAAACTTGGATGACTCAATAAAAGCAACTTGTCTTCTCTTTTCTTACCACTCCACCAATATTTGCAAAGCCTGCAAGCTTTGCAAAAAATTACATTGACAATTAGAATCACTGATAAGAATATTAAATGTTAGACCACAACTCAGTCCCTTACTGGCCCTACAAAAAGAGTACTGCTCACTGATCTCTCTCTTCACAACTATCTTTTGAGATCTACCAATGACTCCATTTTTAAAAGACACCCAGCTAAATCCAAGCTTTTAAATAAAAATGTCATGCAGCATTAAGTTCTGAAGTTCAAGCACACGTCAGTTAATTTGCCTTTATCAACCTGACCATAATCCTCTAAAAAAAAAAAAAAAAGAGATAGTAAGCGTCTGTCTGACAAGGTCTGTATTTCCAAATAACTATGCTAGTATTAATTAAATTTCTAGCTGCCAAGCCTTACCGATGAACTCCTGCATCAAGTGTTTTGTTATTTTACATAGAATAAATATCAGGCCAATTTGCCTATAGCTTCCTGGTCGTTCTTTACTTCTTTTAAGCAAGAAACAACATACACATTTTCTCAAATTCTGTGACATTTCTTTGGTTACCAACATTAGTGATTCGCAAAGCTTCTCATCTTTTTAAATGGTTCTTAGATATGAAATTTATTACATTTTTTCCACATTCTCCTTTGTTACACACGGCAAACCTTCTATTTCAGCTACAGCCACAATATGCAGAATGGATACCTCCACCTGCTTCATGCCAAATACTGAGCAGATACATCAAGTGAACATCCCACTTTTTTGGTTCTTCGTCGGTTATGATATTCTGACAATCACCCTTATTTCAAACTATATCATTTAATGAAGGGCTGGTTAGCTATTTCATCACTTTCTAGCAGTGAATACTATCTCACAACAGATGAGATGGAATCAAAGCTCGTACCCCCAAGTCTATGGTGAAAAAAATTCCACAAAGGTTAATTCAGTTTTGGAGTCAAAACACAGCAACCACACTAGATTTCTGCTTTCAACGGAATCTCCCCTCTCAAGGAAGGAAGCATACTGAGTATCTGAGACCTGCCAAGATCATCTCAGCTCACCTGTGAAAAAGTCAAGTTTGTGACAGGCAGGAGAGAACAGATAATCAATAACAAAGCAGATACTGTTCAGGGAGGGAGGCTATTTGCCCTGATAACAGACTGAAGGAGAAAGTCAGACAACTGGTATCTAGAGACAGAGAAGAGCAAAATAATTATACCTTTATTAATGTGACTGATGAGTTTATATAAATTAAGGAAATGCAAATTTTTCAGATGCACAAAGCAACTAAATCTAGGAATATTTTAAAACGTAACAGGCATGGATAGTACAACAGGATAGAGTCCCCTTTGTAACCAAGCTCTGCACCACTTACAAATGCACAAACAACTTCAGACTATAAGGAGGAAACAAAAATGCTCTTGGTCTCTCCAGAGAGGTTGTCCATGTTCTCGCACACACTTAAACGGAAAGAACTACCCTCACAGTCACCTTGACACAGAATTTCTGCCTCTCAAGTTCATACTACTGTTCCTTTTTCTGAGCAATCTCTCTGCAGAGCAGGAAAAATATCTGAGCTTTGCTGGTTGGTTTCTCTGGGAGAATAAAGTTAGTGACACAGGGGCTGCAAATACTCTTGTACACAAAAATCCCCCAAACAATCCCATCTTCTGGGATTTTCAGCTCACAGTCAGCTCTCAGTTTTCAAGGAGCAACTCCAGACCCAGAACAGAGCTTAATTTGAGTTGGGGCAAAGACTCTTTTGCCTAACTCCTTTTATCCAGAATCTTGTATAGCCAAAAGTTAATGGATTCTTTCTAGCAGGACTAAAAATTTAGCAGTACACCAATACGAAGAAACTAAAAAGGTCTGTGCAGCAGCATTGCTTGGCAACACCTTCTGTATCACAAGTATGAGACTGTCAGTACTTCACTACCCCACATCACTCAGGCAAGCTCTTTGTATCATAGAGCTGAGCTCTTTCATCATACACCTGTCTAGAGAAGAGGTTTTATCAGAGGGGTCTAAGTAACAGCTGATGTTAATGATTTTTAAATAAAACAAAAATAGACAGTTTCGACTATTTTGTGTCGGTATATTTTCAACGGCCACTGCTGTTTCGTAAAACAAAATATAAAACCAACAAAAAATTCCAGAACCAAAATTGCAAAATTAAAAAAGTCAAAATTAAGCTAATTTTTATCCCAGAAATTAAAATTTCTGAGAAATCCCAACAATATATTCCACTGCTTGAAAATGGAAATGTTTCTGAACTATCAAAAACCCCACAATACACAAATCCTGAATTTCAGCCAGCTTCAGTAAACAGTTTATCAACACTCATTACTCACAGTCAGTGTACCACTGCACACAGTCTTAACATATGCTGCCTGACACCCAGCCTCCCAGGAAAAAGAGCGACTGCTCTGAAGATCTGGTTACTTAAGCCTGAGAGCTAAGAGACATAAAGGAGATGAATCTGTAATTATAGCCCAGTTACTATGCAAATACTTCAGCACACTATCTTGGTAAGAAATCTAGGTCTTCCCTTTCAGAACAGTTTCATTATTAGAAACGATTATTGCCTTTATTCCACCACTGTGATATTTCATGCATCTTATATAGCACAGATAAGGAGCAAACAAGAACAAACAGCTTTTACCTCTGCAATCCTCACTGGCAGCATCAAAATCACAGCCCTGAAAGGACCAGAGATGAGAAATACCGAGGGATTTTAAAACTGTGGTTAGCAGAAAGCCTGAATAATAAGTTGCATCTCGTATCTTAAGACTGCAGATATTTTTAACGAGTTCATAAGGTTGTATGCAGCTGAACCCACACAGGTCAGACACACTGTGATTCCTTGTGTCATGCAGGTGGTGAGTCTACAATGGATCGTTAACATGTTGTCCTGGCCGTGAACAGGTTTTTTTAAGTCTCTTTTCTTCTGCTGGTATTCTTGACTGTGCTTGTGTGATAGAATTAAGACAGGAATTTCACTGAGGAGTCCATATTAAACAGGGTGGTACTGCTCGCAGTTCTAGCCCCAGTAAGCACGGCAGTAGGGAGCAGGCAGCCAGAATTGCCAGGAATACACCGATACAGACTTTACTGTTCTACACGATTATTGCTGACAGGCACCAAAGCTGACACTGGATGTGCTAGGACAAATGCTATGCGGACACAACTGGGGTAAGCATACTGTACTGGATAAGCACATCAAACCTAGCTATGCATAGCATGGTTTTATCTGTAGTGTAGGCAAGCTGCTTTAAAGCAGCTTGGCTGAAACATAATTCAGAAAGGAGAAAAATCCACAGGCAAAGACTTGCCATTGAAAATGCCCTGCACCTTAGCCACAACTTCATTATCTCACATTCACTGGACTGCTTCAAACATCCAACATGTTATTCACAGCCACACAGTTTTCACAGAATCAGCAGAGGAAGGAAAAAAGATGCTGAAAAAGAAGTTTCTGCTCAAGGAAGTGAAAAAGCAAGCTGTCCTGCGTACTTCATCTAGTCCCTCACATTTATTAAGGGTAAAATAATTTCTCTCTCCTCACATAAATGGAGCAGATACAGTATCTCTCCCCAGAGCACCAGAAGCCACAAGGGCAGGCTAGATTAGGTTTATAGGACTCATGCAACCTTGTGTGAGGCATTACTTCGTGAAATGGTGAGTTAGAAACATGGTTTTTGCAAAATATTTTGTTTGCCTCTTCTGTCATGCAAACAAAAGCAGTAATTGTGAGGAGATCTGTTTTGATTTTTCTGTGCTGCTACCTCATCCTTAGATGTAAGTACCGTGTCACAAATGACACCTCATCCTGCAAACGAACATTATTGTTGATCATTAAAGATTGCTACGATATTTGCAAAAAGCATAACAGAGATCTGGACAAAACATGAGTAGTATCTGATACATGGAAACAGATATTTTTATGGAGTGCTGGATAAATTCACTGTAATTTTTTGCATTTCCCGCTTGCTGTCTTTTCTCATTTGAAGGACAGATCTGTATTAGTTTCCAAACAGAGAGCATATTGTTCCACATGTTCTACAGCTTCTGAATCACACTAATTTATATTACTACATTTTTAATTTAATGATTGATATGTTGGCTTTGCAAACTGTCAGAATAATTCATATAATATTAAAAAACCCAAGCGTACGGTAGTTTTATTAATGCACCCTTAAAGAATAATGAAACCTTCAGCCTTGCTCTAATGAATTCTGGTGAAACACTTATGAATGATACTATTCATATATGCCTGTCCCTCAGGTGGGGAGGAGGGTGAGGGAAGGGAAGGAACAAGGAACAAAAAAAGCAAAAATTTCTAGTGATAAAATGGAAACATTTTCTGAAATAACCTTCAGATATTAAGTCCTGATAGGAGAAATGGCAACTTCAAACATCCACTTATTTATTCCACTGCACCACAGGATTATGAACGATTGTTTCTTGTTTTGTTTCATTTAAAACCCCAGGCACAGCTGTTCCACGCTCTCTAACAGTACCAAGGCAAGATCTATATACCTAAGGTCAAGTCCTGAAGCCCTAAATCAGCTTTTCAATGGATGTTTTGCTTCAGGGGCAAATACTGTTCTCAGCCCATATCCGTGGCTCCAGGGACTCATCAGCACACTATGAACATGATGCATGTGAGTACAGGAAGGTTTGAAGCCCTGCGCACAAGAAAAGTACACGCAATCCACGTGTAGGATTTGTTTTCAGATGGCCTAGCTATGTATGACCAAAAGAGGGAAGGAATGAGATTAACTACCAGCCATTGCGAGGCTCCTCTTTATATTTCTGCCTAAGGACACTGTAGTACAACTTCTCATATTACACTGCAAAATATCAGTATATTGTGACTGAAACACTTTTCCCCAAATATCTGAAGTTTAATAACTTCCACTAAGTCGAAGACAGAGTTACAAAGCACACACCTAGATTCCTACCTGCTGTTAGCATGTCAGGAAGTATTATGCAGAAAGTGGAACGCGGTTATAGTGTCCAGGCTAGTTGAAGGACAGACTCAATCAATAAAGTTACAAGAATAGATGGATGAGAATACCCCTTCTGAGAATACTTTGCTTCCGGCAACCTGCATAGGACTTCAGAATAAAATCAAAACAAGAGACACTTAAGTGAGAAGTGTTGTGTTTCAAAAACACCCAACCCAAAGAAAACAAAACAAAAAACCCAACCTCCAAGAAGTTACACTGAACTAGTAAAGAACAGACCTGTAAATCCTGTTTGATGACCGTAGGAAAGGAAGGATTCAGCCAGTAGCTCTGAGCCAACTTCTTGCACGGTGTCTAAGCCCCATGCTGTTCATGATGGTGTAGAACACAATCTTCAGTACCACAGCACCACAGTCTCTTCACTTTCTTTTGTAACGTTTTATCTTCCCTTTGGAAGACAGTGAAGAAGAACTCAAGAATGAGGAACTGGACTTTGGTTGTCTGTCACATTCTAGGCTCCAGAAGCTCACTCCCTCAGGGACCTTTGGATTTCTGAGATAGACAGCACACTAAGACCCAGAAGTGAAAATTGCCTGAAGATTCTTGGGGTCCCCGCATAGAAAACTCCCCGAGCTCTCAGAAGCTGACAGTGTGGAAAGGGAGCCATAATAAAGCTGATGAGGCTGAGGAAATGGGCAAGCCAGGAGTGACAAATTAGTTGACTGGCCACACAGGAAGGACAAGATTTCCCCCATCCAGATTATGCTTTACAAACATGGTGAGTGTATTGTGTTTTAAATTTTATTGTTTAGGCTCCTCACATTTTCAATATTCTTTCACTCGGTTGTTGACAAGAAGGCACCTCTGCAAGCCTGAAGGTCTCAGTCCACAAAGGACAAGACAATGAAAATAAAAATCTCTTTCTCAGGAACATCCTGAGATGAGATGAAACTTCACAACCTGGTTCCAACCCTGATGTTTTTCTTCTCCGAAATGACACTGGATGGTGCAGTACACAAGGGTTACGCTGAGTTACACCAGAGCAACCCAGCACAAAGGATATTGACTTCCCAGAAGACCACTGATGCAACTTTTTCTGATGCCTGCAGTGGACATGTAAGGGATGTGCTACTACCCTAATCAATACAGGCTATGCCATCAGAGAGAATATGACCATTCAACTTTGCCAGAATTTATATAGTTGTGCTAAAAACAACATAAAACTACCCAGATGTTCCAAATTGCTGAAATATGAGGAAAAGCACATTCTAAAAAGAAAAGACATAAATGGAAAAAAGCGTAAATCACAGAGGTTGTGTGCTGCAGAACACATCCCTTTGGTTGCCAACAGTCTAGTTCAGGCATGTTGTTGTGAGGCATGGAAAATTGCAGTGCACTTCCATGCTTCATTTGTGTGGCACATACATGGAGGATGGTAGCACCCACTGGTTGGGTGAAAATATCTTTGGTTTCATTCAGCTGTACTGTACATCCAAAGTAGGAACAATCACTGGAAGCAGAATTTCCTGCTATGTTAAAATCTTGTTTACTAGCTGTCTCTAGTCAGTAAATCCTAGTTTCTGACTAATATGCTGTATGTTGCCATGCAGGTCATTTTACTTTCCTTTTTTATAATAGGCACAAAACATAAGGGATATCTTACAACTTAATTACATAGGATGTATAAGGAACAGAATTAAGGAAATAATTGAATGTTGTCCCATGAGAAATTCTAACATTTCAATAGTTGACTACTTCTCACCATCAATGTTCTGAAACATAGTATTTAGAGAAGGTGAAACATTAAAATTTCAGTATTTTAGGTAAAAAAGTGGTGCATTCTAGAAACAAAATACTTTGTACTGAGTCGGTTCAACATTAAGCCACCTTCTTCTCTGCAGTACACTGCCTTGCAGAAATTGTTCACTGGGCTTCTTGATGTCCATATTCTTCATGGGACAAGCCCACTCCTTAGATCATCCCTCCTGAAATAGTCCTTCCACACAACATCTGGACCCCACCACGCCACTCTATGGAGCGACACTGTGCTGCACCATGGAAATGGGGGCAGGAAGTATACCTCCTAGCAGAGTACAGTCACTGACTACAACTCCTCTGAATCAGCATGCCACAAAATAAAGAAAACTAAATATTTTATGACAGTTCATTTAACTGAAATACTGCATGCAATTCAGACACAACAAGTCTGACAGCCAGATCTATTTCTGTTGTTAACCTTTCAAATCACTTACCTGTGAAAACTCCATCTCTCTCTCTCTAAATTAACCACCATCATGGAAACTAAAAGCTGTCTGAATCCCTTAGTGACGAGTAAAGGATGTTGTTTTCATTCTGCAGCTCCTGACTACCAGGGTAAAGCCCAATTTGCATTTGCAAATAATGGTGAATTGCTACTGATTCGAGCACTTTGACCTAAAAAAGGAAAAGTGTTTTCAAAGAAATCAGGAGAGAACAGAATAGATACTGGGAGTACTTTTTAACAGTAACAAATTTCAGTGCAATTGACTGAAGTCCAGCAAAGTTTTCCCAAACACTAAGTAACTTCTACGGTATTTCAGCTGCAGATGAGGAAATAAGAAATAGATGAGACGAATAAGAAAAACATCTCAGAAAAAGAGGTACTTAAAGGCATCTTAAAGTTTTACTCATTTTTTATGTCAGCCGTGTGCCAGGATGGTTCCTCACCGGGTTTTGTCTGCTTTCTTCCAGTTGGTAACATACTCAGTTTCTTCCCCAAAGGAGGATCCACTACAATGCAAAGGCTTACTCTGCAAAAACTGTAAGTGGTTTTTTGGGGTTTTTTTTACTCTGCCATAGCATAAAATTTTACCAGGAAAAACATATTTCCCTGCTTTTAAGAGTACATGAGTACACAACACAGGAACAGATCATGAATTGTGTTATAAGGGTATGCCAGCCAAGGCTAAAGACCTGAAATGGGAATGATATCCAGCAAAGTGCCGAGTTCCTCGTAATATTAATGGCACATTTCTGCAAAATGTGCAGAAAAATCCCAGCAATTACAAAAAAACATCACTTGCTGCCCATTTGGGGTGGGGGAGCAGGGAGGTCGGAGGAACAATGAGGAACAGCTCAGGTTTTCTTGTAATTGTCCTGACATACTCCCTCAATATAAAAACACTAGGGTCGTGTGTAACACAGTACTGCCAGACAAGAGACGTGTTTAGTGGCTCTTACAAAATTTTTGTGACATTACGAGTAAGAATTATTCAAGACTGTAATCCTGATCTATAAGACAAAGCCCAGTACAGTCAAAACAAAACAGCAGCAAAACCCCCTCTGCAACGAAGCTAACAAGCAAGCCAAAGCCAGTGGCTCAGAAGTCCAGGTACACAGTCTCTCGTATACGTGACAGGAAGGGGATGACGGGAGGCCACAGAAAGTGCAAGGAGGTACCAGCTACTGCACTTGTCTGGAAAGCATCTTATTAAGTGCACCAAATCAATGGCTAGAAGTCCTTTACAGCTCTCATGTGTTTCTCTTCTGACTGCTATGAAATAGGTTCTATTTTAGTATAGTAAAGCAATAAGCTGGACTGAGTCAATACCATACAAAAACTTTAGAATGGAGCCATAGCATGCTATAGATACATTTTTCTCAGATCTTGCCAACACATCTGATGCATTCTGCATCCTCTATGGAAAATCAGACATCACTTACTTTTCTCAGTCTTTCAAAGAGTATCTGGATCATGCCACAAAATTCCCAGTGGAAAAGAATTCCAAGCCAGTAAAAAAATCCAGTTTATCTTGAAAAAACGTTAGCAGATATTGGTAAGAAATAAAGTAAGCAGTCCTGCTTTTAACTCTTGTCTGTATTTACTAGTTCAGGAACTGGAAAAAAAATCCTGAAAGGGTGCAACCATTAACAAGTACTAATTGTACAGCAGAACTCAGAATCATTTTAGAAACTACCTCAATGGCTCATCAGAATATTTTTAGCAGCAAACCCTCTTAATATATAAAAAAAAACCCCTTTCCAAGTAGCCCTATCATTTCCTGATTTAGACCACCTGAAGAAAATGGGTTGCTTACCCATGTCTCAGGTATAAAATGTTTACTGGTAGAAGCTTTCCCACTGACATGCCTAGTCCTGCTCATAAAGATATTCTTTGAAGGTGAGCAATGAGTTTATTCTCTATGATCTATGCAATTGCTTCTTTATCACTGTCAAATAGCGTTAGTCGATTTGTGGTTTTGTGGCAGGGGCACTTTTCTATTAAAAAGAATTAGATGAACCACTTCCTGCACCTGAGGCTGAATAATTGTAAAATAATCACAGTTTCTGTGAACATGGGGATGATTTAAAATGGCATTTTAGAGGTTCCAAATTTTACTAACAGTCTCTGGTGAATGCCATATAATGTTTCAGTCCTCACCCAAAACATGAACATGTTGGCTTCATCTAGGTAGATATTAGCAGCCCCATACATTCACTCAAACCCTGCTGAAGAGCAGTATCCAGTCTCCTTTTCTGCTTGCTGATACCAGTTTTTCACTGGAAATTTGTAACAGAAGAGGAAGGAGATTCAGGTTATTTTGGCAGAAAAGTGCCTGTGCCCCCCAGCCTTTCAAAAGGTACAGAGTTTGAACCCATTAAATAATCTAGAGCAGTTACTGCCCTGTAAGAACTCTGTTCATTAAAGTGATTTTCAGCAAATGCCTTTGGTACTCCAGCAGTACCAAACAAAAAACTAATTAACATTTTTAAAAACTAACTAATGTGAAAGAGAACAAAAAAATGTTTCTAGAAATTTTCATTCTAACTCCACTTATCTATTCACTGAAAAAGTGACAAGTGTCACCACATCACAGTATCTATAATGTGTGTACTCTATCTTTACACAACAACTATTCTCTTTAACCAGAACAACAACAAAGGAAGAAAAAGATAAATGTAATATTAGTGCTGGATTTATGAGCTGCAGTAGAAATAAGATGAATAGACAACTATTGGGCTTGTCAAAGACATATTTGGGTAGTGGCAAACTCACATTTCAGAAAACGGGCTACAGTCTCTTGTCTGTCAGATGAAGTGCAGATACAAGTTCAACATTAAAACAAAAAAAGAAAAATCCAAGATGAAAGTAGAAATGTGAAAAAAAAATCCAAAAACTCCAAACACTTTCAGGGAAATTCATCGCTTTCTAAAGAGAACAATCAGCTCCAAGTGCCGGTGTCTATTTTGCAGCACATTCAGACAGAGCTAGTCTAGCAATAACATGCTACAAATACTGCCAGAGCTTCACTAGCCCCATGCTTCTCAGTCTGGTATGGTGTTTTTTTTTTTTTTTTTGAACATGCAAGTTTAAGGTTGATTCAGTTCCTCTCTGCAAAACCCTTTATTTTCAAAGGTTGTATAGTTGGATTTACAGTGGCTGGTTATTGCAAGGAGAAGGAGAGGGAGGGGGGCGTAATCCTACAAGCCTAGGAAAATTGCAAGAATAAATCATGATGGAGACTTTTTCTTTTATTACATTTACTTTTAGAAAAACAGTATAAATAAAAGACTGCAAACAAGAATGAACCAGAAACCAGGAAACAGGAATAATCTTTTCACCTGTTCCTTTCTTATTCCTGCTAAAGCTTGTTCTGTCTTTACTCTAGAAACACAGCACTCTCAAAATCTATTAATATTCCTCGTTTTCCCTAGCTAACTGTCATTATTACAGAAAGTGAGAAATGGCTGTCAAGCTCAAAAGCAAAACCAAGCACATTCTAAATCCCCTACAGCCACGCTTGTTCCATATAAGGACATTGCTGCTATTATGGCAGTGAGCGGAGTAAATAATTTAAAAAAAATAATTAAAAATGTTAATAATTAACAATCCCAAAGCACCCTGTTTTTTTCACACAGTTTGTTCTCCAAACGGAAGCAGGAATCTTTTATTTCACACAGTGCTTATCAATGCCCCGGTCACAGGAGACTATGAAATTTAGATCACATAGCATGTATTGTATCAGTGGGAGAACACATTTAAACAAGACAGAAATCTATACCCAAATGCAAAGATTAGCATGGATTCACCAAAATGGAAGGTTGCACTCTGAGAGACATCTATGTGCTTCCATCCTAAGCACTCGGAGGACAAAGCACAATCTGTCAGTGCTGAAGAACTTCGCCCTTCTTGGCTCCAGAGAGCAACTAGGAGAGAAGAAATATGAACATCTTCTCATGAGAAGCAGACTTAAATACAGTCTGGAATTAGTTCATTAGTTTATATTCCAACCGTAGGGTCAGACTTTAACGACAAGGCCAATATAAGCCAGTAACTTCCAGTCATAATCACAAATTCAGTGCCGCGCAGACATGGCTAGAAATAAAACAGGCTATTTCACTACTCGCAGCTTTCTGGGAAATGTACTTTTAATATGTCCAGCTGAAAGACATTTCAAGTCATTTAGGGTTGATAATTCTTACTGTAGCTCAGATTTAGTTCTGGTCAGATTTTAAAGTGCTCTGAACACACAACCAAGGCTGGACCTCCAGTAATACTATTGTTTCACCTCCTTGACAGTTTTTCAAAATGGACTGGCACCCAAAATGCAGAACACTTCTGAAAATTTGGTCCTTCTTCCCTGCCCATCATGCTGAAGTTAAATCTTCCACCCAAAGACCTTGGAAGAAACCCCATTACACTTCACTTTCCCCTATATTCTTACTCAAGGCAGGACCTCCACTGCCTTTGCTAGGAACTGGCCTTTCTAAACATTATGATTTTGACCAGACTGTTGAGTCAGCCTGCTATAATTGTTTTAATGACAATTAAAAAGCCTTAATTCTGATCATTTAAAAGTACATTAAAATTCAGCCTTAAGGCAATGAACAACTGGCAAAAGAGTAGCAGTCCCAATGAAATCTAGGATTTCCTTGTCTTTCTCTCTCTCTTTTTTTTTTTTTTGCCAAGTAACCTCAGAGAAGCAGGGTTTGTGAGGAAAGGTAATGCACTTCATTAAACCAAATGATGCAGCTAGGAGAAGCAGATAAGCTTTCAGACACGCAGTTCCTTCAGGTAACATTAAAATAAAATTAAAAAATAAAATAAAATAAGTTTTTAAAAAATTGCAGAATTGTACTTATCTCCAGCAATAGAAAATGTGCTTTTGAGCTTTACCACTGCTTACTAAAGCCTTAATGTTTTGGTTTGGGAATGGACACAAGGTTCTGCACAGCACTGGAGCAGAAGACTTCTCCATTTGAGTTTACATACTAGAAAGAGCACAGACTATAAAAAAAAAATAAAAAATCCCTGGACTGTGCAGTAAATGCCCAATGCAAACATTTTCCCCTCCAGTATTTCAAAATATTTTCTTGGAAGTCATTGAATTCCTCCTAGGATGTTTTAATTTTAATTTTTTCTTAATGCATAAAGAAATCATTTGTGGAAACATCTTCTCCAGACTCACGCCTCAGCCTTTCATTATTGTCACCACCTTTCCAGTCACTTTAGGAAGACCCTTGTGAAAATCCTACGTGGGACCTTACCTCTGCACATGTTAGTATTCTTCGTCATTCTGGACCTACTTTTGGTCTGTTAAGTCACTAGACTGTGAACAGAGCCACTTGCCATGTTGGTTAGTAAGAGCAAGGGGAGGAAGGCTCTGCTCACCTCCCCCGGGATACCTCTCATGTGAGCCTCACTCCTCGGCAGGGAAGTGGCTGCTCTGCCCCAACATCTGCAGGCTGAGCCCCAGCACGGGCTCGGATCCCGCAGACTGCAGCAGTCTGAGTACTGGGACGTGGAAGAGATTCGATGTTGAGCCAAGCCTCAGAGGTGGAGGAAAGCCTCCCCTCTCCCACAAAGCCATGAGCCAGTGCCTGTGGCACTCAGCAGGACTGGGAAAGTTGCTGGACTACAAAGAAAGCCTGGAGGACATCCTGTCTTGACAGATATGGAGTATGTTTGCTTTTTAGCCTTTCATTTACCTTCTCTCTCTCACAAAATCTATGTTTTCTCCTTCTAAAGAGTTGCTTTATTAGTCTGTGTTATAATGAAACATAGCTGAAGAAATTACAAGTCTTTGCTCTCTTGGCATATTCACTTTGAAAAAGGGGAAGAGAAGTTCAAGTGATCACTTGAAGGACGTGAGGTCTAATCACACTCCCCTTCTTCCTCCCAGGTTTTGCCACACTTTTTAGAAGGCAGAAAGTGTCTCTTACTGTGCTTTGTGATTTTGGGTGCAGCATTTCAACAGCTATTGCCAATTTGCTTAAAAAGAGAACAAATATGCTACTAAATTCTGATTTTCTCAACTCCCTGAGGCTCTGTTATGAAGTATTCAGAAAGTGACAGCGATCTCATTTGTGACATTCTTATTTCTAAGTTAGTACTGATAATCCCACACAGTGTTAAAAGGGGCCCTGACATCCCAAAGGCTCTGTCTTTTAGGCAAAATGCAAAAACTAGACCCTTCTGCTCTCAGGAATTACAAGCTCTTATACAACCCAGCTGTTAAGGTTGGTGTCCTGGCCAAATTCCAGTCTGAGCACTGTCATCCTTTCTCCTCACTCCTCTCTGAGTCTTCCTTCTTTTACCCAAGGGAAGATTAGGCAGTAAAAACCCAAATCACAAGTGCATCCTGTCCCAAAGGCGTGCGTCAGAGCACTGGGCTCAGAGAGCCCCATGGTATTCACACCATGCGGAATCCAGGAAAATAAAAGGTGTGATCTACATAAATCCTTAAATCCTTATTTGGAAGCTTTATAGGACTAAAAATACCATATATATGGTACAAAGAAGTATAAATACGTAAATCCAGTGAATATAAGCTATATATAAACTGTATATAAACATTGTAGTTCACTATTAAAAAAGACCTATGACTGATTTCAAGTGCAACCAGCTGTGGTTTTGCAGGCTGGGTAGACTTGTGTACATGTAAAGAAATACTTTTTGTATATTTATTAACATTCATACAGCAGACAAATGGATGGCTTATAAGTAATTGAAAAGACAGTACTCTTCAAAAAAGGTTACATTTAATTTTTTAGCATTAAAGACCAAAGAGCTCAAAAAATAGCTAGTATACGGAATTAAAGAAACATTAAAAATTATTGTCAGGAACTTAAAAAATAAACAGACCAAGCATTTGAAATCATGCAGTTCTAAAAGGTGATTTTAGGTCCTAGCACTTTTTGACTTTAATATTAATTACCGAATCAACATAAATTTAAAAATAACACTAGTGGTAGCCTAGTGACCTGGTACTGCACCGTAGCAAAGAACTATGAACAAAATCCTATTGATCTCTTTTTAAAAACAAGTCAGCAAAACTGCCCAAGGGATAACACCAACTAACCAAAAATCACATCCTGGGAATAATCATGAGCACCTGAAATCTCCAGTGATTTATGTGCTCAGGTATGTTTTAATCTGGACCATACTCCAAAGCACTGCAATCATCTTCACAAAAACACACAGAAACAAACAAAAAAACCCCAACAAAACGCCAGACAAAGCTGTCTTCCCCAAACCTTTGTATATTGGGGTGCGAGGGGAAAGGGAGTAGAGTACAATTCCTACATATACTGGATGTACTCCATTAAAACCCCAGGCGAGCAACATGTATCCTGCTGGAGCAAATCACCACAAACCTCGCAGCTTAGCCAGGTGAGTCACAAATCTGTTTAAACCCATTTTGTTGCCTTGCTGAGCACTCTAAAGCCAAGAGGCTGAAACTATTTGTGTGCAGTCAGTAACTTGGAAAACGAGTCCCCACATAACAGTGGTTTCAGATGTGGAAGGTGGCAGCAGTGTGACAACATACACCAATATACTCATTTAGTTAGCATTAGGCTTAGTGCAAACCTCTGATAAGTGTATAACAGTTGATGAAAGGTCTTTACGTGCACCCTGGTAACACAGTCGCTTAATCCAGCATATATGTGTGGTTGCCAAAAGCAGTGCCAAATTGCTCAACCATGCTGGCTGTCCTGTGCCAGCAAGAGCACTGTTGCTTAACGTGGTAACCTGGATTAGACAATTGAACTAGCTGAAAATAACTTTCCTCTTTCTTTTGTGGGGTCTGTTTTTAGCCAGATCGTTGCCTGAAGCCAGGTCACCCCACAGAGATAGAGATGTTAGTGCCAGGACAAAGGAAGTGGCAGGAGCAAGGGGGGTAGGGACAACACCAGCCCTCGGGGAAGCAGCTCAGACTTCTACCACTGACTGCAGATTCACAGAGACCTGAAACACAGAATTGTTGTTTGCTGAATTCACACGGCAGTCACTTTGTATGTGACTTGTGCTTTTCTGCAAGCTCTTCAGGATTTGCTTTTGTATTCTCTCAACATTGGCTCAGTAACTAGTCAAAGGAAACCACTGCCTGATCACCCACTGGCACATTTGTAATAGCGGTGCATCTGACTGATACAGGTTTGCCAAGGAGACCTCAGTCTTAATTTGGGGAACTGAGGAGCATCCTTTTTACTGCAGAATTCTTTTACTCCTCTTTGAGCGTATGAGTTAGTACAACTGAAATGTTTCCTAACTTTATTATCCTACATCTCAAAGTCTTCTTTTCATATAACACTCCAATCTTCCTCTTTACTGACTATGCCACCTAAACTTGTGTAAATGGCAAATTTCATCAGCACACTCTTGATTTTTCATAAAGTTCCCTAGTGAAAATGTTAAATATGATCAGACCTAAGCCCAAGCAAGTTGGATTTCAGATGCAACTTCCCCCATTGTTTTGGATCTGAAACCTGAGACTAAGCTAAAGCTAATGTACTAAACCAAAGCTAATCTATTCAAATAACCTACGCAATGCATTGTACACCTAGGGCACCAAAATTTAAGGTAGGAAATAGCAAACAGATGGGTTTGCTCCATGTACTAATTTGTAGTTGCTGCTGTAAGGTTTTTCCCCCCTGATAAATAAGTATAGGCTCCAACAAGTTGTTAGGCCTTTTCTCATATTTAGAGCATTCATCTAGAGACTGACAGTAGAGATTTGTCTATCAATCGTTCACACTTGGTGCTGCCCTGAACTGATCACCCCTTTAATTAACCATGTTAAACTAGCTCCCTGAAGCTTATGATGTTTCTGTCACTCGCCTGTGGGTTTCCTCTTCACTATAAGCCTGAGTGCTTCCATTAAGTTTACAGTGAGAAGAAACCAATAGAGGAAATGATGAAGGATATCCCTGGGCTCCATTTGAAAGAACTGTTAAAGAAAGGCTTCACAGCAAAAAATAATTTAATAAAATAGCACTTTTTTTCTTTGATGCCTAGGGAAAAGAAAACAGAAAGAATATATTTATTTTTGCTGTATTTAAAATGTCTTTTGTAATAGCAAAACAGAAGTTACCAAGCAATGGCACACCAGCATAGAGGACATAGTGTATTCACCAGCTGTAATACTGTAGTCCCCTGACCTGGCGTATCCATGGTTTCATCTTTGAAAATGTGAATATTAACATCATGGAAGAAGTTGAAAACAAAGAAAGGTTTACTTGGATTGTAGATAGATGGACTATATCCTTATAGAGTCTTCTGAAAAGTCTCGCCTATATATTAAGAATGCAGTGGCCACCTTAGAGATCTACAAAATTTTGTCAGGTCAATATTTGTGGCATCACCATTATCTCCTTTAATGAGTATTGTAAATGATGAAGTGTCAAACAATTAACACATTTCTCCTAGTCTTGCACTTAGAATAACACATATTTCCCAAGAGTGGGAAAGAATTTATTTGGCTTACTTTCAATCTGTGCAACAAGGGTACAAATCTAGCCTCAAGAGCAGCAAGTCTGGTATATAATTACCACTTTCTGCAGGTACACATTTAAAAGTTAGGAAGGCTTCTGCCTGAGCTCACAAAATTAATAATGATGAAGCAAATATGACTGTTGGCAAACATGCATTTTCCAAAATGAGTTAAGTATTTTAGCACCTTGAAAAAGTAATGGCTATGATTTGAAAACACGCTTCCCCCTTGCCTTCCTCTGAACAAAGACAAAAAAATCACAAGCCTTAATAGCTCTAGGTGAATTTATGTATTTTTCAGTGGGTAATGCTATATGCATCCATCACCTTTTTTGGCCAATTTTTTTTTTTTTTATCAGCTATGAAACAGAATAAACAGTATGTGGGTGATTTAGAGCTGGAACAGATAGAAACAAGCAAGGACCTCTGCAAATTCAGTGGAACCAGTTTACTGGAGCCATGTTCCCATTCTGTGTGTACAACTCCTCTGGGTAAATCAGAAAGTAATTCAGCTCCCCCTAATAAAGTCTCCTTTTGTGCAACAAACACAACTTGAAGCAAATTGCAACATCCCTGTTTCTCTCATTGAAAAAAGAGAGTTTGGCCTGCCAGTAAATGCAAACTCGAATGCAATGTGCCAGATCTGAACAGCTGTATGTATCCCACTTCTCCTGAGGCTCCATCACATGCCACATGCCAGTCACCATAATTAGTGAGAGTTAGAAGGAAAACTCACAGTACAGTTAGGAAATGTACAGCATTATATATAAATAAAAGATTACTGCTCCCCAGTGCTCCTGTCTCTTCTAATTCCTGTTTTTTCTCCCCACCGATAGTTGTATTCTGATCAAGCAAAGTGTGGTTCAACCTCAGGCATTTTGTGAGGCAGACAGCAATTAATTGGCGTTAAAGCAATACATAACATACTTTTCCGGCAGGGAAATGGCCAACTAAAGAGTTAAGTTTGGCATTACCAACAAACTTTAACTTAAATTTAATTTAAAAGCTTACTTCATTTATCTTTCCCCAATGTGAAGTAACTGCTGCCCAATTCATCTAAGCATTTAAATATGGTTTTAACTCTAACCTGCCCATACAGTCTATGGAAGTTGAAGGACAAATAATGTGCCTAGTATTAAATACATGCTTAAATGTTTGCTGAATAGAGCTTGGATGAATTACAGATTGGGTGATAAGTCTTGATAGGAGAAAATACAGTAAAATTTTCATCCATGGCTCTCCATACTACAGAATGAAACAGGAGCAGTTCCATTATGCCCCCTGTGAGAACTAATGAACTCTAACACAGTTGCTAATTTGTCTTTTGTTTCCTGGAAGCATGGACAGACCCAGAAAAGGGAAGAGATAAAGAGGAGATACGGATCCAAAATTTTACCCTTCCTCCCATCCCAGAGCCACCACTCACAGAAGGATTCTTCTGTTTTAGCTTTGAAAAATCACTATTAAATATGTGCTTCCTTATGCAGAGGGCAGGGATGGGCACACCTAGCAAAGAATGAAGGATGTTCAACATTTTTCTGGTTTTATTTTCAAAAGATGCACGGTTGACAGAACATATGAGACACAGCAAGATGGACAGTGTGCCTAGATCTTTCAAGTTTACAACTGTCAGAATTGTTAAACTATGCTATTTTTAGCAAAATTACAATTTGGAACTGGCATGTTGATTCCACACAGTTGGAGCCTGCTTCAATGCCAGTGAACATACTTTGATTTATTGCTCTTTTATTCAGGTCAGGAACCATAACCTCAGGAGCAGTCAATTCCTCGGTCTTAGTGCTCTAGACAAGAGGTGAATGTGGCCTTCAGAATTAAAACTGTTTATGCTATGAAGGAGAGGACAATCTTCAAAGTGCTGAAACAAGTTTTCTCTAATTAGCTATAACCAAATTTGACTGTAACCTAGTGAAACAGACAACAGGGTAGGAAAATAGACTTGTTCAACATGTTTAAGGGAAATGAAATGTGGAAATTGGGAATAAGCTTGAGAGTTAAAAAAAAAAAGAGAAACGTTAAAGAAAAAAATTAAAAGCTGAGACATGATTAATTTTAAGTATAAATCAGTCTTTAGATAAATGGGGACCGGCAGAATTTTAAGATGGTGCCAGTGGAAACATCCTAAATATCTTGAAATTAAAATAAAAAACAGTAAGCTTCTGACAAGAGTTAATTTCTCTCATCCATACAACCTCAGTTCAAATGTTACTTGTGCATTCTCTGTGCTTTGATCAATAATGTACCTGCTGTACAAGCAGCATCATCTCTACTCAAAGAAAAGAAAAAAAAACACCAAACCACCCTGTAGAGTTGAGGGAGGTACTAAGGAGTCCACTAGAGAACAGAAATGGTTGTCTAAATGCCCTTTCTCAAAATTACAGTAAGGAAGTTGGCAGTTACACAAGGAAAATTAGGAACATAAGCACCCATCCCTCCCAACAAAACCAACACAGTTCATTCAAGTCTTTCTGATGACCTGTGTAATAACAGGAGGCATTTACTGCAGTGTGCTGAGTAAAGGAATTGTCTTGATTAGTGCTGCTAGGAGAGAATGAAAAGAAACTTGGTCTTTGTGGCAACCTGACAATTCACTAACAATTCTTCTCAGACTGATGATGGCTAAGTTTGAAAAGCCTTATGTTATGACAGGTGTCAAGGAGAAGCATATAAAAAAAGGCAATCTTAAAACAAAATCCATGAAAATATAATAAACCTTTAAACCTGGCACCATTCCTTTAAAGTGAAAACAATTAAGCACCATTTTAAGCAAAGTAGCCAAGGGGAATGACAGAAATCAAACATTTTTATTTCCAGATTAAGTAACATTAAGAGAAGAAAAACACAAAACACAAAGAATAAAAAGGATTGGTTCTGCATTGCTAAACCATAAGGGACAAAAAACAGTGTTGGCATAACATTTTTCATTAACTACAGCAAAAGCAAAATGTACATATCAGTGTTACACATTCTTTTCTTGCCTAAGGCTCTGATTAAGTTCCCCAAACTTCCTTTGCTCTACAGCTTTTAGTGCACCACCACATATTTTTCTGCTATCATTGAACATGTCAGAGAAATATCACTGCAGCACACTAAATCTAGGTTAAGAATCATAGAGACAAAGAATTCTTTTTTCCTACTTGGGGTATTAAAATGGCCATGGTAAGGGATTTTTTCTAGTCAACTACATCCATATCTGTGAAATAACAATCTTGGTTTTGTTATAGCATCAGCCACAAGCACTCAGGTGACTCACAGTAATTATTATTTGATTGATAATGGCCACTGGAGAATTTCTCTTGCATAAGAAACTATCCTGATATGAATCTGATACAAGTGGCATGGTCTCCTCCCATATAAATTCCTTTCAATTTCTGGTGTACACCATATGTGTTTAAGGGAATACAGCAGAGGAAAATGTGGTCTATGGGATTTTACAGAAGCACATAAGAAAGAATAGTTCCTTAATTTTTCATCTCACTGCATCTCCAAACTGTAAAATGTTTCCTTGATAGAATTCCCTTTCCTTTACAAAAGCCATAACACTTACAATCCATAATAACTGCTGTGTTGTAACATCAGTCTTTCCAAAGGCAGGAAAATACTACTCCTGACGCAGACATCCAGACTGTTAAGGGCTGAATAGTTACTGGTACATGTATCAGGATAACAATGTACATACCCTTAAGGTGCTTATAACTTCTCCTTGAGTAGTTCTAAAAAGCACTTTGCCCTCCACTTTGTTCAGGGTCCAGGCAGGAGAAGAGGAATACATGTAATAGCATGCATTATAGTGTACACAGAAATAATATAGTGCATATAGATAATACAGGTGTAATAAGTGAACAAAAATTGTTAACAAACTTTAAAAGTATGAATTCCATTGTGCAACATACAGTTAGAATTGTGTCTGCTTCAGTTCTCTCCAACCTCATGAATTTTTGGGAAGTGGGATAATATTTCAATATCAATAAAACAAGACCAGCTGTTAAACTGATATAGGAAACATCTTTGGCCACTAGCAAGTGAAATTTTCCCTGCACCGTGAAGGAATTTTTATCAGTTTCAGAATGACGTTATGTGCATTTGACTCACACGCATACTCCCCTCACAAAGACACAT
Organism: Calonectris borealis; assembly: GCF_964195595.1. Classification (NCBI taxonomy): domain Eukaryota; kingdom Metazoa; phylum Chordata; class Aves; order Procellariiformes; family Procellariidae; genus Calonectris; species Calonectris borealis. The sequence goes on along the minus strand of NC_134324.1, from coordinate 7,146,549 downwards.
GCTCCCTAACAGAGAGACAAACTGATCTAAAGCTTTCTGATCCTCCTCCACAGGATATTACAGAACAGCTGCAAAATTTGGATTTCTTGTGTCCACATACAGATGGCCATGTTAGAGGAAAGAGAGCATGTGGATTTCTCTTATCCTTTACCATGTATTCCAGGAGGTTGCCTGCGGTACTCTGACAGCCGCAGTTCTACCAGCATCTAGGTGGGCATTTGGTGAATAATTCATGCCTAAAAGTGAAACTGATGGAAAAATGGGGGTGATTTCCATTTCTCACCAAACCAAAGTGTGGAGGTGAAGACAAACATCAACTACTGAATGCTCAATCTGCTAACTGCACATCTGCTTGTACCTTTTAACTGACATTTCTGCAAACACCTCAGTAAGCCAATCATATATAAGGCAAGTGAGAAAATTTAGTATTATTTTAGGCTTTTATGGCGAAATTTGTTCTGAAGGCATTGGATTTACATTGGTATGGAGATCAATATAAGAATACTGAGCCATACACTTCATTTTATATTTCAAACCTTGACTGACTTTTTCAGGCACCATTACAATCTCATTTATGCACTGAATTTAGCATGAAGCAAATGTACAATTTATGTACACTGTCAAGCTTAGTGCCACTAAGATAATGTCTTAGGATAGAGGTCCACAGACACGTGGTCTTGTCACACCTACAGGGGAAAAAAAAAAGAAAAGAAGCATTTGTTCCAATGAGGCTCCTACACTGTGCCCCTCCCCGCAGAATCAAAGGATAAAGTACAATGGCGTTTATAACAACCAAAAAAGAACACAGATATTTCATCATTATTCAGGAGTGTCACAGTGAATTTTATACTGTTAAATATATCATCCTCAAAAGAATAGTCTGAGGTTTAGGCAACCCAATTAGTATTTGAGTGTGTGCCTAAGCAGTTCATGTACAGTCCAAATTAACGTGTGGTCCAAGTAACGCATGGTCCAATATAACAGTTTTGACATCTAGACCAGAACTCCAGAACTAAATATTTGCATTGCATTACTGATGTCAGTCCCCACCAGGTCTCCTGGAGGCTGTAAAGTATTATGTTGTTTTCTTTTTCTCCCTTATTTTATTTTTCTACACATCTCTGCATTGCCAAAATCTGCCTGGAAACAGTATACAGGGAACTAACATTACAGGGAAAGTCAGCATTTCAGAACAATTCAGAAGTCAAAAAAATTAATAATAGTTTTTCAGGAGGTCACCATCAGAAGACTTTCAACAAGCTTCTGAATACTAAGGAGGCTCAGCCTGGCTTAGAAGAGTAAGTCAAAACAAAATACCAAAACTTTTGTTGTGCCATATATCACAATTACTGTTAACATACTGCATTTGATTTAATTCCAGTTTCACATTTCCACTGACAGTCTCCATAAAATCAGTGAAAATTTAGTTACTGGATTTCTCATGCCAATCTCCCAAGTGTGGAGAAACTTTTAGACTGTGTCTAGAAAAAGATCATTCAATATTGCCAGTAAAACATCTCATGCAGAAGCTAGTAAATAAAACAGTTTCTCCTGTCTAATTCTAATGCACTATATAATGTGTGAAATCTTTCCTTGTCAGAGAAGCTGGAGGAAACAGGGGGTTGTTTTCTGTCTTCCTTGCTCTGTCTCCTTCCTTCAGCAATTTCTCAATTCTGTATGGGCCCAAAAACATCAAAAATGACTCAACTCTCTTACCTGACAAAAAAGTCAGCTCTTTATCTATCTTTATTTCCTAGAGCAAGAAATTAAAAGCCAGTTATTTTTTCTTTAAACATCACTTAAAGGATTACCTACCTTGAACTATTATACTTCACAAAAATATTTTCAGTCATCTTCTATCAGTAGAAATAGATCATTATTAGTATTGCTAAAAATTTTGTGACAACATGTTAGCAGTTGGAAACTGCTGACAAGGGCAAGGAACCCAGTAGTGCAGTCTATCACAAGACATTACGTGACATCAGCATGATGTGAGGGTGGAAACAGCAAATATAATCTTCAGCAAATATCCTCATTTGTAATATCTGAAAACTGGATGTAATTCTCATCACTTGTGTTCCAGAAAGATGAATTTGCTATGGAATGAAGAGGCATGGGGCAAGACTGGTGGTGGATGGTGAAAAGAACCGGGAATCTATCTGAGCCTGATTTTGTTTAGCTTTCCAAAATAAAAGCTCCAAACTGTTACGATTGCTATCCATAAATATACCCAGAGAACATATATTCAAGCTGAAAAATACCATTGATATAGGAATAAGCGTACATAAAGTGGCCATGATTAAGTTGCAGCTGAAAAGTCACATGAAGGATTATTGCCTGTGGTGTAATGGGATTCTAAAACTCTTGCGTCCCATTAACAGTTGGACAAAACGTTTGACTTGTTCGAGGAGGGAACTTGATCAATTTATGTCATGGCTTGTACAATCCAGAAGTCTGGAGTAATGATTGATGTGACTTTGTGATGGCATCTTCTATCTTGTCCAAGACACATCTGTTTGTGCAGGTCTACCGTGATGCCATTCCAACCGTTTCATGTTCTCAGTTTCAGAACAATTTTTCTTTATAAAACATATATACGTTTCTTTTTAACTGAGTTAACTTAAGGCACTACAGGGACAAACAGGTTTAATATTACAGGGGACAATGTATGGTGAATTGCACCTCAGGCTGGAAATCCAAAACTGCTGGAAGAAAAATATCCTTTTCAGACTCAAGCCTTGCAAAATTTTCAAAGTTTTTCTCCCTTCATTTCCAGGAGTATCCTTTCCATCTTAATTCACTTTTAACTAGCTCTACATTACAGTCACAGACAGTCCATGTGTCTACACCACACCGGCAGACATTATATTCTCAATATTTTATTATAGCTATTAAAAGCCATCACAGGATTGGTTTGTTTCTAAGTTTCCATCATTTCCTATTTTAATTATGAATTGTTTAGCCGAACAAAGCCGTATTAAATGAAAAGCACAATGCAGAAGTAGAGGAAGAACTTTACAATATAGTTGACAGCTTAGCTATTTATGCTGTAAAATGCATCATAAATAATTTCTGAGGTCTTCATACATTTCTGTACATGGTCTGTAGCAGGCTCATAAATAGATTGATAGACCTTCATTAACCAGTGATATCCAAACCTTAAAGAAAGCAGTGCCACAGCCTTCTCTCAAAAGTGGAATGCTAGTTATAATCTCCACAGATCTGCTCTTCACAAGTGGACACAGTGAACATAGGAAACAGTTTCAAAATGAGAAATATCAGATTGATTTTTCTCACTAATGATCTCAAACACATGAAAAGAATCAAATTTCCAGAGACCCTCAACACAGCCAAAAGCACACACAATTTCAGCTTTCCTAGGACTCTCTCCTGTTGCTTTTCCATCTGGCTTCCATTTACCCATCTTTTCCACCTGGCTACTGACCTTATGTCCATTCCCTCCTTGCTGTTGTCCTGGTTTCAGCTGGGATAGGGTTAAATTTCTTCCTAGTGCTGTGTTTTGGATTTAGTATGAGGAGAATGTTGATAACACACTGATGTTTTCAGTTGTTGCTAAGTGCCCTCCTAGTCCAAGGACAGCTCCCGTGCCTACTGACTGAGCTAGGTACACAAGATGGGAGGGAACATAATCAGGACAGCCAGCCCAGCTGGCCAATGGGGTATTCCATACCATGTGACGTCATGCTCAGTATATGAAGGGTAGGCGTGATCCAGGAAGTACCGATCGCTACTTGGTTATTGGTCAGCACGGGTGGTGAGCAATTGCACTGTGCATCACTCATTTTGTATATTTTATCATTATCATTTTCCCTTTTTCTGTTCTATTAAACTGTCTTTATCTCAACCCACGAGTTTTTCTCACTCTTACCCTTCCGATTCTCTCCCCGTCCAGCTGAGGGGGGGAGGAGTGAGTGAGCGGCTGCGTGGTATTTGGCTGCCTGCCGGGTTAAACCACGACAGCTGTCTTCTGTACTACTTTTCCTTTCTTTGTTATCAACTTTTGCTGATGGGTCCCCTCTTTTGCTTTCATGGTGCTGACCCCTAGCCCTTAGAAATCCTTTAGCTTTTCTCCAGGTCCTCACCTCTTATTCTAACACCTTGCTTTCCCTCTCCTCCAACCTATGCCCGCATCTATTCCTCTTTCCATTCATTGCCAGGCTCCTTTTCCATCAGGCCCTAGTCCTGTGCCTCCTGATCTCAACCCTTTTGGCCTGCTAATTACTCTCCCACCTACAGTATAGTTACACAGCTTCTTCCTCCTCTAGCACTCAGGATATACAGGGTTTTGGTTTGTTTCTGATGACCAGCAACTTCTAACAACCTGAAGAACTAAGTACATGAAACTCCTCCTGCTTCACATCTGCAATGGAACACACTTAATTCCTCTGCAGAGATGGTATACACTGAGATATATTTCCCTATATGATAAAGGGACAGCACTTTCTTTTTTATTAAAAAGTTACTGTAAAAGATAACATCTGCTTAGAAAAGTTTTTGTAGAGATTTTTTTTTCTGCTTTTCCAGCAGAAAAAACAGAATAAGAAGAAAATAAAGGAACAATAAAAATTTGCTAAGAGAATTGGAATTCACACAGTTAGGTATTTCTACAAAAATAGAGTAATTTACTAACATAAAACAACGTACAAGGCTTAAAAGTGACAGATATTTATGGAAGAAGAATCCGTCAAGAGTTATTAAATACAAACATACTACCTGCCAACCCAAAAAATTTAAAAAAAAAAAAATCACAGATACACAAACTGCAAAGTACTTGCTCATCAAGTTCTTCTGTAGGTATCTGTTATTTGACAACTGCTGGATACTGAACAAGGCAGACCTTTGGTCTGACCCTGTATGGCTGTTCTTACACAGCTCTGTTACTTCATTCACCTTGCCTTCCACCTTGCACCTTCCCCTCCCACGTATTCCTGTTCCACAAGCCAACCTGCAGTCTCTGAAATATTCCCGTACACTCCTAGACCAGGGACCTGCAAACCGGGTACATCAGATGACTTAGATTCCTTAAGGTCTGCCTCAATCTTTTTAATTACTCTTGACAGACAGCCTAACCTAAAGAGATACCTGGACAGCTCCACTACAACACAGTAACAACAAACACTGAACACAAAAGGTAAAAAACAGTTGTTATTTAAAGTCTCAAAATATTCAATACTTTCCAGGCCAAGTTTTTATTCAATTGCTCAGAAATGATAATTTAAGTCAGCTGCTGAATCCTCACTGCCCCCCTCTGTACATAATATGCCTAACTGTACTGCTTAGCAACACACACTCGTGTATTGTTAGATTGGGCTGGGAGCTCCAGCACAGGCTCTCTAGGCAGAGAAACGATGATAGCTTCACGCAGCGTGATTTCTCAGCTGTGTCCCCTCTGCACAGAGACTGAGAAAACTCCAGTACGTTCACCTCATATCCTAGGGTTAAAGCAGGGGAGACTATCAACACGTTCAGCGACATAGTCCTCCTTAGCAAAAATGTTGCTGAGGATGCAGATTCTGTAAGGCAACTTTGTGAACCTTCCAACCACACCTCTTCAGTACTATCTTATACAGTCTTTGAAAGGTGAAGTATGCAAAAGAGGTGAACCTTGACCTATACGCTACCTAATATTGTTCTGGCCTCTGAGGAGTTAAGTAATTATAAAATATTCAGCTTCTGCTTCTACCTGGCAAAAGGCATGCAAGATGAAACAACCAGCATTTACACACACTTAAGGTTTTCAAAGTGCTTTACAAATACTAACCAACTGCCACATTACAAGTGAAATTGTATAGGAACCCAAAATAAGGAGATCAGTAAACAGGAAAAATGTGTCCTGCTTTGAACCTTTTCTTGAAAAGCTACAAGGGATGGAAGGGGTTGGTAAGTAAAGGAACAGTGGAGGAGACACAAAAAAATTTAGAGATAATAAAGGTGATCTGGTCCGGTGTAGTGAAGGACCTAACAGGTGTTAACCAGAAAAGAAAAAAAAAAAGTATGTTAAAACAAGGATCCTGGGCAAATGATCCTGTCAAATGAGGACAGCCTCACAGAGCATGTGAATCAGAGATAATCACAACGTGACAGAACAGCAATTGTTAAGTGTTTCGCAAGTTTTAGAAGATACAAAATGGTAGCAGAGTAGCCTTATGAAATAATACTGTGAAGAAACAAGAAAAGAACAGGAAAGATGGTGCAGAACTTTTTGTGATCAAAATCACTTTAGAGAAACATAGTAAAAGAAAACCAAGGTCCATTAAAGACCTCCACAATCGGACTTGGATACAGCTAAAGATCTTAATGTTATTTTAAAGGTAAATTCTGTCAAAAATGTTTCCATAAACTTCACAGAAAGAGAAAGGAGAATGGTAGTAGGGAAATGTCACCTGGAGGTGATTACTGAGTTTCAGGGACTCAGCACAAATAAGAATTAGGAATCTTCCACTTCAGCCATCCTCCCTGTACAATCTCATCACAGAATATCTTTATGATATAGTCTCTTTGACAGCCATATTATTAAAATAATGCTATAGGAGACTTACAATAACATCTCATTATTTGGAAACACAGAGGAAAAAAATTTGGATCTAATGTCCAAGCACAGAATGATCACAAGCTTGTAATATAATACAGCTGTGAAAGGTATTTAAAAGGTGAAAGGTATTATTTATTCAGGAGAGGTATTTAAACAGTACCAGGCAGGCCTCATCTGGAATAATGTATACAATTCCACCCAAGGAAAATAAATTCAATCTGCATTAGTAGTATGTTTGAGGGAATTAAAACTTATTTTAAAGAAGAGACTCTTGGTTTGTATAACCTCACAAAATGTAAGTTGAGAAGGATTTTACCTATTTTTCACTCTTTCTCATCATAGAACTAACCAGCAGCAAGGGAAAAGAACCATTTCACCGAAAGGTTGATGCTGGCACAAGAGCAAACGATATAAATTGGGCATAAACACACTTAGGTTAGAAACTACAGTATAACTATCCAGTAAGCAAAGCGAAAAAAGGGAATAGAAACAGCAGATGCAAAAACCCACAATTAGTTAGGATAATAATTATACAAAAATTATTACATAAACCTGGCTTCATGAGACTGGATTTGATGATTGACAATGTTTCTGCTTACCTATATGCCTGTTTCCCCAATTCTATCAGTCAGACTTTCTCTAACTCAGGTCTATGCTTCCGTGGATTAGACCGAGCAAGAAGTGCCTGCAGTGTTAGAGGAAGCCGAGGAACCACATGCCTGCCCTGCAAGAGTTTTACTTACTCGCACTGTCAGAAAAATCCATTGTGAATTACTGAGTCATGTGAATTAGGGAGTGAAAAACCAGGCTTGCCAGATGTGCTTTTTTCACATATTTTGACAATTATAGTTCAGCTTAATCATTTATGATAATACTTCATAATGTTCTAGCAAATGCTCTGGAGTATACTTTGTAAAAAATAATGAAGTCTTAAGTAACACGGCAACTCACTCAGCTTTTAAATCTTTGCTGAGAAGCAGGAGGAAACAGCCAGTGTTTTGTGCAGATTATGGAGAATTATTTTAGTAAAATTAGGAACACTTCCATTATTGCTTCCCCATCAGTTTCTTAAGCATTAACTATTGTAAGATTACCATGGTTATATAGCAACAAGACACCCACAAATAAGATCAAATAAGACCATAGCTTCACAGCTTTAAAGGAAGTGATGTTATTAAATAGTATCATGGAGTTATATAAAAGAAACCATGGGAAAAGAAAGGACTAATAATTTCTGTGTCTACATTCAATTCAGTACTCTAATTCTCATTGAAAGTCAGCTGTCAAGTCCTACCTAACTTAATCTTTGCTTATGAGGGCTTTGCTCAGCAATTCAGCTGGCGCAAACTATCACAAAAATGCTTCTTCCACTTTGAAAAAAAAAATTTTAAAAAAATCATTCTGATAGAAATTTTCCATCTGACTCCTTTATCACAACTTCTGGACAGGATTGGATAAGCACCAGAAAACTAGTCACGTGATCTGGCAGAGCTCATTTACAGAACACACAAAGTTGACATAAACAGTTAAACCTCTTGTGTCAGTAACACTGACACTATGTCAAGCTTTGAAAAATGTCAAAAATTGAACAGTGCCTGTACTTAATTTCAAGGAAATTAAGGAAGCCTGTGGCATTCACAGAAACTTGCTATTTCTGAACTTCCTTGTTTTGCTGATTGGCAGCAGTTGCCATTATAACATAAGGTGGAAAATAGGAACAACTTGCACAGATCTATCATATGTTTCACATTCTGTAAGTGTTTAGGTGGGAAAGAGTTATTGTTCCAAAGCTTAAAAAGAGGTAACAGAGTATTCACTGCAGATGCAAGTCTGAGGCACTCTCCATTTCATAAAATCAGAATCCTTCCAAGTGTTGTGCCAATGGAGACAGTAAACTGACAAGAAATGTAGATCAGTGTTCTTTAAACATTTCAGCTTTTCTGATAAGCAAACATTTCAGTCTGTGTAATATTGTCAAACTACAGCTGCAGAGAATTTTGAAGAGGCTCCTATGTACGCTTTAAATATTCCTATTCCTTTCTACCAGAAAATGTTCTCAAGAGAGCATAACGCCAACACAATCCTGTTCGCATTGCAGTCAGTTCCCTGTATTGATTGTGGCAGAGAGAATGGGCAAAACCTCAACGAACACTTGGAATTCGATGTCATTGCCTGACTAAAGTACTTCACAAGTTGCACCAGTGCAAACAGTAAGATAATTTGCCCTTAGCTTTGTGCATGAAAAACATAACTGACATTGCAGAGAGAGAGGATTTGGCAAAGGAGGCAGAAGGCTACAGGCATTACGCTGCCATTAAATTAGCATTTAATCTTTCCTTCACAAGATGCAGCATTTTCCTGAGAAATATGATCTTTGCAAGATACCAGACTCTGGGATCTGTCAAATAATCAAAAAGCTGATTTCCTGGCACAGAAAAATCTTCCCATGAAATAAGACTTTTTGAATGACACATAGAGAAATTACAGGAAAGCAGTGAGAACTTCTTGGTTGATGGGAAGAAAAATTATAAGAGCTCACACTAAGAGGCAAAAAGAGTCTTAATATTAAGAAGATTTTATATACATGTGAAGGGATCTATATAAAACTTAGATTCCATCATTAAAATTGAGTCCAAAAAGTCCCAGGAGATAAACAGAGTAATGCACCTAAGTCCCGATGGCCTCAGGAAATTTTGTCCCGTGTAATGATAGAGGAATAGCAATTTGTACACTTACGTCCGTGTTCCGCGTGCACAAAGACTAACACACACAAATTTGAAAGATAGGAAGCAACTCTGCAAACAAGTTCCACACGAACCAGTAAAGCTCTGGAATTGCTCTTCTTCCATTGCTTACAGGAAGAAAAACAAGAAAATATTCAGTAAAAATAACTGGTGATTCAGTATCCACTTAAATTATTTTCTTTGTACATTTTCTATTTCTTTTTACTTTTGTTATCAAATTCCTAGAATAAAGAACAAAAAGTTTGTCTTAGGCCAGTATGAAAACATTCAGGCTGACACTTCTGGATGCAACAGCAATGACTATTCGCTTTCCGACATACACTATTTAATAGATCTGTTTTGATGATAAAAATTAACCTGTATGCTTGTGAGACACCAAGTAGGTGTGTTCTTCAGATGGCAGAAACTTCCTATACTTAGGAGATAAAATACAAGAAAACAAATAACAAGAACATTATTTAAATTGCCACAAGCCAAAAAACAGTAACATGGCTTGCTAATCACTTTGCAGTGCCTATCAATATTTTGGCTATGGCTTTCCCAAATAAAAAATTAACCAAGATAGTTCATTGTTACTCTTTACAAGAGCAAGATTCATCATATAAAGTAAAGGCAGGAATAACAGTCGCAACTAGAAAACTGAATTTTCATGTCATATTTCAAAGAGATTGAGCTCTGCAGGTTTCACAAAGACTTCAAGGGAATTTGAGTTACAGTGTTTGAGCTCATTACAAGAGCTCAAAATCGAAGAAGATCAGAAATGCCAAGAAAAAACAAAAGATATGTCTAGCATTTTCCAAAAAATCAACTTGTGTCTATGATTTTACATCAACATATAAAATTATAGTAACAACAGAGTCAAACACCTTTGCATCAAGTTGGTTCTAAAAAGTGACATTAAAATGTTGTGTGTTTGTATGCTTTTATAAAAGCATAGGACCTCCATATTGATATTAAAGCTCACCTATGCAGCCTTTCAACCTTATGGAACAACAAATTTAACACTGCTTTAAAGGAACCTGATGTCTATAAATTTCAATGACTTTCTAAAGTCATTATTTTAATGACCTTTCACCTGACCATCTTGTCCCTTTTGATACACTGCATAGCTGTTTTGCACTTCACCTCTCTGTTGCTTTTCTGTTGATTTTAAAGGCAACCCCAGTTTCCCTCTCATCCTTCAGCTGCTCTAGGCCATGGGAGCACCAAGGATAGGAGGCTGCTCTTGCAAATTTCCAGTTGCAATTTTACAGTTGAGAAAACAGATACCTATAGAAAAGCTGTGAAGAATACTAGCTCAATACATTAACATGCTAACACTTCACGTACATGCTTGTTTAACATTATTCACCACTGAATAGTAACATTTCAGAGACGTGTACAATGAACATAGACGTATGACTAAATCAATACCAAAGGCTCATTAATGAAAAAGACCATTTTGTAAGTTGATGCTATGGTCTATTCACCCTCTGTTGTGTAACGGAGTTCCTGGTACAACTTTATACTCTAGTGCAGCCACAGGTTGCCATGGAAAGCAGTGGAGGAAGGCAGCATGTATACCAAGGTGTAAAATGATACAGGCTTATCCAATAGTTCAACATGAGAAAAAAGGCTTCTGAGGTCTTATCTTTTATTGATTCAGCTCTTCATACAGCAGTTAAAGCAAAAATCTCTCTTCTTTTCTGGACAAAAATAAAATAAATAAAAATCAAGCAATCTTACAGCATAGAGATTTTTTGTTCAAGACAGTATTTACTTCTCTACAGGATTAAGCAGGCACCTATTCTCAGGGAGCAGAGAGGATAACCTGGATTAAGTTTGTTGCTTCTCCTAGTGAGAAATAACTTGTTTGCCAAACACTTTTGAAGTAACTGAGCCATCCAGAAAGTCTACTTGAATTTGGAAAGTAGAGAAAAGTGGTAGTAAAGAAAAAAGCTTAGAAAACAAACATACCATCAAGAAAAATAATGTACTGAATGGCTATATGGCAAATACTTATTGGTGTATATCTATCTGACTTCCTCTGCAAAAACTTACTAGGGGCCCATAGATGGGTAGAAGGAAAAACAACATACGGCAGAACAATAAGAGATACTGAAGGAAGCATATATAATAAAAAGAGTTATAAACACTTAGGCAAGATTGTGACCACTGTTTTCTTGAAACTTAGTTCCTAGTTTGGCAATGTGAAAGATTTCAAGCAACATGAAATCCATGCATTTTGTTGCTCTAATTCAGACATCATTGGGAACTGGCTATCCATGATATTACAATTCCTTACATTCATCTCAGGATATTCTTTAGTAAATGCTTGAGTGTCTAACACCTGCAAAACCCATAGTAACTCCTAGCTAGGAACAGAAGGCTTTTACCGAAGCTGGTGAAGGAGGAAACAAAGACATACCTACACTCTGACATTAGGGTGACAACGCGGAGAGTGAACAAACTTTTTCACAAGGCCAGTCCAGAATGGACAAGCTGTAAGCAAAGCAATTTGCAGCTATGCAAGTAAACCCACTGACATGATAACATAGAAGAAAGAAATCAAACCCTTCAGAAAACATTTAAGTTGCTGGAAGCACTGAAGGACCTGTGTGCTCTGCGGATGGCATCCAGAACTTGCTAAAAAAGAGGCAATCAATCTGTTGTTTGTTCAGTACATGTCCTGTATACTCTGAAGATCTGTTTCATGAAAGCATGCTCCAAACGTTCAGAAAGCTGACTGTCTGGTATAGAAGAGATTCAAAAGTCTGTCTCCACAAGAAGATTACTATCTTATGAGAATATTCTAGTGAGGCACAGGTAGAGATCTTTGAGATCTGGATAGGATGAAGTGGCCACAGAAGATGTGTCATATTCTCCAGGAAGGCAGCTCATGTTCACAATCAGATGCCTGAAAATTTCTAGCATGTCCATTTCAGTGAATCACAAAAGGAACAAATATATAAATACATCTTGCATTTCTTCTTTGATGCAAAGATGAACATAACTATTAAACCTACACATTTGTTCTTCTCTTGTCTATAATGGTCTGAAAGGTGACAACTGTCTTGGAATCGTGACAGCATTTAGGTGATGGGAAGTACCCAATGGTAACAGTAACTGACCCCCTCCCTCCCTGACAGATGGACAAATCTGTGCTACTAGAGATGTTTTGTTCTCCCTATGGAAAGGCAAACTAGACACAGCAGACAACATGGTAATAGCATGAGCAGCGCTCTAACTTCCCCACTGCTGAGCATCCTTGAGAAACTATTAATTAGTTAGAAAGTTTAAATAGGCACCTTCCACTATTTTTTTTCTGAAACCATGCTATTCATCTCAATTAAGTGGAACCCCACAGAATGGCTGTGGGGAGTTCAGAATAACACCTACTTTTTCAGAAGACTTTCTTATTTCACTGCTTTCTCTTCTTTTGTTAATTGCTTAATTGCACCTTTTCCTGACTGCACATCCCTTGGGAGGTAAAGACCACTTAGCCATTTATTCACACAAGCAAAGGGGTTTTGAAAAAAAAAAATTGTGTTCTCATTTTCAGACACCTGACAAATGAGACCAATTCATTAGTAATTAAAAAGTATAGCTCATCTTATTGGCATACTGGAAGGCAGAAGGAAGAAAACAGAATAGCTTTGGAGAATGAGGTTGTCAAACGTGCATATGTTTGCTCACATGAGAAAGGTGAAATTCTCACATGGTTCATTCTTCCCATTTCTCCATCCTGCCAGCTTTATCTGTAATGACTGATTAAACCTCCCAAAGCACTCTCATGGGACTATCAGTTCTGATGTCATGTCTGATGACAGTCAGAAGGATAATTCAGTCTGCATCTGCTACCATTTCTGAAAAGCCAGAGTACCTGGGAGTTTTATCATCTAAACATTACCCTTGTAGCTATAAAGAGAGATATAGGTGCAGGTTACACTGTTGGTATCAGTTTTTGGATAGGATATTAGCACTCAACTGTTCTAATACAGTTCTTGCATTCTAACTTTTAATGTGAAAAACTATCTCAAAACTACACCTATATAAGAAAAAAACATCTGTTACAGGGTACTCTACTCTATTGACTTTCAGTATAATCTCCTGTCACTGCCCATGAAATAACAGCAATACTTTTAAAGCCCCAGCTTCTGGAGGTGTGTTGGTTTAGGTTTTTGGTGGGTTTTTTTGTTTTGGTTTGGGGGGTTTTGGGGGGTTTGTTTGTTTGGGTTTTGTTTGTTTGTCTTGGGTTTTTTTGTTTTGTTTTTAAGTAATCACTTCTTTCACTGTAAAAGAAAGTTAGAAAAGTTTTAACTCTACAACAAGTAACATGCTTACAGACTTGAGACAAATTTCTGTAAAAAAATAACACATTGATCTTATTATTATTTGCAGTTGGTAATTCTGCATTTCATTTGATTTGGATTCCAAATTCCACGTTCAGTCCTTTCTCTCATATTCAGTATTTTCCTATTTCAGGATGTACTGCAATGTTAATTTGGATTTCCTGTGCTGGATTTGTATTCCCACTAATATTATGCTTTCAACTTTCTTTTTTAATGTAGCATTTTTGTACTTACTGACTGAAGCAAGAATTAAAGTATGCCAGTTCTTCCAAGGAAGAAAGGGACAATCAGAAAAGTTTCAGTCTTAACTGGAAATAGAGGTGCTGTATTAGGTCATAGTCAAAAAGAATTCCTTTTGGGTAGTGCTATTTAAAACTTATCCAAAAAAAGTATTTTGATATAAAACAATTTCCAACCTTCTGAGTATACCACTCAGAAGTCCTTGTTCATTACCAACACTCTTAGTTACCTATCTAAAGATTTCCAATAACTGATTCCCAGTTTATTAATGTCTTGCAAAGATTTAGGCTTCTGTTTTAGTAGTTAAATTTTTTTTTCCTCCTGAAATTTTCTGCTGTTCTAATGTAATAAATACTATTCTCCAAATATTTAAATAAATAAACAATGCTTAGAGAATGTTAAGCTGCATATTCTCACCCACCCTTTCAGATAAAATGCTCAGAACTGGACATGTGCCCAGATGACTGAGAGGCATTCGGCCAACCCAGCAGTGTCCCTGGTCTTTTACCTCTTATTCACATGATTTGCTCTGCTCTCTTTGAGCTACCCTGGGACTTTGGAGACCACAGTGGCTTTGGGTTCTCTCACCCAGAGATCTATTCAACCACTCAGCCAATAACACAGCTGATTAAGAGCAATGGCCTTTTTATAAACTTCATCTTCACAACTTCATACCCCTGCATAATAGACCAGAACACGAGGAGGTATTTCATCAACTTCAAAAGCATGAGTCACTTTAAGGTTCATTAAAAACATATATTCTGCTGTGCTTTAAGTGTAAAACCTCTGACTCTAAAATGTATCAACAAGATGAAAGCCAGCAAAAACTATATATCTGAGTTGGTTGAGTTTTCCAGGTTTAGGACCGACTTTACTAGCATGTAAATGCCTAACAGAATTTGTAGTTTGTAATATTTGCTGATAGTCCTCATTAAAAAAAGAGATATCTAAAAATTTTTAAGAAATGCTGAAGCTAGCACAATAAATAATAGCATGAGGTACATGGAGTCAGTTTGAATGTGTGCCCCATGTTTCAGTTGGAAGATTCATCCATCATCATCAAAGCCTTTCCTCCCTCTATCCTACAAAAAGTTTCTAAGTACTGCTTGGGCCTCTCACAATTATGACATTTTATAGCTTATAAAAACTTAGTTTGCTTAGGAAAGGCTAATTAACCCCATTTTGTTAAAGCTGTGCACAGACTTGGCTGTACTTAGATTTGGGAAACACCTTGATGATTATTCAACTACAGGTCACCTTGTTAAAAATACCTAATTGTCTCAAAAATGTAGATATGCTACTCAATGGGATAAAATACATAAAAACTGAGCTTGAATACTTATTGTGATATGGGTTCTTAAAAATGGTTAAATATATCCACATCATTACAGTGCCTCAGTTCAACTGCAAGCAAGGTAAGTTCCAGCAATAGCTTAGGAAGAACCTACTGAACATGAATGAGTAATTTAAAAAGCATGAAAAAGCATTTAATCACAAGCACCAACTGGAAACACATTTACATCATAATATTGACTCTAGACGAGATTATTATTGATAATTTTGCCAGTAGTACACAAATAGCATACCCTTCGATTATGGTGTTAAGTTCATTATTAACCATGCAAATCTAAACTCAACAAAAAAGGGTTTTTTTAAATTATTAATTAGTAAATGACAACATAAGTGGCTTTGTATTGAGTATACACCTCTGGAATCAACGAAGCTGTTTTACATGAAAGAAACTTGTATTATCTTAAACATCTTAATAGTGTCAGGAGACTTGCATCAACATTAATCCCAGGCAGATAACATATTCAAAAATACAGCTCTCATTACGTACAAGACTCATTAATATTTTGCAAGAAATATTATTTGCTGAGACAGCATCCAAGATCAACAGTTTTTGGTCTTTGTTGAATTCTTCTCAGCTATAATTAATTCAGTAGTGAACTTGGGCACTTCTAGGGCAGAGGTCTGTGAACTACGTGCTTCAACCTTGAGTGCAAGTGCTGGCTGGGCAAAGAGGATATTATCACAGTAAGTTTGAAAACTTCAATTATTGGGGCTTGATCCTAAGATTGGCTTAATTTCTTAAGGAGATGGACAGAATGGGGTCTGTTGATGCTGCTTATTTGTGTGTGACATGCTTAGATATCAAGCACTGAAGACGCTATGACAATCCAACACTGATCAATTCTGCAATAAACTGCTGTTTTACTGGGCTTGGAGATTTAAAAGGAATGAAACATTGAACAGCAATCACATTCCCCCAAAACAACTGGCTTCAAACATTGTCTAAGCACAGAATCATTAAAAAGGGCTGTACCATGTCAGAAACTGCAGTGGTTTTGCCTCTCTGAGTCAGATGATGATCTGTATGTCAAGACAAGTTGAAAGGAATTTGTATTGTAAAATCACTTCCTCCAATATGGTCTGGAACATCTTAAAAGCAAATCATGTTCTGACTCAGCATCTAAGCCATCTCCTAAAAAACACATCAAACTGGATGAAGTATCACTGTTGCCATATGTTCCCTCCTTTTCTTACCATGCACAGAAAAGCAAAAACACATTAGTAACATGGGAGCTGTCCTACACAGGTGCAAAACAAAGACATGGTTATGAAATAACCATCAGGCCTACATTAGCTGTGGCAACCCTTATGAAAATAAAATGCATATGAAAGATGCTGCAAAACAAGTGATGGAGCTTGGAATAGAGTCGGGGGCTAAAATCAGAAGCCAAATGCAATTTCAGAGAACCACAATCTACCCCCAAAAGACTTAAAACGCCTTAAACTATAAACAAAACTTAGTTCTCGATAACAGAGTGGTTTTACTCTTCCTATTATGAATTCCATCAAAGGAAATTAAAAGCTTCCAAATGCTTTTCCAGATTCCAAAGAAATATTTAATTGTTGATAGGAGGAAGCACTTTTGCATTGCAATAATAGCCGACATAAAATAATTCAAGTCAGAAATGGCAACAGGATCTTCCTGGGGAAAAGTCTGTACCTTTGGAGTATACTTCCCTTCAGCACAACAAAAGCCCAGATGTGGGACCTTCAAATACAGTGTATTATTCTCAGGGCAAATGGCAAATTTATTCATAGATTCTTTGGTTTTTTGTTAACTGAATACAAAACTTCTTCTCCACTTTGACCTCGAATTTCTTGTGTTTACTGCATCATCTTCTGGCTGTTGTTTTGAATATTTTTATTACTCTGAGTAATTGCATGCTGACATTTTTCATAATCACTAATTGCACTAGATGACTCTTGTGATCAGAAACAAAGCATCCGGGAGGGATTAAATGAATGGAACCATCCTCAGAATCAATAACTATGCTGAAGTCTTCCTACATACGGAGAAATCTTTTTTTGTGCACAAAATAACTTGCCTAATGTTTTCATCTTAATTGTTGATGCAGGAGCTTTGATAAATATGAAAATTTTGCAACTTTTTTGGTCTTTCTGGAATTTAGCACTATGTCAGCTTTCTTATTGTCTCTAATGTACAACAGTTTGAACTGGCACATAAAATAATTCATTAGTGTTGGTTCCAACTCTATGCCTGGATGATGGAAACTTATAAAATGAATTAAAGGAATGAAAATAATATACAGAAAAAAAATTAAAAAGGACAACAAAACCAAATTTTTTTGTTGTTTTTGGTTTTCAAATGATTCATAATTCAATTAGTATAGATCACAAGTTTGTTGATTTGCTAAAGAGAGCTCTCCAGGCCACAAAAATATTTATATAATGACTGCAACAGCAAATAAAATCCACAAGCAAAAATCATTTCAATTATAAATGAAAATTTATTAGCCTTTAAAGTATACACTGAAAATGTCAGGAGAAGAATCCCTTAAAGAAACATTTTCTGTCAAAACAAAAACTACAACCCCAACCAACCTGAGCTTTTCGTTATTTAAATGCCCCAATTACAACTTATTATTCTCAAGTATTTTTGCTGTGCATACTACAGAGTAAATGTCCTGCTTTTATAATTCTGCCTCCTGATGCCCTTAGTTCAGTTCCTAGACTTAGCTGGACGTTCATGGCCACAGGCAACTGCTGAAATGTTTTTTTTTCAGTTTTCCCCAATTTCTAATATAAGGTTATTCCAAGATTATCGACAAATGTCGCTGCCTTTCAATGCAGCAGCCACTCCACAGCAGTATACCACTAGGGAGGGAAACGCAGAGTACTGTCTTCAAATGAAGTCTGCAGGCATGGAAATGGGACTGGCTTGTTCATTCCCACAACTTTACAATGTAAATGAAGAAACAGTTAGAAATACTAGAGTATTTTATCACATACTCAAAGTTCTTTCTGACCTAAGTGACTACAAACTGATGGACATCCCAGACATTTCTTAAAGTGACCTAGAGTAACTAATGACAACAAAGAATTAAGGTCTTTGTTTTATGTTTCCTCCTTAACATGGGCTACTATAGCACCACTGCATTCTCCAGGGCAAGTACCAATTCAAAAGAAAATCGGTCACCTACTGAGTTACTAAGACCTTTTTCAGCTACACTAGGATTGCATCTGGAGGTTTTCACAAACATGTGGGCTCTACAAAGGTTATATTAAGGTGGGAGAGGGAACTGCTGCCATAGTCCATTAAGTCCTACGCTGGATGAAGTACAAATATAGCAATACTGAGAATAATATCTTGACATAGCACTGCAAAGAACAGGGTGCTATCTTACTATCATTAGTCCTGCAGTTTGCTGTTGGTCGATAAGTGTGCTTGGTTTCATAGAACACGAAGGAGTGATTTCATATAGAGCTCTCTTAGTGGACTCAGAAGATATCTCAGAGTTGTTTCTGCTGCTCTAAAGGAAAAACATAGCAAAACCCTTACAAAAAATAGTGTCTGATCCCCAGGCATTTGCATAAACCAGGTTAAACCAGAAACTACAGATATGCAATCTATCACATCCAGCCTAACACTGGAGTGAGGCTTTGGCCATGCTGATGTCTACATGAGCTTGAACAGGAAGATTAGGGCTTAGGTTAGGTAATATCCATCTTAGTCTTTGTTGTATTTATTTCTTCATAGACATACCTAAGAAATAAATAATACTTTGCTTTGCACAAGTTTCTCTGTTTTATATTGATCACAAATTGTGAAGAGAAGTCTGATGAAGAGGCAAAAAATTAACTGGACTTGAAGAGAACTTGTTGCAATGGAGCAGAGTAATAGGGAACCAACCTAGCTTTGTGATAAATCATAAGATCCCACCTTGAAGGAAGAAAATACAAACTCATCACAAACTGCGCATGCAAAGAGACTAAGCAATGGGTCAAAGGAACAGCTTAACCTAAATGAGCATATCTGAGTGGAAGAGAAAAGCAGCACTGAGACCAAATTCCACATAGGCTACATAGCACAACTACTTTCAAAGCCAATGTCCTGGGGAGAAGTAATCTCCATTAACTCCAACAACACAACTTCCTTAGCATCAAAAGCTGAATGTAGTCACTGGCTTTTGATCAGCACAAGCTAATGAGAGCAAAAGAAAGTTAATTTTGACACATACTGTTAAAAGTTTTATTAAATTACAGAGTTAATTCTTTCTAAAGAAAGAGATGTAACCTCTATTGTTCTTTCAGAGGAGTATTCTAGTCCCTGTATGCATGTGGCAAATTATGTCCTCTTACACTTTTTTATCAAATGTAAAGTTAAGGGTCTTGCAAAAAAATTGTAAGGAATCGCATCCTTATTTATCAAAATCTTATCAACTCTAAGCTGTCAGTGTCATTAACTTGTTCAAATTAACAGTAACTGGGAAGTAAAATTTACAGTGCTGCAAAATAGGAGGTGGTCTACACAATGACACAGCTGGTATTGAGGGCCCAAAGTTCACAATATACATATTGCTGAGAGTGGAGCTATTTAGCACTAGGAGTGGTCTGGTTCCAGAAACAATATGCCCATTAACAGGTAGATGCTCTCCTGGAATGCATCTACTCATCCAAAAATAATCCAGTTGGCATGCTCCAAGACAGCTTCATGATGCATACGGAAGCATGATTACTTGGAGGCAATCAGGACATTCACTGCAAATATACGCTCCTGATCCAAATCAAATTGCTAATGTAAACTCACTCATTGTACCATACAGAACTATAAACAAAATTCCCTAGCTGTAGCATCAATGATCTGCAATTAAAAAATGAGAACAAACTGCAAAATCATTTTCTCCTGTGTATTTATGTGCAAGTTTCACTGTACCATACAACCTACCCTTATCACAAAACAAAGATCTAGCTATTTCATCATAGTATATTTAGTGACACATGAACAAAATACAAACATGAAATTTAATACTGTATAAATTAAATTATAATTACGTGCTCCTCCTCAGTAGTCTGATCTGAATTTGGAAGAAGCTTAAGCTCCTATTAACTACAAAAATAAGTGATCAGTTTCAAGATGTGTTCAGCAGTTAGCAGCTTCCATTTGGATAGCAAAATACTTACCGCAAATAAATAAATGTACAATTTCCAAAGAGTTCCCACTATACTGGGTTCTTCTAGAAATCTGACTCTGCAATTACAGTGTTCTTTTGACATGTTTAGCCTCAGTCATCCAACCTAACCATGACTTCTGTAGAGGTCTAGGAATTACACCAGTTATCTAGTGGGATAATGAAAATAAAAATTAAGTAAAAAACTTTTAGAGAGTTAGGTTGAGACAGACTGGAATTTATAAGCAAATGATTAGAAATGATTGAACAATGGAGCTTAGCTTTAAATGGTGTGAAATTACTTCAGTACCAGCAGAACTTCATTACTTTTTCTGTTTGCGTATAATGGATTTTTTGGAGTATAATTTCTCTCT
Organism: Calonectris borealis; assembly: GCF_964195595.1. NCBI lineage: Eukaryota > Metazoa > Chordata > Aves > Procellariiformes > Procellariidae > Calonectris > Calonectris borealis. Next base: position 7,125,825 of record NC_134324.1, on the reverse strand, counting down.
TGAAAAGCTCCAAGATATTAAAATATGTTTGATTAACTAGTCAAGAAGCAAAGTAAACAACAGTCATTTTTACATACTAGTATCCAAATAACTCAGGAGAATAACTGTGAGCACAATGAAAACTAAACAGAGCCAGAAATGCCTTGTAAATATTACAGTAGATGCTTCTGCCAAAATATTGTCAACTAGTACAGATTACACAGTGCCATAATTACAGTGGATGACATACAATTATTATAAATTAACAGTTTGTAGTACAAAGTCATACATTATATATTTTTACTAGGTAGCTACAAAAGCGTATGAAATGAAGAACTGTGAAATAGTGTAAAAGTGATTAAACTGATCTAAACTTTGTATACAACACAGAAATTACAGGCTTATTTTTCACAAGGGTTAAACTCAACGCATCTGTTATTAAGCAAGATTGTTGGAATCAGGGACAAAGGTGTTGAGACCCAATATTCCATTTCTGTATCAGGATAATAATTTCTTTTAAAAATAAAGCTATGTGTATAAATTTGAATCCTAGGCAAAAGGATTTTGAATCAAAAGTTTAAAAAGCAGTATGAATGAAGGATGACTTCATAATGACAAGACCCTCTGATATGCTGCAAAGAGGTTCTACACTTTGTCTCTTGTGTCACCTCGCACTGGAAAAGGTTACAAAAATCAATATACTTTTGATATGACAAGAATTGGTATCCTTTAACTGTGTGATTAATCTTGCATTTTCTTTTTATTCTAACAGAAAATAAAGTGCAATGTTGATCAAAATAAGCAGAAATTAATAGCCCCTTAATAAAACATGAAAAATGTTTAGTTGAAGCTTAGAGTAGTTTGTATGGACTCTTTTGACATAGGACAGGATTGCTTCATCATTGCCTGGATGCCTGTCTCTGAATCTCAATACCATTTTAATCACATGATCCCATCACAAGTATAACCACCACAAATTTTCGTAAAAGTAATTACTTATTGTTTCAGTGTTCTATGATAACCTCCACTTAATTCTCCAGTTATGAGGACTTGACGTCTAATTTGGACTATGGATCATCTTTATTTTGTAAGTGCATGTGTTGTAAAGGATATACTAGATTTTCTGTCAATGCGATGAATTGTATCTTATTTGTATCTGTGTGAGTGTGAATATTTATTTTCAGGCTGTCTGAAACATATTATTGTTTAATGCGTTTAGAAGATATTTTTCATTGACTTTATAGACAGGTTTGATCACTGCTGTTAAATTTCTTGTAAACAGTAGTTCCCATTCTATGTTTTATTTATTTAGAGAGACATGCCGATATCCCACTGCAGAGACTCATATGGTGACCATAAGCAACAGCCCTACTTTCCATTTAAATATTGGGAAGTAAGACTTATTTACTGTAGGTTAACATGTATATGTAATATGTATGTATATACATGACAAGTATATTTGCATATATTTGTGACTCGCAGAGATAAAATTGACCCCATCTTTAGCAACCATTTTTAAACTCAGCTTTCCGTAATTTGTTGTCACTTCTGCAAACCAGGCAGGACCAGAATGATGCTTTAGAGATGCATTAAGAACTCTGTGTTTCAAGCATCGAATCTTTGTCCAGCAGATGTACATTTAGGAATTAACTGGGCTGTATTTCTCCTTTGTCTCAACTGACAGTGTCTTGTAAGAAAGGTTCTACATCAAGACAGACACCGTTTTCCTTTAGAGTATCTCTGCATTTTGGCAATGCTTGATAACATATTTTGGATCAAGCTGAGAAACAAAAACCCCACTTGTTTATTTTACAGTTTAAGAAGGTCCTAGTCTATTCTCTACTTGCAAATATTCACTGTTTCTGAAGTCAACCTCATTTCTAAAGATAATTTTGCTTTGACTGAATTCAGTTACAGCGAATATAATTCAGTCTCTGACTAGTTTATTAGAGATATTATTAATATAACTTTGATTTATTACATATAAATACATCTGTTATAATACAGTGACTTCATCTAACAGAAGTTATCTTGCAAAGAAAACGTGCCTTCCCCAAGGAGCCCTCTTGCACAGTCACAATAGTTGTTAAATTTAGGAAACAAATATGTCTATGACTTGCCATTTCCTTCCTGCTTCAGTCTGGTTTATTACAGATAAAAACTGGTCTTGTATGTCATAGTATATATGTATGACAAGAACTTGCCCTGCGCAGAGCTCGCAATACACCATATCTGTAAAAGCATATACCTGTAAAAACCAACAGCGGGAGATACCCCATGCACACTGTGAACCATAGGAATTTGATCAAAGACTAAAAAAAAACCCATCAGCGTGAAGAATTAAATGCAAATTATTCAGAAAGTTTTGAAGTGCTTCAATCACCTGTTGCAGTTTTTGTCACCCATGCCCAAGAAGGCTTTGCTTCAACTTGGCCAAACATCAAGTCTATTCTTGCAGAGAATAGATAAATGAACAATAATAGTAGATGAGGTATATCAAGTCAGACAATCAGCAAAAACAGAGTTAACAGGCCAGCTGTATCCTGGCTCCTGTCATATGACATAATTCCAGTTTACAGAACATTTTGCCATAATCCTATTCAACTGATAACAACAGTAGTTGATTAATCTAAACAAACATGATGGACAGAATACTGATTTCACACCTGTAAGAAAGGAAAATTGCTAGCTCATTTTCAGGGAACATTACCTTTTTTTTTTTGTGGTGAAAAATTAGTGGCACAAAACAGTTTAGAGAACTGAAGATCAGATTACACAGCTCCTACTACACAAAAATATTCATGCAAACAAGTCTCTGAAGATCTGTGTCCACCTATGATCATAATTTACAGAACATAAGTACAGAAAAAACATCAGAAAACCTTTTTCCATTTCAACTCAAGCTCCAGTTGTTTTAAGCTGCTTGCATTTCTCTAGAACATCTTTTCCAGTCAAATAGTAACTTAAAAATCATATGCTTAAAAAAAAAAATCTAAACCTCAAGTTTTACACCTCTATTTCACCACATAGTTCTACAAAAGATCTTAGGCAGAGTACATACAAAGGTGTTACCTAGCTGTGTTTTAATCCTTCCAAAAGGTACTTATGGTGAAATGCCAAGATAAGAGTTCCTTCTAATTGAGTATATATGTAAGCTGGCCTCTATTCTGACCATTTAAAAACCACCTGAAGTTCAGGGTTGTTATTGCTCCATTCCAGCTCCTGTCCATCTCTAATATTGGGGAGACCAGATAGGGGGGTTTTCCTTGGGAAAAAAGTTTCTACGAGATGGCTTTAGAGAGCAAATCCAATCTCCAGGACCTGTGATTTACTCTGCCTACTGAGCTTAGTACTCTTGGAACTGGCATCATAACCAGTTGTCAGTTAATTTCCCTGAACTAATTAATAATTAATTATCCCTGAGTAGGATAATTTACACCTGTGAAATGTCAAGAAGAAAGAGGAGGGGAAAAACACCCAATGCTAAAACAAAGGATCATTTCTGTGTGATAGTTCTAATACTGGCAGGTGAAGTACTGCTAGCAATCTCATGCACTGATTGTCAAAAACAAAAACATGAGAAGCTGAAATTGAAGGGATACTAAGAAGTTCTCTGGTCTGCAAAAAAACTTAGCTACCATTTTCTTTTTATGACATTTTCTTAGTGTTTGATTTATTTTCTAATGACAGTGTAATGTGCATTGACACCTTTTCATTTCCACATCATCAAAAGTTCTCTAAAGGCTTACACTGAAATCTCACTGCTATAATCACAGTGGTATCAAATTAGCATCCTAATGAATTCTCCATGGACTTGTGCTCTTATGTATTTTCCCCATTCTAATCTCATATCATAATAGCACCATAACTGGGTCCCTACAGATTCCTACCAAAATCATTATGAAACAGTTAACATCATAGACACACTACATTAAACCAAACAGAAAGTAAGAAGCATTGTAAAAGAACAGATTCTGAAAACTAATTACTAGATACAGTTATGAGATCTGGGTTTTTTTGTTTGTTTGTTTGTTGGTCCCCCCCCACCCAATATTCCCAAAGAAGTCAGTCTCTGTGAAAAAAGCTACCTGGCAGCCCCCAAAAAAATTCTTAATATGGAAAATATTCAACTAGAAAATTTCCAAGCCATGCAGCACAAAAACACATTAGCTGTTCACTAAACTAGTGTTTAACAGTCAAGTAAATGAACAACTAGAACTTAGTGCACAACCTTGTGAACATATACACACCAGTATACATTTACACATGAACAACCACCGTGTAATGGGTTTCAGGATGAAACTGTTTGACATAGAGTACCAGAACCAGTATGAGCAGCACAGAGTTGTAAGCACATGCTTACAGTAAACATGCTTATTGTACCATGGCAGTTTAGATATGAATGACAAAAGAAAGCAATAAAACATTAATTTCTCCTTTTATATAGCTCTTGTCTAATAAGGGACACCAAAATATTTGGCAAATGTATCAGAGGTGCTGAGCACCAGTACCTAATCAATTGCTCAAAGAGCAGCTGCAAGCAGAAGTCTAAAAAGTCGCACCCTTCATTAGGGTGCCTAACTCAACAGTGGTGTTATTTCAAACCTAAATAAACTAATCTGTTTTTCCAAATTATACACAATATTTGGAGTGGGGAGATAAACCTGTGTTTCAACTAGTATTTATTAAAAGGGGAAAAGACACTTTTAGACTTAGAACTGTCCATTTGCGGTTCATGATGACTGAATTACTGATGTCAGTAATGTGCTAGGACATAAGCTGCTGTATTGAACAAGGTGCATATAAAACTGCAATGGCAAGAGACTGACAAGTCTGTAAAACTCCATTTTACTGTAAAACTTTTTTTTAGTGCTGGTAACTACACACATATATCAGGGTGAACTGTATTCTAAAATTATCTTTCTTTTAATGTAAAAGGTCACTCAACAACGCAGCTAAGTAAGGTCTGCCCAAAATAACACATCAACTGAATGTCAGGTGCAGAAGTGGAATTGCAGAGCTCATGACTTCCAATAAGGAATGCACAACAGATTTTACTGTCAAATGCAAATTATTGGAGATAAGATTAATTCTGTCTCTGGGGAAAAAAATACGCTTTTTGCAGTCCTCAGTTGTGATTCCCATTTGAAATAACTGTCTGCATTTTTACCTCCCACTAGAGGTATGTCACATAGAGGACTGAAGAGAAACTGTACATCTTTCCTGTGGTATAGCAAAAATATGGACAGAAATCCCAGGGGAACAGCTGAAGTCATTTTTGTGGGGAAGTAGGAAAACCAATAAGATGCAGTCCCATAAATTCTTATGAAAATCCTACATCTCCATCTCACTTCTGTCTGATTTGGCAGTGGATTAATTGCTTAGGTCTATCATCTTTTAACAATCTGAAGGGAAAAAAAGTGACAAAACTTTGATGGTACTTATATTAGGAACAGAACAGAGTATAATAATTAAAAATAAATGACAAACTTGGTCATGACAGGGTGTTACTCAAGGAAAGGTTGAGTCACTAAAAAAAATTAGCTTATTAAATTTTTCAAGTACCACATGATTTACAGTAGTAATGGATAGCATTAATGACAACTTGCCATAAGACAGAACATTCTGACAGTCTTTTTGCCATAAAGATTCTTGTATAAAAGGATTTTGCAAATACTTTTCAAACATATATCTGTGTTGAGGGCTTAGCTAGCAAGTTAAGAAAGATGGAGATGAAAGTGGTATACAGCTTACATCTGGAGAATACAGTCCTACAACAGCTAATACTGGAAGGATGAAAGGATGAAGTAAATTCAGCCAGTTGATAGTGTTCAGCCTTCCTTTTGTAGCTACAATGTGAAGTACGCAGGCCAGACTTTTCACATAATCAGGAAGCAGACTACTCTTGAAGGTCTGAAGAACAACGATGTTCAGAGTAATGATGCAAAATCAAGGCTGATGTCTGAAACATCTTCAGACATCCTGATCAAAAAGGGATATTGAGCTTCCTCAAACTTTCTTCTGGTCTTATTGCTTTCACATGGGTTGACCTAAATTAATTTCATAACTATGCTTATTTTTATTATAACCTACAATGCCTTGAAAAATGGTCAGTAAAATTAAAGATATTCAGACATTGAGGATTTCTGGTATTTTTCTTTGTTAAGAATACACTCTCCTTTTAGCTTCCAAATTATAAAATACAACATAGGTAAACTTTCTAAACTTTTGCATTTCTTATCTTCAAAAAAAAGTTATAGATCTTTCAAAGACGTCTGACTGAACACAGAATTGATCTACAGCTATTTCTGTCCACTTTGCCATGAGATGCCACTTAAGATTCTCTAATGTGAAAATACTCCATAAATAACAGTGGCATGGTTATACAAGAAACCTTGAAGTAAAATGATCTCCAAGTGCAATAAAATCTTTGGAGGTATGTTCACATTCTCCTCCAAAAGAGCTTCATCTAATCAACAGAAAAAATTGTTTTGCTACAGATGTTGTCAAGTTATAAATTTAAAGCAATCTTGATAAACAGGTTAATAGCGTAATTTCAGTTTTGTAAAAACAGAAATTTACAAAATATGATGGAAAGATCATTTGAAATTATTTTTCTGATTTTTTTCTTACCATGTGGGGGATTCAATTCACACAGTCTTACAGCAGTAATTTTAATCTTAGCCTTATTAAGACAAGAACAACAAAACATAAAAGGAAACATCCCTCATAATGACAAAGGAGGAGGACACATATGGCCATTGAAGCCTAGGTAGAAACCCAATTGACAACTCATTTGTCAGTGCACTGGCAATAAACTGACCAAATTAGTGTTGCTGTTTATCTTATACAAAGAAAGCAAACCTAATTGATGGAAAAAAAAAAAATCACTTCTAAAACTGCTATGACCATTGAAAACCTGAACTGTCATTAGTAGTCTAGCAAAGGCATGAAAAAGAAAGGAAAAAAAAAATCTGCCATGTCTTGCCAGTGTTCCCCTGAAAGCAGAAATTACCATCGTGTTCTTGTATTACTCAGTGAAAGCATTCCCTCTGCAAGCATGTGATAATTATTTGTAGCTACAGAACGCTGTCTGTTTCAATTCTAATTTAGTGTGTGGCTTACCTAGCCTCCACATCATTAGTACTTCCATAGATAACATTCCATATAAAAAGCAAACTGGTTCCTCAGAAACACTGCAAGAAAATTGCTGTGTAAGTGCCAGCTGAAGAGAAAGGCAATATTGTGCTACTCACAGAGATTTTCACCAGTGCATAGCAAAGGAGGTGAAGGCACTTTTTCTGGGGCTTTTACCTCCATGCTTCACACACTTAAATGACATATGCTAGAGAGTCAGCAACGTATGAATTTTCCTGGCAACTCTAAACAGAAACAAACTGCATAGCCTTGACATTACTTCATGCTATGTTGCCTGAGATAGAAACTCAATTAACTTTTCACAAAGTTCAATACAGATTCTTGGGGATTGCTAAGATCACTAGGATCAAGATGCTCCTCCATCTTCTTTGGAAGCACAGCGACATATCATCACAGCACAATCTACAAACAACTAAATGGGCTGTAGAGACATTTTAAAATAACATATGCCACAGCTCTGAGAAGAGCCTACTTCAACAATATCAGGAAGCCGTAAAACATTTTGCAAATATTTCTTATAATTTAAACATTTATATATAACTCCTGCTATTGCCTTTTAAGTACCCTCTTAAATTCTACCATGTAAAAATTATGAACCCGGGAATACATTTTAAGAAAATATAGTAGCATGTACCTAAGCAGGGAAAGAAAAAAAAACACACCATCAAGCCATTTGTGAATAAAAAGAGTTATTGAATGGAGTTTTATGTCCTGAAACATGAAGACCTGTTAGCTTTTTTACACTTCCAGAATACGGTAATATTTTATGCACTGTTCAGATGTGCATGTGAATAAGAAATAGCACCTCTTCTACTATGATAAGCATTCCTCCACACAAAAGCTCACAAACACTTCCCTTATATCTATCCAGGAATCATTATTTTTAAAAATTGTTATAAAAAATTGGCACTCTCCCCTCAAAACATTTTTTTAAAGGAAAAAAATGTACAAAGCAGTCTTTTGCAGACCACAGCAGTTTTACTGAATGGCAAATGCTCATTATTATGCACTGATATGCAGAAGATATTACTGACAATTCCCAGAGTGTTCCTTCTTTCATAAACAGACTGTTGATAGCTGATGCATAATCCATCCAAGCAGTGCAATAAAGGGAAAAATATCACAAAACGTACACAGGGAAGTCCAAAAACTAGGTGCCAAAACTGCTACAGATAGTAGACAATACATTTTCGTGACTGCACACAATTCTCATAGTCAATGGCGTTATCCGTGAAGAAATTAAAACTCTTATACCTCGCCAGTAGATTTCTATGTTTGCAGAGACTTCTCAAGCATTACTATAAAGAGCATTTCACTTAATTTAATACAGTATTAAAACTAAAAAACTTGTACTGATACGATACTGATGAAATTCTTATGTTTTAATTCCTTGTGGTATTAAAATCACATGGGATAACACCTGAAAAAATACTTCCTTATATGAGAGATCTACTGAACTCTCCTGCCTAAACAGTCCAAGTCAAAACACACCAAATCCCAAGGTACAAGAATGCAACAGCAAATCATCAAATGGGATGACGCTTATTGGCCCCAAGTATAGTTTGTAGAGAAGTTCTTCATATAAATATTTTATTTTACTGTCTATACACACAGCTTCTAGCATACTGGTTGTCTTAATGTCAACTTAGGCCTCTAGGTGCTTTTGTAATACAAACCACAGATGTAATAAGAGCTGGAGAAGTATTTATTATGAATAATTTGTGGCAAGTTTTAGGATTTGTTTTCAAAACCAACTGTTCACAAAGACTTGCAATTTGGAACAGTTTGACAAACAGCTAAATAATATCAGTGGATAAATCACTAGACATTATTCCAGCGTAAGCCTGCAGCCAAAGCTCTCTCTGAGTGCTCCTGCAGTCAATGAGGCTGGCTATGCTCGCTGGAAAGCTGGAGCAGTGGACTGAAGCCCAGGCAAACCCCAGAAGCTCTTCGAGGCCTTTTCCCTGCCTCATTCTCTTTCACCAAAGGCAAGCCTCCATTCAGATATTCAGAACAGCCCCAATTCTGACAAGGGCTGCAGGTGGGTATCATGTGGCATTAAATTTTTTTCCACAAAGACTGAAAACATTTCTAGGGATGCTGAGAGCAAGGGACTGGCAAAGCAAAGCAGAGAGAGAGCAGAGCTGCAGCCAGTGTGCTGGTGGAGAGCACCGAGCAGCTGGCACAGCCACGCGGGCATCCCGTCGAGAGTACAGCGAGCAAGAACCACTGACGCTGAACCCAGTTAGGAAGGGGTTGGCAGGAACAGATCCAGTAGGAACAGTTGGTAACAAAGACAAGCAGGGACACCTGCTCCCGGCCACTAAAGCTATGAAGATCAGCAATGTAGAGGACCAGCTCTTACAAGACCTTATTATCTAACAGAGGAACCATGGCTAAAGGGGTTTTGCTTAGAGCCCAGGAAACTCAGCGCCCAGTTTAGCAGCAATAATACATGCATTTGGGCAGCCCTTGGGTGACTCAGCAAGACCCCTCTTCCCCAGCAGGTCTTGTGCTTTCCCAGATGTTTTGAGGGAGAGGATAAGAAGAGTGAGGAAAAGGAAGGGTCAGGAAAGCCAGCCAGAAAACTATCTCAGAAAGACAAGTTTTCTATATTTGTATGTTGTCAGAGGTGATGGCTGCTGAAGGATTGGGACATCTGCCACAAGATCCTCACACTCCACGCTTCCTAATTCCATCTTCAGCAACAGTAATAAGGGCAGCGGTTATCTGTGTTGGCAGGAAGGTTTTAGGCTAGTCTGGCTCCTTGTTCTGATGCACTAGGAAACCTGACAGCCTATTTCCTTGCACCCTGCTGTATGACAGTGACATATGCCTACCTGCTTAAACTTTGAGCTGACACTAGTTGGTTTCCCGTAACCATGAACAACAAATTCTGGGTGGGATACAATAATTGAGCGTAGGACTTAGCCCATCTCAGTAATTCCATTCTCAACGGTAGGAAAAGGATTTAGTTGGGATGATAGCCAATTTGGAGAGTGGTTGGAGTAGAGGACAGGAGGTGAGGAAAGTAATTCTGTCTGCTTTTGGTGCAACAGATTTTTCAAAGTGATCTGTTACCATGCTTACTTTCTTCTCCCCTTCCTCCCCTTTGTTTCCTTAAAAAAAAAAAAAAAAAATCCTTTCTTCTCCCTTCCACCATGTCTGTATGATACAAAAGCAACCCCTTATTGTGACCGTCCTTCAAATTTTTCAAGCCGAAGACAGTGCAAGAGTTAAAAGGAGTTAAGGGTTCATTCACTTTTAACTTCATGAGTCAAGAAGCTTAATTATTACAGGTAATACACCCCCCTTGATCTAAACTTATTTCTGCTTTATATTCCTGTTACCATATTTTCAGTACAAGTCCTTTATGATAACATTCAAATACCTTGCTACCTTTTGCTCCTCAAATACAAAATCTAACCCTTGCTTGTGACACATCAACTAATATTGTGTTGCTGTAATTACATGAGTGGGAGGTGATTAGAATGTCACTAACACAATTTTATCAGTTCAGGTGAAGGGCAAACAAAGAAAATGATTGAACACAGATTGAACACAGATAGGAAGCTCTACTATAATTTTCATATTTTGCAAACTTTTCATTATGGATTTGTTATTTCTTTTTGTGTGAGAACATTACTATCCACAGGCTTACTGGGATATGAAACTTTCCTCTATCAAATTTGTTGCTATAGCACAGTAACTGAACTATGCTGAAATGTCAGCAACATATTGTCATTATTAATAAAATGTCTCAATTGAATCAGATTTGCAACTGGAAAAGAGAGAATGCCTATTTCCAGCCTTGGAACATTTGCTATGCTGTCACTGCTGCTAATGCTGGCTATGTTCCATTTATAAAACAAAATTTGTTTCTTTCTTTAATGGATGTATGGGAATTTAATTATAACAAAGTAGATGCACAAAAAAAAAATTGCACAAAGCACTAAATATATAGTAAGAAGTATATTCAGTTTCAGCTTGTATAGTTCTGCATACAAAGACATCAGATTGTATCCCATTTCTAAACTCAGATATATGCATCGCAATTTCTTCTAATCAAGATATAGAAAGGTTACAACCATCTACTTCCCAGACTGCCTTCCTAAGTTACAAGACAAACTGAAGTTTTGAATTTTCATTGCGTTTAAGAGGTTGATTTATTGATATGTGGGAAAAAAAAACAAACAACAAAGGTCAAATCAATAGCTAGGAACAGTTGTAAGAGTGTTTTGTGGTGGATAGACATGCTAAGTGAAAATATGACTGATAAGGTCATAAAGTTCAGTACTTGAATATGCTTGTTTCACCTATATTCTTGAAAAGGCTATAATCTTTGTCACACTATGTAAATAGCATAGCAGTGCTTTTAAAATTACTAAGACCCAATACAGGAAACCAAAGGAAAGTAAAGAAAGAAGTTTTCAGCAAAAGTAAAAAGATTAAAACAAAAACCCTTCTCTGAAGCCACAGTTAAAAGGAGTACAAATTCATGTAGATCATTAACCGGGGGTCATGCAGCATCAGCTTTCTTAATAAAAAGTCGCAATTAAGAGGATAGAAAATGTCACAAGAAAGGCTACCTACATTTTTCCATTTGAAATGTGTTTCCATTATATACTTTTTTAAGAATAATTACATAATTGGACCATATGGGTCGTATGGAATGCAATTGGATCTTGAACTTGCTTTGGATTCCTGGTATAGTTAATACTGGCAGCCTCGATTAAAATATTCTTCAGACAGACATACACACAAATGCATACTTTTTTTAAGTAACACATTTTGTTTCTAATTATTTGCCTTATGTCAGTTGATAATTTAGGATATACATAGGACACATTTCCCAATTAATCTCTCAGAACCCTGAAGCAAGAATTTCTTTTGTATACAACAGCTGGCATTTTCAAATATGTAAGTCCAAAGATGGAGTTCAAAAACCCTCCAAGATACCTTGAAAACAGTTTTTGTAATACTGCAAACCAGAAAATACTGTTATTAAAAACAAATAATTTCCATCCAAAATAATGCAATTTTAGATCAATGAAAGCAATGGACCAACAGAGAATGAACACTTGCTTCTCAAGAAGAGCGCAGTATGTGCTTTTATGGTATCAGAACACAGATGCTGGAGTGTTTACAAACTAGGAAGGTTTCCAGCTAAAACATAGCCATAATACACAAATGGCCAGTGATAACTTTTTAAAAGCCCGAAGTAGTCACACCTCTAAAAAGTTGTCACTTTTGGTATTTGCTGTTAAAACTGATGAACAGGGACGACAATTATGGCACATGAATAAGCTTTATACAGCCTTCTCTAAGTAAAACTCAGACCATTTCCTTATCTGTAAATAGTAATTTTTGTTAGATCTAGTTAGGTATTATCTGGAAAGTGTCAATCTGATGAAACCAAACAGAAAATGGTTTTTATCAGCTTCATAACAGAATTTCTGGTCACCACCAGAAAGATGCACACACATTTTCACTTACTCCAGATCAGTCTAAATTACTGAATTTCAAATATTGTCTCTCTCTAATCCAGGCCAACACAATGATTCTCAATTTTCTATGTTTCCCTTCAGTAGCATAAAGCTACCACTGTTTTGAAGATGGTCTCTCATCATTCCAAGATGCTGGAACTTTACTACTTCCCACAAGTAAACCACGGAGTAGAATGAGACACACCTGTGCCAAAGGTACAAACCATGTGGTTAGTGTTTGTCATGGGATATGGAAAATGGCAGATCCAGGATATGATGAGAGCATCCTAATTCCCTAGGTCAGTATGCTGAGCTTTTTGAGTCTTGCTCTTACCATTACAATGCCAATATTTTTCCCCTTTTGACAGGTAGAAAAATAGTTGTGAAAAGACATTTACATGGCCATGATTTCACAAGACAATGTTTCCCTGCCTTAATTTACACCTTAGAATCTAAATTTGAGACTTAAACACACTACACGTACCTCAGCAACTTCAAACGCAGATCCATCCTATGGGGGGAGTTACAAACTCCTAAATTTCAGGAGGCAGAAAATTATGTTTTGTCACAGATTAGTTGCTAGTTTCCCATCCCCTGTTTTAAAGTCTGGCAATCTGACTGGTTTTTTAAATTAATTTATTCTGTTGCTATGGTGACAGTTCATCTCTGTCAATCAGCAGCAAAAGACCAAGGCACACCTTTCTGTAAACAACTGCAGAAAGGCAGTATTCTGTAGACACAACAATTAAGAAATTGGATTAGTTTTGAGGAAAGTAATATATACCCTCACAGTAAGAAGTCCAAATGGTGTTTATCTCCCTACAACATTTATTTTTGTCATTAGAGTGCACAAGGGTAAGAAAATGCAATCACCTGAACCAAGCATTTGGATGAACGTGCTATCCAAAGCCTGGGGAGAGGAGACTGCTGCGGTGAAGACAGGACAAAACAGATGAAATTTTAAATTACTTTTTCTCCACTCATATCCCATGTTAGTAGGTACGTAATAGTGGCATGTCTGTAACTTTAACAAAATAGCGGGATGGGTATTAAACTTAGAAAACTGTGCATTCTATTTAGAAATCTTTTCATACCATATATTAAATGCCTCCATTCAAAAAGCAGCTTCAGAGTAAGCCTGAATTGAAAACTCCATGCTTCCCCCCAGAAAACGTGGCAGCCCCACTAAGGGCAGAGCTTTGGCTTGAAGTTTATATTGTTATGGTGCAGACTCAAATCTCTCTCTCCTGCCCAACACTTCACTTCTTTTTACTACTATCCATTCTTTTTACTTCGTAAGACCAGAAGAAGGCATACACAAAACCATTTAACTTGGCCAACAGCTTTCAACGTTTCAGCAGATTCTCTCCACCAGATCACTTATTTTTAGTATTTACCATTAAATGTAATCTAGCAAAGTATTGAATAAATGTTGAATACTTTTTTTTTTTTATTTATTTCAACACACTCTGGAGTTTTGCACTTCTCTCGTGATCTTAAATTCCATGTATTTTTCTTATAATTATGCATTTTACCATGCTTATTCTTGCAAATATTTTGAAGAAATCATCTGACTATTGCTTGCACTATTCTTTATGCTCACCAGTTAATCATTGTCATTTGCTGTATTAATTCAATTCAATTAAACTGAGTTACAATATCATTGCTGCTAACAATTTCTTAAACATTTCAAATTTCTCTATTAAATGATTCACTATATGTTACATAGATATTTAAATTCCTTAGGGCATTTTAATATTCCCTCAACATCAGCTGCTTCACAATCAAACTTTTGTTTCTTTACTTATTCTTAAAATTTATGTTCAGATAATACTGTGATCATTAGTTCCTACATGCTCCTTTTTTTATTAGGCTTGTCTTCTTCACAGGATTAGCTCCCAAATAGCCTTTGACTACATGGATTGTTCCACAAATTGTCTCACTAAGCAATGCAGTATTATTGTCAAAAAATATATTTTGAATATTTTAGTTATCACAATCAAAATCTCAGAAATTAAAATCCTCCATGATCAAAGTTCTGGCTCTCTTGCAGACTTTTTTTCTTCTAAATCAGCAATACATTTTGTTATCTGCTTTTCTTAACTGCCCTCAAGGGTTATAATAACTGGATTACTTTATTGTTCTTATCTATTAAAGCTTTCTGATGTATCAGCCAAAATACATACTTATTTCTCTGTAACAGCCCAACACCATCTCACGTCAAGAGAATCAAAACATTCCTTTGCCTTTTCTTGTTCATCCTACTGTAAATTTTGTGGTTTTCAAGGTTAAATTGTCAGTGATTTTCCTTCCTGGAGAAGCTCCGATTTCTGTTTAGTAGACTGCATTGGGTATGGTGCTGGCATTTATTCTACAGAAACACAGTGTGGTATTTTTTCTCTTCACATTTTAATTAATTCTTATAGGTTAAGCATTAATGGGGCCTACAGTTGGACTTTTCATTTTCCCTCTTTTTTCTTCATATCTACTCTAGAATTGTGTACTGCATAATTTAAATCAACTTGTTTTCTCCTCACAGGACTCCTGGGTGGCTTTGAACAGTAGTTTTACCAGTGTCATCCTTCCACATGCATGCAAAATCACTCAAAAACCTGACTATAAACCTGTATTACCAGCAGTTCCTGTCACAGCAGGACCATCTTTATACTGTGTTACTAGAGAAAGAACTAAAGATAGAGACAGATATGAAGAGGTGAAAAAGCACTATCGGGCAACTCTATTAACAACTGTATATATCTGAGTCAGATGAAGGGAAATAAAAGGGCCACAACTGTTACGGGATATACATCCAAGGAACAACGGCCCTTTTATCTCACTACATAGAGAATAAAGGTATTACCATGCTGTGGGTTGATGGAGACACAATACAAATGGTGATATTTCCAACTGATATTTTAGTTCCCAACACACACACAAAAAAGTATCTTAGAACAGTGCATATGCTACAGCTTCAGATGTTAGAGGTCTACATTGCTTGTTTTTTTCATAAAATGTGCCCATTAAAGTCTTTTGTGAGGTAAGGAAAATCCCTTGGTGCTTCTGATACCACCCCTCTAGTCAGCAGTTACTTTTGAACAATTATAACATAGTGTATATAAGGTGCCAGCCAGTCTGTTGCATGTTGTCCCCACTAAATCCTGTTTATGATTCATTTTCATCAACAACGTTAACATACTAGCAAAGATAATTTAAATATCATTCTAAGTTGGGTTACTCTAAAACAGCATACTGCTGCAATATGCTTCAACTGTAGGGAGACAAGAACTTCTGTATCCAAAGTACACTGATTTTTTAAAAGATGACTGAGGGATGGCAGGATTTGGGTTTGGTTTGTTTTGAAAAACAGCTGTGCTGGAAAATCCAAGACCAGAAGCTTGGAGATGTATATCCAGAGAGCACAAGATCACCCATATGACAGTGGAAGAAGCCAAGCGAGGACAGACGATAGAGCTTTTCTATTGACTCACAGTATGAAGAATCAACTTTTTCATCTTATCTGCTACGAAATTAATCAGATTTTCACATTATAGTAGTAACAAAGAGCTACCATCTGTGTAATCTCCTGAACTCACTGGATTTCCTTTTGTCTGGCACCTTCTGTGCTGCCCAGTGTCATTCCGGTTTTGTTCATAGGCTTTGACAGCGTGAGTACATTTTCTCTCCAGCGCAGACAGCTCTGTAGCTTTCTACATTGTGAAGCTGACACCACACAAATCAAGATGTGCCTTAAACTTGTCCTTGAATTTCTTCGCTTCTGTATTGACCTTTCAGCTATTCACTACAATTTTATAACAAACAAAAAGGAGGGGGACTTCTAGCACCTTTCCAGTATATACATCCTATAACTGAACCAAACCAGATGAATCTACAGGAGTGCCACTACAATACTATTTAATCGCACCCTCAGAATTCAGCTTTTGAAATCTTTTCCCACAAATATTCAGGTATATAAGGATAGCAAATATGGAAACGGCCAAGATCTTGATGCAATAACTATATATTTGTCAAAATTTTGCAACTGCATAGAGCAGCAGCAGCAACAGATGGCTTTGTAGAAGTTTACTTCTGTTTGAAGTTCATTGATTCTCATTCTAGACACTTACTTTGCCAGACAGTAGTTTTTGTGTGGTTTTACTATTGATCATCATGTTCTGATGCAGCAGGCTGCTGAGGAAAAAGTTAAACTAACTCAACTAATGAGCAGTAAAACTTGCTAGCACAGGTACAGTAGTGGTCAAATGGCAGCAAGCACAGGACATGAAGAAGAATGTGTCCAGTATCTCAGACTGATTTTTTTTTAAATGTTTAGACAGATCCATTCAGATTCATTATTCAGACAATATCACATTAAATGGACAAAAAGATAGAGTTTAATAAGATGTTAAAATGCATATACACTATGTGAATTAATTCAGAAGAGAGGAAAATAAAAAATAAAGACTGTGCAAAGGAGCCCCATTTTAACTTTATATACTTTTCTTCTCTTCATCAACAGTAAATGTAATACCCTCCTTCTTTAGACAAAATTAGCAATGCCCTATATTAACTTAGCCTTTTAAGATCAACTGAATGCACTGATTACTGTTTCCATATACTTCCAATCGTGTGAAACTGTACCCAAATTGAAGCTCATTTCCCTTCTCTTTTGTACTTTGTTCCCTAGTTCTTCAACATTTCATGTATTTGTCAAATGCTTTTTGGATTTTACCACTTCCTTCTTTTCCAATGAAAATGTAATTAATTCCTGAAGGACTCAATTAAGATTTTGAGCAAAAATCATGCTGCAGGAGTGGGACAAGAAGGGCTGGTGCAATGCCCAACTAATGATGATTAGCAATGTTACTATTACATCTCTGAAACCACAAACCATCCCAATCCCTCAGAGAAGAATGAGTATTCTAAAAGTTTAATATTCATTTATTACAACGCATGCAATACAATACTTTTGCTGAGTAGATACAAACTCACTACAAGTGGGCCCCTCACTACAAGAAGGACATTGAGGTGCTGGAGCGTGTCCAGAGGAGGGCAACGAAGCTGGTGAAGGGCCTGGAGCACAAGTCTGATGAGGAGCAGCTGAGGGAACTGGGGTTGTTTAGCCTGGAGAAGAGGAGGCTGAGGGGAGACCTCATTGCGCTCTACAACTCCCTGAAAGGAGGTTGTAGCGAGGTGGGGGTTGGTCTCTTCTGCCAAGTAACAAGTGATAGGACAAGAGGAAATGGCCTCAAGTTGCGCCAAGGGAGGTTTAGATTGGACATTAGGAGAAATTTCTTTACTGAAAGAGTGGTCAGGCCTTGGAACAGGCTGCCCAGGGAAGTGGTTGAGTCACCATGCCTGGAAGTATTTAAAAGACATGTAGATGAGGCGCTTAGGGACATGGTGTAGTGGGCATGGTGTGTTGGGTCGACGGTTGGACACGATGATCTTAGAGGTCTTTTCCAACCTTTATGATTCTATGATTCTATAAAGCCTTCTTATGAGGCCTCTGTGCTGTTTTGAGAGCATGCTACTGCCACATAGTTGTCTTGTGACCTCACTGAATAAGATTGCCTTGGTATAACCAAATTTGTACTGGAACATACTTAACATTAGCACAGCTATAACTTGGCTTGTCACTTACTGGATCACTTAAGGATGTCACTTACTGACATCCTTAAACATCCTGGGTGTCATAACATGCAAGCGTTACAAAACAAAAACATCCTTTTATATAGGTGACTGGGTACCAACTTTACATACTACCACTTTAGGTGAACACCAGCAATTGCCTTTTCAATAGCATCATCTGTGGTTTGCCCCTCTGCTTAGGCTACCAACTACCTTTTTTGCTTTTTCACAGATTAGGTAATTTCAAAACATATTTATCTAGAAAGACTGGAAGGTTCCTTACATCAGGCCAGAGTACCACATTTAGTAACATTATTATTCCTATTGCACAGTAATGAAACATACAGAAGTCTGTCAAAATACATAGCTAAATAAATACGATTTTAAATATTAAAATATTAATATTACACAGATGTACATTTTGAGACTTTATAGCATCAAAATATCAGAAGAGACAATATCCACCTTCTGAGAACAAGCTAATTAGCAGCAAAGATGTGCTTAGAAGCATTCCTAGTTTTTTTTTCCTGTAGATTTTAAGGAAAACAATGGTGTCAAAGAGAGCTTGAGCTTCTCAAGAGTTTGAGAAGTGCAAAATAAGAAGTATATAAAATGGAAATTAAAAAATACATTACTTTTTGAAAGCTGAGGAAAAGCCTGAATACACAAGTCTAATTAGAGGAGATAAAATCTTACAGACCAATATTTGAGAACTAGATCCAAGATGAAATCCTCAGGCTACATGGGCTCCCATATGATCTGGGTAAGAAAGAGCTGGTTAATTTTCTTGAAAATTGGATTGCAAAAGCTTAACAGCTTGCAGTTGAAGATGACCCACTTTGCATTGAAAAGGCATACAGAAAACCTTTAAGAAAAGAAAAGAAGGGGAAAAAAAAAAGGAAAAAAAGAAATCCTGAGTAGGAGGCAGCATTATGCTTGGCCTCTCAGATCAGAGATAAAGGGAAGGATCCTCCTCAAGGCAGCATATAAGGATAGTAAACTTATCCAATATACTTAATGTTTTCTTCTTTTTTTTTTCCCTTCTATCTCAAGTGCTATCACTGCAGCAAAGAAAAGATTCAAATTAGCCCTGCTGAAGAAGAGAAGTGAGGTGGCCATTTGCACTTCTATTTCAACAGGAAATAAGGTTTCACATTTCTTTTCCAAAAAAGATTGGGAAGGATAGGATATGCATACCTGTTACGCATTCTCTGTTGTTTCAAAAACATGCCTTTAACATATTCAGAGCTCTACAGCTTTGAAAAATCCCTATAGCCAAACAGAAAAGCATAGCCTAATAGATCATAGTATTAATGAGACTTCGTAATTGAGTTTTAAATCTTTTTTGGAAGAACATTCCATGTACAGCACCACAGGAGTCTTTGACAAAAAAATTTCCAGCCAGCTCCAGGTTTTGATTTTCACCACTGAATATCAAGTGGTACCAAATAACAAGCAACAAACATTTCATTTCCAAACTGGTAATGACCACAAATGTACTGATTTCTACAAATTTTGCACTTGTTCAGCACCTCTGAAGACAAGATCCGAGATATCAAGTCATCCATGTGAAAACCGAAATTAGTGAATCAGAAAGTGAATCACTTTGACCTTTCTTTCATCATAGGATGCTGTTCAGCAGCTCACTTGCTTTTTTTTTTTCCCCCTTCTTCTCTTTTTTTCTTCAAAATTCCATGACAGTCCTCTCAAATCATATAAAACCCTCAAACCTACAAACTTTGAACAGCTTTATCAAAAATATTCTTCTACATTCAACACCTGGAATGATCCAAACAAACCTTCGAGATAATGGCACGTTAAATTAAAATGCCATACAGACCTAGTATTATTACATGACTTTCTACTGCTATTAGGAAAGACCAAAAGATAGAACTCTAACTTTTTAATCGTAACAGCAGGAATTTCACTCTTCAAGGGTTTTTCCTCATACTAATTTTCTTACTCGTTTCCACTTATATAAATGAACATGGGATTATACAAGATCCCATTTACATTACATCTCATAGTTGAACAGCTGCAATTCTTATTTGTAGATCATTTTTGTCCCATGTACCAAGTTGTTCCATTCCTTCCTTCAGATATTTATTGACATTGTCTATTTAAATCACTATTTATCCATGTATTCAGCTTTAAGATATATAATTGACCTACAGCTGAAATAGTAAATGTGCAGATTTCTTTGAAAGTCCTGTATAAAGTCTGATTTACTGCATTTAGATCTATTTAAATGGAATGTTTCTCACTGAGGTTCTGTGAATGTAACAAAGGAAAAAAAGAAGCTGCTTCAGTTTTGCATACATAATTAGAAAGCTACGTAAATTAATTTGAAAAGATTCTTAGAGTTATTTTGGGTTTTTTGTTTGTTTCTTTTTAAACACTTTTAAAGATTTTTGAAATGGTTAGTTGGAGAACATTGGCCTGCATTCAAAGATATAAAACCAAGTGCATAATCTAAGGAACATAACCTTTGTGATAATTATTTGATTTTTTTTAGATTGCCAAATCAAGTGTTTTAAACTAGTCTCTTGTGAGTGTACATAATGAAAAAACATTCTATTTCAGCAGATAATTTTTCAGGTGATTTGCAGCAAAACAAAATGCTCAGATAAAAAGATAATAGAAAACATAATGTGTTATTTCCTTTTTTTAAAAAAATGACTATTCTTATGGTTAGAAACTAGTGATTTCTTTATTGGTGACTGAAAAACCATGGTGGTGTTATGCTTCTTCCTGTTAAGATAATACTGCATCAGGAATCTTCTGTAATATTACTTAATTGCATAATCATCAGCATTAGCATCCTAGGCTTCTACCTAATTATTTTCTTCTACTTCCAGATTGCCATTCCCACTCCACAACATGCAAGAACCCCGCCTCCATCTACAGTGTATTAGAGATAAAGAATTCAATACCTTTTAAAACTGAGTAAAACATTCATTCACTTCCCAGTTCTTGGAAGTGCACATAACCTTTGATACAAATTTCAATCTAGTTCACTAAGAACTCGTCTCTCTTCACGTCTACTTTTCAGGTCATGAGATTTTCTTTTCTAAATGTCCGACTACTTTACTTTCTGGATCAAGTTTGGGTCTCAACTATAGGGTTACACATCTTTTTGTCCCTAACTCAATTTCTGCTCAGATATAAGTATGTTCTCCTGTACCAACACCTTCACAATTCTCTCTGAACTCCACTAGCAAAGTTGATCTTCCTTTCCCTCCCCCCTTTTCATAAAGTGTACTTTCGGTTCCAGGTATTTAAAGCTAGTTCCTTCAGTTCAATGTAAGCTATCTCACTCTCTCTTCTAGTTGTTTTTTTGTCCTTTCCACAGAAACAGAAAAATAGTTCTAATGGTATAGCTTCAAGAAGTCCTGTATAGCTTCAAGAATGTATAGCTTCTCAGTTCTATACTGAGACTACAGGACATAGTGTTGACTACTGAGACTACTGGATCTGCTGAGCTTGGCCTGGGAGGAGAGGAACAACAGATTTAAGAAGGCAGGCAGATGTCTGATACATGCTGTTAGCCTAGTGATCCCCTGGACTAAGGGATGGGCTACCTGGGGAACAGCATGTATAGGCTGTTTTATAACAAAGCAGAGAGCTGTTCTTGTTGTTCCTTTGATATGTTATCAACCAAGACACAGAGTGCTACGAGAGAGAAAACGGGAAGCACTTTTACGTCTCCCAGTATGCCATTTCCTTCTACCCATCTCCACGATTCACCTCAACATCAGCATTCATCCTGTCTCACCACTATGTTTACTAATAGCTAACACTGAAGTGTCTCAGATATTCCTGAAACGATACAGTATGTGCATTTCAAAAATGAAAAAATAAGAAATAAACAAACAAACCCCAAAGAAAATGAGGCCTGTAGTTCTAAGCACTCACCAGCAACACAACTAAGCAAAATTGTTGGTACTCTGTGAAACACTCACACACCTCCAATTTCACTGTGCTTCCTTTCAATGACTGCTGTGAATATTTTAAGCCATGCTATTTGGACACAAAAAATAGGCAATAATGAAAACACGTGAACACTACTAATTACCTAAAAATGAATTTTTAAAAAATACAAAGGGTTTTTTTATAAATTTCTGCTTAAACTCTAAGACTAGTGTGATGAAGGAATATCAGCAACCAAGAATCAGCCACTGTCCTACATCGTGAAGGACAAACTGAGACAAATTGTGAAAACTGGAAGTACCACACTGATACAAAAGGAAAAATTTTCCATAGAATTTAAGACATTCTTTTCTCATGAAAGCAAAAACACAAGAACAGAATTTCACAAGAAGAGTACAGAGCCTTCTAAGCAGTGGAACATAAGGCAAAAATTGAATCCAAAACAGCAAAGTAAGATCATTAACATTAATTTAATTTATGTCCTTCAAGTCTTACCTTGTCTTCCTAGATCTTGATTGTGAAGCTACATCAGTGCCCTTTATACCTGGACTGGAAAAGAGGGGAGAGCAATGCTTAGTACACACAAACTATTACAATTGATAAATAAGAGCTGTGAGCAACAGTTTCATTTCAATTTAACAGTTAAACATTTCAATTCTCTATCAGCAATACAACTAAAATTTAACTTTAAGGGGACCTATATATGACCTATGTAGGAGAAAAAGGTGTTAAACTCTTTCTGGTATCTTAAGGCTTCTGTTGTTATAACAGTTTTGGATTTCATATATTTTCAACATTTCAAAGTTGACAAGACTTCTCCCAAACAGAAAAGGATGACTCTTGTGCCTATATACAACAAAGTAGTCAAGGTTTTACTTCAAATAAGACAATGGTGTTTATAAGGACAATGCAGAAAAGGACAAGACAAAAAAAAAAAACAACACAACACAGCACTTCATGTCTTGGCAATCATTTGTATCCATGCAAAATGAACATAAGCTCCTATCAAGACAAGCGGGATCAACTTTAAACAAATACCATAAAGCACAATTTGCATCCACTTTGCAAACTGAGGAAGACACGCTACATTACAGAGAAGTCAAGTTAATGTGTTAAGACCCAATATTAAGCACAATGAATAATTATCTTATTAGTAAACATGCTTAAGCCTATCAACACCATCAAAATACAACAATTTCCAAATCATCTAGAAAGCTTTCTCCTTCGTCTACAAACCATTCCACTACTGCATCAACAATAAACACAAACTACTTCTGCAATTTCTATTCATGCTAAATTAAAATCCATCTGAAAACATGCATCTATCAATTCAAAGGATTATTCAAATAAAAACAGGAAAAAAAAAAAAAAGTAGCATAAGAAGTGAAATCCAGAGCTTAATAATTACAGATACAGCTCACTTTATTTTGACCAATCAGCTCTTAATAGTTTAGCCTAGTAAGAGAAAAGTCAATTAGTACTTCTTTAATAGACTAATCATTTTGCATTTAATTGTCATATCAATAATACTGACATATCCCTACAGCAAAGTCAATAGTTGTTGCATCAACTAATTAAAATCTGAGTTAAAAGGTAACTCATTGAGTCTTCTATTCAGAAAACACAAATTCTTAGAACTAAAAAAACCTCTTCATGGCAGGGGGTAAGGGAGGTTCATTTTCTTCTGTGACTCAACCAAAAACGTTGTGTGGCTCTCTCATACTATGAGAAGTGGCTTTTTGATTGGCATAATGAGAAGAACAGCAAAACAGATGGGTCTCCTCTGAAGTTGCGCAAGATTCCCACTGGACAATATAAAATGCTGACAGACAACAAAAGAATTCCACACTTGTTATTCACTGCAGATTAAAATTTAAACATCATCTGAGCAAGCCAAGCATTTGAACCAATTTTCTTAGCTTGGCATTAGAAAATACAATAAACTGAAACAGGAATTAATTGTTTGAGACTACAGTTCTATTAATGACCCCAGGAAAAATATCCCTATTTACCGTAATGAGACTAGGAACAGTACAAAGTTGCTATACATTCTTCTGCTCTTCATGGATTTGAAAAAACTTTTGTAGGAGCATTGCTCTTAAGACAGTCTGGGGAGTCATATGTAACAGTATTACACATATTACTTGCTGAAAAGAGTTGTCAAAGCAGATACAAAGAAAGATCAAATATGGTGCTATGTTGGACTTTTTTTGCTATTGAACGAGTTGTTTTACATATTACATAAAAAAAAAAAACAAACCCAAACCGGGAGAGTATGGAGTTTGATGTCTGAGTATTAGTCAAAATTGCTGCTATTTTTTTTCTGTTTTCCTAGCACATAAATAAAAAAAAAAAAAAAATCTGGATCTAGAAAGGATATCTGAAACCTTAGGATTTATGGTCAAACTCAAAATTTATGGTAAAACTGAAAAACGAGAAGAGACAAAACAGACAGAAACCGTATTTCTAAAGGGAGGGAAAACAAACTTATCAAAGAATAAGTATATTCAAATGAATCTACGAAAAAGAAAAAGTGGGAGAGGAAAAAGAGCAACAAACTTCGTAACAAGAGGAACAATGCCATGAGATAATTTCAGAGATGATCAATGATGCTTTTGGGAATACAGTAGTTTGTGGAGATTAAAGGAATATTGAAGTGCCTGAGCTAAATAAGCCTGTATTTCAGGCTGAATAACATCCCAGATAACAGCAGAAAAGCAGACATTCTCCTCTGGCTGCAACTGCCATCCAAAAAATATACAAAATTTTCACAGGTATATTTATAAATAAAATATATAAATAATTGTATTGTGAGCTCATATACACACTGCCCACAGATTCGTTCACTGTGTATTCATTGCAAATATACCTCAAGCTGCAATACTAGCCTGATCAGTTTTTAAATAAACATTTCTATAATTACCTAGGAGTTAAAACACAAAATTGACCTTGATGAATAACATAAACCAGCCTCTAAATACAGTTGGTACATAGGAGAAAAAAAAATACCATTAGCACACACCTTCAAACGTGTATGTTCTACATGAAATATTTTTATATATAGTTTAATGCAGATATTTAACATTAGATACAATTCTGTTGTATTTATAGAATATAATTCTGGTCTGATAAACCAACTAGATAAAAGTAAAGCAAAACCATTGAGAAGTTGAGATGAAGGGAGAGGCAGAAGAACAAAAACTTGTCATAAATGTCAGATCCTTAATGCTCTACAACACCACTAAGTGTTATATCATCTCTAAAGGTGAGAAGAAGAGAGATGTACAAATTAACAAGTTCAAACTTTTGCAAAGAGGATTGCTATGAATAGAATCTCCATATTCCTAGTCCTTTAGCTTCAGGAATATAAACCTCTAACAATTTTTAACAGGATTTTTCTAAATGACATTGATGGCATTACAGTCTTCACGTTTACATATATGTATACATGTGTTCAAACACATGCACACACATACTAAAGTACTGGTAAGTCCTGGTTGGGTGCTTTACCATACAAATAAATGGAGAGAGAAACAATATTTGTGCTCACTAGGAAAAAATATTTTCAATGTTTCTCATGCAAAATCCACCAGTTTTCTTCCTACAATGTATCATATTGTTTTTATGGTTAGAAGAGCTAAAAAGCCAGCCTAAAAAATTACATTATTGCAGCCCTGGAACAGATTGCTTACAGAAGTTGTGAAGTTACTATCATTAGAGATCTTTTAGGATAAGTTCTGCCAGCATCTACTTGTGCTTTGATTCCACCTTGCATCAGGAGACAGACTAGACAGTCTCCTGAGGTCCCTTCCCATGCAATCTGTCTGCAGATCCACTTTTCTTCTTCATACTATGAATGCATAAGAGAAATCAGAGAAAGGGCAATGGGATTTTTATTAATAGCAAATAATACTTATGAAAATAGAATGTAGGAGGCCTATCACCTCTGTGATTTGACTACTAAACCACAATACTTCAAAGCATGTAACCTCTTCCCTCATGACCTAGTAATGTATTCAGAAAAAAATGCAAGAGCCAGACATTTATTCTAATGCACAATATATTAGAATTAAACCCTGTCCACTTCTCCTGAAACTACTTCAGGAAATTCGTATCAAATCTGTCTGCTGCAGTTAGTTTTTATGACAGAACTATTACAGAGAAATAAACAGTGTCACTGGTGAAAGGAATGTCAAGCTGCTTTGAATTGGCTCAACAGCATCTGATGTCCTCAAGTACAGTATGACCCTGCCCTGCCAATCTGTTTAGCTTCTGACGCTTCACCATATGGGGTCAGAGCAGTGATTTCTCATATAATGCTAAACGACCTAGAAAAGCCTGTAGCATTTACATTGCAAACACTTGCTAACATTGCAAAGACTTAAGCACAGATGAAAAAGCTTTAACATGTATTTTGATAGAGTCTCATTATATTACTAAATTTGACTATCCTCATTGCTTAGTGGCTAGGATAACCAAATAAATGCCCACCTATGTGGGTTTCACATATACATGGCACTTCTTTTAACTGATCTCAGTTAGGAAATGCATGCAATGTTTCTGGTATCACCTTGGGACTTGGACAGTGTCATTTTTCACTGATCATGGCATTTCATAGAAATTATCATGGCTTGGTAGGCCAGCAATGCTCTTGGGGAAAACAAAGATAAGATGATAAAAGAAGAAACTCCTCTTCAAGTTTAAGAAAAGAATTCTGAGCAAATAGCACAGTGAAATGGTCATTAAAAGTAAATAAAAATACTTTCTTGTGATGAGATGTAGTTTAGCCAAGCAAACAGCAAGGTACTTATTCCAAGCCAACAAATTGTTCTTTTTTTGCACACACTCTGCTATTGCAACATTACAACATTTATATCTCTGAAGACAGAAAAAAGTATGCTAAGATGAGCAAAAGAGAGAAAAGCTTCCATCAAAGTTTGCTCTATGAGTAGACACAAAGAAACTAGAACAATATAGGAGCAAACATGATCTCAATAAGATGTATTCATGCATTCTTTAAACATTCAAAACTTATGGTTTCAATGGGAGTACCGGTCTAAAAATATCCAGGCTGCAGAACCATACATAAACAATGAACAGAAGGAGCTTTGAAAGTTAAAAGGTTTTATCAAGATTTTGTTTCCTTTTTTTATAAGATAAATTGGTCTGTTTTCATGACTAACATTCATAAACGTATATGTTAAACCAACAGAAAAATACAATCAAACATTACATTTCTCACAAACAAATGACAATGTTACTACTACAAAACACTACAAAAGTCCACGCAAAAAACTCTCTTTTGGAACGTATGTATGGTTTCATCTGGAAGACTAACGTTAGCATGAGAGCTACAGATAATGAGAAAGTATAGAAGAGAAGAGAAATGGGAGGGCAAAAGCAATGCAGGGTGTGGTGGGTTGACCCTGGCTGGATGCCAGGTGCCCACCAAAGCTGCTCTATTACTCCCCCTCCTCAACTGGTCGGGGAGAGAAAATATAACGAAAGGCTCGTGGATTGAGATAAGGACAGGGAGAGATCATTCACCAATTACCATCACAGGCAAAACAGACTCGACTTGCAGAAATTAGTTTAATTTATTACCAATCAAATCAGAGTAGGATAATGAGAAATAAAACCAAATCTTAAAAACATATTCTCCCTACCCCTCCCTTCTTCCCAGACTTAACTTTACTCTGGATTTTCTCTACCTCCTCGCCCCCAGAAGTGCAGGGGGATGGGGAATGGGGGTTGCGGTCAGTTCATCACACGTTGTCTCTGCTGCTCCCTCCTCCTCAGGGGGAGGGACTCCTCGCACTCTTCCCCTGCTCCAGCATGGGGCCCCTCCCACGGGAGACAGTTCTCCACAAACTTCTCCAACGTGTCCTTCCCACAGGCTGCAGTTCTCCAGCATGGGTCCCTTCCACGAGATGCAGTCCTTCAGGAACAGACTACCCCAGCGTGGGTCCCCCACGGGGTCTCAGGTCCTGTCAGCAAACCTGCTCCACCCTGGGCTCCTCTCTCTACAAGACCACAGGTCCTGCCAGGAGCCTGCTCTAGCACGGGCTCTCCATGGGGTCACAGCGTTCTTTGGGCATCCACCTGCTCTGGCATGGGGTCCTCCACGGGCTACAGGTGGATATCTGCTCCACTGTAGACCTCCATGGGCTGCAGGGGGACAGCCTGCCTCACCATGGTCTTCACCACAGGCTGCAGGAGAATCTTTGCCCCAGCGCCTGGAGCACCTCTCCTCCCCCCTCCTTCACTGACCTTGGTGTCTACAGAGTTGTTCCTCTCACATATTCTCACTCTTCTCTCTGGCTACAGTTGTGCAGGTTTTTTTCCCCCCTTCTTAAATATGTTATCCCAGGGGCGCTACCACCATTGCTGATTGGCTTAGCCTTGGCCAGCGGCAGGTCCATCTTGGAGCCAGGTGGCATTGGCTCTATTGGACACAGGGGAAGCTTCTAGCAGCTTCTCACAGAAGCCACCCCTGTAGCCCTCCCTCTCTCCTTGCTATCAAAACCTTGCCACACAAACCCAATGCAGAAGGGAAGGGGTAACAGATCAATAGGTTAACCATCTTCAGTAGTTATTTCCCAGTGCAACATGCTAGAACATCTTAAATTAGCAGAAATGGCTCAAAGGATACAAAAGGGGTATGTACTAAACATCCAAGAAAGCAATTTTGATGTGTTTACAGGACTGTCAGAGGGAGCAATGTCAAATAATAAAGTGGATATGATTTGATTTTATAGACAATTATGGGTGAACGTTGAGTGCTGTGTTCAGGAGCAAAGACCCAACCTCCATTATTGTTAATGGGAGCACTGACTCCAGCTAGAATTGTAATTGTGCTAGTACTGTAATTGTTTGGCCTCCAAATACCAAAGTGCTGCTAAAACAAAAATGTATTGAGGACTTCTCAGATGCGGAGGCACTAGAAAGGCTACACCAGGTGAGTAAGACACTTCAGCAGGGAAAGAAATTCTCAGCTCCTATTAGAGTATTTCCTATTTGAGGATTATGGCTCTTGCTAAGAAACAATTGCCTGCTTCTCTTTGTTCTCACTCTTACATTTTCCCTGTCCCTCCTACATCAAAAATGTAGTAAAATTGAATTTCTTTCCCAGTTTATAAACTTGCTCTACCACATATTCACTGAGCCTCAAACCATTACTTATCATCCATGAGTTTCCTTTCCTACTTTTTTTTTTTGCTTAAGGGAAAGGTTGACTAGAAAAAATTCAATTTAATGAGAAACAAAGAGCCAGATAGCTTAGAAATGGTTTGCAAAACAGGCACTAGTCTTACATCCCACACAAACAGTCAATACGTCTTGTAGATAAGGCTCTCACCTGCAATATGGCAGACTCATGTTCATATCACCATTCTTCCCCATAAACACACAAAGAATGTAAGAACAGCCATACTGACCTATTTAGCTCACTATCTCCTCACTGACAACGTTACATATTACATGTCTTCACCTATAATACAACAAGCTGCAGTTCAGGAGCTTCTTAAATATTTCTGTATTTAGCAGACCTTACTGATTTATTTTTCTTTTAAGAATTAGTCCAATTCTCTCTGAACCTATGTAAACTCTTCACATCTAGAACTTGCCATCCCATGGCAAGTAGTTCCAAAGTTTTTACTAAAAAAGCCACCCAACTATCTGCCTCAGGTCCACTCTCCACCTCATTATTTTCAAATAGGGCCAAATATCTCAAGCTGACTATTTAACATATCAGGAGTGTGCCTTAAGCCCCAAGCTAAAGAGCTCTTACTCTCTTGAGGAGGCATTCTACTTAGTGTAATTACTAACACTTTCCTTAAGGCAGAGCATGAGAGACTAGCTTTGGTCCAGTGATTAAAGCACTTATCAAGGATCTGGAAGAACCTAATAACTGGTATTTTTCCAACAGAAAATATATTTCATTGAACAATTCGCATCCAGCTATGTTAAAGAACATGCTTGCTTTCCAGCTGCTGGGACAAAGCAACGACCTTGCCCTAATCTTGAGGGAAATTCCACCTTTAAAGTCCACCTCGATTAGAAACTGTACATACTGCCCGCACTAATGGCAAATAAAAAGACAAACCACAGAGACCAGGAGTTATAGAATATTCCTGTGTTTGAAAGTGTGAAACAGACATTTCTTAACCCTCATGTTTTCAAAACAGACTAACTACTGAATGGACTGAACCAACACACTGCTGGATACTAGCTACAAGAATTGAAGACAGCTGACAATGTTTATGGTATCATCAATCAATGCAACCAAAACAGTAAAATCAACAATATACTCCTTGGTTGGTTGGTTGCTTTGAAGCAATGGGACAGGCCTGTGAGGCAATGCCTGCAATTCTTTAAAGGTTTAAATCAGTCATTTGCTCAGCAGCTGATACCTCTGAAAAAAATTACCTAATACCATTCAGAGTTTACTGCTTAGGGACACGATGAAAACAGTGATATAAAAGTTTCGTGCAGACTTGAGCTTTCGAAGTGGTATTAACAGTGGAGTAAGGGAGACCTACAGACTTCAAGACCACTTGGTACAGAACAAATGAGAAAGGCACTCACAATACTGTCACAAAAACTTTTTGGCTCTATTTTTCTTTTTACTCCAAATACAAGAGTGTTAAATATCTACCCATCATTCATTTGACACTCATAAACAGGAAAATTTAAATCCTGGACTATTACATTCTAGACTAAAAGGGAACAGACAGACAAGTATCTTTTCCTAATGCTTACTTGTTCTGTTGATGAGACAAGCATGTCCCTGTGAACAAGTCTTCTTGTAGTAAAAGCAGCAATTTTTTTTTTTTTTTTTGGGGGGGGAGGGGAATAAAATAAAACTTTATACAGAGCCCCTTTTGTATTAACCAAAAAAATTTTCAGTGTAATGAAGAATTCTACTAGCCAAAGAGATGTTTGCAAAAAAATCTTGCCTTCCTTATTTCACATAACAATGCGGTACACTAGAAAAACAACTCACAGAAGTTCAAAATACTCAGTTGCATTCCCAACTATTCCATATACAAATTTCCACTTGAATATAAGCTCACGCCATGAAAAATGGTCAAAATTTTAAGTGAGGTCAGTTCAGGTGACAAGAAAACACCCAGATGTACACAATATCCATCCATTTTTCTTTATGGTTTATGCATTTGAAAATACAAATGCACATCAAAACCACAATTTTTGCAAGTCTAATTTGTTTAATCCCATAATTCCAGAAAAATATCAGCAAGCACAAATGGCATTTGAAATAGCAATATGCACCGAGAGTATACATAAACAAGTCAGCACCTATTACAATGACAGGAACTCAAATTGGTCAGAGCTTTGACAAAAATCTGTCTAGACCTTTTCTTAAAAACAAGCACATCTAAAAGAATCAGAATGGTTTTTAAGCTCACATGCCAGTTTTTTTGAAAATACACAACAGAACAAGTAATTTTTGGTATGGAGAGAATTGAGAATGACTGAGAGAGATCAGAAATAAAGGAGATTTGTAAACAAATGTCTTCCTATTGTATCCTTGCAGGGTTTTCCCTTACTCTCAGGCTTCCTCTCAATCAAGCTATTCTTCAGGGCTTCCTAGGCTGCAGTAAACTGTAACATACGCTCCATTACATCTCTAGGTAAAATGTTTCATGTGCTTCCTCAGAAGTCTCAGCCCCTGCTGCACTGTAGGTTTCCTGCATGCTCACTTCTATTTTCTTCTTGCCCCAGATTGCACACCAGGAGTTTATTTCTTTTTGAATACGTCCATGAGAAGAAGCAATCTAGTGCCAGGTGGGTCCATCTGACCCTAAGTCAGGACAGGACAAACAAGGGTTTTCTCCCTGCCCAGCCACAGCCTTTTAAAGAATGCTATAATGTGCAAAGTAATAAAACAGACTCTAATCGTAATAATTGTACCACATACCGCTTCTAATAGTAATTCAGCTAGCAGGTTTCACAGCAAAATAATACCATAGGATTACAGGATCTAGTTCTAAAAGTAAGAGTGTTCTAGAAACTGTTGCATTAGACAAGATAGGAGAAGTTCTCAGATTATGCAGTTGAACAGAAGGCCAGAGTAGGTGCCAAAAAGGTAGAAATTCAAAAAATTCGATAAAAACAGTATTAAGTACGTTATCCATATTTTTATGAACAAATCAATAGGACAGTTGTGCAGTTAGGCAAGATGTCAATTTTGAGTTCCTTTCTATCTTTTTGAGTTATTTTGCAAGCCTTTTAATACGGGTTAATTCTATAAAAATAAATAAATGAAACCAACCCAAAACAAAACCCCCAAAACACCCACCCAAGCAAAACCTTCCATTCAAAATTCTAGAATTATAGTACACTAACCATTCTTCCCCACTGTTGCTTACTTGAAAAATAATTATTCTTCTGCAAAATACAGTTTACATGCACAGAAATAGGCAATGTAAATTGTGGTTCAACTTTATCCAGTATATAGTGGCATTCCTTCCACTTAAAAAGGACACAGCCAAGGCCCATTTCATAGAATCATAGAAATAGGGACGTTTAAAGGTTCTCTAGTCCAATCCTCCTGCCACGGGCAGGGACACCTTCAACTAGATCAGGTTGCTCAGACCCCTGTCCAACCTGACCTTGAATGTTTCCAGGGATGGGGCACCTACCATCTCTCTGGGCAACCTCATTGTAAAAATTTTCTTCCTTATCTCTACTCTAAATCTACCCTCTTTTAGTTTAAGGGTACCCTTGTCCTGTCACAACAGGCCCTGCTAAAAAGTTCGTCCCCATCTTTCTTATAAACCCCCTTTAAGCACATTTGTTACTACAGCATAGCACACATAACCCCCTAGACATTCTTATACCTTTGCCTCTAACAGCGAAGCGCTTCTGTAAACAAAAGCTGGCCTGAGCCCAGGACAAGCCTCCACAGACGTGGACAAGCCCAATTTTCCTAGGACTATCCCGCATTCCAGGAGAGTAACAGAGAGACACATCCATTACGGAAAGAACAGCAAATGAACCACTCATTTGTAGTTGACCTACTGTGTAACAACAAACATGAGCAATAAACCTGACAGGACGCAAAACTTTTCCTTTAGTGAAAGGGAGCAGAATGCATTTCATCCTCTAGTTACTCTTTACTAATGATAACAGTAGACTAAAATATTACTGGTTGGAAACACAATTTGAGATCAGCTTGAGAAAGTCATCCAACTCCACTTGGCCTGGTTGACTTACATTTAAATTGTATCCATTTAAGACGTTCTCAAAGAGTTTCACTGAACAGATTTGGCTATAACTGGAGATTCCTTCCATTTCCTGAATCACATACAAGCTGAAACAGCTAGAATCATACAACAATGGGCAAGCCTGTTCAAATACATTTCATTATTATTCATCTACTGATAGGAGCAAGCTAGCACCTGTCTTGATCATTATTTTTATTTTCTGTCCTGTTACTTGTTTCATCTCTTTCTCTTCCCAAAGTTTGCACAGCCTATGGGAAGTGCACCAGCAATAGAATATTTACACACTACATTTGTTTTTTCAAGCTCTCACACTATGAAGAGCTGAACCACTGCAGAAGAATCTCACTTCAAACTTTTTTCAGCATAATGATTAGAAACATTTTGAGGACCTAGAAGCGAAACCACATGGCAACAAAATTACGTTCCAAAAGATTCTAACTTTAAGTTAAATAGTGAAGATATTTTCTCAATATTGGTTAACATAATCTGTCCCTGCTAGAGGTCACAGAGATGGCTGCTAATAGGGCAAGTCATTTCAGATAGCAAAATGAAAGCTTCAGGGTAGGCATGTTGGCACTTTGAACTCGAAATTCCACGTACTCTGGCTTGCTGTAAGGTCAGCAGAAATGCTCACAGCAATCCTACCAGCATCTTACCTGGGACTGGCAGAAAGTAAAGGCAGCAAAGTTCATAATAGACTGTCGAAGACACAGTCAGTCCATTTTGAATAGACCACTAATTTGCCATTATCTCATGGGGCTTGATGGTTGGAAGGTCTGGAGGTATTCCTTTAAAAACTAATGGCGTGCTTTAAAAATTATAAAGCCTTAGGTATTTGATCCTTTAGGCTTTGTTTGTCACGATGCCCAGTCTTTCCAGGGATATTAGCAATTCCTTCCTGTCATCTCCGAAAGAGCTGGTAACACTTTGTGTTCTCAGCTTCCACAGACCCACTTTTGCTGGGAGGAGCAGGCCTTCAAACGCCTTCAGAGTTGTTTCCTCTGTCCATAGGAATTACCATATCAACGGTTAAAATTTTGAGGTGATTTTCTCAAATTGTCTTTCCCAGAAAATCCATTTTATTTTATTTTATTCCCTCACTACTTTAATGCTTATCTTCATTCCTTACTTTTTTCAGCACTGTACTGGGTGTCTATGCCCAGTGTTGGCAGCAGGAGGCTGCAGAGGCCTCTGTGAGGCGAGGCCGGGGCTGCCCCGAGCCGGACACAGCCGGTTCTGGCCAGTTCCAGCCGGTTCCACGGCGGCCCCACCACAGGGCGCAGCCGAGCCCGGCAGCCACGCTGGTGGTGCCCCGGGAAAGCGTGTTGGAGACAGGGAAAAACGCTGCCCGGCAGGGAGGAGCAAGGGGGAAGGTGTGAGCAGCAGTCCCGGGAGCGCCAGGGCCAGCAAAGGAGGGGGGGAGGAGGTGCTCCAGGCCCCGGAGCAGGGATTCCCCTGCAGCCCGTGGGGAGAACACAGGAGAGCAAGTGGGTATTTCCTGAAGGAACTATGGACTGTGGAGAAGCCCAGATAGGAGCAGGTTCTCCTAACAGGACCTGCGGCCCATGAAGGACCCACGCAGGAGCAGGTTTATGCTGAAGGACTGCACTCTGTAGAGTCTGCAACCCCCCAAATTCCTAGATCCCCAACCAAGGTCAACCCACCACGAGAAGCTACGCTCCAGGGAATTACATGCTTTGTTTTTTCTGTAGGCTGTAGTCCAGTGAGAAAAGGTAGCGAATTAAATTGTAGACGGGCATATCAGAGTGTCAGTAGCGCATTATGAAATGGGGTCTCTTTTTCCTCATAGGCCAATGGAGATGAGGCTTTTAAAAGGTTTTACCAGAATACAACATGAAGAACGTTCGTATTGTGGCTGCTCTACAAGACGATGGGAGATCTCTACAAAACAATGGGAAATTTGCACTATATTCATCACTATGTCGTAACTCTAATATCCATTGAGTGATCTAATTATCAGTTCTAACACTTCTATTCATGAGTACCTTGGTGTTAGGCTTTGACACCCAAGAAAAATACAAGAACACACTTTAATCCCTTTTTCGTTCTTCAAAAAGGTCTAAAAGACCTGTCCAACAAGAGGTCTGAATTACATGTTTTCATCTCAGACTACTGTATGTTCAGCTTCTCCATTTTCTAACCAGAAGTTTTGTTCTGTTCTATTTTGTTGGAAATAAGTCTTCATTTTCCTTGAATTTCCAGACATCAAGCAAATAGTAGTTCTAAAGAAAAACTCAAACATATGGAAGTCCCAGGCCAGCAGTCACAAAGGTATATGTAAGACTAAGCACATGAACACTGTATCTGATATGTCCTGCATTTGATGAGCATGCACTTCAGGGATTTTTGCCCTCCTTGCTATTGTCCAGGGAGTCCCGATAAGGATACACAAGCTCTGTCCTCACTGAAGAAGGTAAATATGAACAAGAGCAAAAAGGAATTGAACCAGAATCCCTCAAGTCCTTCTGGGACTTCCTGACCCAAGCATGAAATAACCTGACAAGTAAGAGTTGTGCTCCTGATGTTGATATTAACCTCTAAAGTTCAAAAGAAAGAGGGCATTTCAGTGCATGATTCTGATGCAGATTTAAGCTTTTGAGAACACAATGAATAATCAGGGTCATCTTATCTGAAATGAAACCAATTCTAAGAGGATGATTAAGTGTCTGGAGATTGACCTACTATACAGGTGCATCTTTTCAGAATGAGTGTTGTCCTGCTCTGGTTACAAGGACAGGATGTCTTAAAGAAGCTCCTCAGATCGTCCAGCTTAGTAACAGTGTCCACTCTTATCTGAACCATTGGCCTTTTATATTATGGAGGCTACCTTGTGAAAAGCTAGCTAGGATGAACAAAGTATTTTTGAGGTCAGTTTGGAGTCTAACACCAATCAGAGTATCGGAGTTTTGATGTCATTGTCTGTTACAATGCCCAATATTGACTCAGTGTTTCCTCGTACTTCCTTATGTTTATGAGCATTTAAGTTCCTATTCTATAAGCAAACTGCATGATTGTTGATGGTGGGGTTTTAGCTGTTATCTCATTCCTAATTCTGTTCTGTTCTGCTCCATTATTTTATTCTTATTTACCCTGTTACGCAATTCCTGTTCAAACAGGACCTAACACAGAAGGACCGTGGTCTATCACTGACATTCTCAATGCCAGGAAAACACCAACGGCAAAACCAGTGAACAGCAACTCATCTCCCAAACAGATGCAAGATGATGGTTTCAAACAACAAATAAGATGACTATGGTTACTCTGTTCAATCAATATTTGTATTTCATGAAGAGCAGCTATTTAATACTTTACCTTTTTTTTTCAATGAAAGAAAGATAGCGACAGAGAACACCTGAAAATTATGGATAAGTAGTTTAATGTCTCAGCAAAATATGCTGATTATGATTCTTGGCCTGTTAACTTGGACAGTGAATACTAATGAATCTGGAATCCTTATTTGCAGATTCCAGCTTAATCAATTTTTTCCTAAATATAAATAAAATTGGAAGTACTATTTCTAAACCTCTGAGCAAATTGTCACCGTAGAAGAAATCTCCTGGGAAGCTGACTTTTTCATGTGATTTAATACGCAATTGTGAAAAGATGCACAAAGATTTTTCCAGTTATTCTTTACACTGAAGCTTGAGTATATCTGTAACCTAAAAGTCTGGTAAATTTTAAGGTAAGCTCTTCAGATTGTTGAGGTTGTTTGTTGGTGGGGTTTGGGCTTTCTTTTTTTGTGAGATGGGGTAGATGTTTACAATGTGATAAATAGTTTGTACAAGTTATTTTGCTAGCCTAGATAATAATTGAAGAAATTCATTCCCCTGTGGCAAACATGTCAACTTCAGAATTATTATAATTTATCGTCTAGCAGCATTTTAGAAAGTGGGTTTTGATATTCAAATGTCTGATATGTGAACATTTGTGCATCTACTTCTAAGACTTTGGAAGCGAGAAAATTTGGAAACATACAAGCACAAAACACTAGTTATACTACAAAAAAAAAAGTGCTCACAGGTTTTGTACTGGATCCCTGAGAAGAAAAAAAGTAATCAGAGACATTAAATTTGTTCAATGTCTACAAACGTTTTACTGAAATGCAATCAACTGTTGATTTTCCAATATGAACACTTTACTCAATAGAAATAAGGCAAACGTAATTGCTTTTCATCATGAAGACTACAATCCAAGCATAACTTCCTGGGTCTTAACAGGCCACTCCTTATATTCCATTCAATCCCTAAAACTTCAAGTAAAATACTAAAACTGATCTGTAAAACAAACGAGAGATCAGCAATAAGACCAACAAACCAACCAACGGACCACCTTACCAAAAGACCAAGGAAATTTTCCATAGCTTTGGAAAAAAATTCTACCAAGTTTTAGTCCAGAAGTCATATTCCACTCTAATTTATGATTGACATAAGGAAATTATTTGTCCAAAATTAGAACAAGCATTCTAGAAAAATATGAACTGACTGAAAACTAATTCAACAGCTGCAATGAACTGCCTAGACAATATGGATTCTTGTATTTCCAGAGCACTTTTGAGACATTAACATCACGGAAAAGTAATGGTAGACCTGAAAAATTTAAAACATAACTTATGAAAATCAGTAAATTCATATCTTAATTGAAACCAGTACTTTCTAATCTAAAAAGAGAAAAAAAAGTCTAGGAATGTAAGAACTTGCATTTGAATTCGTGGTTTCATTTCGGTAATCATCTTTAAACATCAGAATTTGGCCCTCTAAACATGACTAAAGAAGGCACATAGGGCAATTTCTGATATGATTTAAACCTGCTAGAAATAACGGACAATTTTACAGCTCGGGAACAACCAGAGAGCAACAACAAAAGTTACTCAGACATTGTTTCTATTAGGCATAAAAATGCACTAAGGAAATTGCATATAATTGAGAAGATTTGATTTAAACTCAGAAGTTACACTTGCTTTGAAAGAGGATTTAGACTATTTTCCCATTTTCTATATGGATGTGCAGAAATGGCTAAGTGTAGACCTTCCAGCAGCTTATTATTTTACACTATATAGAAACAATTCAGCCAACAAGTCCTTCAGAAAACTAAAGATTGCCAAAATGGGAATCTGTGAAATACCTCAGCACTTAACAGCAAAGTTCATCTAAGGCCTGGTAAGAAATTTAAAATTAGCTGTAAACGGAGTTAAACACATCTGAATTACTTGTTAGCAATTTAACATAAGATTCCTTCCCTTTCTAATAAGCTCTTATCAATTCATGTTTATTATTTTACTTCTTGTTATCAATCATTTGTCACAATCACAAGCTCCAACAGAAATTTATCATTGAACACTACCTAAAAGCACTTTAACGGAGAGTGCAAGCAATCCAGATTTCTCTGGCCCATTTTTACAATACAGGCCTGCTGTGCTCTGTCTAGGGCACAAAGAGTGCTTCTCTGGAGGCATCTGGAGAAATAGAACATTAATGTTTACTGAGTGTAATTACCAGTTGTGCATAGTTCAACAGAAACTCATTTTCCCTTGACTTTCAAAGTAGGTATCACATCACCAGCACAAACTGTTGTTACCTAATTATTCAAAAGAACGTGCTGTAATAGCAGCTGCCTTTCTTGAGCAGCATAGTGGGCATAACCAATTCTCTCTGCTACAGGTACCATTACCCCATTTGGGTTTAAGTCTGCAGTGGGTTTGGACACTGACTTTAGAACATGATAATAAACACGTCACCCTTCAGGCATGTTATCACAATCTCTAAAATTAGGATATAACAAACAATACATCTGTGACTTTGGGGATGCATAGTTTAATTCTATCCTTTCACAAAAAGTAAGGCCAAACTGCATGGAAATAGCATACGAGGAGGCTAGAGAGAGTAGTAGGTATGACAAGTTGTAAGAGGAAGACTTTTCTAATAACACAGACATAAACAGAACATTAAGAAAAAATAATCAGTGCATCCCTTTGATTTTGAAAGCAAACAAACAAGAAGAGTTTCGTTTCATTGCCATCGTAGAGTTTCACTGCTATAGCACCAAGCCTGCTCCTCATATGCTCCCCATACATACGCACAAAACTTATGCCAGAGAAATGAACCATTACTTCTTGACTTTTGGCTTCACCCCAAATTGCCTTCATTTGGCCCTGTTTGCTTACAGAAAGACTAGCAAGTAGTCCATCTGCACACATAGATACCACAAAACACTTAACATAGCCAAAAATTCACTTAGAATCAATTAGCATACTTTCCGTGGGGAAAAAACAAATCATTTTTCAAATAGTAAAATTTTCTCAACATTCAGATGGTTTAGCTTAATTTGTTTTCAACTAATGATTAGCTAAGATTTTTTTCAAAATCCTTTTTCCACCCATCACGACTTCAATAAAATTCAAAGTTGTGAGGATATTTTCTAGAAATATCTAGTGGAACTGTATTAAAATAGGTGCAGATAATATTAGACTTTATTGGCAGGCTACCAGGAAGAAAAAATTATAGCTAGAACATTGTTATCTCGACTACTGTGAATATAACTCGTCTAAAGTCAAATGAGCTTCACATATGTCGTCTTCATTAATCTGAAACACTACATTATTCTGTGTAACAACATCTGCTTGATTTAGACCTGGCCTGGATATCTGAGCTCAGGTTGACGGGGAAATCCCATCACCTCAAAACCATATCCATAGCTCAGAATACTGTCAAATCCTCCTGTCAGATCTAATCCTTCAGTGGATTTCAGAAATACGAGAATTTTAAAAATGGATCTCTTCCTAGGGAAGAACATGCTCCATGTGCATGTTCTGTATTGGACACCTACCCACTGCCTCCTGATTTTCCTCTGCTTCTGTGCTGCATGCTGTGCAAATGTTTCCCTGAGCTTATTTTTCAAGTAGCTTCTCAGAGCAGAGTAGATATTCCCTTGAGTGTATTTGCTTTCTTTACCATCATTCTTCTATACAAACAACAGATTGCTCTGCTGCTGCCCTTTAAATCTAGAGAAGAAAAATCCCACACCACAGATGTCTGGTGATGGGACGAGGGTTTCTTCTTCTGCAAACTTACCAGGAAGTCAAATAACTCCAGTCTTTCTCATTGTCCCTCTTCAGAGGATACAGACCTTCAATTTTCCTCTTATCCTGATAATGATT
Source organism: Calonectris borealis (assembly GCF_964195595.1). Taxonomy (NCBI): domain Eukaryota; kingdom Metazoa; phylum Chordata; class Aves; order Procellariiformes; family Procellariidae; genus Calonectris; species Calonectris borealis. Next base: position 7,085,221 of record NC_134324.1, on the reverse strand, counting down.
CTCAGTCTACGATTTACAGACCATTGTTAGAATGAAAGATCATCCTAAACACTCCTGAGCTAGCCTGCAGATTTTCCTATGCTATTTTTATTAACAGTGCAGTGATAATATTGCCTAATTGTCTAGAAGGATTGAGAATTACTGGGGTTGAGCTACCCATAGAATTGTACTAGTTGCTTAGGAAAATGATGATAGACTAATGAAAAATAAGAGTGCTTTCAGTGCATACACCACAAATTGCATTGTCTAGACTTAGTTTCGTTATTCATTTTTTTGTTTAAAAAAATCTACTGTTTAAGAGAAGCAGAAGTGTCATCTAAGCAAATAAAATTAAGAGTAAGGTCACTTGCATCCCTGACAAGAATATGAAGAGTGAAATGCTTGGAGATTTAGTGAAACTGAACTGTAAGAGAACTTCTAGTAAGGTTATGGAAGCCATATACTATCTCAAATTCTCTAACTTCTACTGCCATTTCAAAATGTTAATAAAGAATGAAAAAAAAAAATTCTTAGAAGAAGCATCTAAAGAAGTTTGTTCACACAGCAAACTTCCACCACTGTAAGTTGGAGCAAAAAATTAAAATGTTAAACTACTTCCACAGTGACATAAAACAAACTGGAAAAGAAATTACTTCATAAATGTCAGTACTGCCAGTAAGACTAGTTCAAGATGTGTGTACACACACACAGTACCCCAAAATAAAAGTATGCTCAGGGAGCAGCTTAAGCATACTCATACATAGCAGAAGATGCAGACACGTAAGTGTCAACAACTAAATAAAATTACTAAAGGGAATGTTGATGAGGAATCTGCTTTTATTACTGAGATAATAAACATATTTTTTCAGTGTTACTCAAAAAAGATGGATAAAAAGACAGTAGTTCTGCACAACCAAATAAGCCCCAGTATTGAGCAACGAACCAACCAAAATAAGGCCCGTATTTCCAGACTTCGGTTGGATACTCCCCCTCCCCCCCCCCAGTCTGGTAAACCCTGTGTTTTTCTGGTCAGTTTTTGAAAAGTTATTTCAGGAACAACTTTTCTATCCTGAGTAAACCTCTCTCTTTCTTCCTCCCACGACCCCCCTCAACAAAATTAAATAATAATAAAATAATAAAAATAGTAGTAATAATAATAATAATTTAAAAATATTATAATACTAATATCATAATAATAGGTAATAAAAACAAGGAAAAAAAAGAGGTTGTTCTTTTAAAATATTCTGCATTATTTCCACAATTTCTATTATAGATCAAGGTAAAATTAGATCCTGGATTACAAATATTTTTAATCTTACATTTCCAAAATCAGCTCTTTCAACCATTTCAAGGTTGGGGTGGGTTTTTTTTATTTCTGGATTTACAACTATTCTAAAGATCAGTAATTTCCTAAAAATTTTGGTAAAACTAAAGCCACATACCCTCCCCCCTCCCCCAAATCTGTTGCATGGAGAACCATAAGGCTTTAAAGATGTAATAAAGCAACAAATAGTCAGAAAATAATCTGATGACTAGCTGTGGAGGAAAGGGGCAGCACAGAAATGAAATTGTCACTATTAAAAATAATAATACATGTATCAGAGAACTAGAATGTAGTTCAGTTACATGGGCAGACCGTTATAGAGAAGGCTGCAGGCTCGTGAGAAATTAGGTGGAATTAAGCAACTTTGGTATAATGCTGTAATATATCATGACACATGTCAACATATCAATGATCTGATTGAATTTTAAGGATTCGTTAACTAGCAAAAAATCGACGTTAAAATTACTAACAGAAATCTAGAATTCTGAAAAACACGTGGATTTCATGTGGCTTCTCTGCAGATTAAAACAATCTTTCCGGAATTTGCTTTTGATGCTGTGTCTCTTGAGCAAATATTTCTTATTTCTTTCCAATAACAATTCTGAACAACTTCTGAAAGGATACATCCTCTACAGAAAAGCAGTTTGTGACACATTGTAGAAAAAAGGATTTATACTTGCATTCCTCTATTCACCTCAACCCTCTTTTGGGCTTCAGGAGAAAGCATGTTATACGAGAAATATAAGCTATCAGATTTATATCACTTGGCATAGGACTTCTACCACTTTTGCTCAGAGGTCCATCCAAAAACATTTTATACAGACACTGCTCAGGGCTTAGAGTTCAGAGAGACCATATAAACAAAAAACCTTCTGTCACAGGAGCATATGTTATTAAAGATAAAATCTGAGATTTGCAGGGAACGCTAATAGTATGCTATGTGTTTTTCTTCAAACATATACAAAGAGAGATTTTTAGGTGCAGATTTCTCAGAATCATGTTAACCATAACTTAATTGTTGGTTTTTTTTTTCCCGAACCACACTAGTCCTCCCCACACTAGAACTCCCAGTCACCTTTACCCTCATCCAAGTTAACCTGCTTTAAAAGTTCCCTCCTCCTAAATGTGCAGATTAAAATTCAGTGTAACAAATACAGGCCATAGAGAAGAAAACCACAAGAAGTAACAGAATAGCCTGGAGAGCCAGCTGCCTCTTGAAAATCCCAGAATTGAGAAGAATTCTCTCAACCTGCAGAATCTCTCATTTATGTCAGTTTTTCTGTCCCTCCAAAGTCCAAAGATTACATATTTTCAGGGTGAGATACAAAGCAGGTATTCTCCTACTTGTCAAGACACTTTCCAGACCACATAGTTGTCTGTGTGCAGAAGCACTAGCATCTTGAGAAGGAAGGATGTCTCAGATCTGCAGATACCATTAACCAGTATCCAGCAAACAAGAAAAGTGAAGCAAACACAGACCTGTTCCACAGTCTTGAACATCATCATCTTTTTCCTGGAGTATTCTCCTTTAAATTCTTTGAATTTGTTTCTATCATAATCTATACTTTAAGAACACATTTTAGGATTTGCAAATGTGCAGACATGCACGGTTTAGTAGTCAAGAAAAATGTTAGATTGACTGTTCTGGAGGTGTAACATCTCCAGCCGCAAAATAGACAGTAAAAAAAATGTCAAAGGGTGAATTTCCTCATTATTTTGCCCGAGAACATTAAACCTTTCTAATATAAGATCCTCAAGCAGTGAAAACAAGCCATATTTCAGTCGCTAATACTATTCATCGTTAGTTTCCCCTCAAAGACAAAAATGTAAAAACATTAATTTGTGCCAAACTTAACAATTCTACTTTGTGGCCTGCAACTTTAAGACCGAAGAAAACAGTTGATACCGACTGAGACATGACTGGCTTTGGCCATCTTAAACACATACACCCAGAGCCAAGTACTTTAGCATCTAATAATCCTATTTGACTTTTCTTAACTTAATATGCCTTCGTGTGATTTAAATCAGTTCCTCAGAAAAATAATTTCTCTTTGGTTACTTCCCTCTCTCCACCACCCCATATGTTTTTATATGTGATTCCAGCTTTATGGAGGAAGATGACTGAATAAACTTAACATACATATTGCTGGGCATTGCAGGACATGAGGCATCCCTTTGTTACAGTAATACTACATGTGTCTTGCCCAGATTTTTTTTACCCTAAAATACCTCATTAACAGTTAATCCAATAAAATAGTAGTGCAATACTGAAAGATTCAATTTGCTTCCATAAGTTTCAACTATTTCATTGCCAATATATTTCTGCTTCATCAAAAGTACTAAGTAGCCTGCCAGAAACAGCTGCGAATTTGACAGGAAGGAGATGCTCCAGGAAGACTGTTTCAAGTCGCAGAAAGGAGGGAATAAGCAGTTTCATTTGCAATTATTTTTCTCTAGTTCTAGAACTAGTTTCTTCCTGTTTTTCAGAGAATTTTTCAGTGTGCCTTTCCTTCTCTAAAAAGTCAGTGGCTTAGTCGATTTCCAATTTCAACACCCTTAACAGCCATTGACTTTTTTGAAAAACAAAAGCTTATTTAAACCTCTGGCTATGATTTCTCAAACTAGTAAAACTATGGTCAGCAGCCAACACCACAAAAATAGCTTTTCTGCTTCCTTACCCTCTAACCACTTGGTGATCACAAGTCTGCCGACCCTGCTATCTTCCTTTGCCTCTCTGTTCTCAGAGAAATGTTGGGTCAGGAAGTTAAAAAATATAAGAATTTTTTTTTTAATCATCAGTCATTGTATACCTCTGGGATTTAAGGGACAACTAGCTACAAGCCATACTTTCAGTACAGAGAAAGAGAGAAGGCAAACATCAGAAATAGATGAAGTGATAGAATAAAAGCCAGTAAAGTGCTTTGATGACAAAGGTTATGCAAGCGTGAAGAAACACTCTTACACTTCTCATCAGTAGGGAGGAAGGGACTTTGAAGAACAATTTAATGGCCAAACAGAAGTCATGAACTGACCAAAAGTTTCAGTTTGGCTACAAAGTACAACAGTGACAGAATACACAATGCTACCATATATCACACCCTGGACAATTCTGATGTGCATTAAAAAGTATCTGATAAAGCAGCAGACCTTTTAAAACATGCAATTTTCATGCCCCAACCTCAGAAATGCAGCTATTCAATGCTGACTGAATACCCTAGAACCTTTTTCTCCAGAGAAGGTAGGTTCAGCAGTGCATATGAGACTCACATGACGGCTCCCCCACCGCATGCGCTGCAAGAGCCCTTTTCCTGATCCAGAACTCCATGTGTGAGATGCAGGCAGAAGAAAACCCAAGGAAAGCTTATACTTCCCAGACATATCCTTACCCTCCCGCCCCCGTTGCATCCATGCAAAATGCTGTCCACCTGAGACCATACGGACTAGAGAAAGCCTCCAGAATAAACCCTAAAGCTGTCAGCAAGACTTGTTTCATCAGTCTCTGTACCACCTCTTAAGTAGTGAGATTGTCAGAAACTGCTGATGAAATCCTTTCCCCCATTTAATGAACATGGTAAACAGTAGATAGAAAATATCGCATGGAAGCCACTAAATCAAACACATAGTTTGTTTACTTAGCAACAGCATGGCAATGAAAAGTTTTGAATAGATATACATGTATATAAATAATGGAAGAAAAAGGAACTTTAAATCGTCCATAAGGTTCAATTTTTGCTCCTGTTTTCCAGAGCCTGAAGTTTCAAGAAACTCACCTTCCACAAAAAGGAAACAGATCATGTAAAAGAAAAAAAAAAAAACACCACAAAAACAAAACACCACAACAAAACCAAAAACCCCAAAGAAACAAACTCAAAACCGAAACAGGTTGTTAAAGCAATTTTGGTCTCCCATATTTTTTGTTTCCTTTAAGCTTTATGGTTGCAGTAGATTTTTCTGTCATACACAGGTCATGTTTCTAGAAATAATGGGCTCTCTGGACAAAAATCACTTTTATTCTTAAACAAAATTACATAAAAATCAAATGCAGATTGTATCAGCTTCTCTCCCAAATTATCCCATGAAATAATTTTGATAGATTTTTATAAATTTTTAAGTAATGTTTACTTCTGAAATGTAGCAATGGCTTATGACATTTCTTTGATCTATACTGAATTTTATCTATTTTTATTGTACTATAGAATGCACCTGGTTCATATATTGACATCTTTTGATGTACTGAAGTCTTCATATAATTTTTGTTATGAGTCATACTTTAAAAAAATGGATGAACAAACATGGAGAATATTTATATACTGTGTGTAGCAGATCACAGGTAAATTCAGTCAGTTGTTCATGAATAATAGAGAACAGAATTCTGATTGAAAACAGCTTTTCATGTGACTGCATGCATCTAAAACTAACATTACTTACACCAGTAACCTGTGTTCTCAGTGAGATACAGTCTGTATGTAAATTCTCATATAGGTATACTCATTCCCTAACACATGTGACTTCAAAGTTTTGCATGCATACAAGATACGCTTTTCTCCTTTCCTTCTACTCAGCACAGGAAATGTAGAAGGGACCACATCCACTGGCATTTCCATTTCTCCTCTGAAAGAGGCAGGGAGAAAACTAAGTGTCAGCTATGGGTCTCAGAGACTAGGAGTGACAGATAAGCAGGACTTCTTTCTTCCAGGTAGAGTACAGGTCTATGCTCTTACACTGTGACATACACAGTTGCTTCTCACAGTGTACGTACAGCCCCATTCCTGTAGAGAAGTTCAACAGCACTTTAAAGGCACCACTCCTTCACAGATCACTGGACCTAAGCCAGAAAAGCATCCAAGTGAGCTTCTCATCTCACAAAGGAAGCGTCTGTTGCAAAGAGTTTCGTTGGCAGAGGTGATTAAAAAGACCTCTGCCAATACCTGCTCAGTTAAGTCACCAGGGAGACGAACCCTTGACAGCTGCAGTCATCTCAGAAACAAAACAGAACTCTTGCATTGGACTTATTTGAAGCTTGAAGGAATGACAACAATGGCAGTTCTCAAACAAGTGGCCAACACCAGGGCTGTAACAAATACCTGGAATGTGGGTGAGAAAATGTGCTAGGAATCTCAGAAGTAGCACAAGGACAGAAAGCAGCCCTCTGAGAAGGCTTGTAAAATTCAAAGAGAAAAGGAAACGGCGTCAACAGCATCACGCAGCAAGAAAATTAAAGAGGCTGGGCAGAACTGAAATGGTAGCAGATGTGTTTCCCCTTTCATGGCACACATCAGAGTAACGGAGGAAAAAGGGAGACTTTCTAGTCTCCCAAAAGAGCATGCATGTATCCACTGGGAAAATGCACAGATTTTGAAAGAGGAGGGTTTGTGACATAGTGGTTAAAAGATAACACAGAACTATTACTGGATTATGTTAGCATATGCATTTATACAAAATTCTATACATCATATCATATTTACATGTGCAAAAAATAATTTAAAACACTGAGATCTTGAATCATGTGCCATACTAAATTTTAATGCAACTTAATAACAGAGCTGATAGCAAAGACTTTTTCATACCTTTGTGTAGTTATCTTTTAAAGTAAACAAAAAAGAAAAGAGTAAAGTCACACAGGTTTTATCATCACTTTTATGACCTGATCTTATTTTCAATTATGATACCAAAATCTGCTGCTTCTCCTCCCCCCTTTCTTGGTTAAAAAATTAGTTACCATGGAAAAAAAATACATTTCTGGTACGGACACCAATATGTGACATCGACATTAACGTGAAATGTCTCCTCTTCCTGTAGATACCTGGGGACAGCAGCAACCATGAAATATACTTCATATTATAAACAGCTTCACACTGTTCACGATGACAAAGAATGTTAACTTTGGATAACATTGCAAAGCTGTGCAAATAATAAAATAAGAAAAAGAAATTACGATTATTTTTCTTATTTTAATGGAAATGGGCTTAGATTATATTGAGCAAGTATTTAATCTTTCTCAATTTACAGCTATTTTAACAAACTAATCACTTTTGAAAAGTCAATCACAATCAAATTTACAAAGGAGAAAGTGGGTATCTCTTGGACCTCCAATGACAACAGAGTACGTGGCTTTTTCATTTCAACTACTTCATAAAACCCGTCTGGCTGGTGAAAAGAAGTTGTCTATAATGCCACCTCAGGAGACTTTGTTTTAAGCAAGTAATCAGAGCTCTTTCATCAACTCCTCTCACTTGAAGATATAAATGGCCCTCAGAAATATGAGGTGCAGAAGCACTCATGTCAACATTTACCCTCACAGGTATTTCTATGCAAATAAATGCATACCACTAGATATATGAGAGCTAGTCCCATGAGTAAGAATGTGCAAGCTTACCCCTTAATTAGAACATAGCTTCGTGTCATTTAAAAACTATTTCATATGCAGATGCAGTAAGAGACATCTAAATGAAAAGGAATGTCAAAGCGTGAAACTAGGACTGAAAATTGACATTGCTTTACGGTTGTAAACACTACCCTGTATTTTCAGAATCGTAACTGCATAAATACAGTAGTTAATTAATTTACCTTTTTTGTCAAGAGAAGGCAAAGAGATAATGATTGGGAAGGTATGAAAGAATATGGCAAAGAAGAAGAATCATCATGTTTTGGATGAATTTTGCATAAGATCTCTTTAAAATATTTAAAGCCTCACAATTTTGGGTAGTTTTCTTAGGCTTACCATTTCTATCTTCCAAATACGTTGTTTTACATTAGCTCGAGTTATCAATTCATTTAGAGTATTTTTCCTGTAACCTATGTAAATGGATAAACTAGGAAAAGAAGAGTAGAAAGCAAAAGGAAGTCAACAAGAAATTTCAAAAAAAGCACCAGCCCTACTGTTTCCTCAACATATTTCTTCAGAAGCTAAGAAAGTGAATTTCTCTAAAGGAACTAGAGACAGATGAAATGCTGTATGTAACCCATAGTGATACAAGAACAAGACAAACGTATGCATGGATTGGAGATCCCAAATAAATTTGCATATGTTGGGGTTTTTTTTAAATAATGCTTTTAGAAGAGCTTAGTCACTCAACAACACACTTTTGTGTTAGCTTGATTAAAATGTAGAAAAGAATTAAATATATTTATTTTCAGGCATTTTCAATTACAGCTACAGCAAGTTTCCCATGGATATGTTCCTTTAAGTTCTATGTTTGTTCTATGCCATCATGTAAATCCCAACATATTAGACACCCTCAGTTGGTGATACCCATAAGCTCGTTAATGAAGAGGATCATGGATGACACACACTTCAGTAAGGCCCCTTTTTCCCCCTTTGTTACTATTGCCAGTAGTTAAAAATCTACTTTCCCTTCCACTCTAGGCATTAAGCATGCATTATACAATTCATCCAAATATTCATACCTATCTATACCATGCTTCACTGAACCTTGTTATAAGAGCCCCCAGCCTTCCATGGAAGAGTAAGGTGACACTCACCCGCATGTAGTTCTCTCTGCCATTTCCTTTCTGAAAGGGAGACAGTATCACAAACTGGGTAATGAACTGTTAAGACAGCTCAAGCACCCCTGCCACTGCATTAGAAAGAAGATACCTGGAAGTTGCATAAGACAGAGTGGGAAGAACGTGCCAGCCTGCCAGCACAACAGTAAGAGACAGGCAAAGAGAAACATCAATACACAGAAGATCAACAGCTGGACTTCACCTTAACCAGTAGGAAGAAATCCTCTAACGCAGACTGTCACACAAGAGTTGGGAAAAGTAAATTATTTTCTTTATATGGTTTGAGTAGTTATCCAAAATGTGTGGCCTTATGCAAATTAAAAGAAAACAGAAATTAAAACTAATTGTTTTGCCAAAGTATTGGACCCAGTAAAACCTTTTACTATCTATCCAGACAAATCCATAATGAAACTTTCAAATCAAGACCGATTTTTGCAGCACTGGACATTATATGGGTTCTAACTCTTTCAGTAATCAACCAACAATTAAGAAAGAAGATTAAATGTGTAAGCTAGTACATACCAGCAATGACAGGACTACACACATGGTATATGGTTGCAAAAATGCAAGCACTTAACAGTAGCTCAGTAAGTTTTTGTTCTTTAACACAAAGTTATCAATGTTCAGCTGAAGCCCATTTTACTTTTGCATATGATCCTTGCCCTGAAATGTGACCATCACATTTCAACAGGGTGATTATTTCAGCTGATCTCTCAATCATTTGGTTACATTCACAGTGTAACTGCATTCAAATTGTGACCAGGGTGAACTTGTTAATGGGATAATAATATCACAAGTGACTACCTATCCATGCCCTTATATCTATCTCAGACCTGCAACCTAACAGAGTAAAGGTTTTTAGCAATACTACAAAAATATCTTTCACTAACTATTCACCAGAAACTGTCTCTAGATGTTGTTAGAAGGGCATTTTAGATTTTTTGCCTGCTTTTCTAAGAAAAGACAGCTGACACAATCACACTGTGAAGTGCAAATTGGCAGTTCAAGCACCCATGACACTGTTGGATGTCAGTCATACTTGATAACTTTTGAGCTGATTGACCAATTATAACCAATACGACAAAAGCACAGCAGCTTCACAGACCATTAAATTCCTGATGGGGGGTGGGGAGGGACAGGGAATTAGCAGAGTAATAAAAATATAATATCAAAATTAGTGCTCCTTGCCACAGGAAAGGCTTCCATGTCATCTCAATAGTTCTCTCTTCAACCAATCAACAATTAATTAACTAGAATTAATTATGGTGTGTGTTTGTTATCTATTACTCAGCTAGAACACGGGAAGGGTTTGAGAACACTGTGGAAGAAGGGGCAATTGGAGATGGGAGGAAAGGCATGAGCCTTTCAGGAGAGCTCAGAAAATAAGGAATATGGTGGTTCTTATGGTATAAGAGACTAACGTAAAAACTGCAGGAAGCCTAAGTCCATTAGTTCTCCTTAGGCACAATTTTATAATCATTTGCCCGCCAAGCACTCTAAGATGTTTGACCGCTAGTTTCTTTCTCACAGAGAAAATCCTCTATGGAACCACATTAAGAGCAGTATTTCCAAAACTAAGGCACGGGGTAAAAATATGCTGATAAAAGATGCGGACATATGCCATCATTATCTGTCACATGCCTATCTCATTGTTTCAGAATTTCATCACCTATCACTTAATACCATGCTCTGCTAATCATCATCAGTCTCATAGAGTGACCAAGTTCAATGGGCAGCCAAACCATTTTTCCTCTCAAGAATTAATGTAATAAAGAGAGGATATGTGCAAGGACTTATGAAATATTCATATTTGTACAAAGAGACTATATACAATAAGAAGGATAGAAGGCAGGAGCAGAATCATCAGGCTCGGCAGTCAAAGTAGATGCTGGTATTTCAGAGGCTACAAGACTGAATACCTGCTCATTACTCCTTTGTTCCCCCCTTGTTTATTGTCAATCAATTTGCATTCCTCTGAGGAAGGCAATGACAATGAAAACGTAACTATTTGGGAAGACTGTCGTGGTTTAACCTGGCAGCAGCCAAATACCACGCAGCCGCTCGCTCACTCCCCCCACCCCCAGCGGGACGGGGAGCGAATCGGAAGGGTAAAAGTAAGAAAAACTCGTGGGCTGAGATAAAGACAGTTTAATAGGGAAAGCAAAAGCCGCGCACGCAAGCAAAGCGAAACAAGGAATTCATTCACCACTTCCCATCGGCCAGGAAAGCAGGGCTCCATCACGCGTAACGGTTACTTGGGAAGACACACGCCATCACTCCGAACGTCCCCCCTCCTTCTTCTTCACCCAGCCTTATATGCTGAGCATGACGTCATATGGTATGGAATAGCCTATTGGCCAGCTGGGCCAGCCGCCCTGGCCACACTCCCTCCCAGCCCCCTGCACATCTGGCAGGGCATGGGAAGATGAAAAGTCCTTGACTAGCGTAAACAATACCTAGCAGCAACCAAAACATCAGCGTGTCACCAACATTATTCTCACACTACATCCAAAACACAGCACTATACCAGTTAATAGGAAGAAAATCAACTCCATCCCAGCCAAAACCAGGACAAAGACGCAGCAAGAATGCTCATGCTAATGGATTAGCATCTCATTGATGAAGCTGCTGAGATATTTCGGAACAATGATTCATTCCAAAAGAGCCAGACTCTGCCTTGGCCCATTGGGGATGCCATTCACAGGACCCTGTGGATGAGCAGAGTGATACTGAGGTTTTGTAGGGAATAGTCTCTGGAAGCTGGAGTCCTAAGAAAACACTGGTATGATAAGTGATGATAGGATGATCAGATAATATAGAAGCTGAAGAAGGTGGAACAATACTGAGCGTGATAACACTGATGTTGCTGGGGAGAAGAGACGCTGGCCAGTGACCAGGCAGACAAACGGTGCCTCTGTGCTTGCTTACCCTCAGCTCTTCTCTCTGCTCACCAGCAGCCATGCTGCTGCAGTGTATGAAGGGTACAAGCCAGCCCTTCCAATACTACTTTCGCTTTCCCAATACTACTACAGAAAAAAAAACACAACAGGAGATGGAAAGGTGTGAACAGACCTCCCAGCATGTGCTTGGGCCTTTACACTGATCTACTTCTAAATACTCTGTATGTGGGAGCTTCTTTATACACCTCCCTTGCCACTTGCTTTCTAAAAATTCTCTGATATTCCACAACTTGCATTTACATTGTAGCAATGATATACCCCAGAATTATTTCATTTCCATGTTGGATTAAGCCAGTTTATAAAGAGCTCAGTGGGCCAAATTTCCTTGGCAGGAATTTAGGTCAAGTTCAGTTCTACCAAGAGTGCTCAGTACTTGTGTGTGAAATATTTATACATGGATGAGGCATATATTTTGACACAAAGAGAACCAGACACAGGCAAATATCTATGATATGCCATCTTAAGTGGAGGAATAATAATTCCATTTCCTTTTGGACTATAGTCTGTTTGACAGCTCAAGCCTAGAATCCACAACACTTTGACACTAAGCCAAACTGTCACTCTGACATTTCTGTGTCTGAGAAATCCTGAATCTCACAGGTAAACTATGAAAGCTGAGAAGCAGGGAGTGAAAGTGTGAGGCTCATAACTGCGACAGTAGACAAACTCTGAAGAGTCACTTTGTATGACCTCTGCTTTCTTAGAACTGGGGGCAGCATAAAGCTGGGAAAATAGGAAGGAAGTAAAATCCACAAAACATTTTGCAGACAGAAGAAACATATGCTCTACATAGTAAAAAAAATTACTCGTGGTAGACTAGATGAGCCAGACATTATTTAAAGTGAAATATACCCTTTAATTCTAAAGAATGCAAGAAATACATTCATGTTGTCATTTTTATACACTGTTGAGCAAGCAAGAAGGAACATATTACAAGTCTGAATTTTCTCAGCTGATTTTTCTTTTGTAGTGGTAGGGAAGGAGCATGTATAGACGCTTTCTTAGGGTCAAAACAACCACCCAGACCTACTGGCCTCTATAATTACAATTTATTGATTTAAGTGAGGTGTTTATATGCCGGCAGCACATTTAATGCTGTTAACATTTACATAGTCAGATATATCTCATTAAGATGACACTCACACTCTCAATATTCCTTGTTTCTCAGAAAAAAAAGAAAAAAAGCCCTTCTAGTTTAATGTACACACTAGGAAAATTTTAGCACTTCAAAGGAGCTAACAAATCTGGCTCAAGAACACCACAAGCCTAGAAGTCAAATCACATGCCCTCTCAGAGCCCAAGTAAAGCTGAAGTTCCTCAGACAAAACAGAAGCACAAAAGCACATCTTATCTGTAGTGACTCTTTATCACCTCATTTATACAAAATCTTTCAGACGCAAAACAGCTTCCACTAAAAAGGAGAAGGGCTCAAGATATTTACTGGAAGCATTAAGGACCAGCACTTCAGGAGAAATATTTTGTTAAGTCAATTAATCCACTAAGAAAACAAACAAAATTTTCGGGAAAACACAGCAAATCAGTGACTGGATTAAATGTTTATTTTAAGATATTTTGTGAGCATAAATTTGTGCATTATATAAAACCAGGGAATATGCCCAAAGGCATCAGTTAATATTTCATGAAACACACCAGCATTTTGTACTGGTATAGGACCTTTCACCTAAGAATATCCAGAAGATATTCACAAAGGAAGGAAACGGTTTATTATCCTTTTATTAAATATACAGAAGTTAGGCATAAAACCATAAAACAATCAAAGTCTTGCAACAGGACAGTGAAAGAATTGGGAACAGATTTCTACCTTGTATTTTTGATCTGCTATTTTTAAAATAGGATGATTTTTCCTAAAAACTTTGAATAAAATTCTGAAACAGCTATACCTGGTTTAAACAAACAAGGCCGTCTGATAGGAGTATATCACTTCCTAAAACTGTATGTTCTAGATTTGAATTCATAATCTTTTTTACACCAAAAGGACGAGAGGCAACAAGCACAAATTAAGACACGTGAAATTCCGTCTGAACACAATACTTTTTCCTTTTCTTGTAAGGATGGTCAAACACTGGAACAGGTTTCCCAGAGATATATTCAAAACCCGACCGGGCACAGTCATAGGCAACATACTCTATCTGACCTTGCCTGAGCAGGGAGGTTGGATTTGATCTGAAGAGGTGTCTTCCAAACCTTAGTGACCCTGTGAAACTTGTGATGAAGCAGACATCAGTCATCCGTTTACCATCTCTGATATCTTTAGGCCTTGACCAATATATGGTATATATATAATATGATTAATATAATATCATGAATAAAAACTGAATGCAGTTTCCTCAAAATTCCCAAGTGCCAAATCTTTCCAGAGTTGAATTAACTTAAAATAAAAAACCAACAACAACAAAAAACAAAAAACCACCTCCATCCCAAGCTACATTGAATTGTTCCAAGTTCTTAATATTCTTCAATAACGTATGTTTCTCAGTCTTCTGAAGTCCACTCTGGGTCTCTGAGTTTTACCCCAAATCTGCAGACAAATTTAGGGCCAATTTTGTAATCATATTTTGCAAAGCACATACTTTGCATTTGCATAATCTTGTCCAAGTAATCTGCTACTTCCTACTAAAGATTTTGTATGCAGCGTTTGTACCCGAGTTGGCTTTCCACAGTACAATCACCCAACCTTGAATTTTAAAACCAGTGTATTCATGTAAGCGGTCTTACAATACACATTTTACAGGGGAGAGCTATCAGGCATGGAGGAGCTGAGTAACAAGCTAAATCAGCAGTACAAACAGGAGCAGTAGAACTACCTGCTTCAACAGTTTAAATAATTGCATGATGGATGAGGAATAGAAGAGGCATATTTTCCTTAAGAAGCCACAGAAGGTATCAGAAAAGACCGAAAACTGAAATTCTCTACTGATCAGCAGAACTAGTCCAATTTCAGGATCTTCATGCCACTATTCCTCTGTCCTTCAGCATAACCTAAAGACCATCTGTAAAGCAGAGGAGAAAATGCATAGAAAAGTTCCAGGCTCATTAAATTCTTGGCCAGAATGAACAGAAATACCTGCAGGTGAATACTACTGGAGGAAGAACTTGAACTGGTGCCCTCATATGAGCAGACATATACTTTACCAATTCCCAGAGTTAGAATTCACAATATGACCCAACCCACTATTTCAGCAGCAGCAACCAAGAACCTTAACTTGCAAACAAATACATGTATCTTAATACTCACAAGATATTTCAGACAGTTCAAAATATCTATGCTCAAATATATAAAACAAAAATATGTAACTATTTTTGCAAGATCAGCATTTAAGTGACTAAACTCAGTATTTAATTTAAATTAACTTCAAGGAGTGAAGGTCACAACAAAGCTTAGCAAAAGCTTGTTAACGTTTTCCAGAGCTGAATATTGTGTGAAGAGACTTTGCTAGGCTGCCAAGCTGTAGAGCCAATTTGGATTATTAGGAGTTGATAAAGAGTGACGTTTTGTGTTCAGGAAGCATATGACAGGAACTGCCATGCACCTTGTCACACTGCAGAGACTACAACTGCTGATAATGCTGAAAAAAACGATATTGAAACTGTTCCCAGACACACACATACACTACACCCACAAAAAAATCCACAGTAATGTCTTCAAATCAACACATTATTATAAAAACAACTATGTGTTAGTGGACTCAAAATTTTAAGATTTGTATATTTTATTCACTGAAGAAAAAGGTAAAAATAGAAACTGCTCACATGCTATGCCCTTCTTCACTTTGCTTGGAAATCATATACCAATTTCTTTTCTAGTCTCATGGAAACAAGCTCTGTATCTTGAAATGATGTTTGGCACTGGACAGAAATGCACACGTTGAATAGAATATACACATGATTATACAAGTAATATTTGCAACTACTTCAGTTCATAGCTGGCTATACACAAATGACTAGTCCAGTGCTCTGAAACATGACACCATACAGAAAACAAACACACACAACAGCTCAGAAAGTATACAGTTTGTATTTCAGCCTCTTATTTTCATTATAGCTCAACACAATTGAGAATTTTCTGTATTAAAACACAAAAATCTGATTCCAAGTAATTTTTAAACCAAGCTAGATAACTGGACTACAGCAGGGTAGTTCTGAGTTTCAAGTCAGAGTATTCACGTAACATCTTACACGGATTTATTTTACCCCAGGCTGCTCATGTAAAACTTCAGTAGGACTACCCTGAGAACACAAATGTGTTACTGAAGAAAATAACTTAGAAGCTGTGATCCAGCTTTACATTGTGGAACCTGTCTATAGCTGGATGCTTAAGAAAGACCAGGCCCATATGACCAGCGACTTAATCTTTGCAATTTACCTAAACTTCCAGATGGAAGACAGACTCAAGGAAAACTTAAGTCTTCTATAGGCAAGTAACAGTAACTCTACATCATGCACCTTTGCCAAGACCAGCTGAAATTTAGGTAGTCCATTTATCTGGACTACAAAGCATTTAGCTGATTAGAAGCATACTGGATTCTCCCCTATGTGACCTATTTTATGAGTTTCCATCAGTACTGAGCAAGCTTCTAAATTAAGAAGTAATCTTAATGCCACCTTTCAAGCTCTTATTAGCATGCTAGATTTATTTTTACACAAAATCTTTCTTTATTTTTAATATACGGTTTAGTATATGTTCCTATGAAAAGCTTTTAAAGAATCCAATGAATCTTTTACAACAGACTATGCAACTTCAATCAGCTCATATTAAAACATGATTGTTGTAAGTACAAAATGAATTAATATGATGAAGTTCTGTGTACTACATTAAGTTAAAGAATATTTGGCAGATGTGTATTTAGAGCAGAATTACACAGACATACAAATGCATTGCACAATAAAACACACATTCAGTACACTGATATTCTATTCCATTTATGTAATGATTTGTAGTTTCTAAATGTTGTTCGGCATTCTAAAAACCAAAGTATGAATGGGATTACAATCTATCCTAAAATTTACTGCATTCAGTAAAGTAGCAGAGCACTCAGGCTTTGAAATCATGTACTGCAAATGCTGTTTATTCTGCACATAAAGTCTTTCAGGATACTATATGGACGAAGATATAAGGGCTGCAGTGGAACAGACTGCTAAACGGCTCAAATATTAATTTACTAGCTTCCAAAGTTGTGTTCAGAGAGCATACAGAATGAAATAAAATAAATGAAGGATTGGTTAAAAAAAGAGTACAAGAATCAGGCATAACTAGTTGGCTGTTCTGCAGTTTAGAGTTTGAGTATTCTAAGGCTGAGAGTTATGTGAGTGGAAGATGAATGTGAACAAATGGATTTATAAAGTAGATTTTTTAATACATATCATTAAGACTATTTCATTTCTCTACACTTATATACGCAAAAGAGGGTAAAACCAAGTAGAAGAGCTTTAAGGAGAAGATATTGGAACAAGAAAGGGAACAGGAAAAGCAGCTTTGTAAAAGATTATTTCCCCTCCATTAGCCTGCCTAAATACCATGGATTTCCTCCCCTCGCCAAATTTAATGATGATCAAGAAGCCATATTCTTGCTTCCACCTACTGCTTCTTCCATATATTCCTTGAATCATGAGCAGAAGAAGAAGAGTACAAGCCTTGTATTCATGCTGGTGTGTCTCCACCAAATATCAGAGAATATAGGTCCTGAAAACCAAACATCCATTCCTAACAACTATGATAAAAGTTCTTCTAAAAGGCAGCAGAGTTAAATTTTATCTATTGAGGTGGAAGCATCTGTAAAGCTTTGTATTTATGACTTTTAACATTATTCTAACTCCTGAACAGATGGGGGGCTTTTGTTGGATTTTGTTTTGGTTTTGTACAGTTTACATAAAAGGCTTGGATATTTACTGCAAGGTAACACTACAAGATAGCAACCTTAATATCCTTTTAATTATGTAAACATTTAAAGTAATATGCATTACATGTAGGCATGTTTACAATGATTTCTTCTATCCTGAAAACTCCTATAGCAAATTACCTTACATATGGTATCATTTCTGTGTAGGTGTTCTGTATTTGAAGCTGGAAGGCGAGAAAGAAGTAGAGGTGTGCCCTGTCTCAGCTTAACTCCAATTACAGAGAAACCTGATCACATAACTTTTCAGCAAGCAGATCTCATTTCTCAGAGACTAAAAGGCAAACGCAGAGACGCAAGGGACTTGCCCAAAGGAACAGAACTCTAGATCTAGAGTGAGATAATCTAAAACTCAAATCCTGTATTTTAGCCACGAGACATTTTTCTCTCTGAAAATTAATGATGATTAGTTCTAAATGAAACGTAGTCTTCATTGGGTGATTTTCCATACCCTGCAGCTATGAACACTAACGAGACAATCAATTGATATTAAGAATACTGCTGGCTTCTGTAATTCAGGCATCTGTGTATCGGGAACTGAACTGACAGGCCAAATCGTATTATGTATTTCACTGAGAAAACCAAAAGAATTGTTTGCGCAGACAAAGGTCTGGTTGGAATTGTGATTTGGCCTGTAAACATCTTCAGATCTCTCAGAATCTAAATAGTAAAATTTTAATGCTTTGCAATGGCAACACCTTAATCCTTTAATGAAAAGCTACTTCACAACATGAGTTGTATATTGGAGATGTACTTCCAGTTTAATGAAATGAGTCTGTAATATATCTACTACGTAACTGAACCAACAAGCCTGCATATTCAGAGGCAATGGCTGCCTTAGTAATCCCCTACCTCTGATGATAGTATTTTTTTTAAAAAAAGAGATCATATCTCTAACAGTAATTCCTATGCAGTTGATACCTTCTGGGCCAAAGGAAGATTGTACAGCATCTGCTCCTTCTGTGCACACACTAAAGAAAACACAGTAACTGAAGACTAGAAACTTTCAAATTGCAGGTATGAAGAGTATCTGGGAGTAGGCACTGTGGCTATCTCCAGAATTGAGGGCACAAATGTCTTGCATCACTGAGATTCCTGTACTGGACATGTCAGCTATAGGATTTGTTTTGCAGGTATGCTATATTGCAAATTACAAGATTCGCCATATCAAAGCACTGACAATTTTCTTTTTCTTGCAGGAAACCGAGCCAGGTTACAGTATCAAGAAACAATCTGTTCAATCACAGAACTTCTATATGGCAAAGCATCAGAGGTAAAAAGACAGGAAATCTTTTTCCTGCTAGAGAGAGATTTTCTTTTTTTGCAGCAACAGAAGACCAACTCCCAATGCTAAAAAGAAACCAGCTTCAAGCAGAAGACTGCAAGCCAGTTTGATGGGAGAGGCTTCTTGTTTCTTGCTAATATGCAGCTACACTCCAGACAAAAGCAACACAGATGCTCAGAGCAGTCATATTAATGGAATTTTGTCTAAAAGCAATTATTTGTCAGCATACTATTCCTTCTTAGAAGTATACAGAAGCCATGAAAATGTCTTCTGGGAAGTTTTTAACAAGAAAGGCCAGTCTGTACCAAACACATGCCATGTGCAGTGATAAGGACTGACTGATTCCTGTGGATATCTTGTATAAATTATGAGCACAATAGTCAGTTACACACCTTCTAGAACAAGCAAGCATTAATGAATTGCACTAGGAATATTGTACCATAATTGGCAAATCAGATCTCTTCATCAAGTATTTAGAAACTGCCATAAAAATCAAAGCAAAGTCTATTACCTCTCTCAAAATTATATTAAGTTATTATCATGGTATATTTAGGGGTAAAGAAATTTAATAAGGATCTAAAGTTCAAGATTTGCCAATGACTGTATCAAGAAATCCAAAGCTTTCTGGATGATCTGCAGAGAAAACTTGTGTGAAAACTGTATGCTCAGTTGTCCAGATCATTCTAAAATACATGACAGCTTTCACTGTAACAACCAAAAAGAAATCCCGTGAATACGGTTTCCTTAGCAACCAGTAAAATATTATCCACGTCATTCATATTAACATTATTTACAGTACCCTATAACTAAGAGATACCAATTCACAAAGAGCATACATATTCATCATTACACAACTTGTTAGCTTTGAAAATTCAGTGATGCTTTTAATTGAAGTCCTGACATTCCCATTTAGTTCTTTCCTGCAAAAACTATATCCCGCCATTTTGTGCCAAACTTAATCTCCTTTTTGTTTCCAAGTACAATTCTTTTTCACAATGACTATCAACTCAGTTCAAAGGCATGTTTGACATGAATGAATCTCCTTTTCTGTTCTGAACATGCTCTGTATACAGGTGTGTTGCCCTCATTCCACTGAAAGCATAGGTAATTTCAGGTGGACATCTGTCTGTAAGATTTCTTTACAAACTAATCTTAGTAACACGAAAATCCTTCTCGCTCCAAGGCATGGTCCAGAGGGATTTGTGGTATTACCTCTACTGTGCATTTGCAAATGGGCATCCAGTTCAGTGGGAAAGACATTTCACCAGTATCCTGTTGACATTAGAGACATTAAGAAGCAGTAATGACATACCATCATTTATAACTTAGACCATCCAGAAAAGACTTATGTTTCCCATTTGTGGTTTTAGACTTCTATCACACAAGTGCCTCAATATTTAAAATAATGGATTTCATTCCCTACACAAGTTATTTACAATAGTGAAGAAAGTAGACTTCTCAATTTCCACAAACATGCAAAGAAAAATGTATGAAAACCAATACTTAGGATGAAGTACCACTAATACATTACATATTGTTGAGCAATGTTAACAACTGTTTACAGCTGTACATTTAGAGCAAGAAATGTTGGAAAGTTTTGAGTTCAGAGAAAAAACATCCACTGAAATTTCACTTAAAAGAAACAAGTAATTCTCTCCCCCTAACCACCAGAATATTAGGTCAAGTAATGTTTCTATCTCTTCAAATGCCCCATTCTTAAGGTACCAGAGCCATGATTCACAGCGCAGAGATATTTCTGCTTGACTTCTGATAATTTCAGAAACAGACATGTAGGAAAACATGCAAAGGAAGAACTGAAGAAACCTTTCTCTCTCTCCAAAATTAAAAGATGCACTGACATCTGGAGGAAAGTTCAAGCGTTGAATTGAAGTTCTCAATTTTCCAAACACTTTTGCCTATCACTTCCTATTGTACGCATAATGTTTGAATGAAATGTAAAAATATAACTTGGGCAACATGAGCCTCCAGTGATTATATACATTATTACAAACTGCATAGACATCACAAATAAAGATCAGCATACTGATTCGCTTAGTTATCAACAGAACATTGTTAACATAAGGGTTATAAACAGTGAACCTCTAAGTGTGTAAAAATATTATGTTAATCACGTGTTCTTACTGAACAGTTAAAATCAGAATCAGGATGACACTTAAGGTCTAAAACCCATACATAAAGAACAATTAACCAAAGCTTGAACTAATGTATTGTGAGATTCTCTTACCAAGGGGCATTTCAGACGCATATACGGTTTTAGAAATAGGATGATAAACTGAGGAAATTTAAAAAAATAGCATAGCTCTTCAAGCATCTTTTACATGAAAAATGCTGTTTTCTTAATGATTAAAATTTTATTTATAACCAATACAAGATACTTGTGTGATTACATCTGCTGCTTAGCTTCTTTTCACTATTGATGATAAAAATTGTTCTCCTTCATGCACTTTGAAAATATGAGTTTAAAGAGAGAGGAGAAGACTAAAGTGTTCAACAGCAGATACGTAGGCATTTGCTGATACTGGGCCAAGACATACGAGTTTTCTGATCAAAGAGGATAAAACTGAGTCTTGGGGGAAAGAATTGTTAATAAGACTAACGAAAAGTGACACATACTAGGAAGAATCAATATCCCAGGGCACTAGCTTATCAGACCCAGAACAACTAGAGTGAAAATCAGCTCCCCATTGCTAAGGCTTTATTCTGATCACATGTGAAGAACATTCACTTTCACTGCTCTCCAGATCAGCTCCAGGAAACCAAGTAATTTTATTCTCATAAAAAAGCAAATGGGAAACCAACTTTCCTCTACTTCATGTACCAGTTAGAGGTCCATTCCAACTACAAGACACTACACTAAACAAACAACACAGCTTTTCTGGTAGAAAACTCTAGGTCAATAACGCCCAGTGCAGCTTGCCTCACAGCAAAGCAAGAGCACATCATTAGGACTAACTCATTCACCTCACTAGAGAAGAGAGCTGGAGACAGGTCAGATTTCCTCATGCATCCTCTCTTCAAAATGTATTAATTATTTTCTCCTTTAACTCTATTTAAAAGAAAGAGTCAAAATAATCTTCATATTCACAGTAACTTTTTAAAACATGGGCAAATGACATAGGAATGCAAGTCCCATATTTTCAACAGCTCTTTAAAATACTTGGCATCTCAAAATAGACTGAGTTCTTCTCAGTGGTTTCAATCAGTTTTTTCAAAGTCACTGGGAATCAAATGGTTAAGCACTTAAAAAAAGAACCAACAAAACAGAAAACAAGAAAAAATATTGCTAGATGTCTCTGCATCTGTTTGTAACTAAATGGCATTATGAAGTAGAAGTCCAAGCTTCTCTGATTTCATGAAACCTGGCTTAATATTTTTCTAACAGCCCTAGGTTACCTATATGTTTTTACACGTAGTCTTTTTCTACAACAGTATTTCATTCTCCAACAAAAATAGTGGATTTAAAATAATTTAGTAAAAGAAGAGGTAGAAGAGAGCGTGTTTAGGTCCTGTTCCCATTTGGTTCCCTTCACTGGTGCTTAACACATCCTAACACATCCAGTTGTGGGTTGTTTGGTGTTCTCGACTTTTTTTTTTTTTGACACATTTATTAAACACATTCCTCTCTCATCCTCATATAGACCAAGGGATATCTCATGGCTCCTAAATTCCTACAAATCCTAATGCCATAAAACACATTTCAAGATGCACTTCAGTACAATTCTTAAGGAGGTGACAGGAAAAGCAGAGAGAGATAGAAAAGGTGTGAACTTAAAGGTTTTTACTGCTAATACTAAATTAAATATAAATAGTGTTGTAAAATTGCCTGAGTGTCCTCCTCTCTCCTTTAAAAAAATCTAAATTAAAACCAAAAAAAATATCGTTTCAACTTAAAAGGTTATACAGAGGACATTTCAATATCCCTTCTCCCAATGCAGAATGAATGAATAAATAAATAAATGTAAAGATCAAATACTTTAACTTATAAACTTGGTATCTCAGGTTTTTAAAAAAGTTATTTTTAGTTACTTTGGGGGGCAAAAGATTGATTTTTTTTTTCTAGGTAACCTCTATGCTGTAAGAGTTCAGCACAGACGGATTAGCAGCAGTGCAAATAGTTGTCTCTACCAAACAATCCCAATCTTCTGTTTCTACTTAGACTTTTCACCTAGAACAACCTTGTATGTGTAGGGATTCACTTACATTTGCACTACATGGATACACCTGTAGCTCTTTCAGCTTCTGTGTTTAGCCTTGTCCTTCAAATTCAAGTTAAAGGGGCAGATTTACAATCTGAAAAACAAGGTGCTTGAACACTAACAGCTTTGGTGGAGCAGACCCAGAAGGCTTGCAATAATTCTGCACATGCTTTTATACAGTTGTTGGATATCCTTTCTTGAGAGGAATGCTTGACAAGGGACATAGCATGTGTTTCCACTCCCTTCAGGAATTTGATATAAGGTTTGCTAGAAACCATGGCAAAGGCTATGAGTCTATTCATCAACTGTGCAGTGTTCTTATTTCAAGCAAGCGGCTAGGTGATCCTTTACGTAGTATGACCACTCCATGCCACTCTCAGGCATCTTTTAATAGACAATAGTAACATTACACATGAATCAAAAGTTAACAGAATATAATAATATTGACATAAAGGTGCAGAATTCATTTACAATGGGAATAAAAAAATGACATATAAACAGAAAGTCCACCCCTTATGCACTTAGTTCCAACCTGGCCTTAACAGAAAGTTAGTTACAAAATCACTTAGGTCACAAAAAAGAATGACCAAATACCAACTACCCATGGCTATGTATCCCAAAGTATATATCTACCTTAAGAATTTACAGCCCAAATATAAATGAAAATCTAATGCTTCACAGCTTAAATGACCTCTAAATACCCAATCTATACCAGAGAATGAGAGTACATGCTGTATTATAACTCAGTAAGTATAGGTCTTTCAGCTCCTATATAGGTCAGATATCAAAGTAACAGCAGAACACATATAACAATACTTAAAATGACGCATGCCACATGCACATACTCCTTTCCTGTTAGCTTTCAATATTTTCACATCTCCTGAAGCAGAGATTCATGGATGCGATTCTGTATAAAACACTACTACTAAAACCACAAGGAAATCACCAAATCACCAAACAAAATTTGGAATGTAGAAACCACCAACAGAAAACAAGCTACATTCCCAGACTTATATGAGCAGCATATTATTGTCTGCCACGTATCAAGTGAATTATACTTCTTGAATCTATACAAGTTTGATGTCTGTGGCACTGACCCTTCTCTGATTTATTTACATTATGTTTGTTAGAAGTATGAACAACCTGAACCCACCTCGTCTTTGGTTTGCTTCGTTTGTTTATACCAACATGTAATCAATATTAGCCATTTGCAGGAAAAGAAACACACATAGGACATGGATTTGCTATGATTCATCAATCCTCTTTCTTGAAGTCCAGCTGACTTACATAACTTTGAGTAAAACAGATTGACAAAACAGAACAAAACCCCAAAATAATCACCATGACATAGCCTTATTTTTAAACATTAACTTCTTATAACTGTATGCATTACGGTAAACATTAATCTTGTTCTCTGAAAGCTATTTTTAGGAAACACATTTACATTCAGGCTGAAATTCTGTATAACCTTAAGCATGTTGCAATTGAAAAAATTAATTAAAGCAAAAAAAAAAGGAGTCTCAGAAATACTGCATCAGGGTCTGTAATGATAGCAAAATAGTTGAAAGATTTTGCAAGCTATATCTGATCCAGTTTGAATTTATTGGCAGAATCTTACAGGCAAGAGACTAAGCCACTTTCGAGCACAGAATTAAATGGTTGGGTTTTATTTAATATCCACATAATACTACTTTGAAAAGAAATCCTTTATTCTATTGCCGCTAGAACAAGAGAAATGCAGATTTTTCTCTACTGGCTGTCAAGTGAAGTCCCTTTTCTTTTTTCTTATGTACATGTGCTGTGTGAAATTCAGCAATTTCATTTCACAGGGTGTCTTTGGCATTAGCCACAGTGTAATGTAACTGGAAGTACTGAAGTTCATCTGATTTCACACCTAACCCATGCAGCCTCACAAATTACACATTACTTCAATAAAAAGAAACATAATTTGCCTAAGTTCTTCTGGAAACAAAGCTCGTATTCCTTTGAGTTTTCTGATCAAGACAAGCTTGCCAATGAACACAACACATGCTTATGCTTTGTAATAAAATGTCCACAAAGAACCACAAGATTTGATAGATTTTCTGGGTGAAGTTTTTTTTTCCTGAGAAAACACTGTATAATCATGACATTTAGATAACATATTCATGCACAACTTCTGTCTCAATATTGTGGAAAAGTAACATAAGACTTTCAGAAGCGGAACAAGTTTTTCGATCCTTCAACTATGTGCATATTTCTGTCAACCAAATGTAAAGAAACATATTTGGAGGAGACCATACAGGAGTAGTTACTAAAGAACAGCAGCTTTTAAAGTTTTCACAATTTCATCTAGAGCACCACTGCATTCTGGATTTTATGATCCCAGCCTCATGCTCCTACCATCCTGCTGCCACAAATCCTGAGCTATTCCCACCTGGTTT
This sequence comes from Calonectris borealis, assembly GCF_964195595.1. NCBI lineage: Eukaryota > Metazoa > Chordata > Aves > Procellariiformes > Procellariidae > Calonectris > Calonectris borealis. Next base: position 7,059,612 of record NC_134324.1, on the reverse strand, counting down.
TGATCACTTTCCAATCTTCTTCAGCTCTAATGACACTTTCATTGCCCCTACTTTTGAAGTCCTTCTGCTCCGTGCCTCATCCAAAAATGCAGATCCCAGCAGTGGTTCAATCTTTGTGCAAGGTGCTACAGAGTATGCAGCAGAAGGAACACAGAAGCTGAAAGCTCATCCCAGCTAGCAAGCAAATAACTCATCCTTGCTCAGCTGTTCGCAGTGCCTGAGTACAGGCTCTTACCTTCAAGCATGTGCTAAACAGAGAAAAGGCCCTCAAATAATTCCCATTTATTTCAGGGTAAAATGCTCTGCATAGTCTGGGATGATAAAACTAGAGTACTGATTTGAAAAAACAGGTTATGGCAGAAAGCAGGAATGAGGCACTGCCATGTACTCTGCTCATATTTTGTTCATTAAGGACTATTCTACAGCGTGTTTCTAGAAACACAAGAGAAGCAGTATAATGAATTCTATCACAGCAATTTCAGTTGCTGAAGGATCTTCAGAAAGTAGTTCCAGGAAGGAGTGCGAAGCCCCAAAACACACATACCAGTCGTCACTGGTAGGGATAAAAGATAAGAAGATCTAGGGACATCAGAGCATATTAATCTCATAGGACCAAATTTCTATCCCAAGAGAAATCTCTAGGGGACTTCTGTTTGAAGAATATTCACTGCATGTATCTTTAATTACAAGTCGACATACATTTTTTCCTTCAGCCACAATTTATCTTCCTTTTATCACCTCTGTTTTGAAACAATGTGCTTTCTGACTTTCATCCAGAATCCACACCATTAGATACCCAGCACTGCTATACCATTTTTCTGCAACTCCCTTTTGCCCTTAACAGTCAATCAATGCTAGCAAACACGCAGAGAGATGCAGCATGAAGTACGGTTCGTCTATTGCCATTTCAGATGTGAAAAGACAGAATTTCCAGGAAGAAAAAATAATACATCTGTAGGTAGGGGAAAAAAAACCAACAACAACAACAAAAAAAACACCAAAAAAAAAAAGAGAAGGAGGTGTGTCTATTCTCTTACATCTCCCTTTTAAGATGTACATCTTATGTTCCTCATTTGTTTCAGCCTGGCTGCAAGGGAGAGCAGCTTCACTTTATCACTCACTGGTGTTTAATACCAGCAAGCTTTCTATTTCACCACCTTCTTGATACCTCCTTCCAGCCACTATTTTCACTGGCAGCCTGTTCGGTGGCAAAACAATAGGGACAAGAACACCAACATTAATGTCACAGAACAGATCATCCTGCCATATCCTGAAGCACAGAACACTCTCAGCATCCAGAAATTATGGATGCAGGCAGTAGTTAACCAGCAGAAACTCCCCCTTTTATAACAAAAAGTAACTGAAAAATCTTCTTCCCAAAAAGCTAATTCTTTATCTATATCAATATTTTTTCTTATAAATCACAGAACGAGAGGCACTTCACAGGAATAGATAATAACCTTGTAGATAAACATCCAATGTCACTTTGAGACTTGCAGCTCTGCATTTCATGCAAATAAATTTTTGTTTTTCTCAATTTGGAATCAACTATTTAAACTGATATTGAAGCACATTGATGAATTTAATTAGACAGATTGTCCACTGCCTGAAGTTATTAGGAGCACATACGTTCATGCCTTAGGTGACATATTCACTGGTTTTATTATTATTGTATGATAATTTCTGTATCTTTTTTGTAAGAAACTCTCCTTGGACTAAGTAATTGGTAGTTGTTCATGCATGTTTTAATAGTCTTCAAAAAAAAAAGGTTTCCTAACAAATGCTAGCTAGTAGGAAAGACTACTTGAACTGCATTTATTCCTATGGCAGATTTCCCTAGTTGGCCAATTAATTACAAGGTATGAGAGTCTTCTTAAAGTCACTTGAAAAAAGAAAAAAAAAAAACAACACATAACCTACGAAGGGCAGTTATCGTTCATTGTTCCTATCTTGAACTGAATCTGCTAATGTACACAGAACTGTTAAAAATGTTATATTTAATGTTTCTAGTACAAAACTCTAAGTCATCAGAACTAGCAAATAAGGCTACATTTCTACACACTAATTTTCCCTCATTCAACTAACATAGATCACTTAATTAAAAGTGATGGCACAAAAGGTTTACATACTGTGCCTATGTGAACAGTGAAAAGTAACTATGTGAAAAGTATACATATATATATATATATATGTGTATGTGTGCTGTGCTCAGAGAAACCAAAATTACCTGAGGAAGTTACAAACCAGCATGGCAAATAACATGTCATTGTAAGGAACTGATACAGCTCTTTCAAGAAAAAAGTGACTGTAGTGCAATCATAAAGCTTATGTGGGAACAAAGGACAGCAGTTGACTCAACTTCTATCACTGAAGTCATGTATTCTGCAATGTTAATTTCTGTAAATTTGCAGCTCTTCACACTGACTTTTTTTGCACATAGATGTAATAAAAATAATGCCAACAAATCAGTTCCAACAAGAACCTTTATAATATACAAGTTAGCCTTGCACATTCAGAAAAGCAAGATAGCATTCCAGGTACCTGAATTACAGGACTGAACATTCAATGAATCCTTTATTCTCTCCAGATGCGGCAGAAGGTCTTACTAACAGTCTGAAAACTTTTGGAATATTGAAGTGGAATTTGTAACAATTTCTTCAGATACAAACATGCTGTAGACCCACTAGCTGTCTGCCAGTAAAGTTCAGGCATTACAGCAGTACAAGACATTAAAAGTACAAGAAAGATCCTCTGTTTATGTGGAGGAGTAGCGGATTCTACATTCTTGACTTTTATTTCTACCACTATGACCATCCCATAACTTCTAAATAGCTGCAGCTACCAGGGTCATAGTGAGGAGTAAAGCATTAGAAACAGTGCTCAACAATCCAACAACCATTAGAGGCTTGCACTTGGTTTGGATTAACTAAAATTTTAAGACATATGGAAAACTAAAGTTCGGACCTGTAGAACTATAACGAAAATGCTGGCAGTTACATTTCTAGACACAATCTCAACCACCAAAGAGGCGATAATACGACATGATAACCTAGGCATGATTTTGCTCTACTTGTGAATACTATTTCTTTTTGCCTACACATGCTCTTTGTAGAGCTTTCTAGCACTCCTCAAGGAGAGAAGACTACTTCTAAAAAGAGAAAAGTAATATAGTCAAATTTAAGGGTTTGAAAAAGATATCACCAGATTAATACAAACAAATGGGTCACAAACTAGCAAACTAAGACAGAAAAATTTATTGGTGGAACCTCATTTGCATTGTCTTAATTTCATCAGCAATTGATAACTGTTTTAAGATGGCACTAATGGCAGAAGGGAAGAAAACAAAAATTGTACAGAACTTTTTTGGATGTGCATGGTATAGGATACTGCCTGATCTAACACCGCAACTGGAGAAGAAGTTATCTAGCAGGAATTCACAGTATATACATATGAAACAAAGGCTCTTGACTAAATGTTCTGTCCTAACCTACTGCTTCTCATTCAAGTGTCTGTAAAAAAACAATACCCAGAGGTTAAGTTAACAAGCTATTTCCAGAAACTCAACAAGCTAAAACATGAGGAATGACCCAACAGGAGCTGAGAATAGGGAATTAATTGCCTGTTTGAATATGGCAGTGAATCAAGCTCACTAAAATAGGCAACTTTCTAAGCATGACTGCCCTCTTTCTTAATTGTAATTCTTTTTCTGTGCCATCTTTGTGGTAAAATTAAGTGCTTTATTTGTTTGTTTTCTGGTACAAAAATGTGTGGCCACACTTACCTTACTTCCCTATCCTGTTTTATCAATCTATTCTGTCCCCAGATTTTTAGCAGCATATTCCCTTCTGCTCAGTATAGAAGCTAGAGGAATGAATGGAGAAGAGTGTTAGTTTGTTATGCATTTTTGTTTTTTTTTTCATTTTTATTTCTTCAGTAACAACAAAGCAGCACTCCGGAAAATTATTAAAGAAAACATCCCAGAAATAAATTAGAGTCTAAATGAGGTTGACATTGTCAGTAAGCTTAAACAAATTACAGCAGTTATTCTTAGAAAAACAGTCCTTTCCAATGGACAACACATCAGTACAATGAAGAATATACATAGCATGTTGCTGAAGACCGTTTCCATAGCAATGCACGCCAAAATCATATATCAGAGATATTACAGTTATTATGAAGTTTTTTATCAAAAACTAAAAATCTATGATCTGTGACCACTCAAGCTTGCTGTAATGTAAGTCGTATAGTATTTCAGAGACAAAAAAAAAAACCCAACCTATAGTAAACATTTCAGTATAATTATTTTGGGAGGAGAAAAGGATAGAAGTAATAGCTGCAATAGTTTCCAGCTCTAAACTACAAAGTGATGCACAGTTTGCTAACAAAGTTACCAAAAAATTGTCCTCGGTGCCTAAAAAACTATGGTAGCCTACAAATACATAGAATAATGAGAGAGACTAAGTCCTTTCTGTATGCAGCCATCAGTGCTGTGGGTCTTTTCCTCCCTAGAAGTTTAAAGGAGCTATCCCATAGCAAACAAGATTAACTTTGATCTGAATGGTACAGTCTTGATTTTCTATGCCAGCAGCGTTCAGATCTATTCAGATCTACTGCCTAATGCATAACTGCTCACTACAAACCATCAAACTCATTTCGTTTCTGGTAAGAGCTGCAATTGGACCTTGTCTCCCTGAAAGTACAATCCCTATGTGTTAATCGAATGATACTTCTTTCCAATACAACTTGTATATCATTAAAGCAACTCTCCTTCCACTGCAATCTTTTTTTTTTTTTTTTTCTACTTTTCCTGTTGGTGAGCAAAGCCTATGTTATTCACCTACCTAACATATCTTAATAGCAGGATAATTTTCTCTGTTTGCAGAAACATTAAATATCCACAAACAATGTTCAAACATGTATAGGTATAGCCAGTAGTGCAGTAAAGTAAAATTTTGAATAAGGTAGAATATTTAAAATTTCCCTATACAGAAAGGATCAAGCCCCAATTCTGTGTTTTGAAACATGGAGGACATGCATGACTGGCAGAGATAGACATATCATTACAAAGGAACGGTGCATTCCACCTGATGATCTAGATTCCTAATGACATTGGATGCCTTTTTATTCTCTACCAAGGAACAAAGTCCTCCTTTGCATCTTTTTTCTGAGAGGAATCATTTACTCCATCAGGAAGTTTTTCTAGGAAAAGCTGAGTATAAAACAGTGGGAAAAAAAAATCATTGAACAGCTCTATTAATTTTGAAAATTTAAGACTGTTCTCAGAACAATACATTACATATAGGAAATCTCATGACTCTATCATAAATATTCATCTTAAAATCCCGCTTACTAGAACCATTAAATCATAATGTAAGCTCTCATCGAAAGAAACAAACCAAAACAGTTTCCAGACCAAGTGGTGTTTGGAGTTCAGTGTAAAGTAACAGAAGCTGGAAACCAATTACACCTTCATGACTTTAAGTCCAAAACTTGCATTTTGGAATGACATTGTTCTTAATATTTCATACAGGTTCTTATTCAACTTCTTTAAAGTCTATTTTTCTGTTAAGAGTTCTGAGACGATAATTTCACTTATAGAGAAAAAAGGACAAAAAGACTCAGAAATGTCTCACAGCAACGTGTTGCACTCAGACTCGTTGAAGATGGGCTGCCTGACACAAGCAAACTTCTAAACTACGTTCGAAGAACACGACAAGATCTATTCCATCCTGCTCAATGAAGTGGCAAAGCATCACTCATGCCCATCCTTAAGCAGAGGCATTAATGCTCAACACCTTGCAAGATACTCTGTGGGCACAAACTAGGAAATTTAGTGAATGGGAATCTCAGCAAAAGGAAACCTCCAGGGTAAAAAAAAAAAAAAAAAGGCTGGCAGCTATGAGCACTTTTTAAGCTTTAATGAGCATGTTAATGACCCAAACCAAAATGAAGAAACCCATAACCCTAGACACTCATTAATTCTGTACAAAATATATTGGCCAGAAATCATTAATGTTGCAAGGAGCTTCTGTAGCTGTAGCGGTTTTAATCAACTCTCAAATCTTCTGTAATTATACACTTATGGCACAGGTTATTTTATTTATTTGGATTTCAACTCCGTAACAGAAGTACCCATCTTGGATACTGGATTATTAATAGAACTAAAAATTATTGCAGACCTCATACTTCACTTACAAGGTAAGCATATCTTCTTATGGGTATGAAGTCTAGTTTTATGCATCTGTAATACACAGTTCTTCTGCTTCCATGGTACAGCCACCTCAAGCACACTGACAAAACCCTCCAAAAATCAGAAAACAGCATACGATTAATCCAGCTACTCTAAATTTTGTAAGGTTTAATGACACCAAATGCAACAGACGAAGAAATGAAAATATTAGTTATTTATGCAGTTTAAAAGATACATTTTACTACCCGTAATAGTGTTGATCTTTTGGAAATTAGAGGGACTAGCAGACTTCAGAGCAAAAACCCAACACTGTCGGAAGCATGAGTGGCATAAAGAACAGTTCATCAGCTGACTAGCCTCTTTCATTTGCGGGTGTGTGAAAATCATTCAGATTCATCATTCACAAAAAGAAAATGGAGCTGAAGGAACCCTCCTTCAATTGTGTGAAGCCCACATAGGAGTCAAGCACAAATAGTGCTTGTGCTTAGGTGATAGCTTTTCAGATAAAAGAAAAAAAAATTTCTAACTCTCCATACCAATCTGCTAAATATGCCTGCCTGAGGCACATACATTATACTCACCCAAAACATGATTCTCTGCACTGGAGAATCATCATACACCTACATTTCTTCATAAAGCTTTCTAGTGACAGCATTCTACAAAGTCTGGTTAGTAGGACTTTGCCTACTTGGTAAAACAACGCCTCATAAACGCCATACATATTAACGAGTTGGTAGACATAAAAACAGTTTTCATAGCTACATGCAGAAATTTTAAATGTGAAAGCTTTTTATTTCTTTATTAGTCAACAGTATTAACCATGTCTATTGTCTGTCTATTAGCCACGTAGCTGGCATATCTTAAAGAAGGAATTCGCATTTTTTGTGCCATAGACAAGGTGAACATAAAAGTCTGAGATGAAATTCTACAGGCTTTCAAAATGGAAAAAAGAATTCAACTTCATGCCTTCACATCTCAGCAAGCACCAAACAAGGTAAGGAGGACTGAAAGTTTGGATTTACAGTTTTACAGAAACAAATGATGGCAGAAAAAAAGAATATTGCAAATGGCAGTTCATTGTGGATACTCCAACTTTTTTTCTTGTCCTCATCCGCTCCATAAGAGTTTGAGAACAGATCCAAATGTGATCCAAAGTTGGAAGAATTTGGAGAGATATATTTTTATAACTGCATAAAAAACACAGGTAGTCAAAAGCATGTTGCAAAGATGGAAAGGCCTGAATAGCAGAAGTTAAAAAAGGAAGACATGAAAATGCTTCAAAATTAGACTGGGTGTTAAACCAGTTCTATAATCTCATGAACTTGTAGAACTCATGAGGAGTTGTTAAAGTTTAAAAGTAAGTATGAGAAATCTTTGCCTATACATTTTAAATTTGGATTTGCTGCCTCTGAACATTCCAATTCACAACTGTTTATTTGAAACAAGAATGTTTTCCTAGAGATTCGCCTAACCCACTCCCTGCCCCTTCTCCACTACTGTCCATGTAGATCCAATAAAGCTCTATGAGCTAAAGACTCTAATACGACACTAACAGAGTTGTTAGGCAAAAAACAAATTGCAAATCAAAATCAATGCAACTCTTGGTCCTTGGTGCAAATTCAGAAGTCTAACCAAGGATAGATTTGGCAGGCCGGACCTTTCTTTCTGGCAATGGTACACAGAAGCTGGAAAGAATATACCTCAATTTCCTGATGTTAACACAAGCTTTTTAGAGATGTTAACTTAAAAAAAAAAAAAAAAAAAAAATCTTCTTTATAACTGTGAAGTAAACTGAATTTTCTCTGAAGTCACTGAGACAACATGAGATCTTGAAGGATGATAGCTTCTATTTCACAATTTTAAACATGGAACTCACTGAAAAAAAAAAAAGCATGTTTTAAAAGTAAAATGTTACTATTAACATGCAAATCCTCAGCTTCAGAATTCCCAGGAAAGTAATGAAAACTCCCTTCTAATTATGCACAGCAACCCCAATTCATGGCAAGTCAAGTGAATCTCATTATCGCATCTTTTGCGCATTACAGATGAGGTTCCACTTTGTAGCAGTAAACAGGAACCAGTGGGCCCCTTCACAGGAGGAATGAATTTTGACAAATTATGACTGACAGCTATAGTTCTTGTCCAAACAATGAACAAGCTATTTGGAGATCCTTGGAAGAGAATGGTTCTTTAAGTGAAAAGAAGATGGCCTCTTGTTTGAGACTTCTTTTTCTATCTTTCCATGATCCTTCTTATAGCTCCTTATGTGACAAACTGGGATCAGGGATTTTTTAAAATACTGATCCTAAGAAAGACTTCAGGAAAATAAAATAATGAAATTTAAATTCAGTTGATACAGTAAATACATGCTTTGGGGAAATATCAGTCATTTTTGTCAGTTTTTTCCTCTAGGATAAATGCTAAATATTAGCTTTAAGAGAGACAGATAAAAACCCAAGACATAACTAGAGTTTTCTTGGATAGCATTTCCCTAAGGAAAAAGTCAAGGTCTTTTATAATTGCTGTAATTGTTTTTGATGTTGGGTAAGCTAAGTGATAAAAACGGGACACGAAAACATTGCATTTCAATATAAAAAAATTCTCAGTATATGCCCTCCAGGAACACATCTCTGTTTATAATTTGATCCATCAATCTTTTAAAAAGTGCTTGCTCATTTTTACCTTTAAAGCAAGCATTTTCATCTAATGAGATTAACAAAACTGAAGCAGCACCTGGGCTGCAAAACACTGGCTGTATGTCAGATCTTCACCCATACAGGAAAAGAAGTTGGTCCCAAGGCACTGGTATAGCTGGCATGGTATATGTGATTATATCCCACTTCTGAAATCTGCCTTTGACTTTGGGTGTGAGAATCTGGCCCAGAGGAAACAGAAGGATAGGCAGAGCATGAAAGAAGGAATCGTCCTAGAAATGCTTAGGTGCAATGTGGAAACAGTGATTGACCTACAGGGAAGTTGAGGACAAAGGCCAGCTCTCCTCTGCTTCTGGAAATCACTGCAGCACTGACATACAAAATGTGCTGGTTATCAGCCTGTGCCTGTGCCAGGGCTCCCACATCCCCTTTGCCAGACTGCCGTGGTCGGGCCAGAGGACATCTGCCACACTGACATACTGACTGAAAACAAAGATCATTAAAAAAGTTATTATTTTCTTTAGTGCCAAGTGGGTATATATTTTTATTTTCTAAAAGCATATTGCCAAAGGACAGGTGAACCAGTTATACAAGGCAGGATGCAACTACATGCAATGAAAACAGTCATCTAAGAAACACATGCACTTTTCAGTATTTGGATGCCATTTCGCATTTCTTTCTAGAAACATCCTGATGTATGCAAGGTACTGTGTCCAACAGTCTTTGCCTCAGAGGGCAAAAAGGGGATAAATACAACACAAGGTGGAGAACGTGCAGCAATAAAAACTAAAACATAACCCTTAAAAGTAATATAAAGTTTTGAAGAAGTGATCAAGCTGACAAAATATACGTATTTTACAGCAAACCAATTCATATTTGGGTCATGAGGATTGACTAGATCTAGACACACCCATTGTGCAGCTAATCACAAGCAGGGCTCATGTAATTTGCAGTCAGCTCGTTAACTTCTCTTGTATGGGTCCTTCTTCACAGAGACAACCTCTCTCCTCCCTTCTTTCCCACAGTTACAATCCTTCCCCCCCTCTCACCTCCAGAATACAGCTTGTCCATTAAAATACCTGGACAGCTTGCCAGCAAGCAAGTATGGAGAATATGGAGAGATGTAACTTTTACAGAGTGAAATAAGTAGTTTTCTCTTTATTTTATCCAACAAACTGCTAGCCTCTGCTGCCAAGGAAGAAACAGCTTTGTGTCTGTGCTGGGAAGTGTCCACTGGGATCTCACTCTCAAGCATAAGCCTCTGACTATGACACAACCCCAGGCTTTATGGAGACCGCTACATAAGGATAACCTGAATAAGCTTAGCTCAGCTGTTAAATTTTACACCAGAACTCATCTGCAAGTTAAAACATTGTAACAGTAACTAGCCTCCATCAGAAGCACAAGACAGGACCTCTGAACTGTTTATTTAACATTACCAACAGCATTAATCTAGGAAAGCAATGCAAGCTCCATCGTACGAGTGTTTTCTCTCTCTGCCGTTTGTTTTCACTGAATGACCTGCTGTACAGTATTTGTGCCTTGTTTCTTCCACTACATTTCCTTTTCTTGGCATGTTGTCCCAGCACATACCAGGCTGTCAGCTCTGACATCCTAACTTTTTATAATAAGAGGAAGGGCAGTGAAAGGGTTTCACTGCAGACACACGCACATAGGAATAACCAGCAAACCCTCTGTACCCTTACAACTTTTGAGTGTTGCTATCAAATCAAACACAAAGGCAGAGAACAGAACTGAGAACAGGTGATGTTACTATCTTTTTCAGGAGAGAGCCTCTTGACCCACCGAGGCTTATGTGTTCCAAGAAACTCAAAAGCTGTGATAAGAGAAGTCTTAACTCCGTAGTGCATCACTCAAGGAGAACAGGGACAGTGTGGAAAGCAGGCTGCTGAACACCCAGGCTTGGGCCTGACAGGCCCATCCATGCCTTCCTAAAAATACAGGACTAAAGAATAACAAAACCCCAACCATTTAGAGAAGCAGCATAAGAGACAAAGGCAGTGAACATGATTGAAAACACCTGGATGATTCAGTTTGCTACTGATTAGTAAAAGAGCCTGGGGAAGAAAAAACAAAACAAACCCACAGACTTTTGTGGGTGGAAAAAAAAGAAAATCAATTTCATTTCCAGGATATTTTATGGCTCTAGGGTTGTGAATGTTGAAAATAAATGTTGCCACAAATTGAATATTCAAAATTTCTGTATAACTTTGGATATAAAAATTGATGTGTCAGAATACAATTTTAACTTCAGAATTCTGAAATGCAATAATAAGGGGAAGAAAAATCCTGGCAAAATTTTATTTAAGTGTGAAAGTCTTGTATCTCCAATATTTTTCTTTTCACTGTAAATATATGCTTCACCTGCACAGAGCCTAACAATCCACAAAGCACCTGATTTCAGAATCTGTATTTCAGTTCAGACAGACATTAAACTCAAGTCAGCACACATTATTCAGCATTCGAAAGAGAACGTGCTGGTCAGCTGCCACTCAGCAGCATCTGACAGCACCGCGACCACCCATGCAGGATTTGCTTCCTATGACTTCTCTTCTAACCTTCTTTCTGACTTTGAGAGTGAAGACCTTTTCCTTTCAAGCTCACTACTCAGCCTAGGTGACTTCAATTTCCACTTTAATGAACGTCTTTCCGGTGCTTCTCATTAACCTTCCTTTTCACTCTCCAGCTCTGAACTGTCTTTCACAGTCACTGGCTTGTTGATTCAGGGCCTGACCCAGTAAACTGGTATGCTCATGAATAATTTCACTCCTGGGAATAGCCAGGCTGACTTTTGTACAATTTCTCCCAGAAGTTAAATTACTTGCATGGATATAGTGAACAGGATGGGGGGTTTTGTTTGAGGTGTGTTTTTTTTTTTTTCTTTCTGACCTTTCAAGTCTTGGTTCTGGCATCTTCAGTATTACTGATGTCTTCTATTATTTTATTTTAGGCTTTTAGGCTTATTCATTAGAGCGTAGTGAATAATTTATAAAGCATAATTGGAAAATATTGGAGGTATGTACATGCTATATTGCAGGTAAGTACATACTTATAATTATACAGATATCATAGATTCTCTGAATGGTTTTTTTTATTCCATTTAATGAATTTAAATATTTCAAAGGAAAACTGAAATGTTCTCCAGTCCATGAAAGGTAATATTCAAATTTCCAAATTTTCAAACAAAATAAGTTGTGTGCTGCATGACTTGTGTGTGCTTTGCATGCAATAAGTACGTGCTGGAATCGGACATACCCATTAACACTTACACAATGTTTGCATTCACTCTCTGCGAACATTCACCCTAGTTAAGCTCGGTGTTTTGACTGTTTGTAAAAACAAACAACAGGAGAAATGGAATGAAACTAAGAAGATTTATTTAGAAACCCGAATACTAATTTGCAGACATATTTTTGCAGTATTTAGCCAGCTTTAGTTTTGTGTTAGTCTCCTTACATTTCTGTCATAAGCAACTTTATCCTATCTTCTTTGAATTAATATTTCCTAGTTTTGATTCTACTGATTTTTATACTATTTAACTTACTTTTCATTCTTGGTCCACCACATTTTCCCTTTCTTAAGTTTCTTCCCCCCACCCCCTGGGTATCTAGACTTTGAGCTCTATGCAATTTAAGAAACCCAGTGTCATAACTGGTAAGATGATCTTTTAACCCTTATTCTAATTTATTTTAATGTTAGGACTAACCCTGAATTTTAAAAAATCCTCTAAATGTGGATTTCGGGGCAACCCCCTAAGAATATCTTCATGGAAGTACACATTCCTGCAGAAGTATTTATTATAATAATATGCATATATATTTTTATAACATGTAGTTTTATATGTACATACTGGAGAGACTGAAAACATGAAATACTAAAATTTGATCCTAGAGAAATTAAGATGATAGAAAGCTATCCACGTGGAAAGAATTAAATAGCATCTCAATACCTGAAAAGTATGATAGCAAAACCAGCATTCTATGTTGGAAGCTGAACAGAGTGGATTATCTCTACTGTTTGACAAGGTGGTTGACAGTAATAACTACACTAACATCCCAGAACATCCTTGATCTCATCACTTCACCTCTTTGATTTTACAATGACTGTACCTTCAAAATTAAATATTGCTCTCGTCATTGATGCTGTCTAATGTGAAGACAATGCACTGCACTAATCTGAGAGCAGCAATTCAGTGCTGTTCCCCTGCCTCAGAAGGCACTGGTTAGGGAGCTCTCAATAGAGAACAAATCAGAATCAAACAGCAGAATATTCAGATACATTGCAACCAGTCAACTCAATCACATAGAGAGATACTCATACATTATTCATTCTATGAAATCTGGGATTTTTTCCAGAGAATATGCCACAGACTAGAGACAGGGTTTATCAACTGTTTTAAATCAGCATGTTTTATCTAATACAATAACAATTTATTTACTGAGGATATTTATACCATCAGAGCTTTTCCAGGCTTAATTGATTCTTTTCATCAAGTTCCTCTGCACTGGGAAAACCAACTCACAAAGGAATTTGAAAAGAGACTATGCTGAATATCTACAAAATGGTTTAGATAATAATGGAGTAAAGTTATGGATCTGTTAGCATTTCAATTACCAGATTCTTTTTCTTTGGAGCTATTCTACAAGGCGATCCTCATTTAAAGGATGGCAAAAATAGTTTTTCATTTTAGAAAACAGTTTCTATGGACTTAAATAATCATTAATCACCAAAGCTACAGTTAGGCAAGTCAGTTTGTAAATATACCACTTGCATTGACAAAAAACTTAACACAAAAAGCTAACATAAAATGAAAATTTTAACTACCAGTGTATCAAGAATGATACAAGTATAGACCAAGCACAATTCAGTCCAGTATTTTTCCTCTAAGCCTGCAATCAACCACTTCAGTGAGGTGAGTTTTACTATAGTAAGAAAACAGGAGTAGGTCAGTGTTTATCCTTGCAGATCAGTAAGGCTAAGTATTGCCAAGCCCAAACTTCAAAGAGACAGACACCTAAAATTAAGAAATTTTTCTAAAAATGAGATTAATAATAAAACAGTCGATGAGCCAATTCATTACTTGATGTTAAACCTTAAGTCCCTTGATTCCAGGAGCTGGTGTTTTAAGACATAAAAACATTAACTCATGAGAGATAAAAGATACCACACAATTTAAATGATCGGAACTATGCCAGTCAGAAAAGCTGGAATCACCAGTATGCCAGCATAACTCTGGCTGCATTAGTAGGAAGCCAGATCCTTGTAACAGTCTGAGGCCAGAGAAATCAGGAGATAATTAGCATTCCTTTTAATTGTAACAGAAGCTAATACAAGAGAGGAACACTCACAGACTACGTTCTGTTCTGATTGAAAAGAATAGTTGCACAATAAGGTTTTATATACAAAAGCAAGGACACTTCCTAATTACCTAATCTTTAAATGGCTAAGTGCCTAGTAGCAGTGTAAAGAATTCTTCTGTTGTAGATGATATTTGGATAAATCACAGTGAAGAGGAAAGTCAGCACAAACTCCTCTAACATATTGCAACTGTTTAGTTGAATAAAAACAACAAGCAGATGTTGCTGCAGCAGGTAAAGAACTTCTACCTTTAAAGACAGACTACACAATTAGAGAATCTTCATTTATGTATGAAAAGTCTGTTCGTAAAAAGTTTCACTTCCTTGTGAAATCCTAGCTAGAAAAATCAGCCTCTCTGGTAAAGAGATATTTTTCTTCTTTTTTTAAAGGATTACCAACAGATTCTAGTGTAGTGTAAAGGGTATTTGTGATATGATATTCCTAACAAAATTATTTTAAATCCTTTTGACACAGAATGCGATTCCTGCTAAGCACTGGTCAGAGTACAGCTGAATGATGAAGCAGCAGGGTGGCAGAGTACTAAGGAAATAAGAAGCAGAGTTCTGCCATCACCTGTTGCTAGATCCTGGCTCTCCACGCCATGCTCTTTGTTCTCTGAATGCAGCTAACTTCTCTGCATACGCGTTCTTGTCCACACGTTTCTTGTCTACAGGTTTTTCACCTCAACCGAAGGAGCTTTTTTGTTTGTTTTATTGGTTGGTTGGGGGTTTTGGGTGTGTGTTTGTTTGCTTGTTTTGTTTTAAATCCAAACCCCCTTTTCTCTGGGAAGGTAAATGTTCTTAAGTTCCAAATACCCCAAGCTGCTGTTTTCTGAGGCCACTTTTTCTAAGACATAGTTTCACAGCTTCTGAACCCATCCCTGAACTAATCTGTCTGCAACTAGCACCATATCCAGACAATAATTGCATGTCCTAGTAAGTCCCACTAGTCCCAAAAGACTTGTCTTTTAAGGCAAAATAACTTGGAGAAGGGACAATATGCAAAGTGACAGCAGATTAAAGAATGATGGAAATTAAAAGTTTAAAAAGCATGAGAAAGCAATTAACCAAGGAACAAAACGATGTTTCTAAGCGTATAGAAGCTCAGAGTCTGTGACAGAATCAAAGTCTCCTGGAAAAAATGAAAATAAAAAGGCAACTAGGGAAACTGCTTAAAAATGAAAGTTTTAATCTTTTTTGTAAAGAGTACAAGGTAAGTGCTATTTCAGCTCCCAATCCATGGTACAGGGACAGAGATAGAAGTGTTAAAAAGAAGCAATGCTAGAACAAAGTCGTGCAAGAATCAGCAACAAGGCTCCAGAGCCAGACTGGACCCCATTGACAGTGGTTTGCCCATTTCATTCAGGATCCAAATAAATTGTCAAGATACTAATAAAATATTCAAATGAAGTCTGAGAACTGCAATTTAATAGCTTTCTGGTCTGAAATGAAAAACAGATCCCAACCTTTATTTAGTCTTAGGTCTTTCTACATATTTTGCATGGAGGAAAGAAGTAGCAATTCTTCTCTAGATTCCGAGGGAATTTTTCTCCTCTACTCACACAGGTTTCTTCTTCTGAAACAGCATGAAGATAGCATCCGAGTTACTCCTTTCAAAAAGCCTGTAACAAAGTCCATCACAAAAGTTTGCTAAGGAAAATACAGTTACAGATGAGAGGTAAGACACCGCTGCTCACTGAAAGTGCAGAGAATAAAGCAGAGAAAGGGCTTTTTAGGAAGGAGTAAATTAAGTGACTGAATGTTTAAGTGGTATAAAATTGCACTAGAATAAAATATAGTTAAGGAAATTTGAAGGGACCTGTAGAAGACACAAGTGAATATGCAACATTTACAAATGCAAGGTAATGCAGAAATTTTACCTACTTGCATATAATGCCAGATTCTCAACCAACTATAACTTAGAAAAAAAGACCTGGACATTGCTATGAAAAGTCAGTAAGACCCTTTACTTCTCCTACAATATTGGATAAAAACCAAAGAGGATTAAATAGGAGATAAAAGACATCTGGAGAAAATGTAACCACAATATAAGTGAACAGCACAGCCTCCTCTGTAATAATCCGTGTTCTTTTCACCCCGTTTTAAAGTGACAGCAGGAAGAGAAGCTGCTAAATAGATATGAACTGCCCCAGATAAATAAAATCAAACTTTTTTCCCTAAGACTTGAGTCAATCTCCAGTTGAATGAAAGATTATCACCAGGGATTGTGTTATATCTAACGTATATGCTAAAATGAAGCAATGCATGGCTCAGCAAATTAAGATCTTGATTGTTGTCTAGGCTCAATGACTTTAAACAAGTTACTTAACCTTTCCTTACCCCAGTTTCCTAGCCTTTTTAAGAGGGTGAAGCACTTTTTTGTTTAAAAACCTCAGGCAAAAACCAAGATGTTGTGATAATTATTAAAAAATTAATAAGCATTTAATTAGGCTAATTCTAAAAGTTATTTCTAAATCCTTAATTCAGTGTAGATTAAAACATCATTTCTAACCAGACAACCATCTGAGTAGAAACCAATATAAATCAGCAACAGCTATTCCAGAAACTGTAGCTACATCATTAAGAACAATTTTAAATGCGTACAGCTTTCGTAATCACTTGCATTTTATTTTCAAACTTTTTTTATTAGAACATCAACTAGTCATTATCCTAGCACAACTAAAGTGGGATGGAATCAATGGCCTGCAGACTGTCTCTGCTGTTTGTGATAAACGCTGTCTAAGAAGCTAGAAAAAATCCGTTTTGATACTGCTTCCCAATTAGACCTGTTAAATGTTCTTTGTATGACTAAATTTTGTTTGGTTTTGCATGTAGATATGTTGCTAAGCTAATATTTTTAATGGAAGCGTATTGTACCATTTCTAGTAGCTTTCTTATCAAATTTCAAACTAAGCAAATCAAATTGTAATTGTTTTCTTAGGATTCTATGCAAGTTATTATGTACTTGGTAACTTTCGGAGTTCTAGTCACCCATTTTCACAGCAGCAGCTGACCTAGATGCACGCTTAGGAAATCACGTCATTAATACCATACTATGAGACAGGCCTTTTTACATGTGCTCAATACAAAGCATACCAAAATAAAACAAGCAGATGCCAGCAACTAACACTAATGCCAGCCCCATTTAATCATATCACAAAAGACAATTTTCACAGAATTATAGAATGGCTTGGGTTGGAATGGATCTTTAAAGATCATCTAATTCAACCTCCCCTGCCATGGGCAGGGACATCTTTCACTAGATCAGGTTGCTCAAAGCCCCATCCAACCTGACCTTGAACATTTCCAATGATGGGGCATCCATAACTTCTCTGGGCAACCTGTTTCAGTGTCTCATCACACTCATTGTAAAAAATTTCTTCCTCATGTCCAATCTAAACCAACCCTCTTTCAGTTTAAAACCGTTGCCCCTTGTCCTGTCACTACAGGCCCTGGTAGAAAGTCTTTCTCCATCTTTTTTATAAGCCCCCTTTACATAGTGAAAGGCCACAATAAGGTCTCCCCAGAGCCTTCTCTTCTCCAGGTTGTATGGGAAGAAGTTTTCTTCACATTAATTTTGGAAGGATCCACATGACTGAAATGCACTGATCAGTGGAGCTTCCGCACAGGCCACAGACACAGAGTACTCAGCCACACGTAACTTCTCTGTAAACCCTTTCAAAGTCACTCTCATTCCAGACTTGACTGGTAAATTCCAATAGTGCTGTAACTGTAAAATATCCAAGTCAAAACAAAGTCTACCTCAGATCAGTTAAAGCATAGATTCTGAAATACTTTAGTCTCATTAGAGACCATGCTCCACATGTAATTAAAATATCTAATGTGTTTTTTCCTTCTGCACCTGGGAAACGTTCACTCATTTTTTTGTTCAAGCTGTCCTCTGTCCTTCCCTCTCTTACCCTTTTAGCCTGTCTTCATGTTGTATTATCTGTCTGCATTCAGCTTATAACTCTTTCCATTTGCATATTCACTTAATCATCAATGTAACTTGCCTCTAAGTTATGCATACTTCAATTTAATGAAACTGTTTTTTCACATCTTAACAGTCTGGGTCACCAATTGAAATGAATATTAAAAAATGTAAGCAAGCATATAAAGATCTAGCTAATGGACCTGTCACAAAGAAACAAGAATAAACCAACCAACTCGAGTATTCTCGAAATTCTCTATTCTCTGGGGGTTATTAAGAGATAATCTTAAAAAATAATGAACTGAAGATGTTAAGTTGTTTTATTAACAAAATCAAACTTCTGCGAAAGAAGTTATTAGATTCAGATGAGCAGTCTACCAGCACTGTTCATGTCTGTTCAGTGTGCTCAGAGTCTTTAAAACCTGAAGTGTTTCCGCACCATCTAAATTACTGTTTCACTCACTGCCATTACACCAGTTTACACTGAACACATCCTACCTTTTGCACTGAATTTTTCACTGTTGTTTCTGCTAGCAGTCTTCCTGAATCATTATCTAAGGTATTACTAATGACTAGGATCCAAGAAATACCGTTTTGGAAACCTGAAACCTGTCATAGCTATATGATCAAATTCTTCTGACTGAGTAGAGGATAAGGATGTGCTGTACTCAATTCCAAGGTAGTGCTGATGGCCTTAAGGAAAAATTTTAAAATTGAGTAAAATTTTAAACCATGGAGTATGACATAGTTAGAAGAGACAGAATGTATCATTTGGGTACAAGAAGGCTTTGTATGCAGCCTTACATTTAGCATGGACAGAAATTCTCTTGTTTTACATGAAATATTAAAGTTACACCAAAAATTTACTTGGAAAGGACAGAGAACCTGAATTTGCTGCCCTTTATATCAGCCACTCTGTAATAAACTACATTAAATCAGACTAAAGGTATTCTTTCCCAGATACTTTATATAAAGAACCACACAGGCTTAGTGTTCAGAAATGGCTTTTGAAATAATTTTCCATAGCAACTGATGGTTATTTTTGCTATAAATAATTGCTTTCTGCTGCTCCTATTTACTTTTCCTTTGATTCTTTCATATTACTTGAAAACCGTAAAAAATCCAAATGAAGATTTTTGTAGCCACTGATGACTGAGTTTCTTTGCAATCTGTTTTGAGAAAAAGAGGACAAAAATTTCTAGGCAAAATGCAGAGAGGACCCTATTCTTGAAACAACAAGAACAGTGAAAGACACTTTAACAGATATCCCAGATCTATGTAGTCAAAACATTACTAGTTCACAGGAATAAAATTAAATTCTTAGTATGAAATCAAAACAACTTTATTTTATTAGAGTAGCATTTCTTAAATAGGTAACAGTGACACTGTTCACGTCAAGTAAGTTACAAAGTACTAGATAGCAGCTATCAGTAATATTTTCATTTCTTCATTATGGGAGAATGGGAAGAAGCTCTAATTACTGCATACAAATGTTTACATTAGTGTGAAAACTGCTAACTACCTTTAATTGCTAGCAGGAATTCATATGCTTTAGGGTAAAATGAGTAAGTATAAACACCTGTAGCCAATAAATAATTTAGTTGTCATTCTCACACCCTGGAGAAGTTGAACTGCTGCTGACTCAGCATGAGCAAAACCAAAAGTGCCTTCGAAAAAGCTTCAGAAAGCACTGTTTTAGAGACTACATATGACAAAGTACAGTAAATCCACGGGATGGGTTATTCCACATGTTATTTGCATTTTGAAGCATCAGTAACATCTAATATGAAGAAGAAAATTACCAAACCCAGCACAATAATGGTATTTCAACAGATAAGCCTCTGAATTAACTTGTAATGGAAGTGCTCCTGGCACCAGAAACAAGCCACATTGTGGCACTTAAACTTCCAAGACCTGTCTGCTAAACTGTGCCCCAAAACTGCATCAAACTGTGCTATGTAATTTTTTGTTTTCTAAATTCTATTTAGAAATCTGCACCAATCTCGGTCCCCCAAAATGTCCTAGAGAAAAGATACGAGTACACAAAAAAAAGTTGTATTATTCCAGAGCTCTTGGTTGTCTTAACTTTTTGAAGAACATGTATAATTCTGAGATCCTTTGTCACTAAAGAAACAACACACTGAAGGAAGTGGTTTGTCTGTCTTTCAGGAACAAATTAGGTCAAACCAATGAAGTAGACAGTGAAGCAGCCTGAGTTGGATCTTTAATTAGCAAACAGTTTATAGAATTAGCACTGGTTTTTGTTTTTGCTTCTTCCCCAGTTCTTTGGTTTATGGAAATCTGCATTC
The DNA here is from genome assembly GCF_964195595.1 of Calonectris borealis. Classification (NCBI taxonomy): domain Eukaryota; kingdom Metazoa; phylum Chordata; class Aves; order Procellariiformes; family Procellariidae; genus Calonectris; species Calonectris borealis. The sequence goes on along the minus strand of NC_134324.1, from coordinate 7,039,150 downwards.
ATGTGAGAATAAGATTACCAGTGAACTATTTGTGTACCAGTGATTACATTGATTGCCTATGACATCCATATGATGGCAATACTACCAATCTTGGGAGAGTCTAAATGCACCACAATGGTTTCCAATTTAGTAACCATTTGTAGCAAAAGCAAGTAATTTAACATTCAGGACTATTCCCCCTCTTCTACCATGCTCATCTTAATAATGAGTAGCCAATTCACTGTACAAAATGGATAGTGAGTATATGAAAACCAGCTAGCTACTGAAGTCAGTCAACCTCATCAACCAGACAGGGTTGATGTCTTACCTGATGTTCAGCCAAAACATTTTTAAAGTCCTTTTTTATGGATATAAATTTCCAGGCAGTTTTCACTCAGCCCATTTGTTAATACTGACCATAAATTTAGTTTGGTGCCCTTAATTTGCTATGTTTTGTATTCTTTAGAAGCATTCTGCATTGCAGAATTTACTGCTCAACCAAAGACCTTCAATTTCTGCTACTCAGCTCAGCTTTGGCTGTACTGCTGATTAAACATATTGCTAATGTTTCAGCTGACATATTTTCCTAGGCTATGGAGGCATGCACATATGTGTCTCAGTGGTGATGATTTGTGAATACTTATGAACTGATCCACACGCACAGTATTGAAAAAAAACTGTTAAAATGAAGCATTAGTAACAATAGCTTGACAATATTGTGACATTAAAAAGAGGCAAAACTATGCAGGACAAGAACATTCACCTCTAAAATGAAAAATTTTGAAAAAGATTAAAATCATGCACCGATAAAGGCTAGGGAAGAAAGCAAGAAAAAAATAGAGGGTAGGGAAAAACAAAACCAAAATGAAGCTAATAAACGTGATACTAATAAAAACATAACAAAATTGTAAAGATTATTCAAAGCAATTAGAACAGACATGTAGACTTAGACTATTAAATAAGTGCAAAGAAAAAAAATCCATCAAATGGATTTACTAAGGCAATACAGTCAGTAGAAGGACTAAAACAATAACAAATGATTAAAAAAATAGGACTGAAGTATGAACAGATGATCAATAATCAGAAAGTTCTTATTGAAAAAACAAGAATACTTTAAGGGAGACCCCTCACACAGCTAGGAAAGGAGAAAGGGTCAGCAATACATAAAGTTGCTATACTGCATGGCTGAGTATCCACAAATGGAAGATCATGTTTTAGATATTTCTGCAGATGAACATGAAATGATAAAGAAAACAATTATAATCATGTCAGAGCAGGCATTTAGGCAACAACTCTGGAATTATTTCACTCTGGAAAATAACAAAGAACAACCAAAAAACAAAACTCAAAAAAAACCCACACACAGATAAAAGAAATACATTCTAAAACCTTTGACAGAAGTTCCAGCAGAAATTCCAAGAGACATTTTTAGCTCTAAAGACTGAAATACCCCTTTCTTTCAGAGGTGGTTGGCATATGATGAACAACAGAACAGAAATGTTCTTGTGCCACCACTTACAACTGTTAGATAACACATCTTAAATCTCTGGGGTTAGCAGGTTGTCATGAGCCCTATGTTAACAGAAGCAGTATTTTATTCTTGAAGACACTTGCTATTTCTGGAAGTTAAACAAGATACTCCAATAAAGTAGAAAAGATCATGAAGGAAAATTAATATTCCATTTCTCTTTCTGTACTGATTTTTAAGATACATATTGAAATAATAATTAGACAATTAAATCACATCATTTTGGACAGACATTTATATTCCAGCTGGATCAGGAAAAATGTTGGATTTTGATTAGATTTTATTTTGTTAACTGTGCTCACCATTTGGCACAATTTGTGGATATTTAATTTCAGGAACAACACTGAAATGATCAAATTTGAGAACAGGCTGAAGTCACCTTTCCTTACACAATCTTTCCATTTTTACACAAAGATTTTTGGAAGCTCTCAAGTATTATTTTCTTTTTCTACTTATATTATCTTAAAGAGTCAATAAAACCTCTGCTCAAAGAGATAAAACCTCTTGTGCTCCCCATTCACTCAGCTCTGCAGGGCTTCACAGCAGGTTTTTCATTTCTTCTTTTTTTAAACTATGTATATTGAATTCCATTGCAGAAACGGCTCAAAGGTTTTAGCAATTATAATTTATCCATAAAAATTGAATAGGGTCATAACCTCCATTGCCATCAATGTGATGTCTTTGTGAATGGATTTGGTTTTAGAGATACTCCTGGTGGTGGTAAGAAAAAAAAAAAAATTCTATGTCCAGGAACATTTCAAACAGAGCTTTTAAGTCAAATTATTTTTCCAAAAGTGTGCAAGTTTCTTGAAGGCATTCAACATTTTTCTGCAAACAAACGCTCAGTTAAATCAACCCATCTACATTCCTATTTTTGGCAAGCTCTCCCCTCTGGTTAAACCATTACCTACTAAGGACAACAGAAATTGGTAAATTTAAACTAAAACTATTTAGAACTCTCTCAGTTAGCATTCTGCAACATAAAATTAAGAGTAAAAATGAAATGCAAAGCCTCCAAAACAAATATAACTCAATTAGGGACTTGACTTTTTATATTTTATAGTGAAACAAGTTCTTTTAAAGTTTGTTTATTCTCTTTCAGTACATTATAACGAAACAAGTTCCTTCCAAGTTTGTTTCTTGTCAGTGCTAACAAAAAACCTGATATACTATGGAATCTATAGAGATTAGAGATTAACACAACCATTACCTAACCCAGCATTTCTGAATGTAGGTCTGATTTTTGGGCTACCTTGCTCTATAATAAGTCAACAAAACACTAGACTGTACTATGGCTAGGAATATTTGTAGCTGAGGAGACACCTCAGGGTCATGGTGTCATTTCTTTCACCTGTAACAGGGGAAGACGTAACTGTAAAACATATCCTCATATAGGGCTTAGGTAGGTATGTACATTCGCTAAACACTACCTTTAAAAAGGCAAGTGTGAAGGTACCTCTGTATCAAAGTAAACTGTGACTTCCTAGAAAATATAATCCAACTGAGAAAACACTTATTCAGATCTGTTAAGAAGATTAAAAAGATTCAGCATAAGATTCATTATGCAGCAAAACTCTGAAATACGTTGTATCCTAATTGAATATTTGTGAGGAAGTTCATATTGTGTTTTATCGTACAATTTTATGCATCATCAATTAGCAATTGGATAAATTTAAAACTCTGAACCCTTGAAAGCTTCAAGCGCAAAGTAAATGTTGTAGCCTATATTCATTTCAAAAGCAAACTGAACAAGCAATGCTGAGCCTGTTACATATTCTG